>NC_138080.1:91404174-92137924 GCF_964212035.1 Myotis nattereri
TGACATTTAAAAATGATTTAAACAAATGATTAGGATGGACACAGGGTAATCACTGAAATTATGCCACTCTTACTGTGACATGCTTTCTAAACAGAATGAGAAAGGAGGAGAGTTAGAGCTAGGATGTTGAGAATCACCCTTAATGGGCAGCACCTATGCCACAACCACCTTAGGTTAGGAATGATGGCTGGTGCATCAGTAGTAATTGTGCTGATTACTGTAGCACTTACAAGGTGTCATCAGAGTTATATCGATTTTTGAGGCCTCATCAAGGCCTGAGATACCCATGGGACACTGTCACTCACTGGAATAGCATGTGTTATAGCAGAAGAGGTTGATACCTGCTAGACACCTGCACATTTAAAATGTACAGGTGGTGAGATGTCAATAATTATAAGAAATTGTATAGTTAAGGCTGCTCTCTGCATGCCAGAGGTTTGGTATTTAGTTGAAGAACTCTGGTCTCACATTCAGAGAATCCACAAAAGAAGTGCTGGTTGTAAGACCAGTTCAGACCAAGGAGAGCTCATAGCTGGGTGATGGTCAGTGAAGATATTGTTCTTGCTTGGGTCTTGTGCTAAGTCCAGACACAGGAATAGAAATATATTCTATTCTCCCAGGAGTCATTGGGAACCCATTTTCCTCCAGACCCTAATGCCCATGTGACTCTGGTTACCTCAGCTCCTGCCACCATCTAACTGAGCCCTTTGGGCTTCTCCCACAGACTCCTTCAACGTCTTCAAGAAATGTGGACTTCTGTTCAAGATGGCGGAGTGAGTAATCATTGTTGATCACCACCTTCCACAAACACATCAACATTAAGAATGTTGTGGCAATTAAGAATCAGAGGGGTATCTTGGCAGCAGAGGTCCCCACACCGGATTCCTTAGGCAAGGGTACCAGTGCTGGGGAAAGGTTTCCACATACCACGTGGCTGTAAAAACAAGTGGGGATTGCATCCAAGGAGATGAAGACTTCAGGACTCCCAGGTATTCCTCTTTAGGGGCCTGTGCACAGAACCACTTGTTTAAAAACCCAGCCCCTTTGGCTCCAGGATAAGGACTGCAGGGGTAGCCCTCACCTGGGATGGAAATGCTGGCAGGCACCATTGCTCCTTTGTTAAACGCTCCTCCCACTCAGCTGGCATCAAATCTGAGCTATTCAGTAACCTGGGTAACACCACTCACTCCACCCAACTCAGGTGCCTGACTGAACCTCTTCAAGTGGCTTTTCTTTGCAAGCACTCCCGCAGCATATGTGGCAGACTTTCAAAGGTCCACAAACCCAAAACAAGAAGGGGCTGGCTTCAGCATGCCCTGTGCCTCTGGCTCAGCGGTCCCAAGCCTGCCTTGAGCAGTCTCAACTTGTATTGTCACTCCAGCAGGTAGCCCCCAAGCCTGGCATAGCTGTAGCCAGTGTCGGCTTGGAACCCAGCTTCAAGTAAGCAGCCATGAGTCCAGCAGCACAAGTGGTGGCTGAACTCAGCTCATATCATAGTGCCCACCAAGGGGTCCCAAGCCTGGTACTAGTGGCAGCTAGCCATGGTCCATAACACAGCCTCTCCCAAACATCTCCAAGCAGCAGCCCACCACAGATTACTATGTAGCTCCCACCAGGAGGTCCCAAGCCGAGCACAAATGGTGGCTGATCTTGGCCTGAACCGGAGGCCCTCCTTAAAGGCTGCAGAACCCAAATCCCCGGAGGCCTGCTTCAGACACTAGAACACCACCCAGCTCCTCAGAGGACAGACTTGGCTGGCTCATTTCATTTTGTAAGCTGACTTTGTCATCCTGTGGATCCCACAGTGACCTACAGTCCCTGCTCTTAGTAAAGGAGAGTCCATTTTGCATTATCATTGTGAGCACACCTAACTTCACCGGTGCCAGAGAAGAAGTACATGGGAAGTGAAAGACAAAGGACAACAGCAAAAATGGCAGAGGAAAGATGCCAGAAGATCTCCTCCTCTATAGAAGTAGCAAATTGGTCAGAATCGCATTTCCAGAGTTCTGAAAAAGTTAAGTAGCATTGAAACCATAGGGATGTTTATTTTAAAACAACAGCTGAATGTAGGTAAGAAGAGTGAGCATTATGGCATTTTCACTTGCCCTATTTGCACCACAGCAGCCTTCAAAACCCACAGCCTGCAATCATGGTAAAAACTGATAGCCGCTGGAGGGAAAAGGATGAGATTGGAGCTCTTTCAAAACCCCATTAATAGAGAATTTATCATTGTTTGACCTGTTTGGTGATTTCCTGAGAGACCCCACTAACAAGGCGATCTTTATTTGATAGAAATGAAGCTCAGTATTTGAGGCAGTAGATAACAGTTGGGGCAAATAATAGGCTAACCAAAAAGCTTAATTAAAAGGAAATCTAGGGAATAAGTCCAAAGGGGGCTTTGCAAAGTGCTGATGTATTCCGCAGAATCCGGGCGCACGCGCAGGGCTATGTAAACACTCAAGAAACACCTGGGAAGGCCCTGTAGCAGAAGCAGGAGGGTAAGTGAGGGTTGTTACCTGCCTGGAAGAGCATTCAAGGTGTGCCCCAACATGTACACAGAGCTCCTCAGCAACAGCTGGGAGACTCATCGGGTCCAAGAACTTAAGGAAATCTCTATCCAAACATTTAATCAAAGTGAGCAGGGGCTGCAGTGCCCACACAACAAAGAATTAATTCAGAAAAGTCACTAAAAAAATAAACAACAAACTCTGGGCAAGGAGAGAATCTGATTTCCAGAGTTTCCACATTTATTTTAAATGTCCAACCTGAAAGGAAAGACAAAACAAAACATGAGACAAACAGAGACACAAAAAACTATAGCCTGTATATTATGTTGAAGATAAAGTATTCAACAAAGACTGTCCTTGAGGAAGCCAAGACATTGGATATAGTTGAAGAAATGCTGCATAAAAATATATCTAAGAAGTTCAATAAACTCTTACAAGGATAAACTCAAAGATATAAGCTCAGACACAGTAACTGAACTGTCAAACATCTAAGAAAGAGAGATTCTTAAAAGCAGCAAAAGAGAAGAAACTGATCATTTACAGAGGATCTTCAATAACAATTACAGCTGATTTGTCACTAGAAACTGTGGAGAA
This sequence comes from Myotis nattereri, assembly GCF_964212035.1. NCBI lineage: Eukaryota > Metazoa > Chordata > Mammalia > Chiroptera > Vespertilionidae > Myotis > Myotis nattereri. The sequence goes on from NC_138080.1 coordinate 91,407,276, forward strand.
GGCAGTGGGATGACAGCTTCAAAGTGCTAAGAAGACACGAATTCCATACCCAGAGAAAAACCTCCAAGAATAAGAACTGTAGACATTTCACATGAAAAAAAATTGTCAGAATTCATCACTTACTTCACCTATCCTGCAAGAAAGACTACAGAGATCTTTTAGGCTGAAATGAAGGCACTCTAGAAAGTCACTCTAATCCACATAAATAAAAATACTGGTAAGGTAACTACATATATACGTATACCCCACCCCCCTTGATAATTTATCTATTTGTTTGTAGCTCTTTTTCCCCTCTTATCTGATTGAAAAGAAAACTGCATAAAGCAATAATTATGTACCCATCAACATGAATGCATAATGTGTAGTTCTGTACAGAAATACTTTGTATGACAATAGCAGCACAAAGAAGATGGTGAAGATATTTAGGAGCAAAATTTTTGTATAGTATTGAAATTATATTTGATTAATGTAAACTATTTTAAATTGACATGAAAATTATAACCCCTAAGGCAACCACTAAGAAAATAACTAAAAAACATAAAAAAAAATTATAAGGGGATGAAGATATACATTAGAAATATCTATTTAATACTAGAAAGGCAGTAATGGAGGAAGAGGGACACATAAAAGACATGATACCTATAAATATTATATAGGAAAATGGCATATGTAAATTCTACCTTATCTGTAATCCCGTTAAATTTGAATGTCTTAATTTCTCAAGTTAAGAGGCAGAGATTAGCAAAATGGTTTGAAAGGAACCTTAATCCAACTGAATGTTGTCTATCAGACACATACTTTATATTATCACCCATATAGGCCAAAAGTAAAAGGATGTGAAAAAAAAACAGTATGCAAACAGTGACTAAAAGAGAGTTGGGGTGACTATACTAATATCAGGCAAAACAGACTTTAAGACAAAAACTGTTACTAGAGATAAAGAACAATCCTATATAATAAAAGCCTAATATGCAAATCGACCAAATGGCAGAACAACCAGTCTCTATGATGCACACTGACTACCAAGGTGCAGATGCTCAACACAGGAGCTGCCCCCAGCCTGCAGGCTGGGTGCCCCCTGATCGCCAGCTAGGCTTAGGGACCTTACCCATGCACAAATTTCATGCACCGAACCTCTTGCATTTTATAATGATATAAAAAAAATTATCAAAAATATACAGGGAAGGCTATAAAATTCAACAATAATAGTTGTAGACTTTAATATCCCAATTTAAGTAATAGATAAAACAAGATCAATAAGGAAATAGAAAATCTGAACAAAAAACTAGACATAAAAGACATCTATAGAACATTCCATCCAACAATGGTTAGAATAAGTCTATTCCTCTCAAATACACCTGGAACATTCTCTAGAACTGACCTTATGTTAGGCTACAAAACATATTTCAATAAGTTTGAAATGACTTTGGGTGGTAAACACACATTGTTATATATAGATGAACTGTACACTTGAAACCTATATGAATTTATTAACCAATGCCATCCCAATAAATTTAATAGTTTTTTTTTCTTCAAGTCCCTTGAGTAGAATCCTCTTTTAACAACAACAACAAAACACACCTTGTGTTGTGAGGAGCCACACTACAGTGAACAACAAAAGTTGAGCTGCTATGATTACAGTGGGGGCTGGGTATGGTTGGAGCGAGAGGCTGCCCATCCTATGTGACCTTCCTCTTTCTTCTCTTCCTGCTTTACAGTGGCTCCTGAATACCTCAGCAGAACTCGTGGCCTCTCTGTGACATGACTGAATAAAAAGGAATATACCAAAACTCAGAATGGCACGTTCGCTCTTGTAAGTGGGTTGGTTGTACAATGAGCTATCTCATTATTCCAACCCACAATACACAACCGCCTTTGAAGGCAACTCCTATTCTGAAAAAATGGAAAATTTTGAAACAAAAGGCATTGAGCTTAGGAAGGTACTCTTTCTTGTGATATAAATTTAAGTTGGGTAGCCGCCACTGATTTGAAAGTACCCATGGGGTTCAGGCCAAGCTTCGGAAGTTTATTTCCACACATAAACTAATATGGAAAGAAAGCTGCTATCACTCTGGAGCAGCGGATCCTGCAAATCGCACACCTGACAAAGCAATTTACATCTGCCGACCCCCTTCCTTCCCCTTGGAGCAGATAATGGGCTCTCCATTTACTAAGGTGGCAAGAGGCACTGGTTTTGGAATGAATTAGATTACCCTCTGAAATGTATATTACACTTTATCTCCCGAATCCTTACTGCATAAAAGGATTTAAATACCATTCTGTCTCACTAGCATGACCATTCCTCCAGAATGAGTCGCTTTTCAGAGGTGACCATCACATAGCCCAGGAAGCTGTAAAGGCAGTCAGCTGGCCACCATGAACCAACCGCGGGTCCTGGGTTTCCCATCGACTGCTCTCTCCTCTGCTCCACCTGACCACCCCCACCCGCTCTTGCCACCAGGCTGACACCATCTCAACACTGGCCCATCAGCCTCTCCAGAGAGATGCTCAGAAAAATCATATTTGGTGCTTCTCAGTCTCACGAGTCAGAAAATCTGATTAGATTTCCATGCCTTCCAAATACAATACTGCATGTGGTTCACCAAGCAAATCACTGGGCACTTTTAATCAGTCATTTCAGGTGAAGTTCTGGGGGCCCTGGGCAGTGGCAGCCTTCCACGAAGGAGCGTAGGAACCGCTCACGGAGAAGAAGCCAAGGCTGTGGGTGCATGCTTGAGGACAAAGCAAGAACAATTTCAGAGTGCTTTACAATTTACAAAGCACACTCATTCTTATTCATTTCAGGCTCTAGACTGACCAATGAAGTACCACAAAAATGAATATGCTCCTGAAATCCATTTTTTTCAGTTAAAAAAATGTGTTCACAAATATAGTCGTTAACCCTATTCCATGCAGTAATTGACAAGACTCGCAGCAGGGATTTTATGATCCCAAATCTGGTGGTGGCATTTTTCTGCACAATGCTGACACCCATCACCGTCGCTCACGCAGCAGCTAGTACTTGGTGAAGTACTACCTGCCAGGGGCTCTGCACAATGCTTTTCCTGCATTATCCTCACAGGCACCCACCCTGGGAGATGGATACTGACAGGTCAGAGGAGCTCAGAGAGATTGCTGTGTGTCTAAGTTTGCCTGTCTCCAAGCTAACAAGCAGTCTTACACTCTGATGCTTAGCTCTCTTTACCTGTAAAACAAAACCTTCCTGAACCTCAGGGAAATTAGCTTGACTCACACATGGGCTTTCTCAGAATTTGCAAGTTCACTATAACTACAGTGCTTAACTTTCCATTCCTGACGCTAATGTTTTCAGACCTAATTTCTTTCTAAACCTAAGACTTCTGAACACGTGTACCTTTCAATATTTGTGGATCACATTTTATTTTCTATACTGATCAGGAAGCCTGCCCGAGCAAATATTATGTCCTAGTCCAAATAGCTCCAATTAAAGCAGAAGCCCTTAGTTAAACAAACTGGAAAACAGGCTCAAAATACTTATCTTTGGGGTTTAATTCACCAACAACTATATTGTGGATTAATTTGTGTCTACAAAGGGAGAAAAAGGATTATTGTTGAATTTAACAAGTACTTTACATTTCTCAATTTCAGGGACCATTTAGGAAAATAGGACAATGCAGGAAATATTTGTTTTAAAAAGTAGCCCAAGAGAGAACATACCAAGGCTAAGTGTTAATTTGTTATTGTCATTCAGAATATACAGTCTTGGGGCCATAGCATAAAAGATCTGTAAGAAAGAGCTGGGCAATCTCATGTAACAGGTGAGGACACTGAATCTTGGAAATGCTAAATGACTCACTCAGGGTCACATGATTGCATATCTAGCACATTGGTTCTAGTTTCAATCCCATCTCCAATGAGACTGAAGCACTTTAGGAATACACAGATGACAGATATTAATGTAAGGCTGAATAGTCTGAGAGAACCCGCCTAAGTTTTTCATTTATTTTTATTTACTGTTTCTTCGAGGTAGGGGGAATGATGGGTCTTTTCAATTTTGCAAATTGTACCACCCAGGGTATTAAAACACTGTAGTAAATAGTTTGAGTGCTGAAAAGGCAAAGAAGGCCTCATCCCTATTCATCAGATGTAAATGTAATGATTAGACTGCAGTTGTCATTAACTAGCTAATAACTACTTATGACCTCAGGATGCAGTTTCTACCCAGCTAATGGGCTACATAGTAAAGCTATGATTTTATCTCAGCTGTTACAGCCCTCCATCTCAGTTGCTCACATTAAGGGATGAGCAGGTTCTGCTGATTATCTACATAATAAAAGATCATGTTCTAAGGGCCTTCAGTAAAACTCTCATTAAACAAAATTGGAGTTGTGCCTGAGAACAAGTCTTGCAGAATAACTTGTTGATTGCCCCAAATAACCCCCACGAATCACACAGAAAATGGATCATGCGTTTTCTCAGCTGCATTTTCCAGCAATTGGGAACCCCTAAGTGGGCACTGTATCTGCTGACACTATGCAAACAAGGTTTTTCCATGCTGCTTCCACTTAGCCTTAGAGATGGCACCCACTTCCTGTAGGCACAGTTTGAAGGAACATGCAGAGAGTCACTTGTGGCTGAGCTGGGCTCAGAGTGCAGAGGTTGCCTTCAAGGGAAGAATAAGGTTTGGCAATGCCTACATCTGCTATCCTCACTGTTCTTCAAGCCAACCTCCACCTTCTCCTCCTCCCCTCTTTTTTTCTCCTCAAAAAACTGTTCTTTACTCTCAGGTGATAGAGTAAGGACATCTGTATATGTTTACTAAATTGTGATTAGTGTACATAGATTTACAAATATTTCTACATATACCCATATGTATCAATATTAACTTAAATATTTATTAGTTCAGACTGATGTCTTCAACTCTAATCCATCACCACATGGGTCATTCTCACTTCTCCCCTTGCTTATCTATAAACTCCTACTCCTACAAGGAAAAACCTGGATGCCCACCATCCACCATCCATTTACTTAATTATTCGGTTTCAGTTTACATGTATAACAATATCAGAATTGTTAACTTATTGACCTGTGAGAAACAACTCCATCAGTTAGAGGATAGTCATTATGATGGCTCCTTTTGTCTTTAGACTGGCAGACCCTACTAATTTTTAAGTTTCGTAGGCCAGTACCTTTTTGCACACCATCTTTGGTGAGGTGGTTTTATGCATCTATGATACAGTTAGATTCTCCTGTCAAAGTTTTCATTCCTTCCTGGAATCACTCAGCCTCCTAAACAATTTTTAAAAATATCTACACAGATTATGTTCGCTCTTTTATGTTGTAAATTTCTTTGGGTTTTGACAAATGAATATCATGTTTCTATAATTACAGTTCCATACAGAATATTTACACTGCCTTAAAATATCTCCCGTGTTTCACCTGTTCCACTGTTCCCTTTCACTGTCTCTATAGTTTCATCTTTTTCAGAATATTATATAATTTGAATAATACAGTATATAGCCTTTTCATATGGCTTATTGCACTCAACATTATGTGCTTAAGATTTCTCATTATCTTTTTGTGGCTTAATAGCACATCTCTTTTTATTGTTAAATATTTCATTGTATGAATGTGCCACAGTTTATTTACCCATTCACCTATTAAAGGACATCTTGGTTGCTTTCATTTATTGGTGACTTTGAATAAAGCTTCTTTTAACATCTAATACCTGGAATTTTGACTTGAGCTGTGCAAGAAAATGAAAAACTGTCCCAGTGGCCATAGCATTTGCATTCCCACCAGCAATGAATGAGAGTTCCTATGGTTCCACATCCTTGTCAGCATTTCGTATTACCATTTAAGAATTTTTAGCCTTTTTAATAGACGTGTAGTGGTATTTCATTGTTGATTCAATCTTCATATATATATGATTGACTTACCCACAGGGAAGTCAATCACCTTGGAGTCTTTAAATTCTTTATTGTTGAAAGTATTACATATGTCCCCTTGCCCCCCCATTGTCCTCTGCCAGCCTGCCCCCAGCCCAGGCCCTCACACCCCTCTCCCCCACTGTCTGTGTCTATTGATTATGCTTATATGCACACAAGTTCTTTGGTTGATCTCTTATCCTGCCCGCTCCTGCCTTCCCTCTGAGAGTTGATAGTCTGTTCCATGATTCTCTGTCTCTGGATCTGTTTTGTTCATCAGTTTATGTTGTTCATGATATTCAACAAATGAGTGAGATCATGTGATGCTAAGATTTGGAAAAAGCCTAAGTGACCATCAGCCAATGAATAGATTAAAAAACTATGGTACATTTACACTGCTATAAAAAAGAAAGAACTTTTACCATTTGCAACAGCATGGATTGACCTGGAGAGCATTATGCCAAGCAAAATAAGCCAGTCAGAGAAAGATAAGTATCAATCTTCTTATATTTAATGCCCTTCCTCACAATAGGGCAACTCTTTCCTTTACTATGTCATATGTCCAAACCCTTCCAAGCCAATTTCAATGCCATTTACTCCATAAAGCACCTCTCAAAACATATATCTTCTTTACCAAAGAAGGCATCTTTCTTAAAATTCTAATGCCCTTAATCCTTAATATTTAAAGAGTCCATAAGATCTTCAAGAATGTCATTATATCACTTTTCCTCAGTCAAATTTTTAAAATTAAATATGTTTCAACACTTTAGGTGCTTATTGATAGTTGCTACATATATGCCAGTGAATTGAAAACAACAAATCCATGTTGAGGTGGAGAGAAGTCGGTTTGGTTCATTTACCAGTGACGTGATTCGTTCCCACATACCAGCCTTACCCACAGGGAAGTCAATCACCTTGGAGCCTATCATGCCCTGGGCCATTGCAATAACTTCGGAATTGTTGAAATAATGAATATTAAATCTGTGCATGAGGAGTGTCTACAGAACCATTTTTAGGGCACACTCTTTTTTTCTGAATTGTAATTTCTGCTCCTGTCCTATTTTCCTTCTAGACTATTAGCTCTTGAGGATAAAATGTTTCTTATTCATTTTATATTCATGAAATATTTATCAAATAATAAATACAAACAGTAGTTCTATAGCATTGAAAAAGGAAAAGATTACTCTTTCTTACAAAAGAATTACCTATAGCTTAATTGATTCCTTGTAATTTTAAAGAAACCTGAAAGAATAACAAAACTCTAGGATAGACTCCAATTTGAGGCAATCTGTGGAGAAGGCAGTCCTGGCATTGATATCAATGCCCTCAAGAGGGACATGTGTGCCCTTTGTCTCATGAAGGCTGTGGCTATGGAGTGGGTGATGGTGTTCAGCTTCCTCGTTGCCTTGGTGATTTAGCCACCCTTGCTGCAGTCAGCAGGTCTCCCTGCTCTGCCCCTGAGGAGTGAAACTGCTCACCTGTTCTTTCTCTGCGCTTTCCACCCGGCAGGCTGCCTTTGATGGAACACAAAGCAGGGTTGTGAACTTCTGTCTATGCTGTGGAGTCACCAGGTGCCAGAATACGGGTAAGTATAGAAGGGTGGCCTCGGGGCAGGGAGGCTGATAACCTCAGGGGATTTGAGGACATTATCTCTGCCACACAGCTAGGGATCTCACTGTGTCTGTCTTTGAAGAAGCAAGACATGTGCAAGGAGACACTATTCAAAGTGTGGCTCTATCATGTGAGTGTTTCCAGAAGACACATGCAGACACAGGTGAGGCCACAGGCCCAGGACAGTGCTGAGGGGGAGGTTGCTGCTCAGTAAAGAGAGAACTGTGTCAGTAAAGTCAGAGCTCCTGGAGGTCCCCGATGCTTTGCGCATTCAGGACTGGTTCTGCTGGTGGGAGTGAAAGTGAATACACCTCAGGTGGCAGTTGAGGATTAGTAAGTCATGGACTAGTTAGCAAAGGGCTAGCATTTCCTTTTCCAGTTTAACAGAATTTTTTAGCATCTACTTGCTATCAGGCACTAAGAATTGAATATAAATCAAGACAGATATGTCCTGTTCCTCAAAAATCAAGTAGATCTTTAAATTCCAATTTGCTAAGCTATTCCTTTGATACATTATTTTACTTAGAAAGCATCTATTACAATTCATGTATTTCCTGGGAATAATTATTAACATTCATATCAACATAATCTCTCTATATTTATAGTACTTTATAGCATTCACAAAATTCACCATCTCCCGACAACCACGTGGTCAATGTTTTTAGATCAGTTTTGCAGTTGAGGAAACGGAGGCTCAGAGAGCACCTCACTTGTCCAAGTGAAAACAGTATTTCAAGTGTGGTCTGAGGTTCATTTACATTAAAATTACTAGGAGAGATGCCTATTGAAAAATGGAATTTGGGGGTCAAACCAAGAGCTACTGGACCAGTCAATAGGGGTGGGCTCAGGGACTTTCATTTTTGATAGTTCTAACTCTCCACTAACCCACTGCCACATACCTTGGCTCATCCAGGATTTTAACTCATGCCTTCTGAGCTTTTTACACTATCTACCGTATCATGCTGACCAGAGTGTGGTCTGGAAGAATTGCTGCCTCTTGCTAACCTGAGACAGGTTTGAGACTGCCTGCATCTTTCTCAGTCCTTTCCTAGGTAAATGCTTCTGTGAAAATGGAAAGGAGGCCTTCAACATGCTGATTCAATGTCCTCATCACTCCCCTCCGCCCTCAAAGGCTGACCCCTCAGAGCCCAGAGCTGCACAGAAGTGCTTGGATCACCAAGAGCCTCTTTGTCTCTTAACTGGTGGCAGCACTTTGTCCCTGATGTTTTCTATTTTGACAGCTCATCAGCAGAGCTACTGGAAGGTGGCAGGAACCTCACTGTTCAATTAAGGTTTACGTGTCACCAGAGCATGTGGAGGAGGAGAAAGAAGAGACCTGTGTGGAGGCAGCCGAAATAAATGAGCTTTAACAAGAAGATTAGCCATCCTTCAGAAGTCAGGGCCCTCCCAGGATTTCAAGCGTGGTGCCTACGTGCGGTGGGATACAGTGTCTATTCTCAAGGCTCCTGTTTTCCTGATTTACACATACTGCTCTTTGTCAATTATTGTGTTCTACAAAAGGCCTTATCATCAACAAGTTTGTATAGAGCATTCACTCTGCTATAAATACACAGACAAGGACCCTACCCTAGCAGTGTAGCACACCAATTAGCAGGGACTACAGACTTAAAAGAAGTCATTAAAAACAACAACGACATATAATAAGGGTTCCACAGAGAAGTTAAGAAAGGTATATCACATAGCAAGGGAATCTACCATCACTCAGAGCTTCCCAAAGTGTGGTTTGAGAGTGACCTGGTCAGTAACATTTGGGGATATTTGTTAGTAAAAAATGCAAAATGCCTAGATCACCCCACATCTACTCTGGGGACGGGCCTGGCAAAGCTACATTTTTGACAACTCCTGGGGGTTGTTCTTTACACACTGAAATTGAGAACCTTTGGGTGCGGAGGGGGTGTGATGCGATTTGAGGAGAGGCTGTGAAGAAAGGTCTTCGTGAAGAAATACTATGTGCAAGACAAGGTTTAAAGTAAGGGGGATGGGCAAGAGTTTCCCAGGGAGAAGCAATCTCGTATATAAAGGTCCAACGTGAGAGGAAGAAGGCACACAGTACTCTGTGGACTGGAGAAGAAGAGAGATGGAGAAAGGTAGATATAAAGCCAGGACTTCGGATGCAGGGGCATGTCAGTTGGTTAAGAATTTTAGATTTGATCTTAAGCCATTGAAGCATTTTGATAAAGGTCTGGTTTAACAGTATTTTAAATATGCAATATTGAGGAGTCTGTATCAATAATGGGATAAGAAATAATGCTACCTTGGCAATGAGACTGGAGATAAATGGATTCAAGAGATACTTAGAATCACTAAATCCTGTTGACCTCCTATCAAAATGCCACCAGACCCATGTTAACTCACCCTTCAGTTCTGAGGATAGCAATTGAGTTGAGCTGCTCCTGCAAATATGAGAACATGTTCTTTCAGGAGACGGCCTGCCACTAGTCTCTTCTGTTGGCAAGGACATGCTTTGGTTTGGATAAGAAAGGGCTGACTGTGGTAAAGCTCTCCAATTCAAGGGCTCAGGAAGACTTCTGTTTTATTCCAGATTCTGCCACTCAATAAATCCCTTTGGCCCAGTTAGGCCCTCAGGTTTCTAAATGTTTTGCCATTTTTATATATTCTCTTTGCATTCTGTGCTTTCCCTCCATAGCACTTATAACAACTTACAATTAAGTGAGAATGCCTTCGATTATTTGTTAAATATCTATCTCATCCATTAAACTGTAAGTTCTGGTGACTAGAAGCCAGTAGGTCTTCATTGTTATCTCCAGCTCTGAGTTTTAGCTTGGGTACCTGGGTAGATGGCATTACCATTATGGGAGGTAGAGAAATCTCTAGGAGAAATACAGATCTTAAATGTAAGACAAGCTGGAGCATCTCAACTGTAATGGGAATAGAAATGTCTGTTAGGAAGTAGACTATAGAATTTTGAGGCTCTGGTAAGAGGTCCAAGTCAGAGGTTTTCCATATACTTTGGAAAAATAGCATAAATTCTTTTTTTTCTTTAAATCAATTAGATGTCATATGATTTAATAAAATCCAACTGATGATCCTTGTTATTTATAACTAAGGGGCAGCCTCAGTTCTAAATGCTTTGACTTATTTAATTGTCATACCAACTTTATGAGGTAGATACTCTTATAATTCCCATTTCAAAGAGAGGTCACTGAGGGATAGAAAGTTTGAGTATGTTGTCCAAGGTTACACAGGCCATAAATGCTGGAGACAACCTTCCAACCCCAACAGTCAGATCTACTGTATTTGCTCTCAAAATGCTGCTCTTATACCTGTCACACACTTGCTCTAATAGCAGCCAGTTGTCTAATAACTGTTCACACTCTGTCTCACTTCAGAGCTTGTGAATATCTTGGCCAATTGGTCTCTTATTATTTTTCAGATGAGTAAATTGAGGCCCAGATTAGTAAAATAACATCCATATGATTACATGGTCAGGGTGTGGGTGGACCAGTATTTAAACTTAGCTCTATCTATTTCTAGGATTAATACATTTAAATGCTACATAATCTTACAAAACTGTATTTCTGAATACAGCTCTTCTATTATTAGAGGAGGACAAAGAAGGCTGAGCATTGATCTGGAAAGCAGGTAAAGTAAAACCTGGTCTAGGAATTGTCATTAAATTTGTGATGTCAAAGAAATGTCACTGGATCCTTTTCATCTTTATGTGGAAGCATTTAGATTAGTTAGCTGATCAAGCTCTAGGACTTATAATCTATCTATCTATATAAAAGGCCAATATGCAAAGTGTCCCCTTGGGAGTTCGACCAGGAGTTCGATCACTACCTATTACGTGCGCTGACCACCAGGAGGCAGCTCAGAATGAAGGAAGGCCCTGGCTGACAGTTGGAAGGCCCGATCGGCCCTGATTGCTGGCCAGGCCTAGGGACCCTACCCATGCTCGAATTTCGTGCACTGGGCTTCTAGTTGTTAAATAAATTATTATAAAGGGAGCAAAAGAAGTTGAAACTCTTTAGAAAGCATGACAACCAACTTTAAAATACCAAATTATTATCATTTGTTAATCAGTGACTGCTTTAAATGCAACATCCTACTTGACCCTCATGACCAGTCTATCAAGTGGCACTGTCATTTATTGTCCATTGGTAACAATAAGACAAAATTTGCTAAACCCCACACCACCAAATCGAGACTCAATTTACGGTTTCAGCTATATCTGAAATGGAACCTTAAATCAGTGAAACAGGAATCAGTTGATCAGCATTAGTTAGGTAATCTGCCCAATAAACAACCCCTATTATCCCCTGAAGGACAGTGACCTTGCAGTAAACAATTTGCTTTTTTACCTTGTATAGTTTCTTGCTCCCTCTCCCTTCTGTCTATAAAAGTCTTCCATTTGTACAGCTCCTCAAAGCTTTTTTCTATCTGCTAAATTGGATGCTGCCTGACTCATGAATTGTTGAATAAAGTCAGTAAGATCTTTGAAGTTTACTTAGTTGAATTGTGTGTGTGTTTTAAAACACCATCCTGCCTCCAATGTTTTATAGAGCAGGAGATTGAAAAGTAAATTAAACATCTCAAGGGCATACAACTAGTAAAGGACAGTCCAGTTTCAAATCAAGGTTTGTTGTATGCCAAAGCTTAAGCTGTTAAATACTATATATTATTGCTCTTTGACTTACTGTAGAAATTATTGTGCTAAAATTGGAATTTAATCATCAAGAGACAACTGGAGCAGGTAAATTTACCTTAGATAGCTGTTTGTGAATTAGGTGTGCACCACAATGAAAGCACCTTTTTCTTTGTCTTAGAGAGAACAGAGTTATTCACAACTTCTCAACTGCTCCATCCAAGTTGTCCAGTCTGCTCATGATGATGCTGAAAAATACTACAATAGGTTCTACTATCTTGACTAGGGCAAAGTACAGACTCTAACATTTCCAGTGACATCTGGACATTGTGATGTAAATACTGTGATTGGTGGTGATAAATTTACTCAAATATATCTCTTCACTAGAGGCCTGGTGCACAAATTCATGCACGGGTGGGGTCCCTCAGCCTGGCTGGCAATCAGGGCTGATCAGAGCAGTGGGAGGTTGGCTGGCGGTGGGGAGGGGCCGCGGGAGGTTGGCTATGGGAGCGCACTGACCACCAGGGGGCTACTCCTGCATTGAGCATCTGCCCCCTGGTGGTCAGTGCGCATCATAGCGACCGGTGTTTGGTTGTTCGATAGCCTAGGCATATATATATATATATATATATATATATATATATATATATAGACTCACAGCAAAGTCTTCACCTCCATTCCTTTATTAGGTGAACTTTTAATGTTGGCATTTTGGATTCTTACATTTTAAAATTATCTTAATTATCTCCTGGATTTTAGCATATGGTTGGTAGGATCTTTAGTTGCACAATAAATAAGAAACACATAAAAAAGAAAAGCTGCTAGAGAGCAAGAAAGGCAGGTCAGGTATTACATTAAAATAAATGATGTCCTCGTTCCTACTTGCCTGAAGTCTTTAATTGCCTAGGTCAGTGAGTACTTGGCAGTTTGGTTCTTTGGGTATTTCCTCTTTGAAAATGCAAATGCCCTCAAGGGCCAAAGGATGGTCATTTATAGCCTAGTATGCATCCATTTATGCAATTTACTTTCTAATTTTTAGGTCAGTTCCTGAGTTAGAAGAGTCTGAGAGAGCATCTGTTCTAATCACTCTCAACAGATCTGTCACTAAGGCTGGGAGAAGGGAATGGTTTGATCATGAGTCCATAACTAGTTTTAAAGGTAACTTTGGATTCAAGTAGGAGGAATCTCAGTACAGTGCTCTTTCCTTCAATACCATGGTGCTCCGGTGTTAAAATACAGAAATCGTGTTACAGGCACGGCATAATGTATAGTTAAATATAGCATGTGGCAACACGTAAACGTGGCTATTCCACTCACTAGCTTTGAGAACCTGGGAATGTTTTTTATCTTCTCTAAGCCTCAATTGGTTCTTCACTGAAATGGAAATAAATATCTATCTCACTATGATATTATGAAAATAAATAGAATTACATCTATAATATTCTTAGCAGACTGCCCAGTGCTCAGTAACGAGTCAATACATGCTAACTCTTAAAAATCTACTACTTAGAATTAAATGACAAAAACTGTGGTAATTATTTACTACAATACATGTGGCTTCAGATCTTAGATGAAGATTTTGGTCAAAGTGATTTTAAATTTTTTTCCTGGGTCTACATCTTGTTTGATGTGGCCAGTGGGTGTACTATAAAATGCCAAGGATATACTCAGAGAATGATGCACATCTCTAAAAACTTCCCTTCCCAGCATCTCCTTAAGTGTATCAAGCAGAAAACATCTTTTACAATTGGTGATTTCTTGACATAAATGTCCAAGTTCATTGTGGGAGAGGCCTGATCCTTTTAATTAATCCCTGTGAATTTCTAGTTTACACGAAACAGCTTTGGTCTTAAAGAAATTAAAGATGAGTGAGAAATTTTTAATGGCAAAATGTTGGAGGGACATTATGATCAGAGGAGATGAAAATAGTAGCCGTAGACACAATTTCTGCAAGAGACTGAGAACACTTATTTGTCAAAGTCCTGAATATTAGAGAAGCAACAGATCGCATTTTAGCCAGTTTTGAAATACAATGTTCAGTGAAGATTAAAATAAGATGAATCGTTTTGGAGGCCTCAGTAATCAGACATAGGCAAAATATGTCTGAGAAGATGGGACCCTAATGCTACAGAGAAACTTCAATCTGATATAATTAGCTGTAATTAATGGATAGATACTGTTTCAGATTAAGATTATGTTATTGAGAAAAACTCTAAGCATATGTTTAAGAGTTTAAAGTGGATTTCTGACTTCCACTCAAGATGCCAAAAGCTAGAAAGTGTTGCTCTCAACTTGACAATAAGAAAACGTGGAATAATTTATGAAAGCATACCTTTCATGAACCTATGAGAAAATTGAGGTTGCAGGGCAACTGACTAATCTGAAATCTAAGAATAAAACAGGCACCTCCAAAGAGTGGGCGCTCCTGGGGCATTTTTGGGGCAAAGCACAGAATACAGAGCCACCACACAAGTGGATAAGAAGACATTCTATTCAAAGGGGAAAAAATAAGAATTAGGACATACTTCTCATAAGAAACTAAGCATAAGGCAAAAGACAAGGGAGTGATATCTTTAAAGTGCCCATATAAGGTAAAGTGAAATGGAGTACCGTTTAGACTGACAATCAATAACCGTTCAGCAATGAATGGTAGACTGATATTTGTCAGTGACAGCATTATTAGAGGAATTTTCAGTGTACTGAAGAAAACACATTTAATATCTAGAAAGCAAAATAGCAAAGCAAAGTAGTAATAATTTCCAGTATTTCTGAGCAATTATTATGTACTAGGCACTAGGATAATGCTTTCACGTGTTTTATCTCATATAATCAAGTGTTACTGATTATAAGATTTTAGCATTTAGAGGAGTAGTTCTCTGGTAAAGAGGGAATTCAGGAAAGCTCCATGGAGATCACGAGCATAGGATCTGGCTTTTGTTCGGGGCTCTCGCCAGGAACTTGAGAGCAGGTGTGGCCCTGGGGGGGAAAATAACCTGCTTCGCTCCCAGCCGTGGAGAGTTTGTAGTGATAGGCAACACAGATGGGCCCCAGTAATTTGTCTGACTTCTCCCATTTCTTGTGGCCTTTGTCACTCCCTAATGCTACCCAGATTATTTAACAACATTTTTTCAAATCTCTTTATGAGTGGATAGCCAGAGCCACTAGGAGAGGCAGTCACTATTTCTCACATTATTCAAGACAATATTTCTGAGTGCACCAAGACCCAAATTTGAAATCTGCAACCCTCAGCTTTTCTGGGCTTACATACAAGAATTCTATTCCCCAAGGTGTCATTGCTTTCTTCTTGACAATAAAATCAACCTACTATGAAGACTAAAAAAAACTAAGTCCTCTTTTTTAGTCTTTATTCAAATGCCTACAGTATTCCAGGAACTGCCCTAGCCACTTTATAAACATTTTCTCATCTACACATCGAATAGTCTGATTTCAAGGAAGCAGCAGCTGAGGTTAAGAAGTGAAATGAATTTCTCAAAGGTACACAGATAGTCCATAGGCCTGGGATTGTGAAAGCCTGAGTCTGAAGGCCATGCTCTTATGTGCAGCATCGCAACATCCTATCTCACACCCAGTTGCCCAATATCGAACCCTATAGCAGAGTATAGGACACCAGTACCAATGCTGTTTTCTTGAAAGAGTGGACCACAATCAGAGTCTGATGGTGCTCATCTAGTGAAAACAACACAAACTTATACTTGCATTAATACTCACTTTGACAGCTATTAATCATCAATAAGTAGATATTGATTATCAACTTTGTGCCTGACATTTAGTTTTATTGTCATAGTAATTATATTAAGATGAGGTTCAAGAGTTTCTAGACATATACCTTGGCAGGTTTTATTTCATCAGTTTTTCAAATTGTTGCCCATGGAAGATGTGTGTCATAACTTCCTGAGTGCTTAATTAAGAATATGGATTCTGGTATCACAAAGTTAAAGCAATCAGAACAGAATTATACTGGCTTAAAAACAGACACATAGATCAATGGGACTGAATAAAGGGCCCAGAAATAAACCGACACCTATATGATCAATTAATCTATGATAAAGGAGACAAAAACATGCAATGAGGTAAAGACAGTCTTTTCAATGAATAGTGTTGGGAAAACTGGAAAGATACAGGCAAAATAATAAAACTCAGAATGGATTAAAGACTTAAATGTAAGCTGAAATCATAAAACTCCTAGAAGCACAGGTAGTGAACTCTGACATCACTCTTAGCAATGTTTCTATCTGGATATGTCTCCTCAGGCAAGGGAAATAAAGTAAACAGATGGGACCACATCAAACTATAGTTTCCTTTGCTGTGCAAAACTTTTTAAACAAAATGAAAGGATAACCTACTGAATGGAAGAAGATATTCACCAATGATACATCTGACGAAGGGTTAATATCCAAAATATATAAGAAACCAATACAACTCAACCGCAAAAAACACAAATAATCGTTTAAAAGATGGTCAGGGGGCCTGAATAGACACTTCTCCAAAGAGGGCACACAGATGAGCAATAGACATATGAAGATGTTCAAGATCACTATTCACCAGGGAAATGTAAATTAAAACCACAATGAGATATCACCTCACACCTGTCAGAATGGCTCATCAATAAATCAATAGACAAATGTTAGAGAGGATGTGGAGAAAGGGTAACCTTGTGTACTGTTGATGGGATGTAGTACACCTGCTATAGAAAACAGTATGAAGGTTCCTCAAAAAATTAAAAATAGAAATTCCTATGACTCAGCAATTCTACTTCTGGTTATTTATCCAAAGAAATCCAAACCACTAATATGAAAATATATATGCACCCCCATGTTCACTGCAGCATTATTTACAATAGCTAAGAGATGGAAGCAATCTAAGTGTCCATCAATAGATGAATAAAGAAGAGATGGTGTGTGTAGATATATTGGAATATTAGCCATAAAAAGAAGGAAATCTTGCCATTTTTTGATAACATGGATGGACCTAGAGTGTGTTAAGCTAAGTGAAATAAGACAGAGAAAGACAAATACCATATAGCTTCATTTATATGTGGAATCCAAAGAACAAATAACTGAAACAAAAACAAACTCATGAATATAGAAACATTGATGGTTGCCAAAAGGGAAAGGGTGGGGGGAATAGGCAAAAAAGGGGAGGGGATTAAGAAGTATAAAGCCAGTTATAAAAATCGTCATGGAGATGGGATATAACATACAGCATAGGAAATGTAGTCAGTAATCTATATATATAAAAGGCTAATATGCTAATTGTCCTTCCCACTGTCCGACCGGTCACTATGATGTGCACTGAGCACCAGGGGGCAGACGCTCAACACAGGAGCTGCTGTGATGCACACAGAGAAACATCATCACGGATCTGACGCTGACAAAGCAACACTTGGCGTCCCCCAAGTGGGACACAGCCCACCAAATCGCAGCCTATGCTGCCATGGCACATTTGGTGCCAGATAATGATGTCACGTTTTTACTGACATTCTGAAGCTGAAATTGTCTACAGAATATGTCTGAAGACCAACATATGCCACAATGTACCTCTGAGGCTGAAAGAAAGCAACATCATTGACAGAATATGTCTGAAGAACAGTCATCGGCAAGTACTACCAATACTGGTAGGAGCTGCCTTCATAGAGAAAATGAGGTAAATGAGGATGCAACTATTGAACACAACTGCGGTGGAATGACTGTTACATGTTAATTTTGCCTATCTCTAAATTTCTCCGATGAAAAACCATCTGATGGAAAATTTACTTGATGTTGTAGCATAGGCAAACTTTGTCCAAATGATATAAATTTTCCAGAAACCCAGCATATTTAAAAAAATTAATGATAAACGAAGATTCTGACAGTAAAAATTTCATGAAAAATATTCGGTTATATCATGTCATTGTTTTTTATTAATTAATATATTATTTTCATATATATTTTACTGATTTTCTTTCATCTATTATAGAGAAAGGGCGAATAGCAATATTAAAATATTTCTTCTAATTAATTTCCTTTCAACGTGCATGAATTTGTGCCCCAGGCCACTAGTATTGTAATAACTATGTACTATGCATGGTGTCAGATGGCTCCTAGACTAGTAGCAGATTTCATATAGCTTGTAAGTTATATAAATGTCTAATCATTATGTTTAAACCTGCAATAAAATATTGTATTTCAACTATAATAGAAAAAGAAAAGAAAAACAAAACTGAACAAACAAACAAAATGTATGGTATCTGGGATTCAATCCGGACCTCCTGAATCAGATTCACTAGCAAAGAGAATCTGCATGTGTAAGAAGTTCCTAGGGATAAGTTTTGCCTACACAAAAGTTTGAGAAGCACTGTAATAAACTATACACATAAGATGATAAGCTTTTGGGGAAACTTTTGAGTTGTTTTTAAAAAGGAGGGGTGGGGTGTAGAAATGGTCTGGAAGTCTGGCATAAAGTCTTAGTTTTTCATCCATCAAATGCTCCTCAGGACATTTTCTAAACTATTAGGTTTTCTTGCACATTATCATTAGGTAAGTTTTCTTTTCAAGTAAATGCCATACATTCTGTATCTTGCTTCTGGTAGAACTCCTCTGTGAGTGACCCATTTTAGAAAGAAATGAGAAATTTTTATATGTGTCTTTACAGATTCCCAAATTTTTCAGCTTGCTCTACACCACCATTGGACAGCAGAGTTGATCTTTGGGGTCCACATTCCCTTACTTAATAAAAATGTCCTCCTCCCACCCTGGCTGGGTGGCTTAGTTGATTGGAACATTGTCCCCTCCACCAAAAGTTTGTAGGTTTGATTCCCAGTCAGGGCACATACAGGAGGCAACTAAGTGTTTTTACTTTCTCTCTCTCTCTCTCTCTCTCTCTCTCTCTCTCTCTCTCTCTCTCTCTCTCTCTCTCTCTCTCCCCCCTTTCCTCTCTCTCTCAAATCAGTGAACATATCCTTGGGTGAGGATTTTTAAAAAGTCTGCTTCCCCCATTCAAACTCATCAGCCTTAATTTTTATGACATGTTTTCTTTCTAAGTATCAAAATGAAAGATTTACTGATCCCAACTAGCTATAGCTGACTATTTGGTTTCCACTGTGAATGAGGAATTGCATCTCAGCAGGTAACTGGCTTGTGTTTTGCAAAAGAAGAAAACATAAAATAATTAAGAAGATAGGAAGCTGCATGTATTTGTTATTTCTGTAATTAGCAATGTTCTGTGCTGAGAATTCTGAATTTTTCAGAAGGCCACATTCCTTAGGCTCTCATTAATAAAGCCACATTGCAGAGCCTTCTAGAAAAAGAGACAAAAATAGCCACTGGGGTCCCCAATTCAGTGATTGTGGATCTACGGGTTTCTCATACCTGCCAGAATCATAAAACACTTCTATTTAGATGTCACCTCACCTTACAGAGAATTATAGCCATCTCTGGATTCAGTTATTGGTAACTTTGTAGAAGTTCATAGTCATAGTGCAATAAATAAATAATGTTCTCTTTATTTTACAGCCTGAAGCAGAGAGTGACACACAGAATTATATCTCACTTTCTCTTCTCTACTTAGAATCAGATCTATCTCTTAGGACTAGAAAGAGACTCTATAATAACATTAGGAAGCTTATTATTTTTCATTTTTATCTCATAAAGGGTAAAATCAAAGAAACTCCAGCTTTTTCAAGGCAGAATAAGCGTTTTCTCTTGTATGCTTATTGAAACATGAGCTTTTTTTTTTATCGCCACTGTGAACATTTCTTGCTTCTTATTTTCTGAACATTTTCCCCACAGGCATAGTAAAACACTCAGCAAATATTTATAGAATGACAGAGATTGTCTCCTTGACCAAACTCTAGACACACTCCATTAGTTAGGCCTCGGATATGATACACAGGTTCACTTGTTTCATCTTGCCTTAGATTTTCAGCATTGCTTCTGACTTGATTTGATTTATTATATGATTATGTGTAACCAAAGTCAAATTTACAAACACCACTGCCCCATTACCTCTCTTCCCCTATGGTTAATTATTTCTATTTATTTATAAATTTTCCATTTTTATAAATATCAGCATATATGCAATTATATTTATATTTCCCCTTTCTCTTGGATAAGTGGTAACATACTTTTTCTTTCTTTTTACACCTAATATATCCTGGAGATCACAGTATAGTAGTTTACAGAGCTATGGCTCATCCCTTCTTACCAAACTACAAAGGGCAAGTGTGTCACAGATTATTCAAAAAAATCCCCCACAGATGGACATGTAGGTGGTTTCCAGTCTTGCAATTGCAAAGTACTCTAATTCATACCATAATACATATATCTTTTCATAGATAGTTTTGTCTAGAATATCTTTAGGATAGATTCCTAGAGGAGGACTATTTGGTGAAGATGTATGTGTAGCTCTAGGTAATGTCAATAACCTCTCCAAAAGAAATTGCAACAGTTTGCATTTCCATTATCAATATGATAGAGACTTGAAAAATTCCCACATTAAATCGGTGACAGCCACACCGATAGAGTATGCTGTCAAACTTTTAGATCTTTGCCACTCTGAGAGGTGAAGTAATGGTATCACGGCAAAGTGGAGAGAGGTGAAGTGCAAAGGGTGGACCAATAAAAAGATATAGGCAAGATCCAGGTGACAAGTGAAATGAAATTGGAGCCATGGTAAATTCAGGAGAGAAAAATGACAGGGCTTGATGTAAGATAAAATTCAGAGAAAGAAGGAAGGGAATACCAGAACAAGGACAAAACAGAAATACATATTTTCACTTGTACTTTCCTCCCTATCCCTGCCCTTTCAAGAATAATTTTTGTATATTTCCCTTTCTCTACATGGAACACTTTATTCTTTATTTGTGAAATTATTTTGAATATAACATTTTGAAATATATGAAAATATATTAACTAAAGCAAATTGTGCTAAAAATATTTGAATGGGTCAAGATGAACATGTGGTATTTGAACTGTGTTTAATGCGAATTCCCTAGCTTCTCATCTGGCAGTCTTACCTTTTCCCTGAATCATAACTGAGCTAAATAGGAAACAAAAACATTCCCTTAAAGTCCAAATAGATTGCTGGAGAGTTCTGTTAACTATTACTGATTCTTTGGGTAGAAACACACAGTGTGGGTTGCATTTCCTGTAATTGTTTTCAGTATCATCTCTCTTTTCTTCCTACCCTCACACAGTCAGTCTAGCTCTAGCCACATGTGCCCTATTTCATGGCACTTTCATCCATTTATATGGCATGTCTCTCTGCTCAACAATAATTCAAACCCCACTTACACTTTAAAGTTCATATTTTAAAGATTCACCTATATTCTTAGAAACTTCTCTATGTATTCTTAAAACCCACATAGGCCTTTTTTTATTTTAACTTTAAGGAATGCACAAAGCAGTAAAGAGAAGGTGGGATGAGCAGGGGAGGAGAGTGGAGTACAGGGGCCAGGGGAAAAAACAACAACACACTGATTTAATGAGATGAAAGAAGACCTGGGCTTTGGTTATTTGGTTGTGTTTCTTTGAATTTGAAAGTACTTTAACTTAGTGAACTTGAGACAATTTAACTTTGAGGAACCCAGCTTTCTTCAGGTATGAAATATTGAGAACAACAGCTTTCCTGGTTCTTCCTTGTTAAAGATATGTAATTGTTAAATAAAAATTTATGAGTATACAGTAAAATGGTATGGGTGGTAAATAACCATGAAGAATTTCTCACCACCTTTTTACATGCCTGTGTTAAACTTGTTTAATGTGTATACATATTAAGAGGTATATACAGTATACATATATACTGTATATACATGTATGTGTTTTCATGTGCATATGCGTGCATATGTATAGTGCAGTATATTACATTGCCAAATTGTAGAAAACATCCACTAGATGGTATTAGAAATGAAAATTAGCACAAACAATCAGATTTAATCAGAATGATTATTTACAAAAATTAATGATTACTGGTACTTGCAGAAAAGTGGATTTAATTAGAGGAAGTGTAGGAAGTAGATACCTTTTGCAGGGAGTCTGAAGGAGGTTTCTGAACACTTAAATGCACACATTCATAATTATGCATTATTTGATATAAGAACCTCTTGAAATTGGTGAATAATCATTAACACTCATCTTTTTCATGTTGCCTTGATGAAAGGTGAAGCAGCAAAATGAGAGATGGAGATTGATTCCTAACCTCTTACCAAGAAGTAGAAGAAGAAATAAAGGTTATAAAGAACTTATTTAATAGGTACCAGTTCCTGGGGAATTAACATGAGCCAGATAAATGGTCTCCTCACACTCTCCAAACACTGATATTCTTGTTTGCTTGCTTTTGTTTATGGCCAGGTTTTTAATCAAATAATAACATACATATTTTCAAAAAATGCAGGAATTCTGAGTGTTCACCTTGATCAATGTTCATAATTTGAAAACGCCTGGTGTATAACTACCACCCAGATCAAGAAATGGAAAATTACTCAGAGATGCCTGCCTTTTCACCTGTCTCAGACACAAAACCCTGTCACGGATAAGCATTGTCCTGACTTCCAAAACTGTAGGGTAGTTTGGCTTGCTTTTGAACATTATATAAATGGAAGCACACAGTCTATATGCTTTTGTGTCTGGCTTCTTTCCCATGTGGTGTCTGGTAGGCATCCATGCTTTTGTATGTACTTGCCATATGTTCATTTTCATTGCTGGATAGATATAGCTTTTTTGATGAAGTGGTCTATGTGACTTGCTCCCACATCTTTTTTTATATTTTGTAAAAAAGGGTTATGTTTACCCTCTCATTTACCACTCTGTTTAAGATGACAATTTTAAGGGTTCCTTCCCTGCTTTGTTTTCCAACAGAGCACTTATCATCTGTCAAACACATTAAATATATTAGTTACTTACCCGTTTCCAGCCCCACACAGGCATCGAATTTTTTAGTGCACTTTGTTCACACCTATATCCCCAGTCCCTACAATAATGCCTGGAACGTAGTGGAGACTCAATAAATATTTGATGACTAAGTGATTGACAGACAACTTAAGCCTTTGTAATTTTTGTTGATTTTCCCTGTGTTTCTTGAGTCACATGAAGCAGATAGGAGTCATTTCAACATTACAGCTGTGGTGAGCAGAACGTGGACCATTTTTACCTCATCTGCAATGAGAGGAGAGGCAGAAAATCTATTTGAGTCAGCCACCGAGCTAACATCCATGGAAAGCTCTTGAGTAATGGAAACAGTCTCGATGAGCTCTCAACCTGAAGTTTTCTCTGTTCTCCATGGGAGCCTGAGCTGAAGCTGACTGTTAGTATATGTTGTTCATGGGTTCAGGAACATTTTGGATTTGTGACAGACCACATAGGAGCAACAAGGTTGAGGAAAATACATCACAACAATTTATTTTAATCCATGTGGCCATATGCAAAAAATTAAAAAAAAAATGTCAATGCTATTTTAAATTGAAAATAAAAATGGCTAAAAAAGCAAATCAAAGAAATTGGTGGAAAATATTCTTTTCCTAATTTTTTTTATTTGCTTAGAATAAAAAATATTGGGTGGGGCAAAATAGGTTTACAATTATAAATACAGTTTATTCTCATATTATTTATTAAGTATTGTAGTATTTTCCATATGAACAATTGTAAACCTACCTTTGCCCCACCCTGCATATATTATCTAGAAAAATAATATGTAATGTGTAATATAGTTATATAAAACATATAATTGTATTATATATAATATCTCTATACATAAGACCATAATATGCAAATAGACTGAACGGCAGACCAACCAAAAAACCGAACAACTGAACAACTGGTTGCTTTGATATGCACTGACCAGTAGGGGGTGCATGCAGAACATGGCAGGCGTCGGCAGCAGGCAGGCAGCAGAGTGTGGAACATGGCAGGTATCAGCCGTGGTGGGATGGTGGAACAGGTGAGTGGGGGCGCCAGACCAAGGTGGGGTGCCAGTCACTGTCATCAAGGCGAGTCTCTGGTGGTTACTGAAAATTCTTTGCTCCCGTGTTGCACGGTCCCGCTGGGCACTCGCACCTGCTGCTGGCACCAGAGCCGCCACTTGCAACTGCTGCCGGAGCCTGGCGCAAGCCCCGATTGCTCAGCACCATCAGTGGGTGTGAGCGGCAGCTGCCAGTCCCGATCATCCCTGAGGGCTTCTCCATCTCCCCCTTCTCCTGAAGGGTGATCAGGGCTGGCAGCTGCCACTTGCACCCGCTGATGGTGCTGAGCAATCGGGACAGCACTGGGCACCGGTAGCAGGTACAAGTGGTGGCAGTGGAAGTGGGGCTGCCGCCAGACGGGACTGGGGTCTGTGGCAGAAGGGGCCGGGCAGAGGCGCGGAGGATGGGCTGAAACCTGCCCCTGTGCCCAGCACAGCCTCTTGGCCCACAGTTCCTTTCAAGGTGCACGAATTCATGCACTGGGTCCCTAGTATAGGTAATTGAAAGCATTATTATTTATATGTTAAATATAGCATCCTCTTTTTAGGCAAAATCATTTTTCTTAGAAAACTATTATTAAAAATGGTGAGTTAGAATCAAAGAAATAAGATAACCATGATAGAGTGAAATGCTCATTAAATAAACTAGCCACTAGGATCTGTAGTTAGATATCCTTCTCCAGTGACCCTTTGATAAAAATGGCAAATTATTGATACTTGTAAATATCAATATGAATTAAGAACCACTTCATAAAAAGTATCCAATTCCTGACTAATAAAGTGACAGTTGACTTAACCAGGACTGCTGAGGAGGATGATATTATTGAACAGTGACTGAATCTTCAGATTTTTCTCCTGTCATATTTAATAAGACCCAGCATCAGTGAATTTGGGACAAATAGAAGGGGGAATCAACATGACAAGATGCTTTGTTCCATTGTGCTTAATATTTTTTCCACACTCTGTGATATTTTACATGAAAATGGTCAATGGATTTTTTCTGTATTCTCTGATTTGAAGAAACAAAGATATCAGGAGCTACAGGGAGTAGCCCACTGGGAATCTGAGGTCAGATACAACATGTGTGATGTTCAGAAATACACAGAAGCAGCTTGACTACACATCTAGCTACCAAGAAAAAGTGGTTACAATGAACTTTCTCTTCATCTTGAACATACTTAGGAGATGATGTAGAAAATGTAGGGAGATTACTGTAGGGTCAAAAATCTGGTCAGAGACAGATGAGAATGGAACAGAGGTGAGCTCTGGTTTCACATTAGAATCTAATGATCCATGCCATGTTCTGTACACTCAGCTGTCACCACAGAAAAACCTACAGATTTGCTTCTTTAAGAAAGTCATAGCAATACTATATTTGTTTTAGAGGTATACTTTGGTGACTAGACATTATATAACTTACTAAGTGATCATCCCAATAAGTCTTATACCCATCTGACACCATGCATAGTTATTAGAATATTATTGACTATATTCCCTATGCTGTACTTTACATCCCCATGACTATTCTGTAACAACCAATTTCTACTTATTAATCCCTTCACCTTTTTCACCTGTTTCCCAACCCCCAGCTTCTGGCTGAGTGGCACTCCTGCTGTGGGAGTGCACTGACCATCAGGGGACAGCTCCTGCATTGAGCGTCTGCCCCCTGTTGGTCAGTGCACATTATAGAGACCGGTCATTCCACTGTTCAGTCGATTTGTATATTAGCCTTTATTATATGGGATGATTCTTTCATCAATCTTGCTATGACTTTCTTTTAAAATTATTTTTTAGTTTTCAATTACAGTTGACATATCCTATGTAATAAAAGGCTAATATGCAAATCGGCTGGATGGCTAAATGACCGGTCGCTATGACGTGCATTGACCACCAGGGGGCAGATGCTCAACACAGGACTGCCCCCTGGTGGTCAGTGAGCTCCCACAGGGGGAGCACCGCTCAGCCCATAGCCGGGCTCATGGCTGGCGAGCGCAACGATGGTGGCAGGAGCCTCTTCCCCCTTCTGCGGCAGTGCTAAGGATGTCCGACTGCTGGCTTAGGCCCGCTCCCCTAAGCTGTCAGTCAGACATCCCCTGAGGGCTCCTGGTCTACGAGCGGGCGCAGGCCAAACTGAAGGACCCCCCAAGTGCACAGATTTCATGCACCAGGCCTCTAGTTTCAAATAGTTTATTATGGTTAGTTCATGCTTTAGTAAAAGGTGTACTGAGTAGTTGCATATCTAGTCCTTCATTCCTATAAGTAATCTGAGTTTCCTTCATGATTTGGCTACTATGGTTTGATGGATGATCTTATTTCAATGTGCACCTCTCTCTTTTGCTCACTTAGTCCTCTAGTTTGGTTTAACAGCAATCGGTGGGATAAGATGAGCACAGGGATGCATGGTACCAGGTACTAGAATGGGGCCCTGCCCTGGCCTTCTGCTTCATGGAAGAACCATTGCAAATCCAGATGCCCTGGCTTTCCAAATTGGATCCTTTTCCCACTGCAGTACACAGATATAACAATAGCATACCTTGTTCCCTCTGGGAAGACAATCCCTTGACTTTGGGATGGCAGGATCAGGCTATGCCATGTACTGCTTTTAACTTCCATAACTTTGTGTTCTAAATCAGAGCCCACAAAGCAGGGGGTTGAGAGGGGGCTCAGTACTCAATGAGCAATCAAGTTCCTTGCATCCATGAGATTCTAGGGTTCTGTAACATCCCCTAATGTCACATGGAGGTGGCTCACTGGCCAGTTTGGTTATTGCACACCCTCAATAAGTCACAGTAATAATCAAGATTGATGTGATCCTTCATCTCTATAGAATACTTGAGTGCTAAAAGCTTTTTTTCTGAACTGATTAAAAAGTGGGGAGATTTAAGTGTGAGGACCTATTGGAAGAAGTAAAACTCGATACAGGATATCCCTGAACACAACAGAGTATGGAATTAGAATGTTTGGGCTTTGGATTCAGAACAGAACCCCTTTGGATTAAGATCTTTGTTCTGCTGCTGGGTCACCTCTGGTGAGTCAGTTAATCTGTCAGAGCCTTCTTTCTTTTTTATGAAATGGGAATGACAGACTTCATTCATAGGATCACTGTAAAGTTAAATAAGATGTAGTGCCTAACACTTAGAATAGAGTGTAACATTCAGCAAGTACTCACTAAAGGTTTGCAGTTATTATTACATATTTTATTTATTTCCAATTATATCCCTGTCTCATCTGTATTTTTACTTAGGTCTCTGGGTTTAATAACCCAGTTGTGTTAAGGCCCTTCATCTCACAGGAGCTAACAAAACAAGCTCTGAGTCACTTTCTTTTCACGGAACACAGAGCCTTTGCATCCTCCTACATGAAAATGGC
The DNA here is from genome assembly GCF_964212035.1 of Myotis nattereri. NCBI lineage: Eukaryota > Metazoa > Chordata > Mammalia > Chiroptera > Vespertilionidae > Myotis > Myotis nattereri. The sequence goes on from NC_138080.1 coordinate 91,434,741, forward strand.
AAATTGGAAAACAATTCCTCATGCTGTGCATTACATGTGTCGAAAACCAAGCTGAGGGAAAAATACTCCATCAGATCATCTTTAAATTGAACATCCTGGGCTCCTGGATCTGGGTGTTTACCTCAGTAGGTAATTGACATTCCTGAAGCTGTCTAAGCAAATCCAAGGTATGACAGCTTTTGCATTTCCTCTGTATTAGATGCAGTCATTCACTCAACAACCATTTGATTATACAGGAGAATCAAATAATCTTGACACTAGAAAGGAGCTTACAAATAATCTGTTACAATGCCTCTTGTTCAAGAAATAGGTCCAAAGAGCTTAAAAGTGTCCTATTTCCATAGTGAGTAGAAAATAAGCAAAGCTGAACAAAGAATACTGCAAGGCAGCATGGGAAATACAACAATGAGTAGGAGCCTCCACTATTTAGTCTCTAGGATCTGAAAGGTTAGCAGGGAAATGAGATGTGTGCACAGATAACTATACTACAAGATAGAAACTTATCAAGTGCTATAGGAATTTTAATAGGACAGCAAGAAGGAATGATTGAAGTGGAATCTTAATGTCTGTGCCATCCATGCATCCGTTTCCCTCCTTCTGTTAGTAGAATCCCCCTCTTCCTTTCAGAAGTCACACTCCATCACTCTCAGTCCCCAGAGTACAGGTGGCACTAAGCCTAGTCACGAGACCAGGCTCTAAATATGACTTTGCCCAATTGATTGGAGAACCACCTTTCCCAGACATGTCAATCACCATGTTCCAATGACAGCCATGAGACCCCTACCCAGGACTTTTTTTTGGATATACGGCAAATAGGTTTCCTCATTTTAGTAGGGGTAGTTAAGTTTGTAGAACCTATCCTTGAGGCAGTTGGGAGCTACTTTTTGCTACCTCAGAAGGAGATCTTAAAATCTATTCAACACAAAAGTCATCAAGGATAAGAGATAGAAATATATAGATTCCTAATGACATCATTTGATCAGCTGGATCCAATTACATTGTAAGTGAATGCAATGCCTATTCCTGTCAGTTCTATAGTTATATAAATTTACCCAGTTTAAAGTAAGATTTTAATTTGCAACTGAAAGCAGTGATATTTTAACTTGGCCTTGATGGGTTAGCAGACATTAGACCTGTGTGTGCATGAGAAAGAGAAGGTAGACCTGTAATGAGAGGGCAGATATAGGAAAAGTATAGATTTATCTGGGAAATACAAAGCTTACTATTTGGTTGCAATAAGAGTGAGTGAAGAGACACAGTGGGAGGATGAGTTTGGAAATGTGGGATAGAACTCGATTTTGGAATGTCTTCAATCCTACACCAAAAAGCCTGAACTTGGAGGAGATATATGAGACTCCAAAAACTTTAAAGAGGAGTCTGGCAGAAGCAGCGCTGTGCTTTGGAAAGAGTAAGCGGAACATTGTATCCTGGGTAGATTTATAGGGAAACAATTTTCTCCCTTTGATAGAGAAAGCCCTGTGATAGACATGTTATTAATGTTCTTGTAAAGTTTCTCTTCTATTTCAGAAGCAGCACCATACTTCTATTTCCTTCTTGACATAAATTTGTGTTCTGTGAGCTGATTCATTCTGCTGATGTTTTTGATTGCTTAAATGTCACTCTTGGTTCTTGGAAAATTCCAGGGGTGTCGTTTCACATTCCAGCGCATACATTCACTCCCAGTGATTATTTAGAACATCTAATCTCTCCTCCTTGAAATTGTCTTTAATTCAACTTTCTCAAACCCATCACCATTAGCTTAGACTAACATGGGAAAAAGTTTACCCATCATAAGCATGGCTACATTTGGGGAATAGGTTATTAATATCTTATGCTCTTATGAATTATTTTCATTTTTTTATTGAGCCTTAACAACTACTCCCCCCTTTGATTATCCAAATATCCTGTCAAATAACTAGGTACGTTTTTTAAAATATATTTTTATTGATTTTATAGAGGAAAGGAGAAGGAGAGAGAGTTCAGAACATCAATGATGAGAGAGAAGCATTGATCTGCTGCCTCCTGCACACCCCCTACTGGGGATCAAGCCCACAACCTGGGCATGTGCCCTTGATTGGAATCGAACTTGGGTCCCTTCAGTCCACAGGCCTACGCTGTATCCACTAAGCCAACCCAGCCAGGGCAAACTAGGTAAGTTTTTATCCTCCTTTAACTGAGTAGACGACTATAGCCCAAAGATGCTAAGCCGACTAGTTAGAGACAGAAAACGTAATAATTACAGAGCCAGGGTTTTAATTTCAACGTTCAGTTACAACTCCAGAAGTCTTTCCATGATTCCAATATACTTTTTCTAAGGAATTATAAGTAGAAAGAGAGTTTCTCCAGCTAAAGAAGAAATCCACTGAGGGACATTTCTATGCTTTGGGAGGAAATGTGGTGAAGGATTTTGTGATAGCAAACCTTAGAGTAAACTTTGCTAGTGATGCTGGAGGGTTAAGATGGGCATGACCATGTGTTTGTATTAACTATAGAGAGAGGGTAGTTTATATTAACTATAGAGGTATTAAAATGATTTATATTAACTATAGCTCACCCTAGGGTCATTAGTTTGACAATGACCTAAGAAAAAAGGTCTGCTCAGTTTTACTACAATAGAAAAATCTTCAAGAGAGACCTAAGAGCATTCCTTTTAAAATATTGTTACTCAAACTTCAACAGACACCAGAATCACCCAGAGTGCCTAGTAAAAATGCAGATTCCTCAGGCCTACCTTCAGAAATTCTGACTTAGTGGGTGTGGATGTGGCCCTGGAATATGTATGCAGTGCTTAACTCACACTTTGAGAACATTAAAGCCCTCTTACCATGTCAGTCAAGCAGGTTCTAAAGTTGTGTCATTGTAGTGAGACTCCTATAGCAACAATATGAAGAGCTCCTCTAACCCAGATATACCTACTATCGAATCTCAGAAGGAAGGCAGGGGTGGGTGGGTCAATGGGGAAAAAAGGGAGCATATGTAGTACTTTCAACAATAAAGATTTAAAAAATACACTGTCTGCTGAGAGTTAAACAAGGAAAGGTGGATTCTATTAGAGGAATGTAAAGTCCCTTTAAAGAGTCCTTATGACAACCAGATGGAACACTAGGATCCATAAACCTAAAGGAGTATGTGTTAACCAGAAGAGGTCAGTTATAAATAAAAGCACAGGAAAATGGTGTTTCAGAGGCAAAGGGTAGCAACAACCATCCAGGGAAATTAGTTCCTTGGGTCACTATGGAGCTCCCAGTGCCCATGGCAGGTCTATTCAGAACATGGAAATGAGCTGTTCAAGGCTCTGCTAAGTATACCACTGCACATTTGAAATTAAATAACTTCCTTTTTCTCGTTTATGCTTTCCAAGAAAACTTTTTATTAGTTTTTGGGTTTTTATTTAGCTTTCTGAATAAGAAAGCTAATATAGATATCCTAGCTCATGTGACATTTTACTCATTTACAATGAGAAACCCAAGGGCATTCTAGAGTCTTTATCAGTTTCTATGATATTAATGATGACAATACTGAAGGCTGGGTCTATACTTTTGTTTACTAACAAAAATAAGGTGTCTAAATTTGAAAGGCCAGACTCTCTTCTGATTAACCAACTGGCCTCCCTTTACACACTGTTTATCAACCTTTTTTTGTATCACTTCCCTATGGAGTCTTTTAGACCTTTTATCCCCTAATTATTACTCTTTGAAATTTTATTATCACAGATATATTGCATATCTATATTTATATATGTATGTTGTATGCATATCTGCAATCTATGCCTCAAGAGTAAAATTTTTTTGTTCATCCTTCTAAGAATCAATTTTTGCCCCCTGGGTGTCAATATCATCCCTTTTGAGAAATATGCTCTCAAAATATTCCAAAGTTGATCTCTGTCTTACAATTAAGCTTCAACCTTCTGCAACAGATCTTTCAGAAATGCCAGTATGCTTTCATTTTTAGCAGGGTGGGGAATATTCAGCCCATGGGTAGTATAAGGCCCATGCAATCATTTGGTCTGGCCCTGACAAGGCATTAGGACTGAGTTAATTAAATGCTTGACAAAATATAGCAGGCTAATTTTTAAGTTGATAATTTTGTATGGACCACAAGTGATGTTTAAATATCCAAATGACCCTTGGCAGCAAAAAGGTCCCCCCTCCCCCCCGCACCATGATTTAGGGTAGCGGTCCTCAAACTACGGCCCGTGGGCCACATGCAAATACAAATATTGTATTTGTTCCCATTTTGTTTTTTTACTTCAAAATAAGATATGTGCAGTGCGCATAGGAATTTGTTCATAGTTTGTTTTTTTTTAAACTATAGTCCGGCCCTCCAACAGTCTGAGGGACAGTGAACTGGCCCCCTGTTTAAAAAGTTTGAGGACCCCTGAGTTAGGGGATACTCTTAGACTGCAGTGGTTCTCAACCTTCTGGCCCTTTAAATACAGTTCCTCATGTTGTGACCCAACCATAAAATTATTTTTGTTGCTACTTCATAACTGTAATGTTGCTACTGTTATGAATTGTAATGTAAATATCTGATATGCAGGATGTTCTTAGGTGACCCCTGTGAAAGGGTCGTTCAGTCGACCAAAAGGGTTGTGACCCACAGGTTGAGAACCGCTGTCTTAGAATGATGCTCTGAAAACAACATGAAATTATATTCATTTTCTTTGTACGGAATAAACTGTTATCTATACTTAAACATGTGAACTTGCAGGTGCTGGCTTGTTATTTAGCCAAATCTACTCATGTGGGCCCCTGTGTGTCTTGCTCAAAGTCACTGGCAAAATGGAAAGGACCTGTTATGTCTCATTGCTAGATCCCACCTACCAGATAAGTGGGATCACACATAAGTCTTTCTGGACTTTGTAACTTTATATTTATTAAACATCTCCTTGTCCATTTTTTTGGGACAGAAGTCTATTAATTTCATCCTTGTTCCCAAATACAATAGCTATTCTTTTCTCTATATTTTTGTTACTGCTTCTCTTCTTGCCTAAATGTTTCCCTTTCTTCTACCCATTGAAATTCAAGGCACATTTTTTTTTTGTAAAGTGCTCATAGCCCATGGTGACCTCTTTCTTCTCTCCTTCAGCAGCATCTCTCTGCCTCTAGTGCTCATTTGGTAAGTATTTATGCACTCCTCACAGACCTAGAATAGGACCCACACACACTGCACCAACATGAGGAAGGAGGCTCTTTTCACTCCTCTACCCATGACACATCAACGGTCAGTCACCTCAATCCCACTGAACAACAAAGAAGCTCAAGATAGACACTCCAAGTGATGCCAACTTAATAGACAAATAAAAGCTAATTGCCTCCTGGGCTTTGTTATCTCTATAGACGCAGAGCCCCCAGTGCAATCTGTCACACGCAGACTGTGCTCAGAAATAGCTATTGCTTTGGTAAATGAATGTGTGAATGTATCCACCTAATGTGCATGCCTCCAAGAAGGCCACGCACACATCCCAGAGCCCAGTGGAAATGTAAATGCAAGGTCAGAGAAAAATGAAGACATTAGGTGGGAGATAAATATTAATCACATCTGGGAGACATTTGCCTAAACTATTAATGTCTCTGGATTTCCATTTCTTTTTTTTTTTTTTAAATGATGAGTGATTTATTCTAGGACCAAATCCTTAAGTTTCCCTATACTTGAAATTTTTGAATAATTATTCCTCATAAGTGCCTTGGACACGAAAACTTTTGCCAAGAGGGCACAAGACTCAGGTGAGCCCCCAGTAACTGCTTGTGTATGTGGGAAAATGTGATTGAGCTCTCAGCTCAACGTGAAGAAGAAATTTCTTACAGCAAATGCTAGTCAAGGCCATAGCACGCTTCCTTTGCAAATGCGTCCCGGTCCCTGGCAGTGTTGAACATGCTTGACCTCTTTGAAAGGAATCATTAGGAGGCATTCAAACAACAAAAGGCGGCAAGAGGAGACTGGGCCACCCTTGAGTTCTTCTCCAGCCTCATGAGACTGTAATTCAGATGATTTGAAGGGGTTCAGAACAACTCTCTCCATAATGAACCACTTTGGCATACAGACTATTTTGATCTGAAGGCAGTCAAGGCCCAAAATACCCAGGAAGAGATATTTTTATTTTTTTTATCTCCCCCTTAACTGCCTAAAATAATTTCAATAAAGGGCCTAGTTTAGGAAGAGAACCATCATCAGAGATAACAAAAAGAGCAAGGGCTAAGTACGGTAAGCTTGTAGGGGAAGCTCAGCAGGGCCTGGAGATCAAGTTCCTTTCTGTGTCCCATTTTATCTTCACGGCACGGCAGAGAAATGTCTTCCTCTGTGAATCTGTTGTATGCCACACATTTGCTCTTCCCATCTCCCTGTAAATGGTCTTCCTCCGCTTTAAAGTCCCAGACCCTTATCCCCTTCTTCTTAGTTCAGGATGGCATAGAAGCCTCCTGACTGCCTGTGGGTCTGATCTTTTTCTGGGGCCCCCATATGTAAGTAATTAAATTTGTTTTTCTCCTGTTAACTTGTATTATGTTAATTTGATGATCAGACCAGCTGAAGAACTGAGAAAGGTAGAAGAATATTTTTTTCTCCCCTATTGGTTCATTGCAGTCCACCTGGATAATTTATTGGGTGTCATGCTCAAACAGTACAGGCCAATCTCTGAAGGGCCCTATTCCTTTACCTGCATGAGGACACCAGCTATGCTCTCAAACATTGCCACTTCTTATGCTCATTGACAATCAAAGACATAATCACATTAGAGAAAAATAAAAAAATAGCTTTTAAAAATTATTATTACTGCTGCAAAGAAAAGAGTTTGTTAAATTCTACCCTTGTCCTACTCGCAAAATTACCAATACGTTTTTCCCAGGTATGAGGCTGCTGTTTTGATTACAAGCTGTTTGAATATTACGTTTCTTCCCAGACAGCAACTTTGTGCTGTAGGCAAATTGAGCCATTTCATGTAAATATAGCCAATGTTTCAGCAATATTCTAATTACCAACTCCAATGAGTACTTGAAATTTTTTTGTATGGAATATACACTGAATTTTCTAGGAATGTAACTATAAGTAAGTCAACAGAAGACTGTATTTTGTTTTGTTCAGCACTTTACTAAAAATCATTTACCACTTTGGTAAACCATGCAATCAACAGCATTGCTTTTCATAGTGTTTGGCTTGCTAATGTCACACACTTGTATCAGTCCACATCTGTAGCTGTGAGAGTCATTGTGATTCTAAACCTGTGTGTGTATGTGTGTAAGTCCTAATTTCAAAACACCAATGCTAAGAAAAAGTGTTGATTATATTTAGTTAGATTGCTTCTCTCAAATCCAAACACATTCACTGCAAGTAGATATGGGTTCCAGTATAACTGTACCCAGGTACTAAATAGTATCTATTATAAATTTATGTTCTTTTATTTCCCTTTTAGGTTTTAGGTAGAGCATTATTTTGATTTTCATACATGTGTGCATCAACATTATGTTATCTATAAACTTTGTATGGGGATATGAAAGGAGAACATTACAAATATTTGTTATGAAAAGGGGGCTTTCGATCTAGTAAGGTTGAACTATGGATGAAGAAATGGCGATGTGTGGATGGTTGTTACCTAGATTATCAATGCCACGGGCCAGGGATCGGTTATATTCACCTCTGTAGCCCTGAGGCCTAGGACAAAGCATCCCACCTAGTGGGGTCATTCACCTGCTTTACGGACATTTGCTGAACACTGCTCTGGGTCAGGCATAACAGGGATATGACCATGGATGAGACAAGCAACCAAGAAGTGAACAGATAATGACACACATAGATGGCAGTGATGTGCCAAGGAGGAAGATACAGCAGCAGAAGATAACTGGCGGTATAGGCAACTCAGAGAGCATGCCAAAGTCAGGCCTCTCTGAGAAGGTAGCTTTTACATCAAGGCTGGATTCTGAGAAGGAATCAACAGTGAGAGAGCCAGCAAGAGCATTCAAAGCAGAAGGAACAGCAAATACAATGAACTGAGGCAAAATAGGGCTCAGTGTGATCTCAAGACACAACATCTGACATGTGGTTGGAGGATGGTGAGGAGAAGCAGAATTTGTCACCCCAATATATGCCTCTCTGGCACAAGAATTATTTCAGGTTAACTATTTGTAAGAAATAGCAGACACAGAAGAAGCTCTGAGAACAGGAGTTACCCTTTCGTAAGAGACATGTAAATTTATAAGGGAAATCTTCATTTGTAAGAGTGTCTCCCTGGCTGACTGAGGAAGAGGGGGATGAATAAATGTCTAGAAACTATCAATCATGAAGACAGACAATTAAATTTTCATCACAATACCACAATCATATCCTTCTTTACTCTGCTTTCCCATGACTGGTTTCACACCCTCCTTCAACGTGTGTGTATGTGTGTGTGTGTGTGTGTGTGTGTGTGTGTGTGTGTGTGTGTATCTTTAGCTGGAGATGGTATTTAAGGTGATGACTTAGGTCTTTTGGGGGAGTCACTCAGTTTTCCTGGATCCCTCCCATGTGCACAGGAGGTATATATGTTATTAAACGTGTTTGTCTTTCTCCTGTTAATCTGTCATTTTATTACAGGGGGGTCTCAGCCAAGAAGCTAGAGGGGAAGAGGAAAAATTATTTTTCCTCCATTAAGTGGTGATGGAGATAACAGGGGATTTAAGTGATACAAGAAGATGAGTTGACAGAGGCAAGCAAGGGTCAAATCCTACTTGGCCTCATAGGTCATGGTAAAGTATTTGGATTCTATTCCAGGCACAATGTGAGATTACTGGAGTGTGTTGTTTTAGGGAGAAGAAAAATGAGGAAAGAATAGCAGAGGTAACATAATATGAACTCACTTTACACAAGCTGCTAAAATTGTTAACATTATGAAGGTTGATGCATTAGGAAATGGTCCTACTCTTGCTCTAACTAGCCTGGGAACTTTAACTTTTGACCTTCCTAGTTCTGCATCACTGCCTGGATAGCCATTTCATTGTGTGTCGATACCTGGATATACGCCAGTCCTCCAGATAACCCTCTGATTACCCCCTGAGGGCCTCACATATCTGAACCACCTGACATCCACTGGGTATCTATTATTCAGACCACTGGACTTGACCAGACCTCCTTGAGCCCATCTTGTAGACCACCTGATATCTATCAACCAGACCCTTGACATCTGACTGATAACAATCTTGGGCCAATCCTAGGGCTAAGAATGCAAGACTGCCCTGGCCAGTGTGTCTCAGTGGTAAGAATGTCAGCTCACACACCAAAGGGTCATGGGTTCAATTTCCAGCCAAGGGCACATACCTGGGTTGCAGGTTTGATACCCAGCCCTGGTCAAGGTGCATGTGGGAGGCAATCAATTCATGTGTCTTTTTCACATCTATGTTGTTTCTTCTTCTTCTTCTTCTTCTTCTTCTTCTTCTTCTTCTTCTTCTTCTTCTTCTTCTCTCTCTCTCTCTCTCTCTCTCTCTCTCTCTCTCTCTCCCCCCCCCCCCACCCTCCCTCTCTAAAAACCAATGGGAAAAAATATCCTCCAGTGAGGATTAAAAATAAAAAGAATGCAGGACTGATAATAATTCCCCAGAATGCACTATTTAGATTCTTAACTTTCGTTTCTACTTTGGAACACTTCTGGGGTTTTACCTAGCTGTGTTTCCAGACCCTTCAATAAATTTTTATCATTTCTTTCTAGCAAAGCCTCAGACTCTTTTTGTTTGTTCGACAGAAATATGATCTAGTTTTCATTTTTAAAAGATGAATCTGGCCATAGTGAGGAGAACGGACGGACTATTGGCATTCAACAGGTGCTTAATAAATAAATGCCCAAATCCATCCATCCATGTGTGGGTGAATAAATCTGTGAAGTCAGTGGTGCAGAAAAGGCCAAGGGGTGCAGCCCTGTGCAGTGGCTCACACTACCCCCTCCCCCTCCTCCACCTTGCCCATTAGTTCTTTCTGGTGCCTCCAGTTCCTCCCAGAAGAACAATAAGCCTTGAAGATCCCCCTCCAGCTCTGAAATAATTCAGCAGCTCCCGCCAACCCACCCTCCTGCCAAGGCTTCCTGGCTTCCAGCAGCTGAAAAGAAAAGCTGCTGAATGTGGCTGCTGTTTATCATCCTCGGCTTGGCATTCTGTCTGCAGCTGGGGCCCCTCTCTGCAAGACCACTCAGCATCTCGGAGCTGACTAATTTCCATGTTGATTGCAAAGCTGGAAATGTATACGCTTGTCATTCTTATTCTTGGCCCAAATGCTTCGTGCTGACAGTAGCTCTGACGATGGGGCACTGACACCACTTGCTAGTTATTGTCTGATGGGCAATTGACACAAGTGGGTTTAGGAGGATGTACCATTTGATCATCAGACCCCATCTGCAAAGCAATCACGAGTCACATTATGGAGGAAATGCAAGGAAAAGCTGGGCATGTGGCTCTTATTTTTGACTTCCCTTAGCCTAGCCAAGATTGTGCAAGGAGATGTTGCCGTGCAAGATACATTTATATATATATTTTTAATACAATGAGCATCTGTTAGTGCTTTGAATTTATACAAGGACAGCAAGTAACAGATTGTGAGTTGAAATACTTTCATGTATAGGGTTTGCGAATGTAATGTAAAACATGAATGTCAAGTTTAGAATAGTACCTAACACATATTAGGAGCTCTATAAATCTTAGCTACTCTTACTCTGTCTTTTATTACTCCACCTCTCCAAAGCCAACCATTCCTGGCAGGTGCCCTACACACAGCTTTCGATCTAACCATCTACTCAAGATACCTTTCTCTGTTTCCTTTGATTAAAAATGGGACCACAAACTACAACAGGTTTTTCAAATTTCTCCCCTACCCTACCCCCCAGTTAAAACGTATCATGGAGATTCTTATTATCGATATACAGATCTGCATTTTTGATAGTTGCATAGTATTAATTTTATGGATGGGCCAGAACTTACGATCCTTCAGCTGATGAACATGTAGGTTGTCTGTGACTTTTTGCTGCTACAAATAATGTTGCAGTAAACTTCTTTGTCAATGTATCTGCATGTTCCTAATGATTTCTCTACAGGATAGACTCTGAGGGACACAAGATCCTCTCAGTTGCATATTTGCAAAAACTCTAAGTGGGAAACAGGGTGAGTGAGGGCTGTTTCCAAAAAAGAGATGAATTCTAGAAATTGAGGAATTCCCCTAACTCCTCACTGATAGTACCCACATGCATAGGGAAAAAGACCAATTCTCAGGTCTTCTGATTCCAAACCCAGAGCTTTTTGTATTGCATGAGATAGAGTTAATCTCTCCAGGTATCTGATAACCTCTGTAGCCTGCAAAATCTCTCGTGATGAAAACCCTGACTTACTAACTTCATTTTCAATGGGCCTGAGAGGCCTGACTATAAACTGACTACACAAAGCCAAAGGGGTAAGGGGACCAGAGGAGGGACTTCTACTCTTGCAAGTTATTTGGCTGGTCTAATAAGACAGATGAACAGGAGGGGAAAAAGCAGTTTTAATTTCATATATACCAGGGCTTCCTAAGAATATGAGGCCCCAAGACAATCAGGCAATTGAGGCTTATATGCCATCCAGAGATAAGAGGAAGTTGATAGAAGTCTTCAAAAAGGAAGAAGGCAACTCACAAGCATATGGGAAAACAAAAGTTTGGTAAACAAATGTCTGCAGAGACAGTGGGGCACAGAGAGGACTTCCAACAAGCTTGCCTTGCTAAGTCCCCCCAGCCAACCACAACTACCTAGTCCACATTAGTTGTGGTTATCTCTGATGATCACTCTTTTTCGTAGAACAGGCCCTCTTTCTAAATTCTTTTAGGAAATTGGTAGAAGGTGGATAAAAAAAACTCTTCCTAAGCCTTCTGTGTTTAAAAAATAGCCTAAAATGATCCTCGCACCAAAGAGACATAGCCTCCCTCATAGCCTCCTCCCCCATAGCCTACGGTACAATTTATCCATGCTCACAGAAAGATCCCCAATCCTTAAGCAGGGGTTACAGAGAACATTTACTAAAAACTCAATATGGAAAAAGCACTGTACAGAGGACTAAAAGGAAGCAAAGTTGAGTCAGACACTGTGGAGTGATCTTGCCTTGAGTTGCTTCACAGTCTAAGAGGCAAACAAGATATACATGAGCAATTAAAATATGAGGTAAGTTAATGACTCAAGAAATGTGACAAGACATAGGCTTTAAGGGCGTAGAAAGACTGGATATTAAAAACCACAGCTTGCCTGCTTTTACCTTTATCCCCTAAGATTTCTACCACCATGTCCCTACAGTTAATTAGGTATGGCATTACTCCTATAACCTCAAGCATTACTAGAACCTCTAAATCCAACCACAGAATAAGCATTTACTCATGAATGGACAGCAACCTTAAACTCAGCCACATATTTTTAGACTTGTCAATTTGTAAATAAAGGTTACAAGGTACAAAAGCTGTTGGTTAAGTGCTTAAATAAGATGGTTTATCCCTAAGGTTAGATTTTTTTGTATCAACTTTAGATCATATTCTGAAAAATATTTATCCAAGTGTGTTACACAAAAATTACTATTTAGTACATTGTAATTATGACATTTTTTGACAAAGCAAAAGTAGTTCTGATGCCTGTCTCACAGATCACTGTCAAACTAGAACAATATGTTTCCACAGCATTTATTATTCACTCTTCTAGGGCCTTTACACTATGATTTGAATCCATAATGTTACAAATGAAATTCTGTTTCTTTTTGGTGTTTGTGGTCATTTCAATTCCACAATCAGGTAAAAGGACAGATGGAGTTTTCCTTAGACTCAGAAAACTAGCATAAGTGTCTCTCTCTCTCTCTCTCTCTCTCTCTCTCTCTCTCTCTCTTAGACATAAAACTACTTGAAGCTTCAGCTATCTTTGCTATAAATTAATGTTAGTTATTAAGGGATTGAACTTGTTGGCTATATTACTCATAGCAATTTCAGATACAAACTTGATTACTAGTGTTCTTTGAAATTCTGATTTTTTTCAAGACTGATACTATTAACATTTATTCAGTTTCCCAGAGGGAAACAATCCAGCTCAGAGGAATGATGATTTATTCTTCTACCTACTGCTCAATCATTAATTAAACTATAGAAAAGGAGGAGGTGGAGGAGAGGCACATAAATTCATTATCACCAGCATCTTAGTTAATAACGACTCATTCTAGGACATCAAAATAAAATACTTCCCGAAACCTTGCAAACATCTGTGAGTTTAGCAAGAAAAGAAAAAAGAAAGGAACAATTTGATTGGTTCAGTGTAAATGAATCAGAAACATATGTCTTGGGTTTTTCAATGTGGGAACATGGCTGGCAAAATTCACTTAAGCTGTTCAGAGCCCATGGGACTTGAAAAGGAGCTTGGCAGCCTGAATATGTATCTGTGCTGTCCTGTAAGCAATGCGAATAACTCTTAAATTAAGCCCAGATTTTTCCCTCGTGGGCCAGGAAGCCTAACTGCATAATAACAGCTTGCATTTTCATAGTTATGATTTTCCCCTTCAACAATCCTGAAATGCTGTGAGCAATGCATCCATTTTTCCTTTCCCTACTTATATAGCAAGATGTTTTTGTATGGCAGAACAAACATGAAAAACTTACATACATTATATATATATATATATATATATATATATATATATATATATATCTGTGTGTGTATAGACAAAATAAATGACTTTCAGTTAAGTTTAAATTTTAGATAAGCAACAACTAATATTTTCATATATGTATACCTCATGCAATATTGGGGCCACATTTATATTAAAAATTGTATTCAGGATATGCTTGTACTAAAAGCTACTTGTTGTTTATTCATAATTCAAATCTAATTGGGTATCCTGTATTCGCATTTCCTATTTCTGGCAAACCTGGCTCTTTTGCTTTCCCCAAACTAGATAAATGAGACGTCAAATGTAGTTTTTGAATTAGAGAAGTCTGTCTTTCTTCAAAGGGAAGGACATTCAGAATAAGGAAAAGGCTGGAGGTGACAGAAACGCTTCATCAACTATTGGGATCAGAAAAGAAAGGCATTCATGATTTCTGAAAAGGACACAACTATGGTTTTATGAACAAGGCTCTACTCAGGCTCTGCTAGAAGCCCCTTCCTATTTTCAATAATTGTGGACAGTTAAGTAAGCTTAGAAGGCAAATGGTGCATATACAGTGGGGCCTTGACTTACGAGTTTAATTCGTTCCAAGACCGAGCTCATTAAGGAGCTCGTTAACTCAAATTACTCTATCAACTCAATGCAAAAAATCAGCCAAGAGACAGCTGGTATCTCAAAAAACTCGTTAGTCGGGACACTCGTAAGTCAAGGCCCCGCTGTATTCTATTTGGAGGACTTGTTGTGAAGGCAGAGCCTAGGAGGCCACTGCCCACCTTAGAAGGGCAAACTGAATAAAGAAGCCTCACAGGTGTGTGGGTCCTCAAGGGAGGGTGGTGTTCGCCGAGGGCTGCAGACTAAAGGTCAAGAGTCCTCATGAACCCCTTACCCTCTATTTGTTATGTTCTCGGTCCTTAGCACAGTGCTGGACAATGTGAGTACTCATTATCTATTTGTGGAGTAAATGAATAAATGGACTCTCCTGTCTATAAAAGCAGAAAAATGGAACCAAGTCATGTAGAACTGCCATGCTTTGAACCAAGTCCTGTTTCGAACGAGGCCTAAGTTTCTGAAGATGCATCTCCGGGTTTCCCTTCAGGGAAGACGCAGGTGTCAAAGCAGGCAGAGACCCAAGCACACCTCATCTACATGAGCCAGAGCCTTTCCTTGTCCATTTCTCTTCTGCATTGAGGTTCAAATGAGATTTAATTTAAAAATGGTTCACTGCAAAGATTAAATAGTTGTAGAAATATGTTTAAGATTTAGGGGAAATATGTCTGTTCTAAGTTTTTTATCCCATCCACAGCCCAGTCTTCCAAACAGAATGATGCACACATTTGCTCACAGCCAGCTGGAGGTGACCGAGAAGGCGCAGGTCTAAAGAACAGAAAGAGAAAGGGAGTCTGCAAAAGGACTTCTCACTCTGGTCTCCCGTTTCCCCAAACGGTTCATCTCAGTAACAGCACGTCTTGCCCGGAGTGATAATTACGCATCGAATCCCAGTACAAAAATGAGGAAGAATAATAATCCTGTGCAGTCTCTCCAGCAGTTTGTCATACTGAAAATGCGGCCTAATTGATTCTGCAAATGCACCGAGGGAATATAAAACCGTAATCAGTTTCTCTGTAATGTTTATATCTATAGTGACGGAAGTCTAATTGCAAAATTTATCATTATGAAATAAACCAGAGAGCACAGGTATACATGGCAATCAGTAGGAGGGTGTTCCTAGATTTTGTATAAATCACTGTTGGCATTTTTTGTTCAGAACACAAATCAGCCTGGAGCAAGCTCAGTTTTGACCGTGTACAATTGTATTCCAGTTGCCATGCTACGTATTTCAATGATCTACACCATCTATTAAGTATGGCGTTTCTGTCCCCACCTCCACCTCCAGGAAATCTCTACCTGTCTTTAGCTCATCAGCTCAGGTGAGGATCTTACGGGAGGGCCGGGGGGGGGGGGGGGCTACCTTGAAAGTGCCCTTGAGCCTTGCTCTGGTCTGAGCCATAGGCTTCAATGGCTGCCCGTTGGCACAGAAGAAACTCAAGCTGCTCAAGGTTCCTTACCCCCAGCAGCTTCTCCTTTGGTCTTACCATGTACCCATGACTTCACAGCTCTGTCAGATTATGTGCCAGTCACTGAAAACTCGATTATCTTTTTCTTCTCTGGTCCTTTCTTCATTTCTCTTAATCCTCAGGTTTTTATGTGCATATTAAAATGTCTATATTTAACCATTTTGACATCAGGCATGCTTCTAAGCACATATCTGTCATTAAAAGTAGGGCAGCAGACTTCTAATTTGGGAGGGACAAAATAGATGTATTTTCCCCCTATGTCTCCTGCTAAGGACTTTATATAAAAAAACAAAAATAAGATGACTCCGAAAGGTGATCAGAAGAAGGCAGAGCAGATAGGGAACTGTGCCCAGAACAATGAGTTCTGTGGGTTTTGTTTTGGCCTCGTATATCCCAGACTGGGTGCTAGGGAAGCCATAACTGGGAAATACAAAAATCCAAAGCAATTAATATTCCTAGGTGGTCCCAATAACCAGGCCACAAGCAGAATAGTCCTGCATCATATGCAAGATGTTGGATGTCTGTTGCCCTTTGTGTCTAACCTGGGCAAGACTCTATGGCCTAAACCAGAGAGGGTGAATTCAAAGCATTTATGCCGCTGCTCTTTGCTCCCACACCCGGGGAAGGCATTGCTAACTGAATGTGACTCCTTGCTGCCAATCACTCATCGCTGTCATTCAAGAAGAAACCCATTGGTCAATCCTTGTTAAATTTGCCTTTTGACAACAAGTCTTTCAACAAAAATTTCCTTTTGTATATTGTGATTTAGTGTCTATGATGTATCAAGCAACGGGAGACAGACAGTCGATATTAGGGGGCTTAGTGTCAGAACAGACATCTCGGCACAAATAACTCTGCCTTGGGGCGGGCATGCTGCAAGCTCTGAAAGAAAGGCACAAGCCTCGAGAGAAATATAACAAGTGAGAGGTTGCATGTTACTAAGAGGCTTGGGGAGTCTTCCCGGTGATGTGTCAGGGGGAAAGGACTTAAATGGCCAGAGATGCGAGACAGAGCATTCTGTACTCCAAGCAAAGGCAACAAATGTAGGGAGTGTATGGCGCACACAGGAACAAAGAATGCTTTGCTTCGATGGTGCACAGGGAGTTCTGAGGAAAATGGCCGGAGAGGGAATTTAACAGGAAAACAGGGGCCACAATCAGAGGGCCACCATCAGAGGAGGTCAAGACACCTGTGCTTGACCTCCCAGCATCCAGATGTGACAGACTCACAGACACATCCGTTTCAAAGCCAGAAGAGATGTCAAAGAAATGACCTTCTCTTTACTTTTTTTTATACAGAGACATTTTACAAACGAGAAAACGGAGAGTTGGAAAGGCTAAGTATCTGGATCAAGTTCCAGACCCCGGATGAAACCCAGGGGCCCTGCCATTTATTAGACAGCATGTTCTCTCCAGTTCCCAGCATCTGCTCCGGGCACAGCAGACAATAAAGATCACCACTGCGCCTCTGCTTGAATCACACTTTCCCCAGACTCTTCACCAGCGGTGACTATTCCCTCATAATTCAAGTCTCAGCTCCAAAGCCACCTCCTTGGGGAGGCCTTCTCTGACCATGCTGTCTGCACTAGCCCTGTCATCACCGTCCATCCCTCCAGCCTGATCTTCTTCACAGCATGAACCACTTTTTTCATTTATCAATTTATTTTTGTTTGACTTCTCCTTTCGAAAGTAAACTGCAGTCTTCCTTTCTGCTTCTGCCAGATTTATATCTTGGATTACTAGCACTATTCTAAACCTAGAAAAAAGCAAGGGAGAGAGAAAGAGAGACAGGCTGGAAGGTTACAAAGGAGAGAGATGGAGAGAGGAAGCTTACAAGGAAGTTAATACAGGTTAATGAGTTTATTCAAGAAACTGTGAACACCCACTGTTGTTCAAACACTGTGCCAGAGAGTAATGGGCAGATGAGAAGGAGCAGACAGGAACGATACGGTCCTTGCTCTCAACGAGGCTGCAATCCAAGGGTAAAGTTACAAGGTACCCAATTCACTAACCAGATAAAAATAAAAGTACAACTAGGATTAATGCAAAGAATGAAAACTACAAGCTGCTATGAGAGCAAATGACGGCAAGACTTGACCTTATCAGGGAAGAGCTGTGATTTGAGGGTAGGTATGAGTAAATGAGGTGAAGAGAAGAACGTATACAAGGAGGAGGGAACAGTACCTCAGCAGTGGAGTATTACACGTCTGGTTATGTTACGGCTAGTGGTCTCCAGGCAGCCTCAATGCCCCTGACACTCTGGGACACTGTCGGTCTAGCAGGGTTCCTGGACATATGAGGAAGACCTGAGCATCAGCAATGTCAATTAATTCCATTGTTCATACTAGAGTCATTATTAGTGAGTATCAGAATAAACACTGATTAGCTAATGCAGCTTTATCTGCCTGCAGAAGAATTTTTAATTTGCATGCTTTATGACACTAATATTTGTATAGTAGCCAGTAGACAGCTTTGAAAGTCAGTTTTTCTCTCCATTCTTTTAATGCAATGTGGGAAGTAATTAGATTTTTCTCCCCGTTCTCCCCCTAGAACTTCTCTTTCCTCTGGGCATTGCTTTCTTTTCACATTTCCATTCATTTATTTGCTTATTTGTGGGGGGCTGTTTCTCTCTTTTCCATGTCCTGCATGGAAAAGGAAACAGTCCATTTGCTGAGTGGAGGAGCTGGGGATTAAGAAATTAAAGAAAGACCAAGACGCAGAAATAGATTTTAAGCTGGGGCCAGGTGGGCGCCATCCTCTCTGATGGAGAGGCGGCAAAAGCGGGCTGAGCCACACAGCAGGTTTATTTTAAAGGCCTAGATTTACATATCTAGTTCTGCCCCTGCCTGATTAACATGTCCAGCCTTATTGGGGAAGCCTGTTCCCAGGGCATGGCTCTGCCTATGCTCTGAGTTCAGCTGACAATAACTATAAGAAAATGCCTAGGTGCCTCCCAGGCAGCCCTCTACACTTATTAGTTTACTAGCATTTGCTAAGTCCACTATGGGCAAGGTCCATGGCAGGAACTATGGGGAATTCTAGCTTTCAGGAATCAGACATGTTCACAGGCTGAACAATCTCTTTTCTTTTACATAGAAACAAACATCCTCCTCTACTTGCCATTCCCCAAACACACATGCTGTTCCGGGTCTTTATGGATCAGACCTGCTATTTCCTTGGCTTGGCTTTTCTTCCTCCTTTTATTTACACCAGATAATCTTTACGACTGGGTTAAATTCTATCACTTTTTCAAAGCCATGAGTCTCTCAGGATTATTTTGATTGCAACGGACAAAAGAAACCAATTCTAACCAGCTTATGTTTAAAAAGGAAATTTATTATCTTCATAGGTGAACAGTCCCAGGGGAAATCTGGCTTCAGGAATAGCTTGTTTTAAGACAAACTAATGCCACTAAGATCCAGATCTTTTTTTCTTCTTCTTATTCTAGTTCTTCTTCTACATATATTCCAGCCCCTATAAATTGTTGGTTTCACATCTTATAGGGGAAAAAAAAGTATTGTCTCATAAGTCTCAGAGAAAGGTTTTGTTGTTTTCCATTATCCTGTCCTATGTCCCACAACCGTTCTTGAACCTGTTACTATTTTTGTGGGGATGGAAGGCTCTGATTAGGCAGACCTCTCATATGATAGTCTTGTTGACCTGAGGGAATTTCTTGAGTAACTATTCATTCCTACCACGTGGTCTTGCTTTTCTTTAGCCCTGCACGTACTTATGAAACTGTATCTTTTATACACTTGAATGGTCACTGTGGCAGGTGAGATGGAGGAAGAGATAGGGGTACAATGATAGGGATGCTAGTCTGTAAGAGACTTACTTGCAAAAATATTAATAAATCAGTATTCCTTTGTTGCTGGCTTTCTCTGCCCAAAGTAACATAGGAAACACACAAAATTATAGTTTAAATTGTGGCCTACACCCAAGAAACTGGGATGACAGTGATGTCAAACATGATTATAATTAAAATATAATTAATGCACATTCACTATGTATCAAATATTTTGCTGAGGGCTTTACTAACATTTTGTATTTAAAACACACAACTATGTATTAATTTATAGATGGGAAAAGAGAGACTTGAAGCTATTAATTCTTTCCATCTTTCAGCAAGTATATGACTATATTAAAACTGGAATCCACTGTAGCAAGAAATGAGAATCGAAGAGTATACAACACTCACTCAGAAAGGTATTGCCCTCACAGGGTGACTCAACAAAAAAGTTAGACATCATTCAAATAACCAAGCATATAAAGATCAAATCACACAGTGCATAGTTTACAGTAGAGAAGCACAGGGTGCTATGAAAAAATATAGCAGGGCATCTCTGGGGCATCAAAAAAGATTCTTAAGGAGAAATTTTGTTTTAATTGAGACCCTGTGGAGGGGTTGGGGTTAAAAAGATACAGCCTGGCATTTGAATAGTTGGTGTGGAGTAAAACTCCAGAGATAGTGGCCAGTCTTGCAGGTCTCTGGTAGGTTATGGTATATATTTAAATTTCAAAGTAACCAAAAACATTTGCAGGGTTTTGAGCATAGGAGTGACTCGATTAGATTGAACTGCAGAGGAAGAAAGAAGCTGGAGCTGAAACCGGTTTGGCTCAGTGGATAGAGCGTCGGCCTGTGGACTGAAAGGTCCCAGGTTCGATTCCGGTCAAGGGCATGTACCTGGGTTGCGGGCATATCTCCAGTAGGAGATGTGCAGGAGGCAGCTGATCGATGTTTCTAACTCTCTATCTCTCTCCCTTCCTCTCTGTAAAAAATCAATAAAATATATTTAAAAAAAAAAAAGAAGCTGGAAGGCAAACTGATAGGAATATATTGTATATTCCAGGAGGCAGACTGCTATATATTAACAACAGATGTAGAGGAATAAACTGATTCAAGAAATTATCAGGAGGTAAAATCAGAGGGAGGTATTTACTCATGACAGTGGGTTGTAGATTGAATGTGGGGAGCTGGGGTGAGAGAGAGGGAAGTGTCAGTGTGAACCCAAGGTGATAGAAAGGCAGCCAAGTAAGGTGACTACCTCAATAGGGGAACTGGGGAACACAAAAAGGAGTGGAGGAGAGACAGCTATGTAATCAAAAGTTAAGCAATAGGCCCACATACGGTGGTTTTGGTGAGAAAACTGGCAGGAGCCATTTGGTGAGGATGAACAGTGGAGATAGGTAGGAAAACGGGATGGAAGAAATGAAAGAGGGTCTCAGGAACCTGGCTAAGATGTTTATACATAATCCATAGCAAAAGAGAACCATCAAACTTTGCAGAGAAGAGGAATGACTTGACCAAATGAGCATGTCAGGAAAATTGTTGCATATTTTATTTTATTTTATTTTATTTTATTTTTATTTTATCTTATATTTCCTCAGAAAAACATAGCACTATTGGGTGTCTGTTACATCCTATGGACAACTTCAATCTCAGGTCACAGCATTAAGAGCTCCTGGTTTTGGTCCCATAAGCTCTCTTGTTGCATCTTATAAAAGAAGAATGGAGGGGCATAGTGAAGGGGAGCAGAGGAGACTCGGGGGAGAGGAGCAGTAAGGAGGCTGGCATCTTAGGTTCAGAGAAAGATAGAAAGGGTTTGAAAAAGGATAATGGAGACAGAAAGGACAATCAGATCCAAATTCTAAAGTACTGTGAATGTGCCATCATGCTGGGTACTGTAAGGTTAGTGGAGGATTAATAGGGTTATCTTCTGCCTGAGGAAATTTAGGGAGAAGAATTGGTTTCATTTCTATAAGCCCAAATAAGTAATATAAGATAGAAAAATAGCTAAGAATTTCAGAAGACAGAGACAAGAGGGGTGGTTCTTTTTGAGGGGATCAAGGAAGACCTCAAAGAGAGACTAAAATAATTTAGGGTGTGGTTTTAATTCAGTAGACAGAAGAAGAAAAAGATTTCAGAGGTCCCAACCTCAAATGCCCATGTCTCCAGAGAATGGGATTTTGATGTCTGCCTAAAATTGTAGTGTAGCACATCTGGCTCCTTGGTATGATTTTGCATCTCTTTGTTTTCAGTCCCAGCCAACTAAGCACCCTCTACAAATTACGCTGAGACCCATAGACCTATTCTGGAGTGGTTAATGAAGATGGTAATGAGATTGGGCTGAACTCTGATCCCAGAAAGCCCCCTGTAGACACCATGACCTCCTTGTAGTCTGTGATGCCACTCACTACCACCCTTGGTCAGTTTTGCCATTGCATTCTTTGACAGTTTTCAATTCTAATAACAGTGCTCACATCCAAGCCTATTTTATAATTAATCTTACAGACAGGCTCCCTTCAAACTCTATCACACAATTCCCTGAGATGCCAACATATATAGAACAAACGATGCACTTATTTCACGTACTATAATTACAATTCTATTAGAAAACCAGTTAAGAATTGCTAACATTTTTATCCTCATAACTCTAAGCAGCATATCCATTTATATTCATAGCTGTGGGGCTGATGGCTTTGTTAGGAAATGAGGTTATAATTACCAGTAATTTTTCTAGAATCACAGAAACAAAATATTTTACAGTGGGAAGGGGGCTAAGAGATCATCTGATGATAACACTAATATTTGTTCAACAGTTTTACAGTTTTAAACCATTCTCATTTGCTCCATGAAATACTCTGGGCAGGAACTGCCATCATCATTCTGCAGTTGAAGTAACAGTGTTTTAGAGAAGTTACAGGACTTGCTTAAGTTGACACAACTAGCTACAGTGGGGCCTTGACTTACAAGTGTCCCGACTAACGAGTTTTTCGAGATATGAGCTGTCTCTCAGCTAATTTTTTGCTTTGAGTTGCGAGCTAAAATTTGGGTTATGAGCCAGCTTCAGATACCCCACCGCTAGTTGGCACAGCGAACGTCACAGTGAACGCCACATCATCAGCCCAGCATCACGTGTTTCACCCGTTCACTTTTTGATTTGACATACGAGTAATTTGAGTTACGAGCTCCGTCACGGAACGAATTAAACTCGTAAGTCAAGGCCCCACTGTATTGGCACAGGAGCCTGGAACCCAGGTCTTCTGATCCTTAGATTTCTACTAGTCTAATTACTCCACTGTGAGTACTTCAGTGTATGGGTCTTTACAGTGTGAACACTCTCAGAAGGTTGTTCAAGTCAAACATCAGGGGACTGAGAAGTATAAATATTTGAAGCACGTAGGTATTAACAAATTTGGGAGAGACGGAATTATAGCCAACAGCGAGAGTGCATGCCTAGTCAAAAAGCAACAACACAAAACAATCTAAAACACTCTTCTGGCTGAATATATCATGTACTAGTATATAAACTGAATTTGCCTTTAGGCTGCCAGACTATGACCCTTTAACAATTTAAAAGGAAAGTCACTCAGTTCAAGTCCCCTCAACCTCTAGAATTTTAGTTATCTTTGTGAGAATGTTTGATAATACTTCTTTGCCAAGTACTCAAATCTTCAGGTTTTTATATGTGATTTGCAGAATCACATTTATATCACGGAAGCTTTTAGGCATATGGTTATCATGATCATCAAGAGGCAGAGTTGAAATTACTATAGGAACTCAGAAAAAGGAGGTTTTCCTGGGGGCTGATGTGATTAACAGAGGCTGCCATGACATAGTGTGCTGGTTTCAGGCAAGCTGCTGATCTCCCTGTGAGTCCAGGGCCCCTTACATAAGCAGGGAAAAGAGCAAAATTCTATCACACAGAACCAGAACTAACCTTCAAAATTGTGTACTCCCTATGATTACTACTATGAATCCTCCTGCCCCCTCAGAATCTGTGTCCCACTGGCCTTGAATTATATGATTTTCTGTTTGATACCCTGAAGTTTGAAAGGCTGTGAAATCTTTAAAAAATCATTGATCACAAAGTTCAGTCTATGCCCCAAGTAACTTACATGGAAATACAATCCAAAGAGTCAAAATCAAATTTTAAATATTATAATTGTTGTATGTTGCTGGAAACCAAGATCAACAGTAATTACTATAAATGCAAGAAGTCCACCAGAAGGCTGAGTTTGGGCTTTGATATTCACAAGGTGAATATTTACATTTTATTGCCTACTGCTGACTCAAAGGCCTAAAGCAAAACTCCCCCAAAACCTGATAATCTTACTGTTTACTAAACAATCACCATTGATATGGCTGTTTGCATTCCTAAAAGTCAATTGTGTATTCTAGTAAATAAAAGCAGATGGAATGGAGACTCAGTGGAACTTGACTACTACAGTTGAGTTTTCCCTGGTTTCCCCTCATAATTTCAAAATGAATATTTCTTGTCTTGTGTGTCAATTTGTGCCTCAGCTCTTTATCCAAGCCTTTGAACCTGAAAGCCACACTGGCCATGGACTTTCACAGTATGTCTCTCCAGGGACATTAAAAGAAGACTCAGTTTCTATTAACATTGTCATATGACCCTTGCTCCTCTCCCAGCCTCTCATAGGCAGTGTGCATGCAATGCTCTTAGAGTCTGAGGGGCTTCTCCTCTTTTTCCTTTTATGTTATGTCAGTGACCCTAACATATTTTATTAAGTCTTCCCTCTCCTATTTCTTTATTCTGGTTTCATCTTTTTTAGCCTATTAATTTACTTCTATAACAAAACATTGAGACTCAGTCTGAAAAGGAAGGACATCCTCCAAGGGCAGTATGGAATGAATTGCGGAGAAACTGTGAATGCACTTGGCTTTCACCATAGCTGCCAATGCTTTTATAGAATTGCCTATTTCTAGAGTTAGCTCTTTAAAGTATGATACTTAATGTAATAAAAATCAACATCATTTTATCTGCCAGCAGCTCAAAATTAATTAGACACTAATTAAAATAATTTCTCAATGCCTCATTCCACTGTGAACATGGGCAATGAAAGTATCATTTTGTATGCAAGATCCAGAGGTTGGAAGTCACACATTTGAACATGGGAAGTGTGTATCCAGCTCCAAGCATTGCTGCATAGGTGTCTGAATTGGAAATGATGGCAGAGACTACCAAGCCCTGTGCTTCTCACCCTGGAGCATATGTAACCCAGGGGTGCACCAGAGGATATATACAGCTGCAAGGAAACAGTTGTCAACGTTATGGAGACAACAACTGTATTCAACAGTGAGTGCAGGATTTAACAAGTTTTAGAGTAAAACAAGCATAGATACATTTTTCAGTAAAATAAACAATTGGAAGCCATTTTTAAGATATATAAATTTGAGATTTTGCATTGGACCACAGCAGAATATGCCCCCCACCCACCACGTAACGGGAGTGTATATTCACACCTTCTTCATTCAGGACAGTGGTGTCCATATCTGTGTACACACTACCATAACCCGGGGGTGCAATTTAAATGACAGTCCTCTGGTGCAGTGGATCTCAATCCCCACCTCAAACATAGTGGAATCAGAATCTTTGGATAGAGTGCCGGGGCATTTGGATTTTCTTATTGTTGTTACTTGTTTTATTTTTAAACTTAAAGCTCCTTGGCCCCTCTAATGTGAAACCAGCATGGAGAACCCCTGACATAGGAGGTACATTTGTAGGCCCAACAGAAAAGCAGTGCAGAGCATATTTTTTCATCTTCTATCTAAGGCACCTAATGCTTGGAAATAGGAAGGAATTCACTCAAGTCACATAGCATCTTGCTGTCAGAGCTGAAACTAGAATGCAGATTTTCTGATGTCTATGCAGTGGTTTTCTCTCCATTATGTTTATCAGCACAACAATTATAGTCAGCTAGTGTCAATTTTATAGATGTTAGCTACACGATGGCCATTTAGAAAAAGGATCTCAAGCCTAAACCACTGAAGAAAGTATTTTCCTATATAAAAATTAAGGAACTAGGAGTACCTGGACTGACCCCCACAGATTATTTCCAAGGAAATAGTTTGACTTAGAAGAGGCAAATATCTCTCCATCCTATATAATAAAAGCCTAACATGCTAAGTGTCTGACCATTCATTCAGCCGCTGTGACACACACTGACCATCAGAGGGCAGACACTCTGACTGGTAGGTTAGCTTGCTGCTGGGGTCCAGCCCTTTGGGACTGGGTGAGATGGGCCGGACACAACCTGGAGCCCTCCCACGGTCCCTCCCCAGCCCTGATCGTGCACCTGTGGGGTCCTTTGGCCTGGCCTGTGCCCTCTTGCAATGTGGGTCCCCTCAGGAGAAGTTGGAGAGCCGATTTCAGCCTGATCCCCATAGGCCAGGCCGAGGGACCCCACCGGTGCACGAATCCATGCACTGGGCCTCTATTTTATAAATGTATACATTTATTTTTTAAACATAATAAACATGCATTCAGGCACAACCCAGTGCTAGAAATCCCAAGGAAAGCAAAGAGGGTCAATGTCCTAGGACTCTCGAGGAGGCTCATAATTTCCCAGGACTCTCCTAGTCCAGTGGAAATGCCAGTTGAGGCAAGGTAGAATGAAAGACCTATAACGCAGATGCAACACAGATGCTGGGGGATCAACGGGAGAGAAATGATGCTTTAGGCTGGGGGACCAACAATGTTTCAAAGAAAAGTGGGCTTTAAACTTGATTTTGAAGACTGGGGCACATGACATTTGGGTGGAAAGATTGTGTATACCCCACCTACAGTAGCCAAAGAAAAGGTGGGGATGGGAATACGAAGGCCACTCGGGAGCTACATTTCACAAAAGGTTTTGCTCTCAAACAAGCTTACTGAGTGCTGTCTTTTAAATGCACTGGTTTTGTACAAGCTTGTGCCTATATGAGACTCATTATAAATTTAGAAAAAAATCACCCAGTAAGATACATAGTACATTATGTAACCAAACTCATACAATCATTCTTATGTACAGGTATAGGAAAGGAATGCTGAGCAAGTCTAAAGAACAAAAGAGAGGAAATCTATATGACTTCCTGGTCATTCAAATAGGACTACCTTTAAGGTAAGATTCTTAGCAGGGTGGTAAATTTCAAAAGATTCTTGCTTGCCAGAGGATTTATGATTCTATGTGGTGCACATTGCAGCTATAGCTATGTTTGCTGGGGGTAAGGTTTAAGTGAGGTTGAAGAGTCATACTTTGCTCAAGAAAGTCCAGTTTAAAGTTCTCCTATGAGATAAATATATCAATGAATAATAAGGGCTGATCCTAGGGTGTGTGAAGCACCAATAAACATTCAGCAATCATATGCCTCATAATCTATGCCAAGGAATAAATACAGAATGTGTGGAACAGAAGGCATGGGCCCACCATCAACCCAGCTATTTCAGGAGGTGAGATTATGATAACTGGTAAAAATGGGATTCAATGCACAGTTGAATATGAGCCCTCACTCTAACCAAAATGTCCTGTTTTATTTTTTCCTAGAAGTTAAGGAAGTAGGTCTGGCTGAGTAAGAATGAGGTTGATCGCTGGAGTTAGGAGTAAGATCTCCAGGAAAAGAAAGTGGAATCAGTCCAGATCGCATTGTTTCTGATGTAGGGATGTAGGAATGTTGACCATTCTTCAGAAAAGCTGCAGAAAAAGAGCTCTTGCCTCACAGGACCCAGCACACCAGAACATCAGCTGAAGTTACTGTAGGAGCTGTAGACCTATCTTTCTCCTCACTTACTTTTCCCCTGGCCCCTTTTCTCTTCTCCCTTTTTTCTAACCTTACATCCTAGGATTGTCTTTTTTTTTGTATCTAGGAATAGAAGTAACTAAATTAGGATGGAATGGAAGTGTCATTACTATTGTAGTTGCTGCTGTCTTTTAAATGCACTGCAGATTTGTACAAGCTTGTGCCTATATGAGACTCATTATAAATTTGGCTTACTTTTACCATGAGGTATTCACATTGATATTAACGGTTAAATAAAAATAATTATGTGAAAAAAAATAAAGAAAATAGTCCCAATTACAATAGCATAAAAAACAATATAATACTTAGAAATAAATTTA
The DNA here is from genome assembly GCF_964212035.1 of Myotis nattereri. Lineage (NCBI taxonomy): Eukaryota > Metazoa > Chordata > Mammalia > Chiroptera > Vespertilionidae > Myotis > Myotis nattereri. The sequence goes on from NC_138080.1 coordinate 91,462,326, forward strand.
ACCAAGGAAGTAAAATATCTCTACAGGACACTTGGTGAAATACATCGAAGAAGACACAAATAAATAGAAAGGTATCCTGTGTCCATGGATATAAATAATTAATATTGTTAAAATATTCATATTAACCCAAGCCATCTATAGACTCAATGCAATCCTTATCGAGATTCCAATGGATTTTTTCTTTTTTTTTTTACAGAAGTTGAAAAAACAATTCTAAAATTGGAACCACAAGAGGCCATGAATAGCCAAAGCAATTCTGAGTGAGAAGAACAAAGCAGGAAGAATCACACTTCCTGATTTTAAGCTATATTATAAAGCTATAGTAATCAAAACAGTATGGTATTGGTATAAAAAGACACTTAGATCAATGGAAAAGAATTGGCAGCCCAAAAATAAACCCATGCATGTATGGTCAACTAATATCTGACAAAGGAATAAAGATTACACAATGGAGAAAAAGACGGTTTGTTCAATAAATGGTGATGGGAAAATTGGATATTCACATGTAAAATAATGAAACTAGACCCCAATCTTACATTACTCATAAAAATTAACTCAAAATTATTAAAGACTTAAATGTAAGGACAGAAAACATAAAATTCCTAGAAGAAAACATAAGGATACAAATAAGTGGAAGCATATACTGTGTTCATAGCCTGGAAGAATTAACACCATTAAAATGTCCACGCTACCCCAAGTAATGTATAGATTCAACACAATTCCTATCAAAACACCAATGGCATATTTCACAGAACTAGAACAATACAAAACTAGAACTATAATACAAAAAAATTTTTGAAACCACAAAAGACCTTGAATAGCCTCAATAATCTTGAGAAATAAGAATAAAATAGGAGGTATCATGCTACCTAATATCAAACCATACTACAAAGATATACTAGTAGTATATAGATGAATGGAACAGAATAAAGAGCCTAGAAATAAACCCACACCTATATGGTTACATATTATTTGACAAAGAAGGCAATAGCATACAAAGGGGGCAAAAACAGTATATTAAATAAATGGTGTTGGGAAATTGGACAGATACATGCCAAAAAAATAAATAAAACTAGACGACCTTCTTATACCACATACAAGAATAAACTCGAAGTGGATTAAAGACTTAAATACAAGACTGAAGCCATAAAACTCCATAGGAGAAAAAATGGGCAGTACCCTCTTTGACACTAGTCTTAGCAATATTTTTTTCTGATATATTTCCTTGGGCAAGAAAAAAAAGAAAAGAAAAAATAAATAAATGTGACATCAAACTAAAATGTTTTTGCATAGCAAAAGAAACCAACAAAATGAAAAAACAACTTACTGAATGGGAGAAGATATTTGCCAATGATCTATGTGATAAGGGATTAATATCCAAAATTTATGAACAACTCAGACAATTTAACATCAGAAAAACAAATAACCCAATTAAAGAGTGGGCAGAAGACCTGAATAGACACTTTTCCAAGGAAGACACACAGATGGCCAATAGACATAATGAAAATTTGCTCAAATTCACTAATCTTCAGATAAATGAATCAAAACCACTCTATAATACCACCCCACACCTGTGCACTGTTGGTGGGAAGGCAGACTGATGCAACCACTATGGAAAACTATATGAAGGTTCCTCAAAAACATTGAAAATAGACCTGCCTTATGACCCAACAATTCCACTTCTGGGACTATGTCCAAATAAACCCCAAGACACTAATTCAAAAGAATAGATGCACCTCTATGTTAATTACAGCATTTTTACAATAGCCAAGATATGGAAACAACCCCAGTGCCCATCAATAGATGAGTGGTTAAAAAAAGCAAAGGTACATATACACAGTGGAATACTACTCGGCCAAAAAGAATGAAATCTCACTTTTTGGAACAGCATGAATGGACCTATTATGCTAGGTGAAAAAAGAAAGAGAAAGACAAATACTGTACCATGGGATTTCACTTATATGTGGGTCCAAAGAATGAAATAAACAAAATAGAAACAGACTCATAGATATAAAAAACTGAATGACAGCTGTCAGAAGAGAGGGGTTTTGGGGGGTCTGGGTGAAAAAGTGAAAGAATTAAATAGTACAAATTGGTAGTTACAGAATGATCATGGAGATACATTACCGCATGGGGAATATAGTCAATAATATTGTGATAACTAGGTATGGGGCCAGATATGTGCTTGCAGCATTGGCAGTGGCCACGCTGTAAAGTATATCATTTTTTAACCACTTTTCTGTACATCTGAAACTAATACAGAATACTACTGAATATAAACTGTAATTGAAAAGTTAATAGAAAATTAAGAAGAAAGACCCTAACTCATAGAAAAAGAAATCATATTTGGTTATCAGCAGTGAAGGGTGGTGGGAAGGGAAAGTGGATGAAGGTGGTCAAAATGTGCACACTTTCAGTTAGAGGATAAATGAGTAATCAAAATGTAATGTACAACAAGATGGCTACAGTTAACACTGCTGTATGCTACACATGAAAGCTGTTAAAGGAGTAAATCCTAAAAGTTCTCCTCATAAGGGAACATTTTTATATCTATAGGAGATGATAAATGTTAACTAAATTTACTGTGGTAATCATTTTACAAAATATGTTAGTGAAATCATCATGCTGTGTACCTTAAACTTACATAGTCCCGCCTTCTATCAATTATCCTATATAATAAAAGTCTAACATGCAAATGACCAAATGGCAGAACCACAGGCAGAATGACCGGTTGCTATGATGTGCACTGACCACCAGGGGGCAGATGCTCAATGCAGGAGCTGCCCCTAGCCCACAGGCCCCAGGCCAGCCAAGGCAGGTGCCAGTGGGGTCCCCCAATTATCCTACCGGTTGCCCCACAGAGGGAGGCGACTGGCGGCAGTGGCGGGGGGGGGGGGGGCGGGGGAGGACTGGCAAGCGGGTGGCACAAGGCTGGCCAACGTGGGTGCCAACGGGCGCCCCCTGATTGCCCTGCCGGTTACCCCACAGATTGGCCCTGATCGCCAGCCAGGCCTAGAAACCCTACTTATGCATGAATTTCATGCACCGGGCCTCTAGTACCTCAATAAAACTAGGAAAAAAGCAGCTAACTGATGGTCCAGAGGTGCAAACCATCTGAGCCCATTGAGAAGAAATGATGATACTACTAGGAAAGCGCAGAGGAAAGAGCTCACTAGCCTGGAAGTAATCGGGAAGGCTGCCTTTTCCTCCACAGCCTTGGTTTTCCCTGAGAGCGTCCGTGAAAATCCAAAGCAAGACAGACAGCACGTTGGCTATGTGCGAACTCCCTGACACCTGGCCTTTAACACCTGAATATTCAAATAGCTGTAGAAGCCCAGTGTGATTTGGGAAACCCAGATATTTCTCTGAGAAGATGCATTACCAACGGCCCTACTCAACTCCTTGAGGAACAGGGAGCAGGGAGGAGAGTTGAAAAACTGAGAATTTGGGTTTTTTAAAGGAAGCTTCATGCAGATGGCTGGGGAAATGTATGCATAAGAATAAAAATGATTACCAGTGGAAACAATCCCTGGAGACATAGACATTCTGCAGGGACAGGTCTCACAGGTGTCCTAATCTGTCACACACTCCCCCAGATACAAGTGCTCTGCCACCATCGGGGAGGGGGGGTTTGCTCCCACCACACTGCGAACCCTGGGGGAGGGACAATGCCCTGTGATTCTTTGTATCCATCGCTTGGTACCTAAGGGGTGAACTGTAGATGTTGGAAAGAAAAAAAGAGAGAGAGAAGTAGGAAGATTCGCTGGCTAACCACCTGCTTCACAGACTTGCTATAAAAACAAAATATTTGTGAAAATGTTTTATGGTGTGTTTTGTACACAGTTTGCCCGTAAGAAATGTTAGCTGAATTTGAATGTGACTAACTCTCTAGAAATGCTCATCAGAAAGGGAACAGAGCTGTTTCTGGGCATCTTTTAAAATCCCTGCCTGCGTGGAGACCATGCATCCCTCACCCAGGTACATCTTCGCGTTGCTGAGGGGATCAAATGTGAGCTTCTTGTTTGTTCCCGGGCCTCTGAACAAAGAAGGCAGAACCTGCCACCTTCTTTTCCTCTCATACCTTCCTTGTGAGCACGAGAATCGTGTTTGCTTGTCAAAGAAATGTTTTCCTGCCTCAATCTTCCAAAGCACTCAGCTATCTCTCTGACTTGCATCCTTTAGATACCTTCAGCTATAACTAATGCCTCTTTCCTGTTTTGAAAGACAAATTGTTAAAAAGCTTTCTAAGAGGCAATATATAAAAATGCTATTTTTTTAAAAGTGAGGAGCGAGCATTTACATTTCCATAAACTGTAAAATGTTTCATCTGTCTTCTCCTACTTACTGTGCTCCATCTAGTCCCAGGATCAGGATAGTTCCAGATCCATACATGTCTATTATACAGATTTCCATGGGCGTGATGATGACGTATGCAAATGGAAAAACTACTGGTTTCTCAGAGCTTTTATAGCCAAACTTCAAAAAAAAAAAAAAAAGCAACAACTGAGCAAACAATACAAATTGACAGAAACTCAGAGGCACAGACAACAGTATGTGGTTACCAGAGGGAAGGGAGGTGGGAGAGGATATAAAAGGTAAAGGGGTTCAATATATGGTGATGGGAAGGAGATTTGATTTTGGGTGGTGGGCACACAATGCAATATACAGATGATGTATCAGAATTGTACACGTGAAACCTACATAATTTTATTAACCAGTGTCATCCCAATAAATGTGAAAACAACAACAAACAAGTAATGTTTTATAAATGACTAGAGGCCTGATACACGAAATTCATGCAAGAATAGGCCTTCCTTCCCCCAGCTGCCGGCACCAGCTTCCCTCTGGCATCTGACACCCGGGCTTCCCTGGCAGCCCTGGCTTTGTCTGGAAGGACATCTGGTCTATTTAGCATATTATGCTTTTATTATTATAGATGGTGGAGTGTGGGTAATCAGAGGGGGAGTGTGGGCGATCATAGGGGAAGTGTAGATAATCAGAAGGTGAATGAGGATGAAAAAGAAGATGGATGGGTAGCAAAGATGGGTGGGTAGGTGTCCCAGACATTACACAGCACAGACTGATGGCTGAGCATGCATCGGTGAGCCTTCTGAAGGAAAAGGAGAAAGATCTCACAGGCAAAATTGGTGTGAAATGTGGGAGCATAGGAGGCTCTCCTTTGGGATCGCTCTAATAACAGATGTTGGCACCAGATTGTATACATATGTTTCACAAGTTGGGGGACCCACCACCTTTTAGCAGAATACTAGCAGCTTAATTGTATATTAACTGTAAGTGCCAGTAGGATTAATTTGTGGAATTCATTAAGATGGATCACATATGGGTTACACATAATCTCGACAGGCATAGCTTTTAATGTCTAAACTACTTAATGTCCCTTAGTGGGCTCTCCTGACCCTGACCTCGATCTGCCTCTTCCAGGCCTTCCCCTCACTTCTCTGAAATTGGAACTTTAAGCTCCAAACACACTGAACTTTTTTCAGGCCCTTATTACTGGATTTTCATGGCTCTCTTGCCTATGCTTAAATGCCTCTCTCTTTAAAGGGTCTAAAAAAGAAGTGTTTTATTTTACTCATGCACAACCTTAATAAAAGTATTGCTTTTTTAAAAAAAACATATACCCAAACTATAAAATTCAGCTTCTACCTTGATTTTTTGTGCCTGTTGGGGATCAACTTTCTTTAGTCAACTATTTTCTAGAGCAGTTTTAGGTTCACAGCAAAATTGAGAGAAAAGTACAGAGACTTCTCATATACCCACTGTACCACACATGCACAACCTTCCCCACCACCAGAGTGGCACATCTGCACATTTCAGGAACCTACACTGATACATTCTAACCCAAAGTCCGTGGTTTACAATAAGGTTCCCTCTTGGTGTTATACATGCTATGGGTTTTGACAAAGGCATAACGGCATGTATCCGCCATTGTAGTATTATACAAAATAGTTTTAGTGTCCTCAACTCTGTGCTCTGCCTATTCATTCCTCCTTCCCCTTTAACCTCTCGTCTTTTTACTGTCTCAAGAGCTTTGCCTTTCCAGAATACCATGTAGTTGGAATCCTACAGTATGTAGCCCTTTAAGATTGCTATATTTCACTCAGTAATATGCATTTAAGGTTCCCCCATGTCATTTTATGTATGGTTTCATAGGTCATGTTTTTTTTTTAGCACTGAATAGTATTCTATTGCCTAAGTGTACCTCAGTTGATTTATTCACTCACCTACTGAAGGACATTTTGGTTGCTTTGAAATTTTGGTGATTATGAATACAGCTGCTCTAAACATCCATGTGCAGGCATTTGTGTACACATGAGTTTTCATCTTGGGGAAACACCAAGAAGCTCAATTGCTGAATCATGTGGTACCAATATGTGTAGTTTTGCAAGAAATTGCAAAACTGTCTTCCATGGTGGTGGCACCATGTTGCCTCACTACCAAGAATGAATGAGAACTCCTGTAGCTCCATATCCTCCTCAGCATTTGGTGGTGTTTATTTTGGATTTGGGCCATTCCAATAGGTTTGTAGTGGTATCTCATTGTTGTTTTAATTTATAATTCCCTAAAGATATGATGTTGACTATTTTTTCATATGCTTATTTGCCATTTTTTTATCTTTTTTAGTGAGTTGTCTGTTCAGATTTTTTCCCTATTTTGAATAGAGTTATTTTATTTATATTGAATTTTAATGATATTGTCTTCCACTACCTGCTGAAAGATAAGAACATCTAACTCTAAGGTCTTATTTTTAATATCCAAAATTAATAGGCACTTCAAGATCCGATTTGGAATAACATGAGGGATTATAATCTGAAAGCAAATGGAGATGAATGCGCACGTGTGTGTACATGTGTGTGTGTGTGTGTGTGTATGAGTTGGGTGTCATATTGAGTGATTACTTTCCATACAAAATTTCAGCAACAGAAGTGTGACCTCAGCCCAAGAGGAGCCGAGCAAAGCAGAGGATGTGGCAAATGAAAGAATGGCCTGTTATAAAGTAATAAAGAGTAGTCGCCATGAAATGTATACTTTCACCCTAACCCACTGATCCATTTCAGTTTCTGTAACCTTGTGGTCCTATGAGGGACTTTATGATAAATTCAATCCTCGCAGGCTTTCCCAACTCAGGGAATCTCATACTTGCTTCCTTTCTCATTCTATAGAGACATGGAAATATTAATTTTACTAATAAAATCAAGACAAGTCATTCCTCCTAGGCTAAGGAGTAGCTGCCATCTAATTAAAAGAGCAATTGCTGCTACCATCTTAAGAGAAATGGGGTGGGGGGTGGTCATTTATCAGGAGGAACATTACCATTTTAGTAAAGGCTGAAATGAAATCACTGGAATACAATGTCCTGGAATTGTTTTCATCTTAAAGAGACCATCTAGTTCCACTGGTTTCACTTTTCCTAGAAAATTCTAGTGTGGATGTGGTATTAAGGTAAAAAGCAGTGATGTGAAAACAAGAGAAAATAATATTCTAATTTACATTTCCTCTGTGCTTTCCTCACCATCCGATAGAGGAATTACTGAAGAGGGGCTCCCTATTTGAATTTTCTGAAAAATATGTGATCACAACTGAGAAACCAAAATAATGGCATCATTTTTTAGACCTTTTAAGCAGATATTTGTTTGCTTCCAATTTGTAGAAAATGACGTCAAATATCTCAACCAAGTAAGATGTATTAGAGAGATATTGTGCAATTTCTTAAAAGCCAATGATCTCTAAAGGTCTAAAAGTACAGACTGGAAAGTCATTCAGGAGTGTGACAATAACTACCTGCATCTTTCTCCCATCTTCTTCCCAAAGCATTTGGACAAACATACCTGCCTGACAGCTCCGCGGTATCATTTCCTCTATTCAAGCTAACAGGCCAGAATGAAACATATCTCAGTCCAAATGCTAAATACCTGAGTAAGAAAATCCAACCGATCCACTGCAAGTCAGGTGTACCCTGTTCTGCTCAGTCAATTATGGCCATGAGAGGGGGATAGGATCACACCACATCAACATGGCTTCAAGGGCTCAGCCCTGTGAGTGGCATTGGCAGCTGTCAGAGGAGTAAGACCATTATGGGCTCATCACGCATTCACAGATTTACCTAGAGCTTTGGCCTGAGGCAGCATTTCTCTCTCTCTGCAAGTCTCTACCTCAGTCAATAGTCATCATAATTCTTAGGGATACAATGGTAAGCAGAATGCAAATTAATCCAACAGCTCTCAATGGTAACCAGTTTATCACCCACCTCACATATTTATTGTGGTTCTTTGATTTCTCTATGGTTGTCTTTTCTTATTTTCTTTTCCTCAAGAAGCAGATGTGCCCTCTGACAATAGGTTTGATATAGCATTGTCTTTGGTTTATCTCCAGATGTGGCCAATTTAATGGCTCAGTCATAGGATGGCAAATAAATGCTTTCCAGGGAGAAAGCAAATGATGACATTTAAGTCTTAATTGCTGCTTACAATAATACCCTTTTTAATGTTCAATTCAAATAAATTGATTCTAAATTTTTTTTAATTTCACTTAAGAGTTGAGTCAAAAATACAATAATTTACTTCTGCATTTCTTAAAATGAAATGTAATTTGTACAACCATTTTTATATTCATGAAGAATGACTAACATGCATTTAGTTCTATCATAGTTTATATCTCATTTCCCCCATACCTACTAATGTAAAAAGGTTATTTCTTATTGTAACAAAAAGTCCTGTAAACATCTGTCATCCTGTATACCCCCACACCTACAAAACAATAGGATCTTAAATTTGTGAAGCATGAAATTAGCATTATTTTTCTCTTTGGAAGCTCTGGTGCCTGAAATTCTGCCCTCAAAATACAAATTATTTTATTTAAAGAATGTGCTTCCAGGAGTCTCCCAAATACCACTAGAAGGAACAATACATTAATTCAGTAGCCAAGTAATGCACTACAGTAGTTCAACATATGGTAGAAGTGTGCAAGTCCATGTTAATAGACTTGTTCAAGGGGACCTGGGACACCTGAGAAATGACAAACTCCCTATTGAGGAGGCTTCCAAGCTGAGGTTAAATAGCCACCTGGAAGAGGTAGTAAAAGTAGGTTTATAGTTGTTTATATGGAAAATAATAATTAATAAATAATACAAAAATAAACTCTGTGTTTCACATATGCACACTATCAACCTACTTTGGCCCAATCCTGTATTAAATATGATGATTGCTGACATACATACTTCCACATATGAAATTATTTTAGTTTGCTTTTCTGTCCACACATCCATCCTATATTCAGTGTCTCCTATTATAAGCTCTGGGCAATCAGTTTGTTAACAAGAGGCAGAGCTGAGGAGATTATAATCAAAGGTTCTATGATTAGCCATTGGTATTATGACATGAAGTGGTTCATGAAAAATTTAGGCATGTAATTGCTCAAACAGTTGCAGATAATTATATGGTGGGAAGACTGCTAAATATGGGCCAGAAGATGCCTAAGTAGATCTTAAGGGTAGGGGCCCCAGGATAAAAGAGCCCAGAAAAGAACTGGGCAATAGTGGAAATGTACTAGAAGTAACTAGAGAATGATGCCAGAATCACAGGGTCATGAATACCTCTGCCCAGTGTTCAGATCTCCTCTAAACTGAGTCTCTCCCCCTTTTTAAGAAATAATATTCAGTGACAACTACCTTGTCTCCCCCTTGGTACAGCCCAACTTTTATTATATTCTAGACTAATATTAATAGTACTCAAGGCCTGGCGCACGAAATTTGTGCACTGGGGCAGGGGTTCCTCAGCCCAGCCTGCACTCTCTCCAATCTGGGACCCCTCGAGGGCAGGTGGACATCCCTCTCACAATCCAGGACTACTGGCTCCCAATCGCTCACCTGCCTGCCTGCCTGATTGCCCCTAACCGCTACCCTGCCAGCCTGATCGACGCCTAACTATTCCCCTGCTGGCCGGATTGCCCCCAACTGCCCTCCCCTGCAGGCAGGCCTGGTTCCCCCCAACTGCCCTCCCCTGCTGACCATCTTGTGGCCACATGGTGGCAGCCATCTTTGACCACATAGGGGTGGCCATCTTGTGTGTTGAAGTGATGGTCAATTTGCATACTGGTCATGACTAGTTAGCATATCCAGTCATGACTAATTAGCATCTCCAGGCTAATTAGCATATCCCTCTTTTATTATATAGGACTAGAATGAACAGCAACCACATATAACAATCACTGAGTATATACTACGTATCAAACATTGTGTTGTTAATTTGCATGTGTTATTTCATTTTAATCAGTACAAGTGCCCTCTGAGGGCATATTATTCCCACTTTACAGATGAGATCACTGCGGATCAGGACAGTGAAGTAATATGAACACAATAACAGTAAGTGGCCAAGCTGGGACTCAAACCCAGGCTGATCTAATATCAAAATCCTTTCTCTGTGGTTTTTCTTTTTATAGGGTTAAAGTTAGTTTCTCTGGAGCTTCAACTAGTGAATCTGATTCTATTTTCTGGGTTTTAATAAAAGGTGTTCTGATCATATACTTGACACTACAGATATGTTCCCACGACTACATTGGTCTTCTCTTTTGATTAAATGTCACCATGTCCTTTATTCTGTATTCACTGGATGTACCTTACAAATGTCTCCCCTGCCTGGTCTCATGTGTTTCTATTGTTAGAATTCAGTGTCATTCTCCTCAGACTCCCTGGAAGTGGTATATGAGAACTGATCTGACAAGCACCAAATGGAGTAGAATCACCATTGTCATCATTACCATCCATGGACCTTTGTCCAAGGCCATTATCACCACAGCAAATAATATTAAAATTCAAATTAGAATTTACAAGTAGATTTAAATACACAATTTCTTACTTGGTTCTAGATACTATTTAATCAACTGAAGAACATTTAAGTTTTTTAAAAAATGTATATAAAATCCCTCCTTCTCATGAGTTGAATCCTATCCTCCTATAGCTTTCAATCCTTAGTCTCAGTTCTACCAGAAGATCACAATGATAGTACATGGAGGAGCTTGGGTTCCAACCCACATCTGCATTTCCCCCAAACACGTACTCTTAGCCACCTTTCAGTAAGGCATTCCATGTCATCTGAAAATGTAGTCAGCATGTCCTGCTCAAATAACTAACAAAATATCACTAGAATCAGGCTGAGCAAGTAACACTGATAGATAATCTTAATGTACTTTTTTTTTCTCACTGAGGGTTGGGCTCTCATACCATGCTCCCTTTGCCCATCCTAGAACTCATGAGAATATTTGAAAAGCTAATTAGAATCTCTCCACACCACATGGCAAATTACATATCCCTGTTACCAAGAAAGCTGCAAAAACGGGGTCCTGCAATCTGTTTGATTCAGTGAAACAACACAGGCCTTTGAAGAGCAGCAAGTTGATTACCACTCAGGGGAGAGCAGCAACCAAAACCAGAATCTTTGAACAAGACAAAATACTGGATTTTAGATGATTTTTTAAAAAATCAGTGCCAGATTCTTATTTAAATAGTAATTATTAATCCCTTGGAGTTATGTTTAGCTCTTTTAATACTAATAACTGAGCGCAGCATCTAAAAATTATGTTACCTCTTTAATTTTTATATCTAAGACTCCCTTTTTCTCTCATAAAATAGGTAGGAGAGGTATTATTTCCCTCAAATGGCTATAAAGAACTTGAGACACAGGAACAATATTTATAACTTACAAAGAGTTTCATAGTAATAACATTAAAAAAATTAGGGTGACTTACAACAGGACAGATATTACTTGAACTGAGAGCAATGACAAAATAATAAAATCGATATAATTAGGGTATGGAGAAGGGTATTATTGTACATGAAAATTCAGACTAACAAAGCTACTACTATTTTCTATGAAAATTAACTCCAAGCTTACTGGCAGCCAAAAGGAATGAAAGAAAACCTATAGGCTCCATAGGAAACATCATTTAAAGAAGAAAGGACACCAATTCATTGGGCAAGAGAAACATGGACCATAGAAGTCACAGAACTGACTGCATGAAATATAACAAGAAATTTAAATAAATATAGAACCATACACTTTAAAGTAGAAAGGAAATTGAGATCTTTTTATGTAACGTCATTGTACAAACAGACAGACTTGTGCAGAGAGAAGGGAAGTACATTTCACAGGGATGCTAAAGGCATGAAATGGATAATGCTAGCATCAGGAGCTCAGAGTCCCTCATATTTTTCATGCTATTGTATTACTTACTTACTTTGAAATGCACGTAGATCCTTCCTGGAAGGAGAAGGAACACATGGGTCTTGATTCCTAGTCCTGTGCTAAGTACTCAAATTATAAAACCAAGCTAGCTCAGATTAAGTAAAGGTTCAAATAGCTTCCCCCTTTTCTTCTCTTTTAGAAGTCTAAATTTAGAGAGCTATGTTTAACTAAGTTTTGGTTGAGGAGTAGAAATAAATAAATAAAATGATAGGGCACAAACTCTCTGCAGTTCTCAAGAGACAATATGACAAAGGAATGAGAATTTAAAATTTGTATATACCAGTTTTAAGCACAGAAACAGAAATTTCTGTGGTTAAAACTGTTATAAACAAAAACCAATGGTAAGTGGATTCTGAGTAAGTGCCAGGCACTGTATTAGGTACTTAAATAATTATCTAATTTAATCTTCATAGAATTTTTCAAAAGTAGGATCCCTATTGTACAGATTAAAATAAGAGAAAAGCAAAGAGATTACATACATTTTGTAGGTAAGGAATTAGAGGCAGAGGTTATATACATTTTGTAGACATAACTTAGGGATGAAACCAGAACTTGAACAAAGGTGTACCTGACTCAGACTCACCACCTTTCTTGCTTTGCTGTGGCATAACAAAAATCTAATTAATGGGAGGTGGAGTCTACATGTGGGGGGTGAGATTGAGTGGGTGGGGAATGGCAGGAAGAGAATCCCTAAGAAGCCATACCAGGATCCTTGGTGTATGCCCTATGTTCACAAATGGGAGTAGGAAAGAAGTAAATTTAAAATTTAATGAATTATTTTCTGTTTTTACTTTTGGATTATTTTTGAGCTTTTTGTGCTTTTTGTATCTCTCTCTCCCAACCACTTCCTCTCTGAATTCAGAGAGGAAGTGGTTGGGAGAGAGAGATAGAAACATGATGAGAGAGAATCATTAATCAGCTGCCTCTTGCACACACGCCTTACTGGGGATGGAGCCTGTAACCCGGGCATGTGCCCTGACCAGAAATCAAACTGTGACCTCCTAGTTCATAGGTCAACACTCAATCACTGAGCCACGCCACTGGGCTCGCTTTTTATTTTTGCTTCTAGTTTTTACTTTTCTGCACATAGAAACTAAGTTTCTGTTTCCAGGAATGAAATGAATCCTTACCAATATGATTGTCAAACTGCAGCGGGAAGGCCAGGGAGGGTTGGGGGGCAGAGGGAGGGGGTTAAGAGATCAACCGAAGGACTTGTATGCATGCATATAAGCATAACCAATGGGCATAAGACACTGGGGGGTAGGGGAGGCCAGGGGATTGTCAAGGGCGGGGAGGGGGGGGGGAAGGACACATATGTAATACCCTTTATAATACTTTAAGCAATAAAACAATAAAAAAAATTCCAAAAAAAAATATGGGAAGAACCTGTTCCTGTAGGGGAACCAATTCAGAAGTCACTGGCCATGCAGCTAGAACAGCAGGACTGCTGCTCTGAGGGCACCATGTGGCTCTGGTTTAGGGACCTTCCACCCATGTACCCACTGCCCCATTGTGGTCATAGCCTTTGCACAAACTTTCACCACCAGAAAAGGATACAACTTCTTCCTTATGTCTGGCCTACCTGTTTATGCACCCTGTACATATTTTACATAATCACAAAATAAGACTTTTTTTAAAAAAAATTTTCAAAATCAAGAGCAAAAGGAGACGGATGGGATTCAAGTGCACGTCAAGTGCACATAATCCCACACAGAGGAATTACTTCAAGGGATTTTGAAGTGCAGCGATGTGGCAGTACATCCTTTCGAGACATATCCGAACAACAAAGGAAATTGCAAAGAAGTCTCAGCAGCTTTTAATTATCTTCCTGTTATTGAAAATACTATGGCAATGTACTTCTGATACAATTATACATGAATTATAGGAGAGCGCAAAGAACATCCTCAGGAATCAAGAATTTCAGCATGAGAGAGGTGAGTATAAATATAAAATTGAAGAAGTTACAGTCCTGTAATCCTAAATTTGAATTGGAAATACTAGTTTATAGTCAGTGATAGGTCTTGGCAAGGATCTTCAGAAGTGGATTGTACAGCTCTATCCAGGGACACATAATAGTGACTTTATTTGTGGATAGGTCTTTTCCTGTCCACTGAAAAGACCTATAAATGATACATACCTAGTAGCAATGAGCACCCCTAGTGTCTACATTGTAGCCTCCAAAATAATTTCCTAACCAAAAGGAACCAGGGTGCTTTTAAAGAAAAGGTTGATCTTAAGTTTGAGATAAGAAATACATAAGACCCTAGAATTTCTTGTCATGTCATAAATCAAAGAAGTTACTGATTACTATGAGGAGCATGTCAAAACGCCTCAGAAGCCAATTTGAATGGGTCCAACTAGGGGCATTATGGGACATTATTCAATAAGAATAATATCTAAAAATCAATTACAAGAATATCACACTAGGCAAAACCCATTTTATTAGAAAAATATGAAATATGTAACTCCTGAAAACAGCATTTTTTCAGATTTTAAATCTGATTTTTGAGTAGGTAATATATTCACAAGGTTCAGAAAAATGTAAGTATACAGAGTCACAGAGTAAAAGACCTCCTTTCCTCTCTCTTCCTAATCTCCCCACCTGCCTCCTCCCCTGTGGAGTCACTGTGGTTAGCCTCATGTATCCTTCCACAGTTTCTCTAGGTGTATACACGCAAATTTAAATGCAGATTTATGTCTCCCTTTAATAAAAAGATAGCATGCAATCAGAAATAAAATATAATAACTGCAATGGCTTTAAACATATCTAATAATATTACAAACATATCTAATAAATGTATAACTTTATAATAAAACAAAACAACAGCATGCACGAAAAATGTATTGCTTAGCTTTAGAGTATGATAAAAACAAACAAACAAAAAACCCACAAGAGTTTACAAGTTTGAAAAATAGTAAGTAAAATAAAAAAATAAACCAAATATTTATCTGGCCTTTTTTTTTTTTTTTTTTTTTTTTACGAACAGTAATTTCTGATAGTCAATGAGTGGAAATTCCAGCCGACCCTTTTCAATCTTTTTGATGTGGACAGCAGTCAAATAGAGTCACTACTATGTACCTCCAGATAGAGCCATACATTTCACTTCTGAAGATTCTTGCCAAAGAACACTGATTGTTTTTACAAATCACAGAAAACACAGGTGACAGAAAATGTGAAATCAGCGGAATCAAGAAAATATAAGAAACTTTGTACAAAACCAAATTGTTTCTTCAACAAATAAGTTAGAAAAAAAGAGATGGAGAACCTATCAATCAAGAAACTTAAGATACATAGAATCAATTAAAATGTAGAGACCTTAGTTTTATGTTTTGAAGAATTTGTGAAAAACAGAAGAGAAACACAGGGACAGCTTTTGGGACAACCAACTAAGACAAGTTGAATATTTTTGTAATTGTTGTTTATATTTAGATGTGATAATGATATTGCAGTAATATTTTTGAAAACAAAAACACAGGCATGTTTGTAGATGAGATGATAGGATTTATTAAAAATTACCTAATATGGGGGTATACATACAAAACAAGATTGGCCATAGTTGTCTTATAAAAAAATTTGAGAACTTTTCTTATTTTCCATTGTCTAAAATAAGCACTGAGATTATGTGATCTTTGCACCTTTGACACAGTTCCCCTGGGAATCATCTGGACCTGGTGTGTTGTTTTTTGTTTTTGTTTTTTTTTTCATATTTTTGAGAATTAGGAGTAGTACAGCTTTAAGTGTAGGCCTTTTGAGGCTACATATAACTTTGATCTTGTCCTGCTATTTCCCAACAGAATGCCTTTACATTTGTTACTTAAGCTCACCTAGTCTCAGGTCGGAAGTACAATGAAGATAATAATGCCTAAAACCCAAGACTATTGTCAGGATTTTCTTTCTTTCCATTATCTAGGATATATATGCATAATATTTCTTCTCTCCCTCTCCTCTTTGCCTAGTGTATGCTTACTGAGCCTTCCTATGTCAATGCTCATTATTACTTCTTGAAAAATCCATCCCTTTTTCTTCTTTGCATGTTTCTATAAACCATACACCTCTCCTTTGTAGCTCTTATCACAATTTAAAGTTTGTATTTGTTAGTTGATACTTGAATCATATTCCCTGTAGACTCTAAACTCCATGATGTCAAGGAAAGTATCTATCATCCGCCCTGATTCTCCCTGGCAGCTAGCATATTCAGCAAACATTAGTTGAATAGATAAATGAATGAATAAATAAATAGGCACATGGATAAAGTGCTGAGCATAGTTTCTGAATCAGAGCTAACACTCAATAAATGCTGGTTGTTACTATGACCTCCATTGTTATTGTTTTTGGTATTAGATTTCTGTAGTAGCTGAGAAGAAAGGGATAGACCTAAGAAAAACATAGGGTGTTAAATGTAGGGCATCGAATATAGGGCAATAAGATTTAGAGCAGTTCTCCAAGCTCAGTAGGAAACAAGAAGTTTATATGGTAGCTGAACAGAAACCCTATTGTTTAACCTTTTCATCATGGAGCTGTGGTTTGGAGGACCACTAGCCCAGGCACAGATATACTGGGACTAAGGTATGACCTTAAAACCCAGTGTTCTCTCACCAGTGTAGGTAAAATGGGTCTGGGAAAGGCAGAGAGTACTTTCTTCACCTTAGTTACCCCACCCTGAGAAGCATGGTCTCCCCTAAGTTCTCAATGAGTGTGTTGAGTTGATTTTAAATGAGTTGTACTTCGTTGACCAAGAAACAATGACATTTTATCAGAAAATGCTGATCACAAAAGGAACAAAAGGTTAGGGCTTTGGTTTTAAAAGTTTTGTAAAACGAAAATATGTGAAATGAATGGACTGATCCACTTTCATGACTATTATTTTACCAAACTTCACCCTCTGCTTTGAGATACAGAGGAGTTAAAAAAATGAACATAATTTTTGTAGACTGCTGAGAAAAAAAAACTAATATATCCCTATTCCATCTGCTAAAAGTTTGTTTTAATTCATCTAGTTGGAAATGATTTATAAGTATTTTATAAAGCATCTAAGGCAATGTTCTTAAATTTTGCAGGTTACAGTTCTCTTTGAGATTCCAAAGATAAAGATACTTCTCAGAAAAATTCTAATACAAACACAATTTGCTTTAGGTTGTTCGTGGAATCTTTGGAGCTTACACAGAGATCCCAGGGCAGGAAGAGCTATTATGGAGCTATGGTTGCATGACTGTGTGTGTTATCTGTAGATTAAATCTAGCTTTTCACAATGTGATAGCTTTCATATTTGTAGGTCTACTGATTAATGGTCAATGTTCATTGGGAACAAAAACACAAGAAAAAGTACCTAAATATACTTCTTTATTAATGATTTTACCATGTGGTTTAAACTAATCATTTCGATTCCTTGCTACAATGAAAACAAGCTGTATACAGGTATCAATACAAGCTTTAAAATAATTTAGGTCAAACAGCATATGATTTATTGATTATGGTTTAGTGTTATCCTCACACTCTTAGGAATATATAACGCAAAATAATTATATATTTTATGGATATATAAAAATGTGCAGAAAATAAAACATTCACAGAAATTGCATATACTCAAATTCATAATAATGTTTACTTCTGGGCAGAGAGGAAGGGAATTGAATACAAGTAGAATAGAGGGGATTTTAACTGCAATGTTTTCTTCATAAAAAGGAGAGAGAACTGGAGCAGATATGAAATTAAAACTTGATAAATATGGGCTGGTGGGTACCAAGTGGTTCATAATGTTATTCTTCCTCATTGTCTATATAAATATTTGAAAAATAAAAATAACACACTGTCTTGCTCATAGGGATGTCATTAAAAACAAATAAAAAAGTAAGTGAAAGTGCTTTGGAAAATGCAAATGTCAAATAAAACTTAGATGTGTTTCCCCACCTAAATTCTATTCATCTTATTAAGTTCAACCCAACAAATATTAAGCAGAGTTACTATCCAATGATTAGACTCAAAGACTAAAATGAACACAATAGTCACAGACTCCAGATTCTATGGGGCCTCACTATTCAACATGCTCAGTAGAATCCAAAGTGTTATCCTCATACTCAGGAAGATATATAAATTGGAGTAAAAAAAAATGTCTAATTTGTTAGATCTCCAGGCACTCACAATGTTTCAACCAGAAGAGCATCCTTTTTGTTATACATATTTTGTGAAATATTTTGTTGGATCCACTGCTAAAAATTTACTGAAAATTGTTGATCCAATCTTTTCACTTTTCTAGGACCCAAGTACTAGATGGAAACTTGTTGCTTTTGCTGACAATCTTTCATTTCTCCTTATGCCACCAGAGTCCTGATTTTATTTGGAGTAACACCCTTCACACACTGGATACTGTCTGCTGAGATGGCAGTGAAAACACTTCTGGGTGGGAAGGGAAGCTTATCCAAACCTGGAAATCAAGCCATGTTGAAGGTAATGGGACCCCAACTTCTTCAACTCAGAGCTAATCCTGAGACGTCTACATGAGCACTTGGCAGAGAGGAGGTTCTTATTTCCTCTAAACTTAAAACTGATCATGAAGCATGGAAATCTGAATTTTCCAGAAGCCACCTTGCCAATATGAGGGTCCAGAACTTGCTTGGGAAAATGGCACTGCCAAATGGAGCTACCAGAGAAGACAACAGAGTCAAGAAATGGAAAGGCATGAGGTCCTAATGATATTACATGAGCTTTGCATCTAGCTGGGACTGCACTATTGAGCCACCTGAATCAATAAATTCCCCCTTTATAAAAAGTCTTGATTTATTGTTGTTTACACTTAAAATAAAAAATGTCCAAATCAAGTGGCTGTCAATGCTGCCATGCCCCCATTTTACCCCAAGTGATAGGAACTTAGTGTCATATGTAGTTCCATCTCTGGGCTGACTTTAGAAAGTTCTTCATGATTAGCTAAAAGTTATCTCCTCTACCTTACACCCATTGCTCCCATTCTTTCATTTGAAATCAGATGTCTCATTGTTCATGCAGACCTATAGATATTTGGATATTATACCCTCTGCTCACCTGTCCTCTGGCCACTCACTGTCCAGAGTTTATTATACATTAAAACTTCAAGCTCAAACTCTGAGCTTACCTTATCCGTAAAATATTTTTAATAGGGCCTCTAAAAATGACTATTTTTGTTATGTTGCACAATCGTTGGAATGCAAATTCAATTATCTTTAGATGTCTACACACAAGGTGAACTTTTTTTCCTTTCTTGAGCTTCTCAATCTGCTTATAAACTGTGATTACTTGAATGGGGAATGATTAATACATTCCATTTATACAGAATAGTGCAAGCCCACTTATCACAGAGCAACATGGAAACAGCTGCCAAACCTATTCACTTCATTCTTCATGGAAAGGGAACAGCTGCTGAGTGTTTCATAAATTCCTAGGGAAAGATAAAGAAATTGCAACGGAAACCTTTTCAAAGCAGAAAGTATATTTTCCCAAATCCTTGAAAAATAATTGTAGAGAGTGGTAAAACCAGGCAAGGTCTTAAAAGTTAGCACACAAGTTCCAGAGAAGAGACTTTGCCAAAGTCAGACAGAGATAGCAATAGATCTCAGATCTGAAGACCTTCCCATTCTGTTTTGATGCTAATTTCACACAGCAGCATATGATCAGTTATCAAAGAAATCATTCCACTATCAAGTGCATTGGATGGTAAGGAAAGAGATAACAATAACATGTGTTCTGAAAAAGTAAGAAATGGAATCTATAGGCAATTTGTGAGCTTGGCCAATGGTTGAGATTTAGCCAGAAACTCCATCTCCAGTCTGCCTAAATTCCTAATCTGAACAGTAATCTAGGTAAAATCAGATTGTATGAATTAAGGGAAATTCTGAGTCACGTTGCTTAAACATCCATGCCTGCATAGATGTATCAAACATTTCTGAGTACCAGAGACAAGGCACCGTGTTGAATATGTCATCAATGTTTCGGAGGCAGGTGTGGAGGTGGGTGGAATGATGCATGGCCTCAAGAAGTTTGCAAATTCTGAGGAAGTTCTTAAGCTATAAATACATTTTCCATGTTAAAGAACAATAAACGTAGAGTTACATTTACCTCATGTGGAACTCTTTTTATCCCAAGAACATAGTAGACTACACTGGCCTTACGTGTTTGCTAAATATATATTAGGATGAAAAGTTGAGAATCTTAAATTATGGCTATAAATGCTATCTCTCCTCATTTTTTTATTTTCAAATACTACTCATCTTTAAAATCTATCCCAATTCTCTTCTCATCTACAAAGTTTTCTTTGAATTCTCCGCCACCAACATTAACCTTTCTATGAGCCCTTGTAAATGCATTTCTGGCATATTTTTTGGATGTATAAAGCATATGCTGTCTAATGCAGTTACTTAACTGCTTTCTACATTAGGGCTTATTTCCCCAGCTAGATTGAGCATCTGGTAAATAAATGCCTTACTTTTTCTTCCAGTTTCTAGAACAGAAAAATTTAATTTCTCTATGTATTCAGAGGAGGAAATGAGCAAAAGCTATGTCCCCAGGGCCAATCAAGTCTACTCCAGAGACCTCCTTCTGCTGGCCATCCAACCTCAGTCATGACTGAGTTACTAGATGATGCACCTTAAGTACAGGGGCTAATTTTTATTTCAGTTTTGCCACAGTTTTCCTAGATGAGGAAAGGCCCTTGTTTCGCTTACTTTATCCACTATTAGCCTGAGGGATGTGTGGAGAAGAATGAAATTTGGTGATAAGAAATAATTAGGACCAAATTAGTCAAAATGCTATAATATTATCTGATATTGAAGCACAACATATCCCAGAGAAGTATAATCTGAGCTAATAGAGTAACCACTGAAAACTACAGCCAGCTCATCAACTATCTTACCTGAAATTGTAAGGAATTCCAACAATCTGGTATGTGCAAGGAGCGTGAGAGGTTTTTCAATGTTGTCAATGTATGTGTGGAGGCCCTGCTTTGAAGAATAGTTAAAGAGCTTAGTCAACTGCAAAAGTGATGTCTCAGTAGTTGAGGAAAAGAGGACTGAACTGTAATGATCCTTAATAGAACCTTAGTAGATTACTAGTAAGTCTTAAACAAATAAATGTCAAAACAATTCACCATAGCTAAGATTTGGAAAAAGCCTAAGTGCCCATCAGCAGGTGAGTGGATTAAAAACTGTGGTACATCTACACAACAGAATACTACGCTGCGGTAAAAAAGAAGGAATTCTTACCATTTGCAAGAGCATGGATGGAACTGGAGAGCATTATGCTAAGTGAAATAAGCCAGTCAGAGAAAGATAAATATCACATTATCTCACTCATTTATGGAATATAATGAACAACATAAACTGATGAACAAAAACAGATCCAGAGACAGAGAAGCATTGATCAGACCGTCAAACCTCAGAGGGAAGGTAGGGGAGGGTGGGGGTAAAGGGGAGAGATCAAACAAAGGACTTGTATGCATGCATATAAGCCTAACCAATGGACACAGACAACAGGGGGTGAGAGCATGAGTGGCGGTAGGGTTGGGGGGCAATGGGGAGATAAGGACACATATGTAATACCTTAATCAATCAATAAATGTCAAATATGTATGTGAATATACATATGTGTATATACTATACATACATACATATATTTATGATATCTTATGATACTTTACCCATTAAAAAAAAGGTTTTTATGTTTGAACACTTAGGTCCTGTTAGGCAAGGAACCTACCTGGAGAATCTCCTCTTAGGCAGAGGCAATTTTTTTAAAAAGACATTAGCCAAGATTAAATGTTTGTGAACTGCCCTCAAAGGAGCCACCTTTATGGAGAATTTTTATCTTTTTTTGATCTACTTCATCTCTGACATAATTAACATACGTTAACTGAAATAGAGTAAGAGACAAAACAATACAACAGGGTCCACTTAAACCCAGTGCACAGATGAAGCCTAGCAGAGGAATGCTAATTCGGTTATTAAATGGCAACATATATTTGTTCTAAATGAGTGGCTGGATCTTATGAAGTGTCAAGTCTTTGCAGAATCTCACCTGCTAAAAAGAACTGGCTATAAGGAGGTGCACATTTCAATTTCTCAGGAAAGAGAGACAATGTAATTTATCTGACACCTGGGAGTAAGCAAAATTCTCACCAGATTTCTCTCCAATTCACAAATGTCCTGTTCCTTTCTGCCTCTAACCCTTTGTACACATTGATATGTAGTTAAAGTTGCCTTCCCTTCAAGCTGGAAGACTATAGAGATTGTGATTCAAAACAGAAAAAAATTTATAATTAGAGATAATGCTGAAAAGTATAACATATAATATTGAAATGATTACTGACTCTTAAATTGGTTTTACTTAGGGTTCTATTCCAAAACTATTTTCAAAAATAAAAGCATTTCTTAAAAATACAAAACCAACATTTCTTTGTACACTTAAGCACAAAATATTAAAACTTTATATTGACTAAACATAAAATAAAATAAACTGAATTAGCTTTAATCAAGTACTTTAATCAGTTTCTTGGCCACATATGCCCTTAAAAATGTGTCACTGGTATTTTTTTCTGATGCATGTATTTTTTCTGATAATATGGATTTGTTATAATTATATGTTCCTGTAAATTTCTTCAAAGCTATATTTTTTGTTTAGTAAATTTGAAATCTTTGAAACTTCACTGACTCTTCTCTAGCAAGACTTTTTTAAAATTGAGTTCAGAGAGAAAGGGAGAGGGAGAGAGAGAGAAACACCAATGATGAGAGAGAATCATTGATCAGGTGCCTCCTACACAGCCCCTACTGGGGTTTGAGCCCAAAACCCAGGCATGTGCCCTGACCGGGAATCAAACTATGACCTCTGGGTTGATGCTCAACCACTGAGCCACACTAACTGGGCTCAACAACATTTATTGAAAGTATTACCCAATTCTTTATTGAGTTGCCTTGGCACATTTGTTGCAAGGTAAAAACGAATCTATTTCTGCACTCATTAGTCAGTAGTTATTTTATGAAGACTTTGTCCAAGACAATGATTCAACACTGGGAGCTGCAGAAGGTATAGTTGTACATCTACAGAACTTCTGTGAAATCTGACTTCTCCTTTAGATATCTGGTTCTCAAACTTGCATGTACACTAGACTATTCTGGAGGGTTTATTAAAACAGATGTGTTGGAAGGAGATTTGACTTTGGGTGGTGAACACACAATACAATATATAGATAATGTATTATAGAATTGTACACCTGAAACCCACATAATTTTATTAACCAGTGTTACCCCAATAAGTTCAATTAAAAAATACACACATGGCTGAGGTCTGGGTTGGGGGTCAAAATTTGCATTTTTAACAAATTTCTAATAAGAAATCAAGTAAATGTTATTTAATTTTACTCATTCTCACTTCTTAGTTTTGCTGTGAATGTACAGCAAATGAAACAATAACTGATCTTATATGGCCTATATTAGCAGGAAAAAAAAGCTTTGCAAGCAGCTAATGTTTATACACTATTATCAGCAGTTATTTCTAATATAAAATCAATTCATTCTGGTCATGATTCAAATTGTTAACCAATTCATGGAATCAAAATAAAACTTTTTAAACTATATCTGCCACTGGTGAAATGTGACATTATTTTGATTGTTAATTCAATTTAAAATTCATCACTTTGGATAATTTTTGTAGGGATAATAAAAATGCACATTTTGCTAGGACACCCCATTATATTCTTACTGAATTGAGTTATATTTATGAAGCTGAAATGTACTTGGAGTTAGTTGTGAAACATCCACATTTATAAGTGCCTCCAAAAAATGGTTCACAGAGCATGATTAATATTTCTTATAACTATAGCTAGCCCACTATTCTATTTCTTCCGCTAACAAAATGCAAACAAATCTATAGTGACAGAGAGCAGATCAGTGGTTGCCTTGGGATAGGGTGAGAGTGGGTGATGGAAAAGGAAGGGGTAGGTTGCAAAAGTGCCAAGGAAAACTTCTGGGGAAATGGGTATATTCATTATCTTAGTTGTGGTGATACTTTCACAAGTATACACATGTGTCAAAGCTCATCATATAAACACTTTAAATATCTGCAGCTTATTGCACTTCAATCATACCTCACTAAAGCTAAAAAAAAAAAATCTTAAAAAGAAAAATCTAGTTAAATCAGATGTTATATCAGATGGCATATACCAGGACTGCCCCAAACAGATAAAGGTGTATGGATAACACAATTTTATGAACACACACACCTACTTACATGGTTAACTTTTAATATTTTCAGCTTAGATTAATCCACATCTCCTATTCCTTCAAACAGCCCATTTCTAATTATTCATGATTAAATTTCCTTTCCCTATGCTTGCTCTTAGCATCATATACATCTTGTGTTTCAGGACTTATCACATTGTACACTGCATTTATTTCCATTGAATTAATGTCTATCTTGCTTCACTGGATTGTAAGAAACATGAGTTCTGGAATACTTTTTTCCTTTCCCCTCATTATTGTATTCTCAGTGTCTGGTACCTATGCCTAATTAATATTGGTTGAAGGAATAAATGAATCTGGCAGCAAAATAAAAGATGTGCTAAAAGGTGAGAAACATATTCTACTCTTCTAATTAATTTATGCAATCAATAAATAATTATAACAATCTTTACATTGAAAACATTTGCATACCTACACTAATAAAAGAGAAACATGCAAATTGGTGTCACTCTGCTACGCCCACCAGCCAATCAGAGCAATATGCAAATTAACCCAACAAAGATGGTTAATTTTCATACGCAGGCGTGGAGTGAAGACTGAAGACTGAAGAGGCTTGGCTTCTCCACTGTGGCCGCTGGATACTGACACAGCGGAGAAGCCAAGCCTCGCTGCAGCCGGACCAAAGGCCTGGGTCCCGGGTGCCGGAGGAGAACCAGTGCCAGCAGCCAGGGGAAGGAAGGCCTATTGTGGGAGTTTTCGTGCAACGGGCTTCTAGTGAAGAAATAATTCCCTATTTGCTATTTTATTTGATCTTTGTAAGAATTATATGAAGAATGCAAAACAAATAAATGCATCTCCTTTTATGAATGAAAGGACTCAAGAGGCCACTGCTTGAAGAATCAAGCAGTGAATATAAGTCCTGAACCCAAAGATTTGGCACTAAGGCCTATGTCTTTTCCACTAAGACACAGCTATTGCTTTAAAGGACTTCATCATCCCATTCCCAAATATTGCAAGTGCCTCCTAACATACTGATTCTCAACTTTAAATATTTGGAATGATATGAACAGTTGTGGGTGTTTTTTGTTTGTTTGTATTTTTTGGCAGTTTTTATTTTTTAATACTGATACTTATATCCCAATCTCAGAAATCCTGGTCAATAGATCTGAGATGGCTACTAGGCATGAAGAATTGTCAAACATCTCCACGTGACTCTAACATGCAGTTTAGAGGCACTGGTGCATTTGGCCTCAGTCTGGAGAGTCATACTGCCTCCAACGCATTCTCAACTCCAAGGCAAACAATGATTTCAAACACAAACCTGAGTATGTCACTCACTACTTGAAAGCCTTTCAAGTTATCATACAACCTATAGGGTGTCCCATGGCCCAAACTCCAGACCCGGAATAAACTCCTGCTGAAATGGAAGAATCAGAAATAACTGATTCCATGGCTGGGATAGTGAAAAGGTAAGATGAGTCCAGAATATCTAGTTCCAGAAAGAAGGGCTAACAGAAAACGTAAAGGTATATCAAAGGAGACAACTTGAAGGGACTCCCACTGGCTACTTTGAGTCTCAAAATTAATAATGACAGTGACATATTGCCTGAATTCAGAAACTAATTTCCTAAATTAAGAATCCATGATTCCACACTGATAAACAAATAAATGAAAGAGGAGAAGGGAAAGCCCTTTTATGTAATAGAATGCCAATTAGTACACTGAGGAGAAAAGATAAAATTGGGGGAAAGATCAGCATTTTAATCATCACACTCATAATTGACTCAGGTTAAAAAAAATCATCAAGAAAGGCTAAAATCAGTAGGAGAATGGGCAATAGGGAGGTGAAGACTTGGGGGTGGGTAGGCAGGGGCTGGGAGGAGGGGAGCAAAAGGGGGGGGTGATGAGAAGTCATATTTCATAGAAGTTCTGTAGATATCTGTAATACTATCAAAAATAAAATAAAATCAGCAGGTGAAAGTTTTATAAGGAAAACTGGATACTGACACAGTCTCACATAAATTAGTTATAACATTACCTCATTGTATTTTCACAATAGCTAAAAATAGTGACCTTATAATGGACAGGCCTGACTGCCAGCAACTCAAACAAGTGATTGCAGTTAAAATCACCAATAAAAGGACTCCTTGTGTCTCCGGAGAGCACAACAGCACATATGTAATATTCCTGACCTTGCCCCCTCCCAATGTGAAATCTAATCACAAAAAACAGCAGACCAACCAACGTGAGACATATGCTACAAAATAACCAGCTGGCACTTTCCAAAAATGCCAAGGAAAGCTGAGGAATCATTCTGAATTAAAGGAGACTTAAAATACCTGACAACTGAATGCAATGGGTGTCCTGGATTAGTTATTGTTGGGTCAAAGGCAAAATATGAAAACAAAGTGTGGATTTAATATTAGCATCACATCAATGTTAAACTTCCTGATTTCAGTAATTGTGCTGTGGTTATTGGTAAGATAATGTTCTTGTTCTTAGATATATACCCTTCAGTGTGTGAAGAGTTCAAAGACCAATATATCTGCAACTTGTTTTTAAATGGTCCCAAAAGAAAATTACAGGGAAAAGATGGGGGAGGCGAAGGGAGGAGAGGGGTGAGGAAAGAGGGGAGAACAAACAGGAAAATAATAGAACTTTGGATCATTCTGACAACTTCTCTGTAAGTTGAAATTTTATCAAAATAAAAGTGACAAACAAACAAAACAGAGAGTGCCTTCCTCTGCACCCTCTGCTCTCCCAGACCCCCATATTCATGCCTGTGTTCACACTCTACTAAGACCCTGCTGTTCTCTTGTTGTTTATAAGCAAACCAACTCAACCACCTAGACTGGGCCAGCCTTCATTTCACTTGAGTAATTCCTACTCATTCTTTCAAACTCTTCTCTGCAGCTCTACTGCAGCTCTTCTCTCCTCTGTAGAGCTTCCTCTGCTGTTCCCAGGCCACGCCCCTTGCCTTGAATGCCCTCCTCATTCCTCTCAGTTCCAGCTGCCCACCCCACTGCCCATATCCTCTACTGCACAGTAAGTGCTTCTTCCTATAGTCTTTTATGATTCATTGATCTCCAGTCTCTTAGACAAACAAACAACAACAAAACCCGGAAACCCCACAAGACAAAAACAAAACAAAAAACCCACAGCAATGCATGCTATCAAAAAATAATGATTTGATGGTTGAATGAATGCCCTCCATTCAGCAAAATATCATCACACTGTGTATCTTAGCATATAATGTAAGAATGGGAAAAGAAGATTGCTGAATTAGCTTAGTTCTGCGATTTTCATTCAGTATATATTATCAGAGTATTTTTATATGCACTTCACTGTATAGATGCTAATAGGAACCTTAAAAGTTGCTCTCTCCTGACAAAAATAATTATTTTTCCTCTTGCAGTTTCTAAGGCGACAAACTCCTCAAACAACTGAGGGGCATTTATTTGATGAGCATGAATCACCTTTCTGCAAACGTCCTCATATTGAAGCATGTTTCAATGATGGGCATAGGTGAGCTGTGACAGAGTTGAATTATTCTGCCTTAGAAAACAAGGAGACCAAGAGCTGGTGAGGAACCTCTGGGAGGGGAATGGGGCTGATGGCTGCCCATGGGGAAGGGTGAGAGGGAGAAGGAGAGAGCCAGAGACACACATGCTGAAAAGAGAGTGACTGGGAAGAAGAGACATTCTAGTGCATTGCAGGTATTCAATGAACATTTGCTAAATGAATGTATGACATGAGTGTGATAAGTATTTGGAAAGTGAAATTCAATGGACTGTAAAATTTTCATTTATGCTACAAAACCTTCAGTGAGACAGCTACTTTTATAATGTTTGGTTGAGCAAATTGAGGTGGGGGCATGAATAGATTTGTTGAGCATGGGGGATGCTGGCAGGGAGAAATGAGGCTGCACACAGGATCCTGCTTCCTGCTTCACTTGGGGTACATGACATGGACACTCAGCTAATAGGCACAGAAAGGGCCATAGTGACTTTTCCGTTGTTAGCATCTATTCTTACTGGTCAGGGCCTGTGTGATATACCAGTGGTTAAATGTTGTTAATGTCTCTGATAATATGATGGAATATATATAATAGCATAATATGATAATACAAGAATAAATGTCCACAAGTTAATTTAGAAGGCAAGAGGTATATTTGTAGAAAAAGCTATGTGGAAAGAACAGTCACAAATAAGGAACCAAATTAGAATTTCTGATGTTCAAGTATCATGAAATATTGGGACCAGGATACTGAAGTGGGATCCTTTTATAAACATTTTTTACAAAGAGTTTCTTTAATATCTGTTCCAGATTATTATTACACATTCAGTTATGTTAAACACGTGCTAATTAAGTAGATTTGGTATCCTAAGCACTGAGACTCTACCCTCAAGGAGCCTGTAATCTAGAAAAATATATTAACATATAAGCAAATAATCTAATAAAAATTGTGTATTAAAACTTACAAGTGCAAATACTTTCGACTCTAAAATTATTCAGACCTTAGACTCCAAAATAAATGGAGTCATGGAAACAAAATCCAAAGAGAAAAGAACAACTTCACCAATCTTATAAAGACAATAGTGCAAGAATACTAAAATGTAGCCATATGGCCAAGTTCTACCTTAATTTGGGGGTCAGATGTCCAGGCAGAGGCTTTGACTTAGTCACTATCTACCTGTGTAACCTCGACTAAGTCACTAAGCTCATCTGAATAGCAATTCCTCTTTTGCATAATGAGAGGCTGGATAAGATTAGGGATTTCAAATATGCTGCAAAAAGGCCCTGTGGGGTGAGAGTGTGTCTATTGAACAGGACTCTCTGTCCTCCCCTTTGTCAACCAAAGCAGCACCACTTTTCTATATTCTACACATTTAGTTTCTGTGTCATTAAAAAGGTTCTACCACTAAAAGAAGAAATAGATTTCCTCTAAGTCATATTCTAGCTCATAAAAGACCCTGCTATTTCTTAGGGGATAGCAGTCAGAACTGAAAACTGGTGAATGTGTCCATAAAAAATTCACTTTGCCATTAAGATATAATTTGATAAGCTCCCACAGAAATCCTTTCAGGTTGATTTGTGTTATAGTTTGTATTTTCAAACCTTCCCCCACTTGTTCACATTAAAATGTTTTTCTCTGCTAGGATGAAGAATCTCTAGGGCTCTTCTCCAAAGTTCTAACCAATTAACAGCCAGGATTTCATGCAAGCAGAATCCAATTAACACTTGATACATTCATCAACTATTAATTTAATTAGAACATTCAGCAAATTGCCATCTTGGTTTCCAAACCTGGCTTGGAGCCTTGGATACTTTGGAGAAGTCAGGATTGGAACGTAGATGTGTTTTTTTAATCTTTAGGAATCTGCTATTGTAAGAAAAAACACCAAAAACCTGTTTCTTCCTTTTCGCTCTCAGGCAATTTGGAGAAGTTGACCCCCTTTTAAGAAATTCAGACCACCAACTGGGTTTTCCAGTTGCTAGAACAACTCTCTCCATTTTCAAACATGCATTTCATATTCAATCATGAGCTTTTGTCTTAAACTAGCCTTGGTTATGTTATGCTATGTTAGATTAGCTTCGTTGTCATTTAAAAACCCCTTCTGGTAAATAACTAATACAAATTAAACTCTTTGATACCTTGCCCATTGCAGATATCACTAATTGATTACTGCACTGTTTCCCCTGCACGTTCTCTAAGACACCTTCAGCCCCAGAGTCCACTCATCATTCTTTTCTAGTCTCATTTGAAACCCCAAGACTGACTACTTTTCCAAACAGTAGTGATATTCAAACTCCTCCCTGAATGCCATGCCTGGACTCTTCTACTCCTATTTTATCACTCTCAATTTAACCTAGAAATCATTCATTTTTTGTGACGCTTAACACAAACTTTACAAACCTAGTTAGAGCAAAAATATCAGCATATTGTCACAGCTCCAGATTAGCAACATGCACTATAATTAAACTTTCTTTTCATACCAAACCCCCTCCTTGTATACTCCCCCTTTCTCCTTCCTTCTAACTCTCCTTTCTCCAGGGATGCTCTCTTTCTGAAAGCTTAAATGTGGGCAATTACTTTATCCAGAGCAAGCCAACAGTGCAGAAATCACCTCTCCTCAGGGCAGATGTTAATTACAGAGCTGTCAGAAGCAACTAGTGAAGTGACTGCAGTAGGGAGCTCTGGGATTGGGTGATTTGAGCTCAGCAGGTTCTTCTCAGTACCCATGCTGAAAAGGGGTGAAGAATTTGATTCTAAGGCAAGGAAAACTATCCAGGGAGATGACTTAGCAAACCAGTTAAAAGTTCAGGCTTCTCAGTCAGATAAACCAGGATTCTCATCTTAATCTTACTTCTGCAGACTTCTAGTCCAGGGACATTGGTCATTTCTCTCTCTCTCTTTCTCTCTCTCTCTCCGTACAGATCATTGTTAGTAATTATTTCTCATAGCACTGGTACCCAAATTAAATGAGTTAATGAAGGTAGAGCAACTGTATGGCACAGAGTAATTATACAATAAATTCATATCGAATTTAATCAGCATGCAACTCCAAATAAAGATATGACAAGTTTGTTTGTTTTATTTTTTTAAATAGGACTGCAAAACAAACGCACAAAAATACACCAACAAAGAACAAAGCAAGCAAAAAAAACAACAACCCAGTAATGTTTGACACACCAGCAGAATCACAGTGGTTCTCAAATACTCTCATGTAATATAATAAAGGTGAGTGCTTAACACATATCTCATACTCAATAAATCACCTTTTTTCTCCAAGATATTAGTTTTTGTAAATTTTTATTGCTTCTGAAATTAGGATGAGTTTTAAAATTGATGCATACATTTAATGTGGTACTGAAACTATTTCCTCTTGAAAGTTTGCACTGAAATCTACAGGGTGTTTTGTAATCAATGTGTTTTTAATTGCATAATTAAGTAAATAGTGTTATTAAAAGTGCATCATCTCTTTCTAGAAACAAGAGCTGAGCAATGCTCTCAGGAGTCTAGTTGATTCTGCAGTACCACCATACTTTCCTTCTAAATTGTTGCTGTCCTGAGTCTCTGACCTTGCCTCTTCACTGCCATAACTATTTTCTGATTACTTACTCTGCTCCAAGAACAGAACAAAATGCCTTATGAACATCATTTTATTTTACTGCATTCAGCCCTAGAGGTGGATGAAATTAAAGATGAGGATACTGAGACTCTGAAGAGAAAACGAAGGCAGATAGGTGGAGTGACATGGCTCTAGTTCACAGAGACTGATATTGGGGTCAAGTTCAGGTCTGACTCTAAAGCTGACATTCTCAACCATGACTAGAGTTCCTTGATTATAAGGAAACTAGAGGGCCATGGATTTGTGCACCGGTGGGGTCCCTCAGCCTGGCCTGCACCCTCTCGCAATCTGGGACAACTTGGGGGATGTTGGACTGCTGGTTTTGGCCCAATCCCTGCAGGACAGCTGGGGGGACTGGGTCTATGGGGATCGGGCCGAAACCAGCAGTCCAACATCCCCCAAAGGATGTGGTAGTGCATGAAACAGCAGGCGGCCTGGGAGGAGCATGAGCCCAGGCTGGGCGCTGTGTTGCTTCCACTCATCCCGACCCTGCTGCACCTGCCACCACCACCACCACTCGGTAAGCTCAATGAGCAGTGCTCCTGCTGTGGGAGCACACTGCTCCTGCATTGAGCACCTGCCCCCTGGTGGTCAGTGCACATCATAGCAACCGGTCAAATGGTCGACCCGTCGAACAGTTGGCTGGTCGCTTAGCTTTTTATATATATAGATGCTTCAACAAGCAAAGCAATAATACAGTTCCCATAGAAATAACCTTAAAGATAGGACATATTGGTAAGGAGAGGACCAGGCTTCTCAGGAGGAGAATAAGGTGGGCTCTCACGTTTAAGGAGAGATGATGCTTATAAATTGTTAAACTATTAGCAAAATGTTTTTCACCAAAAACCTTTTTGGCCTCCTATAAAGTCTGACATTTTTACACTGGAACCATTCCTGTGGTTTAGTTGTGGCTTGGTAGGAGTTTTCAAGTGTTTTTATTAGACATCCAGAATCTACTTCTCTTTTATATATTCTTTATAGAACTCTACATATGTTCAAGTCCTATCTCATATAGGACTCAGGGAAAGGTGACCTTATCACAGAAATATTTATAATTTTTAAAATATTTTTATTAATTTCAGAGAGCAAGGGAGAGGGAAAGAGAGACAGAAACATCAATGATGAGAGAGAATCATAGATCAGCTGCCTCCTGCACACCCCCGACTGAGGATCATGCCCACAACCCAGAAATCATCAAAAGGTATCTTCCTGGTTTATAGGTCTATGCTCAACCACGGAGCAACACCAGCTGGGTTTACAATATTTTTATTTTTCAATTAAAGTTTACATTCAATTTTATTCTGTATTAGTTTCAGAGGTATAGCATAGTCGTTAGACAATCATATATTTTGCACAATGTTCATCCCCTACTTCAAGTACCCGTCTGGCCTCATGCATAGTTATTACAATATTATTGACTATATTCCCTGTGCTGTAATTTACCTCTCTGTGACTATTTTGTAACTACAAATTTATAGATTGGCCCAAGCCAACATCCCGTGGTTCTTTCTGGATGACTGAAATGGTTTAGAAGTGACCTTATTTAGTCCAAATGAAAGACCTTAGTCTATGTTTGTTTGACCGACTTCTATCTCATTCTCAGTGTGTGCTCTGTCTCTTTTCTGCAGGAGGTTAAATAACAAGCTACATAGACACACATATCTATCTGTTGAGCCCCTCCACCACATGATCTGGCTTTAAGAACAAAGACAAGTTGTTTCTTTGGAAATACTGAGAATCAGAGAAATGTGAGTCTTGTCAAGTCTCCTCCCCAACATACTCAGAACTCTAAGGATCATTTCTTTAAGCTGATTTTAATACCCAGAGAAGGGAGAGCTCCCACCCTATTTTCTATCTCTGCACTCATACATCCTCATCAGAGGTCAAAAGCGATGCTGAATATGGCCTGGTATTCGGCTATCAATTTTTTTTCCAACTGCAGGTACATCTGTATTAAGAGGTATCCAAGGTGGGGGTGTTTTAACAAAGTCACACAATTAGATACAAAACCCAGCTTCTGTGGTTCAGTGACTCTGGCATTACACTGCAGTGCTCTTAGGAATTCTATGTACTGGGAATCCAATGGCTTACAGTTAGAACAGGCTAGAAAAGCTTAAAAAGCAAAAGAAGTGGCAATAATTTTATATAATACAATTTTGCTTCATTTTGCCCATTTAAATTTAAATGAAATTTATTGAGGGAGTTAATATAAAATACAAAAACACTTTTCTCATTGGCTAGCAGATCTATATGGTTCCTTTCAGTATAAAAATGAAAAAAAAAAGAGTGATTTATAAATTAAAGTACTATATAACAGAAGTGATTATTACCATTAATGGTCTGGTGTATCTTTAAAATTCTGGTTTACTTTCAAGAGTCCAGGCAACGAATCTACTAAAGGTAGATCTTTATTCAGAAACTAGTCCACATGACCCATTCGGCCAAAAGAAATTTAACTCTAATCAATCCTCTCCTGTCCGGAGATAATGAAATTAGAAATCAGAATGCAAGTAAAAGAATGACATCAGTCATGTGAAGATACTGCAGGTGAAATGTAGTCTACCACTTCTCTGAGAAGTAGCCCAGCCATCACAGGATAGGAAGGCAGGAGAAAAGGATGAGGCAAATGTTCGATGGTAAGCCATAGGCTACATGCCACCATTTCCACCTCCCCATATAACAGACAAGTTAATCAGAGTACTCTTTTTCTATTAAGAATTAATGTGGTTTCAAAATCCTTTTCCAAAAATATTCTCAGCTGCTACAATGGCGAAATAGACTTGACACATGAGATGAGACTATTTGTAGAAAGTTGGGTACTAATAATGGACTGAGAAGTCCATTATATCTGGCCACTGACCCCTGTACTGTGCACAGATTTCTTCCCCTCTTTTAGTATCAGTTGTCCCATCAGTAAATTGCAGACAAAAATCCCAATACTCTATTAAGTGAGGAAACGATGATGAAGGAGTGGCTTGGACTAAGAGTTCTCTAAAGTCACATTCGTGAGCCTATACTTGTTTGTTCCCATTATGATGAACCCAGTCTCCACTCTGAAGTTAACTTGATATCAACTAACCACTTTCTTGTGAGAACTCTCTTTGTCCTCAGCCTCATCTCTTTGTCTAGTTAATTTTTCAGAGGACAATTAAGTGTTGTGTGAACCCTCACCTTGTCACTCATTATGAGGTTTCCTTTGATCTGATGTTTCCCAGAACCAACCTTCTCTATGCTTGCCTTTTTAATCTCTGCTGCCCTATCCTAGAATCTTTCCCTAACAAATTTATGAATGAAAACTTAACCTTCATGCACTGAAAACCAACACATTTCTAAAAATCCCTCCAAAGGTATTGATATCATCTCTTTAAATGTAGCTACCTCAAGCAGTTTCCCCAAATTAAGAAAAAATTTAAGAAAAGAGTTACCATATGACCCAGCAATCTCTCTTTTGGGTATCTACCTTGAAAACATTTATTCACAAAGATATATGCACCCTTATGTTTATTGCAGTGCTATTCATGGTGTCCAAGACCTGGACACAACCAAAATGTCCTTTGCTAGATTATAAAGACCAAGGACAAAGAAGATGTGGTACATATACACTATAGAACACTATTCAGCCATAAGAAAGATAAAATATTGCCATTTGCAACAACATAGATGTACTTTGAGAAAAAGGTAAGAACCATAAGATTTTACTCATATGTGGGATATAAAACTGCAACTCATAAACACAGACAAAAGTATGGTGATTATCAGAAGGAAGGAGGGTGGGGACAGTAAAGGGTAAAGGAAGCCAAATATATGGTGATGGAAGATTATTTGATTTTGGGTAGTGGGCACACAATGCAATATACAGATGATGTGTCATCAAAATGTACACTTGAAACCTCTATAACCTTATTAACCAATACCACCCCAATAAATTTAATTAAAAACACAGACTTTGGGTTTGAATCCCAGCTCTACCAATTATTGGATATGCAACTATGGAAGTTACTTAAGCTTTCTGAACCTCAGTGCCTTCATATTCAAAATGAAGTTAGATTGGATCATGCATGTACTTAGCATAATTCCTTGGATATAATAGTTACTCAATAAATTTCACCATTGTCCTTGTCATCATTACCATTCTTAACTCAGATTGCCCCTGTCCTGCTTTTAATGCCTATTCACAGGTTACAATGCAACTCAATCATTGCCTCCTCTAGGGAACCTTCCTGACCTTTTCTACATCCTCATTTATTTATTTATTTTTTAAAATATATTTTATTGATTTTCTACAGAGAGGAAGGGAGAGGGATAGAGAGTTAGAAACATCGATGAGAGAGAAACATCGAGCAGCTGCCTCCTGCACACCTCCCACTGGGGATGTGCCCGCAACCAAGGTACATGCCCTTGACCGGAATCGAACCTGGGACCTTTCAGTTCGCAGGCCGACGCTCCATCCATGAGCCAAACCGGTTAGGGCTATATCCTCATTTATTAATGTGATTACACCATTTAACATGAAAAGTGATACTTTATTTATATGTTTTATATGCATGTAAAGTATTTTGTACTTTATATAACTCCCCCTACACCCACAAGACATTAGAAACATGAGCCACCCAGGGTCACCCTGACGTAAGCCTAGAATCGAGGGATCCTTAGCTCAGTTTAACAGCTTCAAAGACTCGCATCAGGGGAGCTTGTTCTGTCCTGAGGCAACATTTCCTAGATGGATAACTCTATTTAATATATAACCCCCCACCTTTTACTGAGTACAAGTCCATTTTTCAATGATACAGTTGCTAGTTCAAATCCTTAAACCATTCAGAATAACTCTCATGCTTCATCCTCCTGACATCCCTCCAAACACTTGAAGTCAATGATCTTATCTCCATTTATTCTTCCTCTCAACTTGAGCAAAGCCACCAGGTCTAGCAGATTGCAGCAGAAATAACTAGAATGGCTGGGGAATTGTAACAGGGAGGATTCCAGGCAAGGACAAAGAGTCCGTCTCTTCAGGGGGGAATGGATGGAGCTAAGTATTACTTAAGATGATAGTGGAATCTAAATGAAATGTCGTAGGGCATCTAATTGGGTGTTCCTGACTACCTGGCCCCACTGCTTACCCAGAAGGGGGCAGTAAGTGAAATTAGTGGAGTCTAAATTTAGAGAAGATAAAAGAAAATTCTTCTCTACACAATGTGCAATTATCCTGTACTGCAGGATATTATTGAGGCAAATTAAAGCAAGAAGAATTTGGAAAAGGATTAGGTGCTTGTATGAATGAGAACAGCTTGTGCGGTTACCAGGAAGGAGAACAATTACATGGCCAATTAGCTCCCCGGTGTCAAGCATGCACTAAGCTCACGCTGGGGTCAGAGAATAAACCGCCTATAGAATTGTGCAGCAGCATCCAATTTTCTAGGTGCATTATTGGATTTTCCTTTGACTGATTCTTCTGAAGAATCTCAGGGAAAACACTTCAGCTGGTAAAGTGTGAGTTGCTTCCATTTACCTTTCAGCCCTGGGTCAGAAATAGAAATGGCCTCTGAGGAACCTCCTTACAAAGAAGGGACAACGAAATTCTGAAATAACTTTTTAAAAATGGTGGGACGAGAAGGACAACATGCTAGTCATCTGAAGACGTGGATTTCTGGTCTATTTCACATGAGCTGACTGACATGGAGAGATGGGTTACTGTTGGAAGCACTGGTTTCCTCTTAATTAGAATGGTGGGCATTTCGACTGTTCTGTGTAAATGCAACCCTAGTTCCTCAGGCCTCATAGCTAGATGGGCATAATTAAGAATGCATTGATTTTTAAATTAATAGAGAATCAAGGGGCGAGTTGATATAAAGGACATAAAAAGGCAGTAAAAGTGTTTTTGCTCCCGGCTTCTGTAAGGAGATCCTCTGACTCTCACACAATTAACTTTGGGACCCAGGTTTCCTCATGGTTGACAATCACTCTCCCCTAGGCGCCCGCCACCTTCTTCACATGCCATGGGGTCATCTAGCTGGATCTTTGCTCCAAAAGCTTCCCTAACAAACTTTGTCTCAAGTCTGTAAAACAGGAAAGGCCCACCCTTACATTCATGTGAAATCTACTTGTGAAAACTTTTCTGTTTGTCATGTTCCCTTAGGATGAAGTCAAAGGACAATGTGTACCTAAGAGTAAAGGTCAGTAACTGGGGACATGCTCATAGCTTCATGCACTTCCCTCCATCCCGCCTTCCCACTCAAATGAGTAAAGGCATACAGCAATGGGGGAAATCCACACCAGTCATGGAAATGAGGGTAAGGTTGCACCTATTACAAAAAAGTGGACATCTTTTTAAAGAAAAAGCACAGAGATCACCAGGTTGAAGATGGAAAAAACTGACCCATGATTAACTACTTATAAAAGATCCACTGGCTTAGAGAATAATGGAATCTTCCGTGGACACTCACCTGTCTATATTCTCTAATTTATAAAGGGTCTAGAGCCGCAGTTCTCAACATGTGGGTTGCAACCCCTTTGGGGGCCGAATGACCCTTTCACAGGGGTCACCTAAGACCATTGGAAAACACATATATAATTACATATTGTTTTTGTGATTAATCACTATGCTTTAATTATGTTCAATTCATAACAATGAAAATAGATCCTGCATATCAGATATTTACATTACGATTCTTAACAGAAGCAAAATTACAGTTATGAAGTAGCAACAAAAATAATTTTATGGTTGGGGGTCACCACAACATGAGGAACTGTATTAAAGGGTTACGGCATTAGGAAGGTTGAGAACCACTGGTCTAGAGGAAAAGAATAATTAACAATTGACATTTTTACTCTAGCAGTGTATCTGGGAATCACCCATGTGGCATATTGATGCTTATTTTAAGTTCTAACCAAAGAATATGGGCACAATAGTAGCACACCCCCTCAAAAGATCACTTTTCTGTTAGCAATATATTGGCTCAGTTAATTTGGGATGACCCAGCACACACAGAGAAGGAAACTGACCATGTCAAAGCTTCCTGGCTCAACTACCACCCAACAACCTCTTCCCACATAGGCACCCAGCTGTCAAGTAAAACTACAGTTAAAAGTTTGTTGATTTGTTTTGTTTTCTTCTAAATCTGGATTTGGAAGATTCAAATGCAGAAACCACACACAGCTTAAGGAAGCTAATGTCAAGTAGCTGAGTATAAGACTCACTTTGGGCCGAAACCGGTTTGGCTCAGTGGATAGAGCGTCAGCCTGCGGACTGAGAGGTCCCAGGTTCGATTCCGGTCAAGGGCATGTACCTGGGTTGCGGGCACGTCCCCGGTGGGGGGTGTGCAGGAGGCAGCTGATCAATGTTTCTCTCTCATCGATGTTTCTAGCTCTCTATCTCTGTCCCTTTCTCTCTGTAAAAAAATCAATAAAATATATTTAAAAAAAAGAAAGACTCACTTTGGAAAGATGAGAAAATAATTTCTAAACAACTGGAAAGCTATCATGGCCCAAGTGAAAAAGTATAATCTAGAGATATAGAGAAAGTGTCTCCATTTCTTACGTGTTGTTTCAGAAGTACATCCTCAAAATAGATGGCTCTAAAAAGAATATAGACAGTTGCTAATATATGAAAAGTGGGAAGGAGATGAAATTGTAGACACAAGATGTTTTATTTTTCATACCCTGGCTCAAAAGCATTAAGAAGTAAGAAATCTTCCCATTTATTGTCACAAGCTAATATAATTCTGATTTTAAAAAATATTAAGCTATACAAAATAAATATCTCTAAGTATTAATCTCACCTTTCAATAAAATGTAGAAATACTAAATAAATTGAAAACAAATCTAATCTGAAGCCATTTTAAAAGAATAATATACCATGAACAAAAAAGGATCATTTAGGCATTCAACAGTAATTAGGAAACCTGTGAATATAATTTGCCAATAATCAGATAACATAAGAAATAACATTTTCTCAATGAAGGCCAAAATTCAATTGACAAAATTCAACACACATTATAGCTAAAATGTCTTGCTGATCTATGAAAAGAATACCACTACCCTTAATCTGGAAAGAAAGTGTTATGTAAAACCAACTGTCAACATTGCACTGAAGATAAAATTCCAAGTAAAATCTAAAAAAGAAAATAATTCTATTGACGCATAATGGTCCCTCCTTTGGAAAAACTGCTGTTTTGAACTACTCTATTAGTCTCTTATTTTGTAGGTGAACTCTGTTATTTTTAGACTGTAAAATAACTTTGCTTTTTGCTTTAATAGAAAAGATAAACTTAATTGTCTGACCTTGCAAGCCAGCCATCTAACTGATACGCTGATATTGATGCCAGGTGCCTGTACAGATATGATACTCAAGGTTACAGGTGTCTGTATAGATATGATATGTACTCAAGGTTACAAGCTGACTTACACAAAGAACTAGAAGGATATAAAAAGGAAATACTCCCTCCTGTGTTTGTTCAGGACTTGACAGAGGTAATCTGCTCTGAACCTGCACGCAATAAAGATGACTCCTAACTAACTGGCTCGTTAGGCGTCTTGTCCAGCTCGCTGATTTGCGATACAACACTATCACCTCAATGTTCTGGCAATTCTAGACATTAAGGTAGAGTTAACTCATGTAAGATAAATGGACTTTCATGAACTACTGGAGTGATCAGAACAAGATGATTTGTATAATGAGCCTAAAGGAAAATGAAATAATTATTAAATTTATTAGTCTGTTAAGATGTATATATACATATATGTGTATATATATAAACTTACCTAGGATTCATGTAAAAATAGTCAGAAATATGATTTTTAAAAATCTTACGTATAGAGCAATAAAAAATAGAATATTCATTATTCTAAGCTTAACTAGAAATATGTAGGACCTATTTGAAACAAATATTTAATTAGAAACATAAGAGATGACTTGTAGAAGTAAAAAGAATTCCCATGTTTTGAACAGGAAAGCTAAACATTTCCCATTTAACTTTCTCCAAATTAATTTTGAAATTCTGTATTAATATCACTGAATCTTAATTGAAATTGTTTTATTCACATCTGAAAAAATAACTAAAGAGAAATAAATGATAAAGAATAGCTAAGAAAACTTTCAGAGATAGACAATGATTGGTGACATATTTCCAGCCATCAAAATCTGAATAATAAGTTAGTTATTAAAATATTGATAATGGCTACTAAAGAGGCAGGCAGAGGAATGAAACAGAAGTGAAATTCCAAAAACTGACACACATATACAACAGAATTTAGTTTGAGATATATGTGACATTTTAAGTCACCACTTAATGGATGAATTGTTGAATAAATTGTGCCAAGAGAAAAGGAAAGTTGGTACTTTGCCTCAAGTGACATCTTAAAATAATCTTGGACTAACTGAATATATACATGTTAAAAGAAACTAGGAAAAAAACTAAAAACAAAGTTTCTAAAATAATGAAGATATAAGGAATTTCTAAACACCAAATGCAGAAACCATAATTTTAAAAAAAGATAAGTAGGCTACATAGGAATTTAAAATCACAAGATTAAAGTTTATCTTTAAGAATACTAAAAGGTAACTGAAAAGTCAAATTTTGCAGCATCAGTGACAGAAAAAGGCTAACCCCATAAATAAAAAACTCATAACTTGAAAAGAAAAAAAAATAGCTAAACCAATAAGATACACACATAAAAAAAATGATTACATTGCACATAATTTACAAAAGATAAAAAATGCTAATAGAACAAATCATTCACCTTAATAATGTAAAGCAAATAATAAAATATTATTTTTCATCTGTTAAACCAGGAGGGATTAAAATATATTGATACAGTGAGCTGGCACAGATATAGTGAAAGATACAGGCTCATGTGAGATATGGGCATTGTAAATTGCATCAAGAACTTCTAAAATATGTGTAATCTTTAACCCACTATTCCAACTGTGGGGGATTCTCCTAAGATAAGTATTGTTTCTGCCTTTATACAATATCTACTGTCAGAAAATGATGAGCAGTTCTTCATA
Organism: Myotis nattereri; assembly: GCF_964212035.1. Lineage (NCBI taxonomy): Eukaryota > Metazoa > Chordata > Mammalia > Chiroptera > Vespertilionidae > Myotis > Myotis nattereri. The sequence goes on from NC_138080.1 coordinate 91,503,920, forward strand.
AGAACATTTATGAAGCATTGCTTAAAATAATGAAAAAATAAAATAAACTAAGGAATAATAGAAGATTGAGAAAATATATACTGATACATTAATATTACCATTTTTATTGATGTTGAAGACAGAACAGGGTAATGTTTGCAATAACTTTAAAACCATGTTATGAGTCAAAACATATATGATTTGAATCATAGGAAGTTGATAAAATCCTACTGTTTTGACCTACAAATACGGCAATTTTATAAGCATTAGCCTACTAAAAAATTATTTTGTGGTTTTCATAAATTATACATGCACAGAAAATACAATTCCAGAAGGAAAATATTCAACAGAATATTTCTTTTACTAGTTAGCAGATAAACCCCCTCCTTTAAAATTTTTATATAGCTTATAATTTTCTATAAGTTTTAATCCCATTTAAAAATATAAAATAAACATGGAAAAAAAGATAATACTAAAAACTTCCAAATTGTCCCTCCCTACCCAAATCCATGGACTGAAAGTCCCACACATTTTCCTTTTACTGGAGTGACACTTAGCCCAACTGATACCACAGGCAGTTGAAGGAGGTTGTCTTTTTCAATTGTGACATTAGCTCCAATCTGTTTAGCTTATCTTTTCACAGTAACAGAACACGGTGGCTGGAGGAACAGCAAATCGTGGATGCCAAAATGAACTCCTACCAGAGTCCCTTATTGTACACACACAGAGGTTGCCACTGTTAATCCTGAATGATGAAAATCTTATTGATAAAGAGATTTAAATATGACCTAATGCAAGAAATTTCAAGAGTAGGCATTAACAGAGAAAATGCCCATCTCAAAGAATCTGGCAGGATAGATGTTTGCAGGAAGCAGCATTGAGGAGATAACAGTCAGGCAATGTTTTTTTATCTTTTATTTTTTGGACTGCTGAGGCCATAAGGAGAGCACAGTGAACTGTAGAATCATCATTTTCTGACAGAAGATATTATATAAGTGCATCTGCAGAAACGATTTTACTTTTTGTAGGATCAAACTAAAGTAAGAATTTATCACATAAGTCCAGGTATAAAGGACGCGTAGTAATGCAGTGGCCCGTTCCCCGAAGTGTAACGCAGGACCAGCCAGCAGCGTCACATCACCCAGGAACTTGACAGAAAGAAAGAGTATCGGGTCTGGCCCTTGACGTCCTGAATCAGAATCTTCATTCTAACAAGATCTGCAGGTGATTTACGAGCATATTCAAGTGAGAAGCACTGATGCAGTGGACATACTGTCTTCATCTCTGGTTTTACAATAGCTTGGGGACAATGGTCATCCATGGGTGAGAGCTATTCCTTAATGGAGAAGAGATGTAATTGATGAGGATGTCCTACCTTTCCAATACCACAGACTCAGGACCAGGGTCATTTCATATGGGTAAGTGTTGAAGGAACAGATCTAGAGAAAAGGAGAATTGAGTGGAGGTGGAGGAGACCTTAAATACTTGAACAGGCCTCTCACACTGAATAAAGAAGTCCAAGGACTCTGTCATTAAGAAGGGCAGAGTTTGGCTCAGTGGATGGTCTAGGGTTTGATTCTGGTCAAGGGCATGTACTTTGGTAGTAGGTTCCATCCCCGCCCCCAGGGGTTGGGGGGGTGTTGGAAGCAACCAATCCATGTGTTTCTCACATCTCACATGGAGGTCTCTCTCTCTCTCTCTCTCTCTCTCTCTCTCTCTCTCTCTCTCTCTCTCCCCCCCCCCCTCCCTCCCTCCCTCCATTCCACTCTCTCTAGAAATCAATGGAAAAATATCCTAGGGTGAGAATTAACATAACAAAAAGGGCATGCCTAATGCTGATGGAAACTGAAGTCAGAGAAGTCATTCACTCAACATAAGTAGGAGTTTTCTAACAAATACATACAAATGGCATTAATTATCACAGAGCTAAGATTACGCTGCCACCATCAGCACCACCATCTCTACCAGCAGAAACTATCACCTGCATCCTTATCCTGCTCAGTTTTTTTGTTTGTTTCTTTGAAGATATTTTACTTTATATCACTAATCTTTTCAACCTACTGACAACTCACATGAAACAGAGATAGTAGGTAATTTGTTTAGGGTCACCTTGTCAGCGAGGGGCAGAACTAGCATTTGAATCCAAGCCACAGGACTTCCACAGTGAAACTAGAGATACTGAAGAGGGCCTTCATGCCTCATCAGTGGTCGGCAAACTCATTAGTCAACAGAGCCAAATATCAACAGTACAACGATTGAAATTTCTTTTGAGAGCCAAATTTTTTAAACTTAAACTATATAGGTAGGTACATTGTTATTAACTTGATTAGGGTACTCCTAAGGCTTAGGAAGAGCCACACTCAAGGGGCCAAAGAGCCACAGTTTGCTGACCACGGCCTCAGATGAACCAGGGACAACCTCATACTTCCCAAACCATCCTTGCTGAGTATCAGAGGCACCCTAAACTCTTTTGTAAAACTAGATTCTAGATGCCTCATTGCTGAGAAGTCTGTGATACTAGCCTGAGGGGTGGGACGGGGAAGATGGGAAAATATGCATATTTTGAAAGGATTTTTGATGTTAGGGATAGTCTATTATCCTTTGTTTCCCCTGGTCTCACTTAACACAGGTGTGTCACATGGGAATGGGATGTGTTACACAGCTCAAAGTTCTTCCCATATCCTGCCCCCACCCCCACCCCCTGCTCATTACTAAAAGGAGAAGAGCATCCAAGGTTGAACTGTGGATTTCCCACTATCCCAAAATATAGTAGAACTCAGAAGGGTCCCCATATTCTAGATTTTCTAGTAACCTGCTCCCTGTCCCTTTATCTGAAAAATGAGAATAAGTGTGCCTCGGAATTCTTTAGTGATATTATGAGGCACTTTCAGAACATGAAAACAGTTTTATCTTCCCATAGAGAAGCAGGAGGTGTTTTGAATAATAATGGCAACAAAAAATAAAAATAAATGCTCAGGGCCAAACAATTTCTCTAAGGAAACAGGTTCTGAAATGCATCAGCTGTCCAAAAGGAAACAGACAGAGTTGCTTTCAATTTTCCAGTTTTCTTTATTCTCATAAAGCTCATTAGCCAGCAATTATGCAAAAAATACACACACAAAATAGCTATAGTCTCTGAATTCTGTCTGACTGCTGAGATGTCTCAACATACTAATGAAGAAGGAATGAAAATTCATATGAATTTAAAACTACACTCAGGTTGAAGCCATAATGAACAAATCAGCTCAGTGTACTATGCTGAAATACTTCCTGAGGGAGAAAGCACATCTAATATATTTTTAAAAATGAATAATGATTTAATATTCCAAATAATCACCACCTATGACTAGTTTCATTTTCTTCTCAAAGGAAGATTGTATCTCTCTAGACAAGTGTTATCTTTTTCTTGGGGAGGGGGCCTTAATGGTGCAGAATCCACAGTATCACTACTCTGAATAACTTTTTATTGAAAACAGGTACAGTGGAAAGAATATAACCATTTAAAAAAGACAGACCTCTGTTAAATCTCAGTTCCATCACCTATTCACTATTTAAACTTGGACAAGTTCCTTAACTTCTCTGGGGAGGTAGGATAATAGTTGTACCTCAAATAAATGTTTTAAGCCTCATAGATAATTTATGTAAATTATTTGGCACAGCACTTGGTACATCAGAACCACTCAGCCAATGCTGTTTTTCCAATTCCCCCTTTTGATTGTATTGGTGGAAGAATGGGAGGAGGTCTCTCATGGATAGAACTCAGACCCGCCCAATAAATGCTACTTTGTAAAGAGGCTTCCTGACTGGTCCTGAGGTCCTGGAAATACAGGCAAGATGATGCACATGATAGTTTGAATTGTGGTACAAATGCTATTTGAATTACAAGTGTGCTTGGCTTTTAAGATGTAGACAGAATTGCAGACCACTTGTACATATGAGGCCTAAAATGCCTGCCTTCACATGGTATACCTTTAGCTTCACAAGAAGAAGAGTTTTCCCCCTCCAGCATCCTGTTAGAGCAAGGTTCATACTTCCCTCTGTGGCAAGCCACCAAATGGAAAATGTGTACAGGACTCCCATCTTAGCCCCGGGCTAGATGAGGCCCCAGCACCCCGATGGATCTGAGTTTTGTAAAATGATTCCTAGTCCCTCCACCTCCTGTTCACTGTACGTATGGCTCCACCTGGCATGGTAAGAACAAGACCTTTACCCTCCCTGAGCTGAGTGCCGTCCCTCTTCCCCACTGGGTCTGGGACTACCAGGGAGTGTCGTTAGACTTCTCCCTCTCTCTTAGCAATCTTCTATATTTTCTATCATTTTGTCTCTCTCTGATGCATTCTGGTTAATTTCTTTGCACACACCTACCATTAATTCTCTCTTCTGATGCTTCTAATCTGCAGTCAATCCCATCCATTGTTTATTTTTAGTTTCAGATATAGTTTTTATTTTTAGCTTTTGTTTAGTTTAAAAAGTCTACAATAACATGAGTTATAGTTTTTAAATACAGAGATATTTTAAAGCTTGCCTTTTTTTCATTAACTACACTAAGCCTAGTGTCGTATAATCCATATTTGATGATTTTACCACCTGAAGTCATGGAGAGTCACTCTCTACAGCTACTGTTTCTGCTGGTTTCTCTCCTTGGTGCCTGTTTCAGGTGTTTGTTTATCTGGGACTGTGGGATGATTATTGGCTTTGGAATATTATTTTCAGGGATTTCTTAGGACCTAGAATGAAGGAAACATTCCTCCAGAGAGAATTTTCATGTTCTTTTTGTTTTTTTGGAACCTGGAGAATGATAACATGAAACCACTTTAAACTAAATACAAGCTTTGCGGGGTTGGGAGTCACATTTATAATGTAAAATTGTACTGAAATTTCACTAGAGGACCAGAACATAACATCCTACCTGCCAGAGATGGGTTATCTTCCTGCTCAGACCCATCCCCAATCTGTTCATCCAAGTCAGTGGCCACCAGGCCCATGAGAGTCCGTGGAGGAGAACAGTTGAGTCTGGCTTGCCCTCACCTAGATTCACCTGCAAGTCGTGTTGATCAGATTGTCCACCTTAGGCTGGCCTTGAGTTTCCAGCGGCTTAAGCTCCTTTTCATTAGCTCTGCTAATGAATGCCCTCAATGTAAAATGAGTTTACAGCAGATTATGACTATTCTAAAATCCCACCATTTCCTGGATCTTGGTCTGGCAATTTCTCCCTATATCCCAGCTTTACAATGGTTTTAAAGATAACTTAAAATATATTTTGTCCAGTATTTTTAGTGGTCTTCTGGTGAGAGATGTGGTCTGAAGGATCTAGCCCATTATTACTAGAAGGATGATGGAAGGTCAGTGGACATAGAGAAGATTTTTCTCCATCCTACCCAAAAGGCTCATTATTACAAAGATAGTTATGAAAAGCATTTGTACTAGTATTAGTTCCATTTTATAGATGAGGCCATGGAGGCACAGAGACTTTAAGCAAAGTTCAAAGTAAAGCCAGAATGGAGACCTAGGCAGAGCGTATACTGAGGCCACATTCTTAACCATGACAAAACCATGGTAACTTTTTTGGTCCTATTCAGGCAGTGGCATGGAAATTGCTTTATTACACAGAATGTCTTTATTATCTAGTCCTAAGTTATTTTTTAAGTTTTTTAGTATTCCCTTGACAAACCTTCTGTTTCTAACATTCTCATTACAATGCCATGGCTGTCTGATTTGGTGTTTTCCTTAGTTTCTTCTACTTATACATCATTTTGGCATATCCAGATTTTCTAAGTATCTACGTACTGGTGTAAACACCACCTCCCTCAGCCTTCCAACACGTGAAGCACCAGACACTTGGCTAATTTCATCCATCATGTCAGTGTTATTCTTTCCCAGGAAAGAAACTCATGAGTTAAACAATTTGATTATCTCAAAAATGGTGTCTGGTCCAGGCAAGATTTGATTCCCTCTAAAGCCTGTGTTCCTTACCCCTATCCCATATATTTATCTAGCGTTTCTGAATATAAATGTACTTTGCATCAAATTCCTGAAGCTCTCCCACTGCACAATAAACACCATGGTTCACGGGATTATATCCCATAAATGAAACTACCTGATGTTTATGCATAGTAAGTGCATAGTCTGTCTTCCAATGGCTGGATAGACTGTTGAATGAATACAAGGAGGAGAATTTTCCCAATGACTTAAATTTGGCTTTTTTTTTAGAGCCTTCATCACTGTTTAATATCTCCTGTGCTTAAGTACTTTATGTTCTTTATTACTTTTGGTGAGATGTTCCATATTAGTTTGATGTCCATTGATTTTTAAAAGGACCTTCAGTGGTATTTTAATTACTGATTGTGAGAACAGTAAATAATGATCAAAAAATTGCCAAGACACTGGTACTTGGAAAAAGCCCATGAAACGTATAAAAAGTTGTTGGTGTTTAATGCAAAATGAAAAAACCATTTAAAGTTGTCCTTTCATATATCAATTAGTTGTAAATTTGAAAGCTTAACAAACATTTAGTTATTGCCCAAATCACATGCTTTTGTGATGGGCGAATGCTCCAGGTAATCACATGCCTAACAAGCAAATTGGGAAAGAATGTAGGTAAGAATAATAGACTGGGAGAAATGCGGAAAGATCATTACGATCTGTTGCTGCAATAGCTATATTATATACATCATTATGTTAATCCTGCTGGTAGTTCTCATAAATGGGTGAAACTAATTACTCAGTAGGGGAACATAGAGCACTGGCCTCTCCACTTATTTATAAAACCTTATGAGGCATCCTTTGAAACAGGAACTTGGTCTCTAATTAGCACATGATAGCGATGTTCCTATTAAGTTGGAAATATAGCCATTTGGAGAGACATTTAGATTAACACACTGCCTCTTTTCTTGGATGCAAAGGTAACCACCACCTTTAATTTTTAAATCCCCCAGTGACACTCTGGAGGAGGAAAAGGTTTATGTGCTCTCTAAGGTTGCCCTGCAGGGTAATAGGCCCCCGGTGATGTGCCCCAACAAGTGAGCTGCCCTGTTCCTTCTCCTATAGGGGTTGTGGGGGCTGTGTTCATCTTTATTCTGGGCCTTAATTTCCACATCTTTAAAAAGAATAATTCAAACCCAATAATCTCAACATTTCATTCCAGCTCTAAAATTTGTGACAAGATTGTTCATGGCACATTTTCATCAGCAGGCTGTTCTTTTGTTGCTCTACTTATAATAAACTTCAGATCCCTTTTGTGACCAAGAAAATGGCCTTGAGGCAGAGCTGAAAATGTGGAGAGAATAATGTATCTATGAAAAATGTAATATGACAAGGCTAACTGCTGAGGACTTTGATGATATTATAAGTGATATGCTTAGGGAGGAGGTGGAGGAGAAAGAAGAGGATGGGGAAGAAGAAGAAAAAAGAAGTGGAGGAGAGGGGGTGGAGGAGGAGAAGGAGGAAGAGAAAGAGGAAGAAAGAAAGAAGAGGAAGAATAAGTAAGAAAACACAACTAACATTTGCTGAATGTTTATTATGCTCTAGTCACTGCTCTCAGCATTTTGGAGATATTATTCTAATTAATTTCCCAGAAAATCCTAAAAGGCTAGCACTATATCCACCCTTATAGTACAAAGCTGGGAGCTGAAGCAGAGAAAAGTTAGATAACTGTCTTAATATCACACAGCTGTAGAGTGCAGAGCCTGGGCTTGAATCCAGGGAGTCAAACTTCAAATAATTCTCTCTTCAGGTAAATTTTCTGCCCCCTCAAAGGTGGGTGGTGTTTAAAACAAGGTGAAGGCTTTGCTGGTATTAAAAAAATATGGAGCACAAATTACCACTTGCACAGAGCCCCTGAGGGAGAGAGATATACAGGGACATTGGCAAACACTCTGTTTAGTGCTCTTGGAAACCTATCCATGATGCAAGGAGGTTCTGCTAAATAGGGCTGGAACACATGCGCTGAGATGGAGGCCTAAGGACCTCCCACTACTCCCCAATTGTACCCATAGACCTACCACCTCAGATACACAATCTCAACTCATGCAAGGAATGGCTCAAGACAAAAGAGAAAGGATTCCTGGAAAGCCAGTTGGGTTTTTTTTTTTTCCAGGAGAGCAGACCTAATTCCACCCACTCCTGTTTCTGTAAGAATAAGACACTGTAGAGAAACGGGCACATCTAGACACATAGGTTTGTAAATAAAATGATTCTACCTTCAGCAAAAGTTGTCCAATAAATCTCCTAGAATTTGGTCAGATTTATGTATTTTCCTGGGGATAGGAGAGAGGATGGAAGATTGAAATACGGAGAATAAGAATTTCCTTTGCTCCCTAGAGGCTTGGAGATCCCAATGCATTGGGGAAATCCAGAGAGGCTTCTTGGTGGAGACAACATTTGAAATGAGTCCAGGATTCGTGCAGGTTGAAATGAGAGATGAGTATTCCAGATAGAAAAGGCAACATGGAAAGAAAACAAACAAACAAACAAACAGAAAACGTTAGGGCAAATGAAAGGAATAGAGAGCACATACAGGCTAGTATTACAACATAACACAGGAAGAAAAATAGAGGACAGGATGAAGAAATGACTACGTAAACTCTATTTCTACAAATCCAATTGGCAGTTTGTGCAAACTGAGAGCCTGTGAGTCAGAGCAACAGCATTGTGAGAATTTCCCTGTTTCCTTCTATTTGACCAGCTACTGCAGACAGTTAATACAGAATCAACCTGACTGCTTCAAGGCAGCCCTTTGGCTGGTGCCAAATGTTGTGCTCTCGTCCCCTGCAGCCTTTCTCCTTTCACACTGCTCTTTACCATGGTGAGAGGACAGCCCCAAGAGGTCAGCTAGAGTTGGCTTCCCTCCCTCGCCTTCCCTGATCACAAACTGCCTTATTAAAAAGCTATTCTCTGAGTGCTTGCCTCCTTTCCTTAGGCCTGAATAATCAATTGTTGCCTTAGGGTGGTTCAGAAAGCAGCCCCCAAAGCACCCAGCATTTATCACCAGCCAATGAGAGCCAGGAAAAACCTTAAGACTTGTAATTTCTCGACTCTAATGAGCAGTAGGAACCGTATTTGCACAGGAGGGAGCAATTAAACAGAATGAGTAGTAAGACGACATTTCAAAAGTCAGATGGAAGACTTGGAGGGTCTCCATTATCAGCCAGCAGACAGCAATTTAGGGAGAGGCTGGAATTTCCAACTAAGGCAAAGCAGTTATCCTGTGGACAAGGGACAGGGACAAGGAGTGGGTGTTACCTTCCCTGACTGGCCTTCCTTTACTGCAGCCTCCGAATGATCTATATACCAGTCTTCCCAATGGGCACTGTAGGGCCGAGAGGTACATCTTTTGGTCCTTTCAACCCAAGAGAGTTATAGAGATCAATACACTTGTGACAATAAAGCCAGGTGTCACAGAAAGACAAGGTAAGTCCCTTGGGCTAGAATTTATAAACCACTACTTAGCAGAAATTCAGGAGTCTCAAACTGGCAACTTATGGGCCAAATGCAGCCTGAAGGTATATATATTGTCACACAGAATTTAAAAAAAAATTGCATTAGATGACAACACTTAAATCCTGGGAAATTTCACCTACTAATCTAGTTTTTCAGCTTCTTTTGTCAGCAATTGTCTGGATCTGAGCACAATCTTTCAAGTCTCTTTCCATGGTCCTCATCACTCTCTATTGTTCTCAAATAAGTCAAGGTCATTTACATTTATTGTGCTTGCAATGAGCTTTTTTCCCTTCATAGTTGAAAAGTGTTCTTTATCTTCTTGTTTTTAATACAATGTGGAAAAATGAAAGATAGAACAAAAGAGCTTCAGTTTTTCATACCTGACTCATTTATATGCTCTGCCTGGACCCATAGGCAGTGGAGTTTATGTCCCTCATGGTAATAATTTGTATTATTGAACACTCTGTATGCATCAGGGATTCTTCTAGCCTCTACATACTAATTCACTGAACAAAGAACCTAGCTACTTTATAGTACTACTATCTCCACTTTATAGATGAGGAAACAAAGGTGCTAAGATATTAAGTTATGACCAAGGTCACACAACTACCATGAGTCAGGGCTCAAACCTAGATATTCTGGCTCCAGAATCTAGTGAGAACCTCTCTAATATACTGCTTCTATCACAGCAACCCAATAGGAACAGAAAGAGAAACAACTACAAGGAACATTGAACCTACCCCATCATCAGAAAGCAGTATGGCTTATTCGCATGATGGGATATTTTAAGCATCTTGCATTATGAAAAAGTTTATAGCAAGCACAGTGCCTTTAGCACAAACAGGCATGCAAAAGAAGAAAGATACAGGTAATAAAGTACATTTTTACCGAACTCTAAAGTTATAGCTCATTTGCATCCTATTATTTATGCTCAATTTCCCTAATTTTGTGCAATCAATTTTTACTGTTATCATCAGACAAAATAAAAAGTTACATCAAGAAAATATTGTTGCTGATGTATCTCACAAGATTAATTCCTCCATGTCTCTTCAACTGAGTGTGCTAAAGACTAGCAAGTGGGATGATGGTACCTACCCACAAGTCTCTGAAAAAGTTGCTCAGATACCTGGATTCTATTTGTTTTTCAAGCAAATAGTTGGAGGGTAATGAATTGCAGGTAAGACATGTATCAGTAATATTGAGGGCTAAGACTAAGAATTATGGCAATGACTGCCAGGAAAATCCATGTATCTCTGGGCATGTAATTACCCCTGGCTTCTTTCTCTAGCACACGTAAGTGTGACCACTCAGCCTACAACTGAATAAAAAATGGACCTTTATTTGGGTCTCAGATTTATTTGGGTTTAGTTCAGATTTGCTTTCTGGGAAGTGTCCTCTCTATCCAGAAAATAGCCTTATGGGTCTTATTCTCAGAAACTCTTCAAGCAAGTCAGAAATGATCATACTGATCCCTTTGCTCTACCTCTCTATTCCACCCCATCAAATTTTGCCACATAATAATATGTTCCAAGTCTGATTCCTTAGTGCCAAACTTTACATCTATTAAATGAGTAATAAATGCACATGTGTATCAAGGAGAAAAAATGGATGATGTTGATTGTGCTTTGCAAGATAAGAAAGCACCTTCCCTATATGCCTTTGCCTTTAATGAAAGTAATCTTGTAATTTTGGGGTGGCAACTAAAACGAGGCTGAAGGTTTCTGGGTTCTAATATAGCTACAACTCTTAGACAATGTTTAACTATTGAAAGTGTTTGGAATTTACATGTTCTAATGCAAATGAAATCATGCCACTATATGGGAGGTTGTAAGAGGAAATATAAACCAGAATGATCAAATATCAGATGAGGCCATACCTTATCCTGAATTGGAGAGAGAGGCAAAGGGTGGAGCAGGGGGGTGGGGACATCTGTAATACTGTCAACAATAAAAAATATTTTTTAAAAATATCCTGTAACCTTATAGACCAGTGATGGCGAACCTTTTGAGCTCGGCATGTCAGCATTTTGAAAAACCCTAATTTAACTCTGGTGCCGTGTCACATATAGAAATTTTTTGATATTTGCAACCATAGTAAAACAAAGATTTATATTTTTGATATTTATTTTATGTATTTAAATGCCATTTAACAAAGAAAAATCAACCAAAAAAATGAGTTTGTGTGTCACCTCTGACACGCGTGCCATAGGTTCGCCATCACTGTTATAGACAATTCTAAAGAAAAGGAAGAAAACAGGACATCAATTCAGAGGAATCTGGATATATTCAGATTGCTGAAAGTGTAAACAATGAACAAATGAAAAACAAAACAGAAGGAAGAATACCACACCTCCCACACTTGACTGAGGCTTCCTCCATGAAGCCTTCTGAGACCACACATTTAGATTTTGTCTGTCTCCTGCCCTCACAGACTTTTAAAACTCTGCCATAGTAGCTCTACTATATGCACTTTTCTATCCCTACCATTAGCTTGTAAGCTCTATGATCTTATTGTCAAACGCGTATCTTCAAAAGTGACATATGCCACAAACTGAGAGATTAAAGAAAGATTGAAGAGCTGAGCTTGTGCTTTTGTGAACTGCAGGGTTGAAGGAAACAGCAGTATTATCTCTCCAGTCCAGATGTCCACGCAGCTTTGAAATGCTCACTTGGCTCAGAAATGTGGGAGGAAGCCACGCGCAGGACGAGGGCTGCTCTGGAGGACGCTGGTCTTCTAACTGTGCATCATCTGACAGCTGTGTCTTGCTCTGCTGGCAGGACGCTTGTTTGCAGAAGGCTGATGACTACCATGCCCACCTGGCCACGCATTACTTTCCCCTCACGTATTAGGCTCCAGGAACCTGGCCTTCTGTCTGCTTCTCTAACACTCCTAGTTTTTTACCTGATTGCACTTCAACTTCCAGTTCCCTTTGCCTACAAAGCATGTTCCCAGATCTTTGCACCTGAGGCTCCGTTTATTATTTGTTTCAACTTCAGTGTCACTTCCTCCAATGGGCACATCTCATCACCCTACCACACTGGCTCTCCCTTTGAGGCACCCTGCTTTGCATCATTGTTTTGATCTCTGTGACATTCACCACTACCAGGAATTGCATTGTCTATTATATACAGTGGGGCCTTGACTTACGAGTGTCCCGACTAACGAGTTTTTTGAGATACCAGCTGTCTCTCTGCCGATTTTTTGCATTGGGTTGATAGAGTAATTTGAGTTAACGAGCTCCTTAACGAGCTCGGTCTTGGAATGAATTAAACTCGTAAGTCAAGGCCCCACTGTATTTGTATATTTTCTGTTGCCCTCACCAAATGTAAACTTCAAGAGAACCTGCTAGATCTGTTCCTAGCCAGTGTCTAAACTGGTGCCTAGAACAAGAAAGCACCCAATAAATGTTTATATAACAATGAGTGGAAATAGGGAATATGCTTACTGGGTGCCTACCATGTGGCTGGCACCCTACTGAGTGCTTTCAAACACAGTATCTCATTTGATCCCCGCCATAAATTTTGAAAGAGTCATGACTGTCCCACACTTTGCAAGTGAGGGAAAAGCTTCAGAGAGGTGGAGTAATGTGTCCTATGTTGCACAGCAAGTGCTCAATAAATATTTATGGAAAGAAGGTAGGCAGACAAACAGGTCAGCAGGCATCTAGAATGTGGCAGTTCCACTCAACTGATATAGCTCCAAACTCCCTATTCATTTCATTTCATCATAGTTTTAATGTACATCAACTTCTATTTTGACAAGGATAGCAGAACATTCTGTGACTCCAAGTCTGACCTTTTGAAAGTATCTTGCTGACAGTTGGAATCAATACCTTTGTGTGTTAAGCTGTAATTTTCACCACCAATATGACATACTCTTCCCAAGTAATGCTGTTGCCGTTGATCCAAGCCACAGACTGTCATCTTTTATTTGGGAGAGAACAGAATTCAGGGTGAAGATTTTTTCCATTAATTCCCTATTGTAGTCCAGAGTTTACTGTCTAGCTTAGGAGAGGACACACACCTTCAATTAGATTTTTTTTTTTAAATGCAAAAAAACCAGCTCCCTCTCTTTTGGCAATCTGACATTTGCAAAGTCTTTTCACAATCACATCACAGTCAACACTGTTCTCTGGTTTGATTCTGGATGAGAACTTACAGTGCTTCACATGTCTACATGGTCCAGCATAGTCTGGTCCCTCCCTACTTATCCAGCCCCACCTCTTGTCACTATTTCTCACATTATGTCTCACCAATTCATTTTATTTTGTTTTCAATTAGTGCTCCGTGATCTCTAACATCTTCCTGCCTTTGCTTTCTGTCAAAATACTCCCCAACTACTTTTTTATCTGGAGTAATTCCACTTTATTTTTAAAGATGTTTTTCCTAAGTGTGTCTTTCTCTGTAAAGCTTTCTCTGATAATCCATATTCTCTTGGCCAACTTCAATATCTCTTCATATGTAATTATAGTGTACCTTGTAACATCTCTAAAATAATTACATTGCATTTTGATGAATACTTGTTTTTTTTTCCCTCTACTTGTTTATCAGCAATTTGAGACACAGCATCTGTCTTATGATAGAATTATTAGCAGAAAAATGGCCATTATATAGTGCTAGGCATTGTATCAGACACTTTACATATATTGTCTCATTTAATTCAAACAATGATAGTATTGGTGTATATAGAGCATATTATTTGCTCAATTGAGTATATTACTTTGGAGATATTATATACAGACACTTAACTTTGAATTCTCATGAAACTATGTAATATGAATCATTATTTCAATTCCACAGGTGAAAAGCTAAAGTCCACAGATGTTAAATCATTCACTCAAGGCAGATAACTATCAAATAGCAGAGCCACATTCAAACCCGAATGTGTTGCTCATTCTCTATCAGGCTATGTGCACATGGAAACATCTGTGTTTCATTTCTGTCTATGTCTGGAGAATGGATGAGTTTATTTATATTTACTGAGGGTGGAATTTGAGGCCATCCATAAGCCAGTGTCATTAGCTATTCAATGTCATTTATCCAAAGACCCTCTGAGCAAGTCAAACTAAAGTTTTGATGCTCCCCAGACTCATCTTGTTCACTCCTGACACATATCTAACTTTGGCTCACCCAACCTGAAAAGTTGGCACTCTTTTTTGTTGCCTATACAAATATCCCCCATAACCTTGGGTTCATATTTTAGAACCTCAGGTTAAAAAACTATATCCAACTTTTTCTAACCTCAATATCACTATCTGTTTGTCAAATTTTGGCATATCTTTAGCATGAAATCAAGCAATGGATTATATACAAAGACAACAAATACCAGATCTATCTTTCACTAGCTATATGATTTAGGACCAATACTTAAGCCTCAATATCCCGAACTGTAAAATGAGGATAGCAGTAGTACATAACTACATAGAGTAGCTGTGAGAATTCACTTCTGTCATTAATGTGGCTTCAGCTTCATATTAAGGGATCAATATATTATTATCTAATAATACAAGAGATTGTACCAAAAAAGGGACTAAGTTCTTGATTTACAAATGAAAAAAAACCCCAAAAACAATCAAAAAAGAGAAAGCTACTGACTCAAAGTCACACTACTCAACTAAGAATCACATCCAAGTCTTTATGATTTCCACCTCTAAACAATTATTTATGTAGCTGTTTATATCTGACATGTGTGTGACTTCAAGTTATGAACATTTACTTATTTTTACTTTTCATTCTTCATTGTTCCTAACCAAGTGCTTATTACAATTTTGCCAAGCAATGAATTACAGAGTTTCTGAAGAACATTATTTAGCTAAGTCTTAACATTTAGTGGTAATTTTCTCCACCATGGAGTTAGCTTCCTTTGAGATGGAGAATAGGGCTAATAAGTAACAGCAGTATATTCAGAAAGGAAGAGAAAGAAAGAAGTAGGAAATGAGGAAACATTATGAACAATCCTAGAAATAGAATCAACGGGCTTGCAAATTCCAAGCATCTGGGGAAGGAATCAGACTTGTTACAGGAAATGGCTATTTACTGAGAGATGAAGGGGCTTTGTTTCCCTAATCTGGGGCCTGCTAAGCCTTATGTTTCTAAGTTTCAAAGAAAATGCAAATCAAGGAGAGGACAAAATTAATTTTCTTTGTCAAAGTATCTCTTATTTAACACAAGACAAACTCTCCAGAGTTACAAACCATGATAAATGGTTTCCTTTTTAAAGCCCAAACACAGAGGGCTTGATGAATCCATCGGTATTCTATGACCCCAACTTACAGCTCTTCTTTTATGGGACTACCATTAGTTAGCAACATTACAAAGAAATTGAAGTTTACCATCCTGTATTTATACATCAATTCTACTTTCCCACACATCTCAGGCATTCATTTATCATCACATCAGGGCTCTCAAGACATATCCACCTCATGGTTGGCCAAGCCTTCACCAGAGGGCAATATCCCACCCCAGTCTGTCTCCTAGAGCACAACCCTGAAAATTTGATTCTCTTAATGTGAGAACTATACCTCTACTCTATGTTTCTTGAAAGAAGAGCCTTGTATCTCACCTAGAGTAGCAAAAAAGAGTGCACATAGTAGAAATTAGAATTGAAAACTTTAGGAGGCAATGGGGGAGCTAAGATATACCTATGTTAAATGGATACTGAATAATTTCACTCTAAGGCCCAGGGTCATTCATGTCATTACTTAGTCTAAATCATTGATATTATCTACAAAATGAGAGAGTCAACTGCAAAGTGCTGGAATTGTACATTTTAATGGGAAGGAGGCCATATTCCCACTAAAGGAATGTTATTCCTAGAGCAGATAATCAGAACCCAAGGTGAACAGCCATTCTCTCCTCTGATCCCACAGAGGGAAGGACTGGGGAGCCAGATGAAGCTCCCTCCTCTAGCTCAGGCCAAGCTTTCTTTCATCAGTTCTCTGCTTTTGGGATTTTGCAGTACCCAGAATTTTTTGGAGAACAGTGATTCACCCTCTTTCTGTAGCCAGCCAACAGATCACACAGTGACCGTGGCTTTATGGTGACACAAGCGGTCGTTCAAAGTCAGAACTATACCAATTCGCCTCTTCCTTTTCAATTTAAGCTTCTTTCCAAAGGGCCATAAACTATTCTTTTTGAAGGTAGTTCCTTTCATCAAGGCTCATTCAGATGGAAGACAAGGGAATCAGCAGCCAGTATGACAATGGTATTTGGGTGCTTTGCTCTCTTTCTTGTTGCAAAAGAATATGGCATTCTGACCTGAAGACCATCCAATAGGACGACCAGGCTGGCCTTGTATAGTCTTAATTTTTATATTATAAAAATCTCTGCAGCAGCACTGTCCAACAGAAATATAATATGAGCCACATGTTATTTAAATTTTCTAGTAGCCACATTTGCATATTCTATTGAATCCAATATATTTACAATATTATCATTTCAAAAGGCAATCAATATAAAATTTATCCACGAGTCATTATTTTCTGAGTCTACAAAATCAATGTGTGTTTCATACTTACAGCATATGTCAATTCAGACTAATTATTATTCAATGTCTGGTAGTTACATGTGTCTAGTGGCTGCCTTACTGAACAGTGTATCTCCAGATCTTGGCTGCACTTATTTGTTCAACATACATTTCTGGGTTCACAGAGCTTTACCCAACAGGAATAAAAATAAATTAACACAGAGTAGATGATCAATAAATGTTTGCTGCTTTGATTTTTTTTAAAAAGCATGTTATTTACTTATTTTAAAAATACTATAATTTCTTAAATTATTTTGGGGGATACAAAATAATATAAGACCGAAAGGGCACTGACCTACAAAGGAAAGAAGATAAGAGTCAATGACAGAGGTAACTGTTAAAATGGAAATAATAATGTCTTAAGGATTTATATTTTAATAGGGAAGATAAAACAAATGTTTTCAAAGATCTTTAAATGTCAGTGCAAAACTATAAATATCTAAATTCCCAAATAAGAGAACCAACCAACATATTTTATAGAAACTGAAGAGACAACATTCTACCTCTCAGATAACTGAATATTGTAAAGATTGTTAATATGCATGGTTGCTGGGTCGGGGGGAGAGGGGGTGTGGGGGGGGGGAGAAAGCCTACATTCCCTTATGCTACTGGAAGTAAAAAGTGACATTTATGAAAAAAATTGTTAAATATCCTTCAAAATTGCACCTTTCAACACAGCTGTTTTAATTCTGTATCATGAGGAAATTACTGGATAAAGACATAAAATGAATGGAAAGAATGCTTACTTTACTGACACGGAACTATAGAAAATTAAATGAGAAAATCCAAGTTTTGGAACGATATATGGAAGACACCATTTAAAATATACACACAGCAGTGGGGATATTTAAATTCTGCTTTGTACTTTTTGGAAATAACTATTTTAATTAGCATACAATCTCTTAATCAAAGCCAACAACAATTTGTTACCTTTTGAAAAAGAACTATACCCTGGAAACTTTCAGAATAACAAAAAGAAAAAAAATTAATGAAGAAAAGATTGTAGCTTGTAATAATTAGGGAAATTTTCTTCAAAGAAGGTTTACATAAAAGGAATATAAGGAGAATATTCTTCATCAAAATACTACATTTCCCTATGACTCATTTATCTTGTAAGTGATTTAGCTGCAAGCCCTTGATCTTCTTTAACTTGAAATGTAAGAGAAAAAAGCCCACATCAAAATAGGGCTATAAAATGATTTCTTATTTGACAAGCTTAAAGACTACACCATTACCTGGACGTGCACTCAAGTTTACCTGGGGGCAGATTGGGAGTGCTGAACTGGGAAATAAAATTACAGCAAAGCAATTAGAACACAAAATCAGCTCTGAAAAAGGCCAGCTGAGGGTGCGTAACAGGTCAAAAACACAGGCGGTGCCTTTCAGCAGGGAGAAAACAGAACACAAGTCATTTCCGGGCTCTCTGAGAAAGATCAAATCCTTCCTGTACCTTCCTCTACAGCCTGTGCCCCATATACCTGCTTCTTTCACTTCTCACTTCCAGAAGCCAGGGCCAAGTTCATATGATCTGCCCCCACCTGGACTACCCCAATAGACTCTCCATCTCAGTCCCTCCTAGTTGCTGTCCTTCCTGGAATCCAAACTGACAATGCTCTTCTGTGCCTTTTGGACAACCCAGAGGACACAGCCTCTACACACATGCAGACAGCAGATCACACTCGTAAACGTTTGGGGTTTTTGCTTCCTATAGTGATTACAGAATGATTAGCTGCCCATCCTTGAAATGTGTAATATTTCTCATAAAGTCCCAGATTCTCCATTCCTCCTGAAAAATTACATGATGAGCTCATATGCTTGGGACACGAAATGTCCTTGAATAAATGCCAGCTGCCCTTTTTCAGTGGGGGCAGAGTGACTTGATTTCTTTCTTGCTTCCTCTTCCTCTTTTTCTCTTTCTCTGTCTCCCTCTCTTATTCTCTTCCCCCCTCTGTTCCCTCCCCTGAGCTTGCTTCACTCATCACCTACTGTGTCACTGCAGAGCTAGAACCTACAAGCCTTTCAAGGGGTCACTTGGGGCCCTTCCCAACATAACCTAACCTATTGTCCCAGAATTATTTCCCATTTGATGCCTTCATCTATTAGTCTATTCTCTGTGTACCCTCGATAGGCTTTTCTCTTGCCCATTCCCCATATCCTGTCTTCATATCTTGAAGACAACCCATAAGTTTTATGTATAAAATTCCTACTTGGTCTTCTGATTTTTTCCAAACATCTGCAAAAGTCAACTCTTTCTCTAGATTTAGTCAGAAAATTAGCACCCTTATCTGTCATTTGTCAATTATGAATTACCATGTGTGTGTGTGTGTGTGTGTGTGTGTGTATTCTGCCATTCAGGAAGTGCTTTGCCCAATAACTCTGTGTTTCCCAGAAAAAAAGAGTATAATGCTCAAAAAGCTTTTGTTGATTGATCCATATACAAATTGGGCAATATGTTTCGTCCACACATCACCTGGGAAGTAGAGAGCAGTCAAATCTAGCAAATACTATCTCAGTGTTGGATGGATTAACTGGACAGCTGCCATCAAGTCACTCAAGTTATACCCAGTGGACAAATTCTTGGTAATACAAAAAGGATTGCTTTGGTTACAGCCCAGGTCCTTTTTAGATAAATGAATGCTATGATTACAAAAGAGCTTTGCTTATTATACTTTCCCATTAAATCTTAAAAAACAACACCTTAGTTCCAGGGCCAATTTGTAGTCTTACATTTCCTCTAGCTTTCTTGTTTACTGAAGAGAAGTTCTCATGATTTGTGCTATCAAAGGAGACAGGTTCTTTTTCTGAGAAACAGACACATCAATTTTATCTTGCACAGATCAGCTCTAAGTAAAGTCTTCAGTAGTTCTGATTTGTATCTCATGCACTATGTATTGGTTTTCACTAAACTTCTACTCTGCTCATTTACCCCATAACTAAGATTTCAATATATCTTATTTTGACCAGTCATTGAATATGTCCTCAGGAGTCACTGAGTACAGGAAAAAGAACCCCAGGTTACGATATAGAAGCAGCCCAGCCAGTATGGCTCAGTGGATTGTGCATGACCCCGTGCAGCAAGAGGTCCCCAGTTTGATTCCTGATCAGGTCACAAGCCTTGGTTTCAGGCTCAATCCCCAAAAGAAGCATGCGAAAGGCAGCCAATCTATGATTCTCACTCATCAATGTTTCCATCTCTTTCCTTCTCTCTCTCTCTCTCTCAAATTAATAAAAACATAATTTTTTAAAAAGATATAAAAGCAGAAAGAGGTGCTGTTGAGCACAAAGGAAGGAGAAAGTTGTGAAGGAAAGTTTTCCAGTACAATAGAAATTAATTTGATATTAATTCAAACAAAGTTGATGGTAACATGTTAACTGCTCCAGAACAGACACTAAGAAAAAAAATCTAAGATATATACAGTAAAAAACAAAAACAATAAAAAATTAAAATGGTATACCACAAAATAACTATTTAACACAACAGAAAGCAGTAATGGAGAAATTCTAGGGGGGAAAGATAAATATTTATATAACGCAGCAAAATGGCAAACAATCACAACAATTACATTAAATTTAAATTGACTAAACACTTCAATTGAAATATAGAAATTGGCAAAATAAATTTAAAGAAAAATATTACCTACCTTTATGTTGTCATCAAGAGACACTTTAAACTCAAAGACATGAGTTAAAAGCCAAAGATTAAAAAAAGATATATCATGCAACAGGCAAGCAGAACTCAAAAAGAGATCAGAATAGCTATACTAATATTAAAAGTAGCATACTTTAAACAAAATTGTTTTTAGGTACAAAAATAGACATTTTAAAATGATAAAATGCCAATGTAGGAGGATGACTTAACCATTATAACATGACCTGTTAAACTAAGTAGGCCTAACAGTTTCCCCAACATTAGCAAAATAGCAACAGTCTCTTAAAGAGCACATAAAATATTCTCCAGGTTAATCATGTCCGGCCATAAAGCATATTTCCATAAATATTAGGAGATTCAAATTATACTTATAGTTCATATATGTCCTTTGACTAAAATGAATTAAAATGACAAATTAATACAGAAGGAATTTTGGTAAACTCACAAATGCATGAGAATTAAACAACAAACTTCTAAATAACAAATGCGTCCATGAAAAATCACAAAACAAATAGGAAAAATTTTGAGGTGAATTAAAATGAAGACATAACTTACCAAGTTTCATGCTATGTAGCTAACACAGTGCTTAGAGGGAAATTTATAGCTGTAAATGCCTATAATAACAAAGAAGAAAGGAGTCAAATTAATATCCCAATCCTTCACTTTAAGTAAAATTAAAATGAAACTAAATCCAAAGCAAACCGAAAGAATGAAATATTAAAAGCTGAGGAGAGCCCTACCCGGTTTTGGCTCAGTGGTTGGCCTATGGATCAAAGGGTCCCGGGTTTGGTGGGTTTGATTGTGATCAAGGACATGTCTTGGTTGCAGGCTCCTCCCCGGCCCGGGCCCTGGTCAGGCCTTGTGCAGGACGCAACCAGTCTATGTGTTTCTCTCACATTAATGTTTCTCTCTGTCTTTCCCTCTTTCTTCCACTTTCCCTAAAAATCAATGGAAAAATATCCTCGGGTGAGGAAAAAAAAAAAAGCTGAGGAGAAAATAAATTAAACAGAAAAACAATAGAGAACATAAGAAATAAGAAAACCAAAAGTTATTTTTTAAATCAAGAAAATTGAACAACCGTTAGCTAAGCTGACCAAGTGGGCAGGGGGAAAATAGGGAAAAACTTAGTTTACTAAAATCAGAAATTAAACTAGAGGGTATCACTACCAAAAAAGTGGAACCAATCCAACTGTCTGTCAGCTGATGAATAAACAAAATGTGGTATCCATACAATCAAATATTATTCTGTTGTATGAAGGAATGATACACTAACATATGCTACAAAATAGATGAACCTGGAAAAACTAGTGAAAGAATCCACACACAAAAGGCCATATGATATATGATTCCATTTACATGAAATATCCAGAATAGACAAGTCACAAATTAGTGGTTATCAGGAGGAGGGGTAGAGGAGACAGAATGAGAAGTGACCACTAATGAATAAGGGTTACTTTTCTGAGGTGATGAAAATAGTCTGAACATAGATGGTGGTGATGGATGCGCATCTGAGTATTTTAAAAGCTACGGAATGGTACACTTTTAAAAGGTAAACTTGTGGTATAGGAATCATATATCAATTAAGCTGTTATTTAAGAAAAGAATGAGAAGTGCAAAAGCTGGGTCATATGGTAGTTTCATTTTAAGGAGGGGTGGAGGGGGTTAACTGTATGGTGACGGATGGAAACTAGACTTCCGGGGATGAGCACAATGTAGCACATACAGAGGTCGAATTATAATGTCAGCTACCTAAAACTTACCTCATGCTATAAGCCCATGTTAGCTCAACAACAAAAAAAGAATAACACTCTCTCAAGAACATACAACTGGTAGTAATGATTCATCTTGGATTTGAAACAAGTTTATATGACTCCAAATCCTGTGATTATTATATCATAGTACTTCCTAGGTTTGTTACCTCTGCCTAGGAGACTCGGGTAGGATACAGTATTTAGTGTGATCATTCTATACTTTGCTTTCAGCCTCCATGCACTTTTAAAGAAAATGGTGCTTTATGGAAGAAAAAAGCCTCAGAGAATTGTAAGAGATGCTCAGAAATTCCAGGTCATGAATCTCTGAAACACAAAGCAGAAGAGAGAGAGAGGATAGGCTCACACACGGGTACACTTTCCTTCTGAGAAGTTGGGAAGCTGCAGCATGGAGACCTCAGTCAGGTTTGGTTGTAGAAATCCGAGTTCAGAAAACCCGGAAAGAGTAGTAACATGCTCTATTAAAGTGTGGAAGGTCAAGTTATGCCCTCGCACTATCTGATGACAAGGAAGAAAGAAATGAAGCTTTAGGCTGAAAGCCCAGTGACTGGGGACAAAGAACCTGAGTGTTTCCTGGCTGCTCTCCTAAATTGGAGCTCTTTCATTGAAAAAGCAAGAACATTAGCCATTGTTGAGTTTTCTAAAGGTAGGTGAGAAGTTTGACAGCTCCGGATAGAAAGAATAAGAGGTGCAGGGAACTGGTAATTATCTGCTATTTGGAGACAAAGGCATGCCTGTGCACACGCACAGGTGTGTGCTCGCCGTTCTCTGGTTTCAGTTCATTATTTAATTCCTTCCTGCCTGCCAATGGAGGAGGCAGATTTCTCCTTGACACTGGCAAAGGGAAGTTACAAAAGAGAAAAGATATCAAAGTTCACTGCGGGGGGTGGGGGTGGGGGGATTTACCAATTGCAGAGAAGATCTAGTTTCTAAAGATTAAAAAATTGATTTATTTTTTTCCAAAAGTAATATTCATGCTGTTTTAGGTATATATTAGGTATTTTTCCTCCCTCAAGCCCATATTCTTCCTCTGTCCATGCTGTTCCATATAGTTGATTGATGCATCTATAAATGTTTCATATCATAAATGAACTGCTAGTTTTTTAATTGTTCTGTGGCTGGAGTTATGTTCAGAGCATGGTCTTGCAGCAGAGAAGAAGAGAAGAAAAAGTCAGAGAAGCATGGGTGAGCACCACTAAAGTCAACATAATTTCTTCAGAGGAAAACACTTAGCTCTGAGGTTATAGGTACACGTAGTTTAGATACATTATATCACATCTGGCATAGTAGTCACGTGGAAGTAAAAGGGGTTATACTAGAAGACAATGTGAAACTTTCCCCAGCTCTTGAGTCTTGTATCATGGAGCTAGAATTATACTGTTATCACTGATTGACTGTGTAGTCTTAGGGATGTTTCTTAAACTCCCTGTCACTTAGTTTTCTCAAATATAAAGTGAAGATAGTAGCATATATATAGGCATATTGAAGTATAGTAATCTCCATCTTTGGTAAGAACTGCCGTTTAAAATTTTAACCCTGCTACTCTGTAAACATTTGCTTCCTTAAATAATAGGGAAAATAAGACTACTCCCCACTCCAGAGAGGCCATAAACTATGCCCCAGCCAGAGTTGTCAGTGCTGGCGCCGGGCCAGGCCTTGAGATATGGTCTCACGGCCCTGTCCCAGCAAACAGGACTTTTTCTCAGGAGGTCCAGAAGTCTCATTCCAAATTTGGAAAACGAAGAGCTGAGAAACATATAAATTGAAAAGACTCCCTCCATAGTGGGCCTCAGAATTTGAGAAGCAAGAGTTCCTCTGGGCCCGCTAGCGCTTAAGCGAAAATGATTAGGACTCCAAATAAATTTGGCTTATTGATTAAGGCATCTTCTGATTTACAATATAACAATATATGTATGTATACACACACACATCCCTAGGGTAGACTGGGGAGCACAGAGGCCATTAATATATGAATAAATCATAGCCATAACCATTCTAACTCCATGGCACTTGCAACTTAAAAGTTATGAAACTTTTTCCTATGAATATTCCAGATACCAAAGATAAGCTGGGATAGGTTAGTTAAAGTATGTTGGGAGAGAACATAGAAGGCCAGGAGCCCCTTCCTGGAGCCCCCTTGGTCCCCATCTAAGGTAGTCCCTGAATAGTTTGAAAACCATACATCATCACCTCCAGGCACCTTTTCTACTGAGAAACCTAGAAACTGAGAAAGAAAGCAACTTTCTCAAGAGTATACAGTCCGTTTGTGGGCAAAGCTGTTAATAAAAACCAGTTCCCATGACTCATAGCCAGCAGCCCCTTTCTCCAATCCAGTCCCCATTTATTTTTACAGGTAAGGGCGCACAGAAGTAATAGTTTAGGAGAGAAAGTCGATTGTTAGAAATAGATACCCCAAACATAGGAATCTATAACAAGACATATTGAGAAAGGAGACAGGGGAACTAAAAAGATGGGAGAAATTAATCTGTATTGCCGTTGAGGGAAATTTAGTCTAAGGACAAACAGCTATTCAACTGTGCAGAGAACAAGAACACATATTTCTTCCAATAATCGTAGTCACTAAGAGGAGTTTGAAAATTGTGTGATAAATTCTCTGTAAAAAGTTAGGGGAGACTAAATGTATTATACTAGGATTTATATCCAAAATGGGTAAAATTATTAAAAACAAACAAACCCAGTTTTGACTTTTAGAGGGTAAGCTTCAGTAGTCTGAAAAATTCATTTTTATCAAACACTGCATGCCTCAATGATGTTAATTCTTTAGGGAGGTTTTATCTATTTGTGTAGTGTATTTATTGACAACTTTCTATCGAATAATTGTCATTGTTTGGAAAGATTAAAGTTGTGGCAAAGCAGATATACACAGTTAGAGAGAAAAGAAAATTCTTTTAAAGGACAGATGGGAAGAGAAAAGTCTCTCATTGTTTCTCAGAAATGCTAGGCTTATATGTATTAATATCTCTTGCCATCAAATGCCCTTCGCCGTCTGCTCAATATCTAGCCAAACAAAAGAGTCACCTTCTCCACAAGACTCTTTCTAACTTCTCCTCGCCCACACTGACCTCACTTTATCTACTTGACTCATGTAGCTTTGGAGTGCCTGCAACATTCCTTGAATTACTTGTCTTATACTTTATGCAAAGTATAGATTATTTATTAATATCCCTTATGCATGTATCTTATATACCTTTTTAAATTAAAAATCATTTGAATACAGATTGAATGTTGGCTCTTTTATCACATTGAGCAGGACACATAAGGTTCAATAGATGTAACGCATCAATAAAGAAATAAATGTATGAAAAAATAAATAATGGATAAATTTAGGAGCAGTATTGAAAATACTGAGTGAAAATAGACACTTTTTGAAAGAGGACACACAGAAGGCCGAGAGACATGAAAACATGCTCAAAGTCACTAATCATCCAAGAGTTGCAAATCAAAACAACAATGAGATACCATCTCACACCTGTCAGAATGGCTATCATCAACAAATCAACAAACAACAAGTGCTGGAGAGGATGTGGAGAAAAAGGAACACTCGTGCACTGCTGGTGGCAATGCAGGCTGGTGCAGCCACTGTGGAAGACAATATGGAGTTTCCTCAAAAAATTAAAAATGGACTCCCATTTTACTCACTAATCGCACTTCTTCTAGGCCTATATCCCAAGAAACTAGAAACACCAATCGGAAAGGATATATGCACCCCTATGTTCATAGCAGCACAACTTACAATAGCTAAAATTTGGAAACAACCTAAGTGCCTATCAGCAAATGAGTGGATTAAAAACCTGTGGTATGTCTACACAATGGGATACTATGCTGCTATGAAAAAGAGGGAACTTATACCATTTGCAACTGCATGGATGGAACTGGAGAGCATTATGCTAAGCAAAATAAGCCAGCTGGATAAAGATAAATAGCACATGATCTCACTCATATGTGGGATAGAATGATCAACATAAACTGATGAACAAAAATAGATCCAGAGTCAAATGACAGGAGAGGGGGTGGGTTAGAGAGCAACCAAAGGACTTGTATGCATGCATATTAGCATAACCAATGGATACAGACACTGGGGCGATTGGGGCTTGCCTGGGGTGGGAATGGCTGGGGAGGGAGAGGGTCAATCGGGGGAAAAAGGAGACATATGTAAACCTTCAGACAATTAAAAGGAAGGAAGGAAGGAAGGAAGGAAGGAAGGAAGGAAGGAAGGAAGGAAGGAAGGAAGGAAAGGACTGAATTAAAGCAACCCAAGCCAAGTGAATGATTTAAAAATATTTACATGTGAATTATATTCATTTTACACATTTCAATCATGAGATACTGGCTTATTCCATGAAGTCTCTGCATGGTATAATAAGAAAAAAGCATAATGGAATTGAAAATAAATGCCGTGTTCCTGACAAAATAAGCCACTGACTTAATTGTAAGCAGGTTGTGTCACATCTACGCTTATTTCTTGATAAAATAAGTAAGCAGACTGGATGAGGAGCTGTGAGGCCACTTCCAATTTTGACAATAATTGATTTATGACATGGTGGCAACTAAGGGAGAAATGGCCAAACATTCTCCATCCATGTAGAAAGAGGACCTAGTTTGTTGGTTTTACTCCTCAAACTGGGGTGTGAAAACAGCCCAGATCCAGGAGTCACCAGATCTAGATGCTAGTCCAAAACTCTGCTAATTACTCTGTGGCAGTACCCAAGGAACTCTTAGACTCTCTCTGTCCCTCAATGGTTTCATCTGTCAACACTTGCCTCTTCCAACTCTACTTTGCCATCATTTCTACGTTAGAATACCTTTCACTCATTAGAGTGAAAAGCAAAATGATTATATGGTCAAATCTGGGAAACAGAAAGTGAGGTCCAACAAGAGTATGGGGCTCAGGCAGTTAGTGGCAGAACAATTGCTTTTAGGATTAAGACCCAAATCTGACGGCTTCTTCATGAACATCTAGTCTCATCTCTCACCACTTTCCTAACTCACTAAATTCCACGTGTTAGTTCCCCTGATGTGGTACTTCCCAACCTTTTCCACAGCACAGAGAATATTTTGTGATACACAGTGGCGAAAATAATGCAAGGCCTTGTATATATTTTTTATACTTATGAAAATAAAAATGGGAGGAAAGGTGTTTCCTCCAATTTATACCTTCTCTCCCTTATATGTAGTATCTATGCACTTCCTTCTGAATGTGTCAGTTGGGCCTGTCTGGTCCCAGCATTCCCCGGATTCCTCTCCCTTTCAAAACTGGCTTATCCCATTTACTTGGAGATTCTGATCTCTCCTTCAGTTACTCCATTCAAGTCATTCATGTTTAGCTTAAGTGGCAGCTAGTGGCTGGCTGAGTATTGCATAGGGAAGCATTATCATTTTAATAAGTGCTTTTGGTTTCTTAACCTAAATTAGGATATTCAAGCACCACAGCAGGGTCAGTAGATCAAATATGTTGGACCGGGCAAGACCTTTCAATGATTTAAGAGGCATTTCATTCAGGCTTCTCTCTCTACACGCGGAGAACAGGTACCACCAGAAGTGAATTAATGAAATCGAGTTAGTGAGCAGCTCTGTGAGCGCTCCTAGTCAGAACTCAAACTCTGCCATTCCCCCAGGGGTAGAAAGGCACCCAGAGGGCAAGCCCACTGAGTCAGCAGGAAGACTGTTTGGGCTGGGGTAGGTCTGGCAAAGCCTGCAAGGGCAATGCAGAGGGGAATATAGATGCCAATTCAGTTCGGAACACACAGCAGGAGCATCAAGAATACTGCAGCAAAGAGGAGAGGAGGGATCCAAGCCAGATGCCTCACAGCTGGAAGAGAAGGCTCCAATGCCATAAAGCAAATGCCACACAGGAGTGGAAATTCACCAGTCCCAAGAGGAAGAAGTGCTCTTTCTCTATCACTGAACTCTTATTTAGTAGTCTCAACAGAAAGCCCCCTTGGGGTTTAATAAATTGGAAAGATGCTCCTTCAAACATCTTATCTGAAGTAAAGCTTAATAGAGCTCAAGGAACCCCTCAGCTCTGTAATAAGTAAGGCTCTAGACCAGTGATGGCGAACCTATGACACACGTGTCAGAGGTGACATGCGAACTCATTTTTTTGGTTGATTTTTCTTTGTTAAATGGCATTTAAATATATAAAATAAATATCAAAATTATAAACATTTGTTTTACTATGGTTGCAAATATCAAAAAATTTCTATATGTGACATGGCACCAGAGTTAAGTTAGGGTTTTTCAAAATGCTGACACGCTAAGCTCAAAAGGTTCGCCATCACTGCTCTAGACCCACCTATGTGAACCTCCTACAGACCTCATCCTTAAGAGTACTTTTCAGATTTCAAAGCACAATGTACTCTAAGATCCATTCTCAGTAACTCTCCCTCAATAGCATAAGTTGGCAAACTTTTCCTGTAAGTACGTTAAGCTTTGCAGGCCATGTTCTCTCTGTTGTAACTACTCAACTTTGCCATTGTATCATAAAAGCAGCCACAGGCAACATGTACATGTATGAGAATGGCTGTGTTCCAATAAAACTTTCTTTACAAAGGCAGGCAGTGAGATGCATTTGATCCATTTGGAGTGCAGTTTACTAGCCCCTGCTCTACAGCAGTACTGAGAAGAAAGTCAATACTCCCCTCTTCTCATGTGCTTATACCTAGTGCTCCAGCAGGAAAGATCTCTGAAGTCTCCAAACTCAAGGGGCTGGATTGCCTTTCCCATGACCATGAGTTCTTCACTCCTCTAGGTCACACCTAACCTTTTTCCCCTCACTGAACCCAAATCCTTGGGCTTGAGTCATTCAATGTCCTAATTTCAGGAGGTAGGACAACAGATATCATGGCACAGCGGGGAAGAGCAGGGCAGACTAGCCAGCAGATTACCAATGGTTCAAATAGTTCTGCAATGATTTTTGCTGAGGAAATTAGACTCCGGAGTTTTACTTTTCAGCTTTATGTCCCATTATACTAGGGGTTAATGACAAACACAATATGATTGCAACTGAGGGAATTACCAGCAGCCTTTACTGATTAGAAGATGTAAATTAAAAACACAAAACAAAAAATAAACAGAGGAAGCTGCTAATGCCTTGGGCCAGAAGTCAGAAGGCCAGAGGCCAGGGGATGGGTATGACTAATTGTCTGATATCTTCAATTAGTGATTAAGCCTCTCAGAGCAATTTTCCTCACTATTAGATTAGGACAACACTTTCTCTGACACATCTTGTCAGCACTCTGAATGAAACCCTCTAAAGACTCTCCTTAAGCTTCAGATAAAATAGAAATTCCTTACTCACCTTTCTGGCCTCACCTCTTATCACTTGACCCCTCAGCCATGAGTGCAAGACACAACTCCCCTACTCACATATTTTTTCTCTCCCAGTAGATCATTAACTATTTCCCACCCCAACCTCCTTATTTCTTAATCTTGTTTACCCTTCTAGTCTCTATTTAGACATCTGTCTTCTATCACACCTTTCTTAACCCCTAAGACTGGATTAGGTATTTCTTTTTCACAATCTCATATAACTCTATCATTACTCTCATCACACATTCCTTTAGAGAGGAAACACAAATTCTTTGAAGTTACTTAGAGAAGAGGACTCTAAATATCTTCATTTGAAGAACATTTGAAAAACTAAGTTCTTTACCCCACAGAACAGATGACTCAGTCAAGCAAGTAAATGTTTTACCTTCCCTGTGCAGCATCCTTCAATGGCATTACTAATCTAATTCTCCATTGGGAGAACCTCCCACCTCACTGTCAGTTTAGGTTTTTTTAAGTGAGACTGACCACACCCATTACCTACAGAAATGGAGGGACACAGGGCTGGCCAATCAGGGTATTTAATCCCCGTGTTTCATTGAATGGATCAGGAATATCCCCAGCCCCACTCAAACCAACAATAATTTTGAGATGCTTCTGTATCTGTTGGGAAAGGTATGCTATAAAGCCAACACAGAGGAAAAACAAGCACAGAGAAGGACAGAGATATACTAGCAAGAACAGCAACCCTACATCCACATGTACCTGCAGCTCCTCACTGTGAAACTTTTTACTTATATGGGCCAATAAATTTCCATTTTTTTTAAAGCCAATTTTTGTTGTCATTTGGCTTTTCTTTCAAGCAAAAAGAGTCTTGACTAATCCAGTGGACATGAAAGCTGCCTTTGTGGGCATAAAGAATAGCATAATTGAACTGAGTTTATTCACTGGAAAAATTCCTCTCTCATGTCATGCTGCACCACAGTGTTAAAGATTTCTGAAATACTCTGGTTGTGACAGATGACTAATTTATAAATTGACCTTGGCCTACATAATAAAGAAACATTCTATTTGGCTCAATACTTGAAAGGCTAGTCTGTGAGAAGATAGAATTAAGTCAGGGATAATCTCTTCTATTCATACAAATATTTACAGTCATCCATTTCTTATTTTTTCCAGTAAGGGAGCTGCTATAAAATATCTATCTCCTCTTGATAGCTTAATAACCATTTAATCAGAAAAAAAATTCACTTGTCCAAGAAACTCAAGAGTACAGCGAAGTAAAAAGACAGTAGAGTATAAGGCCATAGGCCCTGAAATCTGACTGTTCAGATTTTTAATCATGGCTCTGACACTCACTAGCTGTACACTCTTGAAAAATTTACATAAAGACCCTTATGTTTTAGGTTCCTTGGTTGGAAATTATCAACAATTGTCACAATTCACAGATAGTTGTGAGGATCAAATGAGATATCATATATAAAGCATTTGGCATGTTTCCTGGCACAGGTTATTACTAATATCATCACCATTACAGGTAAATCTTCATGGCATTTGATTAACCAACTGTTTCTTAGATATAACACTAATAATACAAGCAACAACAACAACAACAACAACAAAAATATGAATTGGGCTTTACCAAAATCTTTCTTTAAAAGCATTTTTGACATAGGAGCATGGAACAGGAGATCTAGCCTCAGAGGGATTGTGGGAGAGGGTGGTGGGTGGGAAGAGATCAAAGGTTTTGTATGCATATATGCATAACTCTTTGATATTGACAATAGGGTGGTGAAGGGTTGGGATGAGGATCAGGAGCAGGCTAGAAGGAGTCGATGGGGGTAAAAAGGGGATATACATTGTAATACTTTTAACAATAAAGATTTAAAAATAATATTTTGGCATAGACCATGTGATTTATATATGCATGCATACATTAGTTCCAGTATATTTTGAATGACACTGTAATAATGAATACATCATTATAAATTTGTCTAAAGTTATGGAATGTATGGTACAAAGAGTGAACCCTAATGTAAACTATGGACTTTAGTTAATAATAATGTAACAATATTGGCTCATCAATTGTGACAAATGTGCCACACTCATGCAAGGTATTAATAATAGGGGAAACTTGTCTGTGTGGGGTAAGAGGGGTGAGACCATATATTAAAAACCTCTGTACTTTCTACTTAATTTTTCTGTAAACCTAAACTGCTCTAGAAAATGTTTATTAATTATAACATTTTGTATGTTAAAAAATAAAGAATTAGTTCCAGTATACAACCTGAGAAAAGCTAGTTAACATTTTCAGTATCTTAATCAAGATGCTCACTTTAGGAATAGAAGCTCACATGGCGTTTGGACACCTTTATCTCTAATCAATATCAACGATTTAGGCCCTAACCGGTTTGGCTCAACGGTCCCGGGTTCGATTCCAGCCAAGGGCATGTACCTTGGTTGCAGGCACATCCCCAGTAGGAGGTGTGCAGGAGGCAGCTGATCCATGTTTCTCTCTCATCAGTGTTTCTAACTTTCTATCCCTCTCCCTTCCTCTCTGTAAAAATTCAATAAAATATATATTTAAAAAATATCAACGATTTAGGATTTGGTTAATTAGCATATGAAATATTAGAAACACTCTTGTAGAAAAAGATGTAAGAATCCGGCAAGCCTGGAGACATGCTTCAGAATGGTGCCTGGGATTAGGATTCAGAAGAGCATTAGTTCAGATATTAAAATGGAAGAAATGAGTCACGTGACTTGGTGGGAAGGTTAGAGATTCCTAGGACTCAGGTAGCCTTAATGACCTCTATGAACTTGTAATATGGTCAGGACTTGTCTGCCTATTTGCTTATATTTGTGGCAGATATTAGTCTGTGAATTGCTTTTCAATAGCATCCAGCTCATGGAGGAAGAACCTACAAGCCCTCACTTACCTCTATATCATGGAGGCCACTGATATTAACAAAAAGCACAAAATAATCATAAATAATCAAATTAGCTAGGTCAGGGTGCAAGAGCACTCTCTGGAATATTTTGGTATTTGACCAGGAGCTATTTGAGCACTCTTGGGATGTTCTGGGGCAAGACTCGAGATCAAATCATAGAACAGATTCCCTTGCAATGGTTCCTGGGTCTAGCTGGGCTGGAATCACCTGAAGAGGCTTTAAAAACATAGGTAACCCTCTAGCTCCAGAGCAACTGAATCAGAGTCTCCAAGGAAGAGACCTGTGTATTGATATTTCTCATAGTTCCCTAAGTGGTTCTCAAAAAGGCCCACTGACACTAATTCAGGAACCAGCTGGCCTTTGGAAATCACAGAACAAAATGCCCCTTAAAGAATCTGTGATCCTATGTCTATATGACTCCTGGGTAAGGAAGCCTTTATAAGGTCAATTGAAATATCCGTAGTAGAGAAGGCAATGTCAAGAGACAGGAAAGAAATCAAATGATGCGAGAGAAAGAGAGAGAAGGTGGGTATTGAGGGGTAGGGAGGTGCTACGCGAATTCTAATTAAGGATCTTATAATCTGGGATAATTGCAATTGCCACTAGACAGACACCATTCTTTCCTTGGAACTGAGAAATCAATCATAAGCTCACAGCTTACTTTTGCCAACTCTCAGTTACATTCCTGGCTAGAGTCTGTCTCAAGCAAATGAATTCTAGTTATTCCTCCTAACTCTTGTTGGCAGAACACAGGACATTTACCATCTGCTCAGCTTTGCCTTGGCAATAGGTAAACACTGCCTATTTCTCCAAGGCAATGAGCAGAAAGAGATAACATATCACAGCAGAGCTGAGGGTGGGGCTCCAGTGTCATGTCTGTGTTCGGTGTGATTCCCCTGAAAAGGGTTTCTGCAGCTGCTGGGGCTTACTTACCTAGCTGCAGGCAAGGATCTGGCTCCCAGACACCATGCCAATGCAACTGAAGAATTCCATGACGGTGGAAGTTCAGAAATAACTCTTACATATTTTTTTCATCCTTTACAATTTCTTCAAGCTTTTGCACTTTAAGTCTAAGGTTTGCTGGGACATTACTTTTTCTTAAGTCATTTGTTGTGGTGACTAAGACCCAAGGTTCCCTGCTCTCATGAAGCTTACCATATGGCATGGGAAACAAATAGGTAACTGATAGTGTTGTAAGCATTATAACATGGATGGCTAGGAAGTACTTCTTAGTGGGACTGGGATGCATGTTGTCAGGAAAGAAATTTCTAGGAAGTTTTATTTTAAAATTATCCAAGGATGAGTATGAGTTAGCTGGTAGG
This sequence comes from Myotis nattereri, assembly GCF_964212035.1. Lineage (NCBI taxonomy): Eukaryota > Metazoa > Chordata > Mammalia > Chiroptera > Vespertilionidae > Myotis > Myotis nattereri. The sequence continues at coordinate 91,537,839 of NC_138080.1, forward strand.
AAGAAGAGATATTAGCTGAGAAAGCCAAAATATTCTCAACAATGCCAATATTCCTAAAGCATAGAGGCAAAGGTAGAGAGTGGCAAGAGTTGAAGCTAAAAAGATACTCAGGGTTAGGTTAAGAAAGGTTCCCTGGGCCATGCTAAGGAGTTGACATTTTATCTTGATGACAAAAGGAGATCCTGCAGGATCTTAAATCTGGGAATAATAAGATAAGACTCATTATTGGGCCAGTTTGCCACCCTAAATCTTTTCATTCATTATTCATTTGACAAAGATTAATAACATATTTTCTATTTGGTAGTACTGCTGTAGGCAGAGAGGTATGATGATAAACATACAGAAAAGGCCTGTGTTCTCACAAAGCAAGAAAAACACACATAGAGAATAATTTCTGAGGATAATATGTACTGTGAGGATAATAAAAAAATGGAAGAATGTGATTGAGACTGAGGCGGTAAGTGCAAGGCTGTTGTGTGTGTGTGTGTGTGTGTGTGTGTGTGTGTGTGTGTGTGTGTGTGTGTGTGTTTACCTTGGAATCAAAAGGACCTCTCTGAGGAAGTGGTATTTAAGATAAGACAGAGTGTTGTGATTAATTAGCCATGTCTATTGCATGTGTTGGTGGAGAGCAGGTGATCTATCTGCTCTGTACCTTTAAACCAATATATTTAATTTAAATTCACCTGGGATCTGACCCTTATCACCCTCTGCTTTGTATTTTGATCATGAGTACCCACACCTTCTCTCCCCATTTGACAGGCAGCTTTTTAAGGCTAGGAATCATGTGTCTGTGCCTTAGCTTCCTCATCTATAAGACAGAATTAGTTGATCATGGAATCTTCAAATAATAATTTCAGAATTATAATAGATAATGCATTTTCATCACTTAGCTTAGCACCTGGCTCACAGAATATGTTCAAAAATGTTACTTGTTTTTGTTACAATAATTGCAATAATAATGATAAGTATTTTTTAACACCTATGGCTAAATACCAAGCCTCACACACAGTATGTAAAATTACTATTAAATGAAAGCAGTTAAAAATGGTTTCTGAGGCTAATACCAGTGAGTGAGTTGCTCTGATGTGTGTTAGTGTTTTATAGGGACACCATTCAAAAATGTGAGCAGCTGTTCTCTCAGTTGAATGAGATGAGGTCTGAGCAAAAACTGGAGCAGCAACTTGAGAAGTTTGTTGGACAAAACTCAGATGATGGCTTTATCCATGTTAAGAAGGTACCTGACAAAAAAGATGAGTTGTCATCACCTTGAATGTCTGGAGTGGATGCCAAAGGACAGAAGGAGGAAAACCCATCACCACTTGCACCTAGATTAGCACTGTCCCTCTTCCTCACCCTAAATCCCACAGAGCACTGCGACAATGTGTGCGAGTGGCCGCTGCTGGCTGAACGCCTCCCTTCTGTGGGCTCTCTGGACAGTGGGAGCAGATCCATGAGCTTCGGGGAGAAGCACCAAATGTCTGTTTCTCTCTGTCAGAAGCACTTCAGACATAACAATGCACCTTTCTTCACCCAGCATTGCAGAGTAAAGCTGTTTCACCTCTCCACCAGCCTGTCCCCAGCTGGTGACAGCCCCAGGTTAATTAAATGGGAGCCCTCTGCTCCCTCCAAGCCCTTGAGGTACCACCCGTAATTACTCTGCTATTTAGAAATGCCAAGTCTCTGTATTTGAAGTACTCAAAGTGCACTGAGTCCCTGAGGATGGGGAAAATGGTATTGCAATAGGACTCTGAGCAACTCCACTCGGAGAAAGATAGAAATCCCGTGAGGTACGAAAACACACAGGAAAGAATTCCTTCAGTACCAGTCAAGTAATGAGCAAAATAATAATATTAATCTCCACTCTGTATTAAGAATAATGCTAGGCACTGGGCAATAAAAGGAAATGAGAAATGCCCTCCTTCCTTCAGGAGTCACCCTTCATTAGAGTAAATAAAACATATTCAGAAGCAAATGAGAAAGCAAGTGTTTTAGACCAAGAAAGAACCATACATGGAGCTAATAAAAGGGCAAAGAATCTAGGCTTGGGATCTAGCTGGACTAGGGTTTGAATCTGGCTCAGCAATGTGACTTTGGGCATTACTTCCCTTACCTGTTTTTTTAGTTTCCCCATGTGCAAATGGCAGGACCGGCCCCAGAGAGGTGTTATTAGAACTCAGTAAGAAAATATATGTAAAATGCTTTAGTGTCATGTCTGGCACAGAGTAGGCACTCAATGAACCCATATCCTCAACAAATATTTAATGTGCATGCTGTGCAAGGAACTGTTAGATGCTGGGAACAAGACAGACACAATTCAAGCTTTCATGCAGCTTACATTCCAGAAGAATAGATGATTTGGAAGATTATAACCCTCACAGTACCCAAGGTCCTACTCTGTGCCAGGAACACCAATAAAGCAAATAAAAGCAGGTAAGCTCAATATTATTTCATCAAGAAGATTGATAAGGAAATTAAGAGATGTGGTGTTAAGGACTTGGTTGCCTGTTTGGGGAAAGCGATATCTGAGCTGAGGCCTGAATATCTTGCCATACAAAGATATGAAAAAAAAAACAACTTTCTACGCAGAGTGAACTTAATAAATGCTAAACATGACTAGTAATGCTACAACTAGCTTCCCAGTTTCATGTGCAGGCTATTTGATCTGGGGTAGTTTGGGAGAGTGATAGGCCAGAATGGGATGGAGATAACACAGACTTCTGCATGGAGGAGGGTCTTTGGCTGGATGTTGAGAGTGAAGTTTAGTTAGCAAAGACGATCAAATAAAAACACTAGAATTGCGCATTCATACAACATTTAAGACAGGGGTTCAGAGGAACTTAAAATCACTCTCATTCATTTTGTGTTGTCTATGACTGCTTTTTCTCTAGAATGGCAGAGGTGAATAGTTGAGATGAAGACCATGACCATCTAGCTCACAATGCCTAAAATATTTACCATCTGACCCTTCACAGAAAAAGCTTTCCAAGCCCTGTGTTAGAGGTTACAAAGCACATTTAAATAAAAAAAATACTGTGGAGACAACCTGAGGAGATTTGAGATGGGCTTACTGACAAGCCTGCTTATGGCACAGAAGTCCATAGCCAGCCACCTTGGTCTCTCTCCAAACTTAGCGTGTAGCTGCAGGCACCTGGTTGGCACTTACTCAATTGTGGAAAGTGAATGAATGAATCAGATGTCCCAGAGGGCTCTTTAATATAAAAATAGTGGAGAATGTCTTCCTTCCTCACTTTACAAACAAGACAATTAAAGTAGATACAGTAAAAGCTAAGACAAAACCAGGTGTCTCCTAATTCTAACTCCCAGTTTACTGCTCTTTTCCACCGAGATGTATACTCAGATCCAGAGTGCCAGCTCATAACAACCTGAAGTAAGAAGGGTGCCTTCTTTCCCTGCCATCAGCAAAGCCTCAGCCAAACCTCAGGTCTCCAATCACACCGACACCTGGTCCAGTTAATCACCATATGTCACTACTTCTGCGGGACCAACTGCTCTCACTCATCAAAAACTCTGCTCAGTCCTGGGAAGACACGTGGGAAGGTCCATGGGTGTTTGCTAATGATCATTCCCAGTCAGCAGTCAGAGGAAGCCCCATGGTCAGATACAATTTTATGCCCCCTCTGGAAACGCCCTAAATATATGCCTCTTCTACCTCGTCTATCCCATGGGGAAGGTAAAGTCCTACCATTTAGGAGTTAATTGCTTCTTCATGCATATTAGGAAACTTTAGCAAGAAAAGAATATTCCCAAACCCTGCACATGTTAAGAAAGACAGAGTGAAGACACATCACTATGAACAGGACATTAGGGGTCAGAAGTCAGTTAGCCCAGGTATGCTGTGGAATAGGTAGTTCAGAGTTTGAGCTCTGAAGACGCTGCTATCTAAGTTTAAGTCCTACCTCTGCCACTCACCCGCTTTATGACCTTGGATAAGTCACTTGATCTTTCTGACCTATAGTCCCTTCTCCTGTGAAATGGGGACAACAGCACGTATTTCACTGTATTCTCATGAGAACCAGAACTAGAGCGATGTGAGCAGAGCACTCATGAGGGTTCTTGTTGACAGGAAGCACTTGCTAATAGCAGAAAACGATGATGCTGATCTGAGTGGTGTGGCAGGGGTCTGACTCTGATCACTGTCAAGCAGATGTGCAAAGCATTGAACTTCTCTAAACCTCAGCGTCTCCATCTATAAAACAAGAACAAAAATATTCTCTAGCTTACAGAGCTTCTGTGAGGACTAAATAGCATAAGAATGATAAAGTACTTAGCAAAGATCATGGCATTTATTAATGGGTCATTAAATGTCACCAAATAAAAACAAACCAAATAAGATGCTAACACCTGCCTGGGAAAGCTCTACAACTCTTTGGAAAATGAAAGATTATGAATATAAAAGTGTCTATGTTACACTAAACTGCTCTGCATGTATTGTGGGTTGTCAGGGTTACTACCCAGCTGAGGAAGCCTGTTTAATGTCTGTTTACTTTGGCCTGTGATTTGAAGGTCATTCATGGGAGTTGGATGCTTTGGTGGCCAGGTGCTATGTGAGGCCAGGGATTAATTAACCTGTGATCTATGACTTTTAATTATTGTTCTCAAGTCTCGCCTAATATTTGCAAGTGACTCTTAAAAAGCCATATGGCCTAGCAAAGCACTTGGGACTGAAACATTGGCAGAGACTCATCTGTGTTATTCCACTCCCCTGCTTAGGTTTATGAGAGAGAAGGCACTCGCTGGGCTGAGGGTTGGCCAGTTTCCAGACTAGAATATTTAAATTTTTGTGTTTAAATACACACAAGCACACCTGTGTGCATACTACACATATGTGAGCACAAGTTCAGCCCTGGGCAACATGCCAGGCAGCATGGCATACTAGAGATAACATGGGCTCTGAGGTCAAATATTCTCCAGGTTTCATCACTCACTAGCTACATGAACTTGGGCAAGTCATTGGGCCCCCACGTGCCTCAAAGTCTTCACTTAATAGGAATAATAAAAATCTACCTGGTAGGGTTATAGACATCTCGCCATAACTGACCATAAATATAAAGTTATAGCTGGGTCAATGCTATGAGCTTTTTAATAAGCCCCAATGCCCTAACCGGTGTAGCTCAGTGAATAGAGCGTCGGCCTGGAGACTGAAGGGTTCCGGGTTTGATTCCGGTGAAGGACATGTACCTGGGTTGTGGGTACATCCCTAGTAGGGGGCATGCAGGAGGCAGCTGATCGATGTTTCTCTCTCATCAATGTTTCTCTCTATCCTTCTCCCTTCCTCTCTGTAAAAAATCAATAAAATATATTTTAAAAAAATAAGCCCCGATATTTTTACGTTACCTTTAGTTATTTAACTGAGTCTCAAATTCATCATTAATAAAATGGGGATAATATCATCTACCCCATGAATTAATTCTCTTAACCCATATTTATGGGAATATTTTCTGTTGCAGACATAGTGGTAATTACTGGGAATACAATGACAAACAATAAAAACACTGTCCTTTCCTTAATGGAGGTTAAGTTCCAAAGTGAGAGAAGCATTAAATAAGTGAAAATATAGATGATTACTTCCTCTTATGTTCTATAAGAGAACGTCTAGCATCTATACAGGGATTACCTACTATAGATTGGGGAATCAGCAGATGACTTCCAAAAGAAGTGACATTTAATCTTATTTCTTAAGAAGGAATAGGAGTAACAAAGCAAAGAATGGCATGAACAATGTCAGAGAAAACAGCATGTCCAAAGGCCCTGTTTGCGATTCATTCATTTTGTTGAGCAAAGTTCATGAGGACAGACCACCCTCTTGGCCCTAAGGATATAGTGGTGACAAGATAGATCATCTGAAGACTGTGTGTGTTGCTTACATTAGTAAAAGAATAAGAAAGGAAATGAATTTGAATCACTTAGCACAGGGCATGGCACAAACGCAGCACTGCACATACTGGAAATAATAATTAAGATCACTATAGCAATGATAATAATTATAAAAGTAGCAATCCATAGTCCCAGGGGAGAAATGAGCTCCACCCATTCAAAACTAAACATTGTAATCATGCTTTTGGCTTACAGGGAAAGAAAAAAACACCCTCCAACTTTGTTTTAGAAAAAGAAGTCCCCCAGGATTCACACTAGAGTTTGAAGGACCCAATTGCTGTCCAGTCTTCCCTTAGATCTGAACACCCCGTAGAGGAGCATTTTAGGATTAGGAATGTGAAGTGTTGGTCTTGTCTCATCCCTTCCTCCAGGGAGACCAATGACAGGAGCCTACCTCCTAAAGGTCCTGAGTGTTCCATTCATGGGGGAGGGCAAAGACCACTTGGCAGGGTTACAGCAGCAAAGAGGTTCAGCCTCTCATTTGACCTCTGAGGTTCCCAAAGAGTCAAGAAATAGATAAAACCCAGAGGCCAGTGAAAGGCTGTCCTTGCCCAGAGTTGTGGGTGACATGTAAAAAGTCTTCTCTAGCTGAGATCATCTCTCCTACTAATGCCTAAAGTGCCACCATAGCTGACTGGTTCTTTGGTTCAGATAGAACTTTCTCTTAAACATGTGGAAATTGACATTGGGCATTTCATGATCATATTGGCAAAGAAACATTTTTCTTTACTTAAAATTAGAATTTTAAATAAATCATTGCAGCCCCCCCTTTCTTTGAAGCAACTCAGGTCCAGAAAGAGGAAGTGAGGTCACACATCCTGGCAAGGACAGATCCAAGACCAGAACACAGATTTCCCACTTCTGATTCCTTCTCTTGGACCTTCTATCTCTGAGTCCCCGTTCTCTAAATCATTTTGTCCCCCCCCTCCCCACACACATTATTTCTCTACTATTGGAAAGGAGGGTACATCTGTAGCATTAATTCAGGAGCTGGTAGTTAGAACAGAAGTAAGAACAAGAGGGAACAAGACACTCAGGATAATTAGCAACTTTCCCTGGCATCGGTCCCTCCCCAGCAGGTTCTGCCAAGCCTCAGGGAATCTCTGGCATCACAACCAGCTGATAACAAGTAGCATCAGCACTGTCGTCACTAAGACAGTGTCTGGAGCTCAAGACCATCAAGCTTTAAGCTTGTCTTGCTGGCTGCTGGTTGCTTCCCCCGAAAGGCATTCCAGAAACGATGCCTCAGAACATAGTTCTCCACTCTCCCTTCCATGGCTTACCCAGCATTTTCCCCTGAATCTTCCTGTGCGCTCTGAGAGTCTAGGAAATGAGGCTCTTTGCCTTGGCAGGAAACCTCTGGGAATTGTGTTTCTTGGAAAGTTCAAACAGTAATAGTAGCACTCTTTCTTTTTCATCGAACTATATTTGACATATAACATTGTGTAAGTTTAAGGTGCACATGTTGATTTTATACATTCATATAATGTGACATGATTGCAACTGTAGCATTAGCCAGCACCTCAATCCATCACATACTTTCATTTTAGTGGTGGGAATAATTAAGACCTAGTCTCTTAGCAAGGCTGCTCTTTATAATACAATATTGTTGTCCATAATCACTATAGAGTGCATTAGATCTCCAGGATTTATCTACTAGTTATGAGTTTGTACCCTTAAACAACATCTTTCCTTAAAGATGCTTTTAAGAAAAAACGGAGCCAAGGTTTTTTTAGGCTTAACATGGTGTGTATATAATGCTAGCTACCGGCTTGCTACTAACTACACTTGAGACCGTACCTGTACCTGTCTATCTAAATGGCCTCATCTGGACTCAAGCACTCCCACACCTTTCTGATAGGGCAGGAGAAAAAACAGAACACAGATTATTTCTTTTACAAAAGGCAATAGTGAACTTTAGGATCCCACATTCTAACCCTGGCTCTGCCGACTCTGGCTGACCCAGTCACCTTGGGCAAAGCCCTTCTTCTCTCTGACTCTTAGTAGCATTGTTTGTAAAAACTATATATATATATAGTTTGTAAAAACTATAAATATATATATATATATCTATCTATATATCTATATATATCTATCTATATATATATATATATATATATATATATATATATATATATCTCCTATGTAGTGTTGTTTTTTTTTCTTTTTTTCCCTTTTATTAATATCCACATCTTAAAAGGAATTATTTTCATAAAAATATCATGACCACTTCTAAAAACTAGAAGACCTAACCAACTGGATTCATATTCCCACATGATAATCTGTGGTGCTCTGCAGTGGTGTCCAGTGTAGAAGGGTCATGTCCACTCCCTTTCACTCCAGTTCCCACCGGGTCATAGTCCCTAGCTGGTTAACTGTCTGGAACAAATAAATCTCTGAGTTTATGAACCTGAACTCAGTAGTAAGTAGTTGCACCAAGCGAAGCATCCCCTATTTGGGCAAGTGTGTGCATTCATCAAATATTACTGAATGAGTGAGATGTGGCCCTTTCCCTAACACCTTAAATTATGGCACCTTCATGGTAACTCATTTCCTATCCTATGCTTTTACATTTTGATTAAGGCTGCTTGACTCCATGTACTTAGTTTTTCTATTTAATTAGTTCTAGAGTATTTAATTTTATTTTGCCTCATTTGTAAGCATTCTTATTCCTCAAAACCCTTTGTCCATATTAACAATCATGATCTCCCATTTGATATCAATATATGTGACCTTTATCTAAACTTTCTTAAGCCTTTTTCCTACCTGTCACGGGAGTTCTGACATACTAAGTCAGTTCAGAGCCTTAAAACCTACATACAGCTCTTTAAGAAAATAAGTACTCAAAATGCACACAACTATTTGATTAAATAAACATACCTGTAAAAATGCATTTAATTTTTATAAACTATCATCTTTTTTCTGTTACTTGTCATACCAACAGATAAAATAAACATAAGCTTATTGTCTAATCAGTGGAAGCCTTCCCGTTGCTTTCACTGTGGTAAAAACTGTCCCAGTCAAACTTTGTGGTACTTATTGAAGCATTAGTATAACCAGGGAAGATATTACTAGTTCTGCTTCATGGGAGAAAAAATAACACACGACCTCTCTTTCAGAGATCGCCTAAAGAGCCACTTTGTCACAAGAGTAAGGTTACAGGGAAAGGAACCAAGTGAGTTTCTGAGAAATATTCCCAGAGGTCTCTCCTCTCAACATTCTGATCAAATAATACAGACACTGGCTGAGGCAAGTCATGGACAGTCAATAAATTCTATCATATTGCTAAGACCATAAATTATGACTCAGTTATTTGCTTGTCTAAGTAGACTGAACAATTCAATTAATTTAATTATTTCTTAGAGATTTGGGGAAACACAGCCACTGAAACTTGTAATTCACTCTGTTGTAGATGAAGACTGAATTGTCCGACTGCATCCCCACTAGTTCCAGAGAAGTTAGCATTGCTTCCAATTTTGTTTGATTGTTTCTTTATCTGGCATCCTTTTCATTATGACTTTCTCTTCCTCTTCCTCTTCCTCTTCCTCTTCCTCTTCCTCTTCCTCTTCCTCTTCCTCTTCCTCTCTCTCTCTCTCTCTCTCTCTCTCTCTCTCTCTCTCTCTTTCTCTCTTTCTCTCTCTCTCTCTCTCTCTCTCTCTCTCTCTCTCTCTCTCTCTCTCTCGTTAATCTTCACTTGAGGATATTTTTCCATAGAGTGGAAGGGAGGGGAAGAGACAGAGAGAAAAATATCAATGTGAGAGAGACATAGCAACTGGTTGCCTCCCACACAAGGATTGAGACTTCAACGGGGTACGTGTCCTTAACTGGAATAAAACCTGGGACCTTAGTCTGCGGGCCTACACTCTATCCACTAAGACAAACCAGATAGGGTACATCCAATTTTTGTGGCAGGACACTTCCCAAGGTCAACATTCCTCATGAAGCACTTATAGCATGCTTCGTAAGTAATAAAATTAATAAAATAAAAATTCATTTGAAAGTCACTACATTCCTAGCATGCTTTTGAACCATTATAGGTTTATTTCAAACTACAATTGTAATGAGAAAAATAGAATTGGGGCCTCAAGTTTCTTGATGTTAAAAAGGAAGAAAGAAAGATATCTATTCTGACTTGAAAAAGTTGGGAACAAATGATCTATTCAGTGATTCTCAAAGAGAGGTCCCTGGGCCAACAGGATCAGCATCTCCTGGGAAGTGGTTAGAACCTGTCAGATTTGCAAACTGAGTCAGAAACTCTCAGAGTAGAGCCTAGAAATCCGTGTTTTAACTCGCCAAGTGATTCTGATGCATTCCAAGTATGAGAACCATTAATCCAGTCCAATCCTGTACTGAAGAAGAAACTAAGATCCAGGAAATAAAATGTGATTCTATTGTTATTACAAGAACAGGTGAGAATCAAGTTCTGACCTCACACAACATTTCTTCCATCCTTTATACAAAACTTTAAAATAATATATTTACATGGGACCTAAAAATTATGCTACATACTTATTTAATTATCACCACTGTTCTATGAGTAGTTTTTTATTTTACAGATGAGAAAATACTCAGAGGGAGTTGGGTATACAAGGTCCCATTTGATAAGGGGTTGATCTGTATTAAACTTTATTTTTTCAAACTTCAAATTCTAAGTTCTTTTCACCGAACTACAGTATCTGATCCACCCAATCACACAATAAATTCCCAAAAGGTAGAAATAAACCTTATTTATACATGTTTGCATTGTCATATTTGAGTCACCATTATAGGGAATGGCTCTTGGTGAGCACAGTATTTTGGAGAAAGACTATTTCTGTCTCTATATTTCTGTAGCCACAGTTGATTAAATTTGCTACTTTTCTACACTTGAGCAACAAATGCAAAAGTCAACCCATGTCAGGTTAGCCAGAAAGGCTATTTTTATTCTTCATTGTTATGTATAAGATGCTCCTCATTATTATACATTTGGGGGTGGGCTGTTGTTGGTATTTTAAAAATATTTTAAGTGGGGTTCATTTATTATATTTGAGGCTTCAGGCTATGTTAGCAAGTGGTACAATTTTAGAAATTTGAAAAAATCTAAACACCATGTGGTATGAGAATAATATGTTAAAATATAGATTCTCAATATAGAAGTATTGTTTTCCTTGTAAAAAAGAAAAAAGGCTACTGCTAGTAATTATCACCATCAATAACCACAAATACTTTTATGGAGCTTAGTACTTTCTAAGAACTAAGGCACTTTTGTACAATATCTCCTATAAGTCTCACAATAATCTTACGATGTTAGTATTGTTATTGTCCCCATGTTATAAAAGAAACCTACTTTCAGAAGTTAAATAACTGGCCCAAAGTGACAGAGCCCATAAATTGCATCTCCAGGACCCACAGCACCAGTGGCTGGATCTACATCACCGCAGGAAGCTGCTTCTCAAAGCAATGACTTCATTCGCTGTCCTGCCCTAGACTAGACTATTTCTGTTTGGAGTCCCAAATAAGTGCAATCTGATCACAACCTACCACTTTCCAGTTTATGTTTATTCCTTTTTGCTGGTGCTGTTCAAATCAACTCCTGGTTATATATATTTTCCAAATCCAGGCCTGCCCATCCTCTGCCTCCAGTATAACCTTTCCTTTCCCTTCATAGCCTATTCCAGTCCAATCCAAGTCTATTCAATTCACTCAGAGTTTTGAACTGTGGTGATAATAAAATTAACCACCCTGATCTGTGTGCTTTGATGAGAATGTGAACTGTGTCATGTGAACTGTGTCCTTGAGAGACAGCCATGGTGGTAAGGAGTGATTGGCGAAGCTCTGGTGCCTGACCTCTGAACCACTTCTATGTAGAATATGGCAAGACCTTCCCGGGATGCGCACGAATGATGTGTTAGAATAGTACAGCAATAAGGCTGTCCATCTAGGGAGAGGACAGGGCACACAAATTCAGGCCACAGAGAGTGGCAGCAATATTATATGTTCAGATTGTGGGCTGAAGATTCTCTTGAATGTCCATGGTTCCTGTCTCATGTTTTTTACCCTTTCTCCAGGCATCCATCTTAGAGTTCACTTCTTAAACTATGAAAAAAAAAGGAATATTTTTTAAAAAAATATGTATATTTTTTTATTGATTTTTAAAGAGAGGAAGGGAGAGATATAGAGAGTTAGAAACATTGATCAGCTGCCTCCTGCACACCCACTACTAGGGATGTGCCCCCAACCACGGAACATGCCCTTGACCAGAATCGAACCTGGGACCCTTCAGTCTGCAGGTCAACGCTCTATCCACTGAGCTAAACCAGTTAAGGCAAAAGGAATATTTTAATGTTAAAAAAGTGTCCTGGAAATCAGTGAGACAACTGGGCTGGTAGGAAAATAGGGAAAGGCTGATCAAAGAGAAGTAAGTAACATGAAAAGGTGTCAGCCTCAGTTGTATTTGAAGAAAAGTAGATAAAAAAGTGGTCTACCACTCCTCACCTATCTAATTGATAAAATAGTTTTAAAAAGTTTTAATACTCAGCATGGGCAAAATTGTGAGACAACTAGTGTACTCTACTTCTGAGTATGCATGTATTGTAGTACCACCCATAGGTAATATTAGTACCATTTTAGTTTCTGTATTAAAGATTATTTTTTTTTCAATTAAAGTTTACATTCAATATAATTTTGTACTAGTTTCAGGTATGCAGCATAGTGGTACTCTCTGTATTTTTATCTCAATATGAAATAGATTGGCACAATCTTTCAGAAGCCAATTTCCCAATATTTAAAAAATTTTAAATGCATATATTCTTTCACCCAGGGGTTACAATGCTAGTGATTTTCCTGTGGCTGTCCTCTCACAAAGATGCTCAATGTGAAAAAGAACATTTAATCAAAAATTGTTTTCAGTGCTTTAAATGTAGAAATAATCTATACATTCATTCACACAACTGACTAAATACTAAATATCTAACTAAGTCCCTCCTTCGGGAAACAATATTAGAAAAGTTATAGGAAAACCTGAAAGCGGAGGTGGCTTGTGATCAGCTCTCTATTTGCGTGAAGCCAGTGAATGGAGTGGCCACAGAAAGGTCAAGTGAATGATGCTGGAGGACTAGATGGAGGGCTGTTTAGCGCTCCTGATTCTCCCCATAACCTCAGCTTCCAAAGGCTCGCCTCATACTCACGGCGCCTTTGCACAGGTCATTGTGGACATGCACGGAGTGGTGGAAGCTTGAACCACTCAATGTGCATATTCATAACTGACAGAAAAATATGACACTCTACATTCTGGTTTCAGTTCTCACTATAAACAAGTGTCCTTTCGCCGTCTATTTGTGCCATGTTTTCTGTATATTTGTGCTGCTCTGACATCACCATTTAAAATAGCCTCCCAAGCACCATGCTGAAGTGCTATCTGCTGTTCCCAAGCACAAGAAGGCTGTAATGTGTCCTATAGAGAAAACAGGTATATGACATAAGCTTTGTTCAGGCATGAGTTACAGTGCTGTTGGCTGCGAACTCAATGTCAATGAATGACCAATATATATTAAACAAGAAGTTTTTGGCCAGAAACATACATAAAGCAAGGTTATGTATTGATCAGTTGATCAAAATGTGACCAGAGACTGGCAGGAACTTAACCCTGCATTTCCACCAGGAGTTATGGTTCCATTGCTTAAGTCAGAGCTCACAGCAACTTTATAGAATATAGCTCTAAAGCAACAAGTATTGATAGCAGCGTAGGAAAGAGCCACTTGCAGGAATATAGAACATCACTGAGCTGAGAGCCAGTTGGTCCCTTCCGTGGGGTCTCTGTAAGAGCTGAATAGACCTCACCACAGAGGCTTTTCAGCCAGGGGTGGACAGGCAGTTAATTCAGGGGCTTGATGGAGAATGTGTTCAGAATTAAGATCTATTGCACCTGCTAGAGTGGAGATGGTCCAAGACAGCAAGAGAGTCTGACTGGGTCCTGGTCCAGCTGGATGCACATTCCTGCATACCAATACACAGAACCCAGGATCCAGACCAGCCAGAGACCCATGAGAATCCAGAAATCGGCAAGCAGATCGCTGCCCTGTCACCATGGAGTCTTGGCCTCTTTTGGATACATCAAGACCTTCCTGAGGAAGAACAGGGTGAATCCCAAAAGTCCACCCATCCACCCAAATGAGTTGGAATTCATTAAGGAGAGATTTTGTTAAACGAAGAGAATCCACCTTAATTTTTTTTTTTTTTAAAAAGGCACCTCTCAACATTGATGTGGCCAGTGTTTCAGTTTAATGTTTGTTCCCCCATCCCACCATCCCATTTACCAAGCACAGTGGGGGAAGGAGGATTTATTGGAAAATAAGGTGAGTTATACATGGATCCCTATACATTTGAATGTATTATAAAAAAATCAGAAATGCTGCCACAATTCTATTAAATATTTAAAGAAGGGAAGGAGCTTTTATATGCTAACATAAAAATATGTCTAAAATGTGTATTTAAAATTTTAAAAAGCCAGTTTCAGGACAATATATATATATAAAATATAGCCTTACACACGTTTCTTATAAATGCACACAATATTTCTGGAAATGGGCACAAGAAAAATATTTTAAAAATACTTTAGACTATAAGCTTTGCAAAGGCAGGGACAGTATCTATCTTATCCCAACTGTTTGCTGTGCCCAGCATGCTGCCTTGCATGTATTATGTACTTTTTAAATATTTGTGGAATGAGCAAAAGCATTAATAGGCAATAATAAAAATGAGAAGAGAGGACTGTCATGAGGCTTTTATCTTTTTACATCCTCTGTAGCTGGCACTTGTTAACGTGAGCAATCTATTACATTCAGAATTAAAGAAATAAAATGAAATGTTACACCCGTTTATTCTTCAAAGGCTGCTAAGCCCCTTTCAATGTCACAATGATACTCTCCATTCTCTAGTGACTATTCTTTCTCCTCACATCGCTTTTTCTAAGTCACAAAGAGACACAGAGTGGTTTCTCTAGAATCATGTTTGTGCACTGGGACTAGGCTTCATGGCTCATCTGACCAGAGATGTTTGCTGTGACCTAGGCTGGTCTAATTTTCTCCCCTGTGAATGTCAACTTGTACGTGCCCGAGACATTGGACATTAGAGTCACCGCACAGCTGTAATCGTAAGTTGTATATTTAGGTTTATGAATGTCCACCCTAGGCCTTGAGTAGCAAAACTAGCCAGCCATTGGGAACAAAGGCTGAGACAGACAGAGAGAAGCTGGGAGCCACCAGAGAGCACAGGGAATACCCACACTCCTGACATATTCCTATGTTTTGTTTTCTTTTTGAGGGCCCCCTGCATCCCTAGTCTAAGGTTCCCAGATACATTTTTTTTAATTTTCTTTATTGTTTAAGGTATTACACATGTGTCCTTATCCCCTGATTACCTCCCACACCCCCCACACTTATGCCCTCACCCCCCTGGTGTCTGTGTCTATTGGTTAGGCTTATATGCATGCATACAAGTCCTTTGGTTGATCTCCCCCCCTTACCCCCACCCTTCCCTACCTTCCCTCTGAGGTTTGACGGTCTGATCAATGCTTCTCTGTCTCTGAGTCTGTTTTTGTTCATCAGTTTATGTTCATCAGTTTATGTTGTTCATTATATTCCACAAATAAGCGAGATCATGTGATATTATCTTTCTCTGACTGACTTATGTCGCTTAACATAATGCTCTCCAGATCCATCCATGCTGTTGCAAATGATAGGAGTTTCTTCCTTTTTACAGCAGTGTAGTATTCCATTGTGTGGATGTAACACAGTTTTTTAATCCACTCATCTGCTGATGGGCACTTAGGCTGTTTCCAAATCTTAGCTATTGTAAATTGTGATGCATTTTCATATTTATAACATAATAACCAACTATTTAGCCTAGGATCCCCAGAGCTGGTTTCTGTTAACAGCCACTTGAGAGTTCTGACACTGCATCTCCCCACTGCCTCAACAATGAAGACCAAGCATGACTGCCCATATACAAAGTCGCATAAAAGACCTTAGAAGACTTGGCCCCCTGCACCCTCTCCTTCCCTCTTTCCCTATACACCCCCTTCCTGCATTGGCCTACGATACCATTCCCTCCTCTTCATTAGGTAAAATCAACTCAGTTCAGGACTCACCTCTTTGGAGAAGCTTTGTACCACTAATGCAGCTACCACCCCCAACAACAATACCACCACGTCTGGGTGAGGACCCCAGTGTGCTTCCCTTTATAAGGGGCACTCTTCCCATTTGTCTTCCACATGTTTCACACTCCTACTAGACTGAAGCTTCCTTTGTGGATGGAATCCTTTCCCATCTGTGCCTTCATCATTGGTGTTTAATGTGGTTAGTGCATCTGACATTCAATAAATGCTTACCGAATGACTTACACTTTCTGTATCCACACCCTATAGAATCTTAGCTTTCCATGTATTAGAAATTCCATTATTTTATTGACGAAGATAGCTAAACAAACGCCCGAACAATCAGAAATTAGCCAACCTGATACTTTTATATGCCCAACAGTCCAAAATCAAAAGACAAAGGTAGAATTAATTGGTGGATGTAGCGCTCACACATGGCCACATATAAACTAAAAATACACCAAATTGGAGAATGCCAGGAGAAGTAAGCTAACTTGCAATTTGTTTGAAACTATTATCAGACAAGAAAAACAACTCTCAGAATTGCAGGCTTTCATAGCTTACAGGACAACCTCTTGAATCCAAAAGAAAAATGACAAGAAATCTCTCAAATCAAAGTAATTCTTTCTTCCCCACTTTAACCAAATTGTTGCATTTTTTATCTTTTTTAATATACAGCCTCATGTAAAGGTGTTTTTCTAATCTAGTTTGCCTTTCTGGTTTTGGGGGGAAAGAAATGCAGAGTTAGATGAAAAGATGTGATGGAGGACAGAAAAGCCAATTCGCAGCTGAGCTGGGATTAGAACTCCCTGCTTTCAGCGTCCTTCTTGGATCCAAACTTATTTCCACCATTTTTAATAGAGAGTTTGCAGCTCCAACTCAGTGTCCTTAGACCCCCGAGCCCACCTAGGATTTAATGGTGCAGGCTTGCCAAGCTCTCGCCCCTGGATAGCAGAGGTATGTAAAAGCCAAAAGAAATTTTATTGGAAACCGATCTCTTGGGCAGAAATCTACATGACATCAGCTACAATAAATAACTGCAGTGTAGTCTGGGAGGAAAGGTTGGCTGCATCTCAAGCGAGGTCAGCTTCTGGCATCCATGTGAAATAAATATAAGGCAGCTTATCTTTTTGAAAGCAGGGGGCTATAAAAACACAATTGCCAGAACAGGAGAAAATTGAAGCTGATTTCCATGGCAACAAAAGAGTTACATGGATGAAATAGGAGCCCATAAAAATCTACGTATGCTACATTAAAGGGAGAAAAATGGAAAGTAAGCAGCAGGGACCTGGCATTCACCAAAAATCCCCTCAGAGGGGAGGCTACCACCAAGATTCCCGGAGTCTGCGCATCAGTCCCTACAGCAATGCTCTCAACAAGAAACCCCAGGTCTGGCAGCTGCGCTCTATATGCCTCTGAGTGGATGGTCCCCCTGCACTGCCGTGGGGTGGACTCTTCAGTTGTCATTTGGATATTTCCTGCAACAGAAAATTTTTTTTTAATATCTGTATTTATTGGTAAATGAAGAGCCAATTCAGAAGTGATGATAGAACTGAAAACAGTGACAAGCTTGAGTTGTGATGCTCTGGCTGTGAGGATGGTTGTTCATCTCAGTTAGCCAGTGGTCTGCTTCTCGGTTCTCAGGGCACCTCATATTACCTTTTTCACCCAACCCCTCATCATTCTGCGCCCCCTACTTTGGCAACTACCAGTTTGTTTCCTTTATCTATTTGAAAAAAACTTTTAAGGATTCATTGAATCTCTCTCTCTCTCTCTCTCTCTCTCTCTCTCTCTCTCTCTCTCTCTCTCTCTCTGTTTTTAAATATTTTTATCAATTTTTAGAGAAAGAGAAAGGGAGAGAGAGACAGAAACATCAATTTTGAGAGAGAATAATTGATCGGCTGCCTCCTGTACACTCTCTACTGGGGATGGAGCCCACAACCCCAGCATGTGCCCCTGACTGGAATCGAACCTGGGATGCTTCAGTCCATAAGCCGATGCCCTATCCACTGAGCCAAACCAGCCAGGGCCTCATTGAATCTCTTGGTAAAAGGTTTGGGGTGAGGTCACCAACACCTTAAAAATGTTAGAGACCTCTCAAAACCCTCACTTTTCTCTATCCTACTATCTCCTCTCAGTTCAGCTTCCCTATTGCCTTTGTGCTCAGGGTCTTCTCCTCTCAGGTATGTTCACCACCCTTGTGGATTTATTATCCTAAACCAATCTGAGTCTGGATTCACCTATAGCCCCTTCTGTGGCTCCCACTTCCAACTTCTTTAGCATGACACTTCATATTTGATCCCTGACATGCTCCCCATCTAATGTCATTTTCCAAACACTCACCATCTGCCTTTCCCATCATTTCATGCTGGGAAAGATAGGTACCATCTCTCTCTCTGTGGTCCTCCAACCTCTCTTGCCTAGCTTTCCCTCAAACGGAGTAGAAGTGCCCTCTCTGGGAAGCCTCCCCTGGCTGCTCCTCTCCCCTTCATGGGCCAGGTGTCCCTGAGAACATGCTCCCTTGATCCTCTGCACATACCGATGACAAATGTGTATTCCACAGTACTGCAATCACCTGCTCACTCGCCCCTCTCCCCTGCTAGGCCATGAGCTTGTTGAGATTTATCTGTCATCATAGCCATGGTGCCTGGCACACAGTGCACATCCAATACATATTATGGACTGAAAGGAAGGAAAGATAACAGTCTGCTATGAGTTCCTGTTGCATGCCATTCCTAACTTGAAGCTCATTCGCTTTAATAAAATCCCAATTCATTCTCAAATAGTTTAAACATTCAGCAACTTCTCATTTTCACCTTTTAGGTTCTTTATCACAGCCTTTATACAACATTACTCTGTGTTTCATTATTTAGAATGCCCACAACCTCCAAACAAGCTCCTGGCGGTTTTTCCTGTTACTCAGTTACTCAGGAAATAAAATTTATGAAACACAGAATTAAATACTCTGTGTCCCTCTGATACTTATCCACTACCTGCTGCTGCCTCTTAGATTAGTCTAAATCTTCAGAGAAAAATGAGTGAAGGGAGAGAAATGAAAAGACCAACAGCCCAGCCAAGAGCCTGGCGTGGCTCCATCAGTGGTTGAATGTGGACTGATGATGCCTGGGTTGCAGGCTCGATCCCCAGTAGGGGGTGTACAGGAGGCATCTAAACATGTGATTGAAAAAAAAAAAAAATGGAACCCAGTGGCACTTTCCTATTATCTAATCAGGTAGGAAGATGTTGACAGGACCATAACTTCAGGTGCTAATGGGTAGAAAGCAACAAACCATCATCACCATCTATTCCCTGTTTCTCTTTGTGTCATAGCAATGTCCCATTCAAAACTGGAATGGCTCTATCTCAGAATCAAGCCGGCATCTCAGTAGGTACTTGAAGAAGCTCTAAAACATGGGCCCAACATACTTCACAGTTTTATTTTCTGTTATCCTTCCTCTGCTATCTAATTAAAACACTTTATGTAACATCACACCAATGTCTGTTTCCTTAGTAATCAATTCTCCTTTACAACCTCCATACAAGCAACTACATAGATTATCAACCACTTTGCATATGCAAATGCTCAATTTATAAAGATAATTAAATTACTTAGAGGGCCCTACTCAGCTCAGATTCCACCTTCTCCAGAAAGGGTGTTCCCCACTGTCTTCTCACTCCCTCCTGTTCTCATCCACAAAAGTGGTATCAGCGTGAGAAATGGGATCACAGGCTGCCTTACCTCTGAGCTATTTGCAGACATATTGACTCCCTGTTGGACTTGGACTTATGTAGGGTAAAAATGCTGCCTTTATTCCTTACACAGGCTAGCACATATTCTTTGGAAACATTTTCTTCTTAGAGAGTGAATAAAGGATCTGTTTACCCAGGAAAAGGAGGTTAATTTTTGCTGAGCTATTGTTGAACTGGCCGCTAGAACTTTGTACTTCATGGGAAGAAAGAGTGCCACTTCTGTTTACACTGGAAACTCAAGGTCGAATGCCGTGCTCAATGTGGGAGGCACCCTGTTAAGTACAAGAAATGAAATGTGGCCACAGAGTGCATTTGAAGTCAATTCGTGTTGCTTACATAATCCGCCATGCATGCTTAGAGCTGCTTTACCTTCCTTGAACCTCACAACATCTCTAGGAGATTGGTAGAAAAGGCATTATAGTTTATAGATTGAGAAATAGAGGCTTAGAAGATTGACACGTTTACGAGGCTTGTAATATCCAAGACAGAACTCCAACTAGGCCTCCCATTCTTCCTTTCCTTTCCTCAATGATATAATTACTGAAGCTGTGCTCAGAGATGAGCATTATAGTGAACAAGAAAGGCACAACCCCAGGCTAGGCCAGGTGGCTCAGTTGGTTAGAGCATCATCCCAATTTGCCGTAGTTGCAGAGTTGATCCTAGATCAGGGCACATACAAGAATTAAGCAATGAATACAAAAATAAGTGGAACAACAAATCTCTCTCTCTCTCCCTCTCTCTCTCTCTCAGTAATAAATTTTAAAAAAGAAGGGCACAATCCCCTTTTTCATGGAATTTAAAGACAGATGAGCAAAAAGGTACAAAGCAAATACTGTGATTAATTCCAGGGCATCATAAGAATGAGGGAATAGGTCACATAGTCCAGACAGGGGAAGGAGAGTGAGGAGGGTAGGAAACGCTTTCCGGGGGGAGAAGAATAAGCTGAGGCCAGAAGGATGAGCAGGAATTGGCCACTAGTTGAAGGGGTGAAGGCAGTGCTGGTATTAAAGGTGTTTTGAGTTTTTCTTCCTCTCTATATGTTTATATAAATTAGTAGATTTCCTAAAAATGTAGTTTCTGTTGGAAAAGTTGAACCTTCTTGTTGCAAGTCTATGGTTAGTGCTGACCGTATTTTTGAGACCCTAAGTTCACCTGTAATATTATCCAGAACCCACTTCCTATTCCTAAGGTGAATCAAATCCAACTACTGACCTTTTATGTATAGAAAAAGTTCAACATGCTAAGCATACAATTTTTATTCTGAAGTGCACTGTAGTATATATAGATCTGGTGCAATGTTTAAATTTAAACATTAATTTCTATGATTTTGAAGATAATGAAAAATTGTAAAGAAAAAAAACAAAAGATGATATTTACTGGCATTTTAACACGGTGTGCAAGTATCTTCCATTTATTATCTCACTTAATCTTCTGAACAATCCAACCGAGAAAGTACTATTATCATCCCATTAGTTAATTGGGTTTTAGATAAGTTGCCCACAGTATGAGGTAACTAAATGCAGGAACCAAAATTTAAACCTCACTCTGTCTACATTAGTTCCCTATTGCTGCTATAAAACAATTACTGAGTACTTAGTGACATAAAACAACACACATTTAGTATCTTCCTGTTCTAGAAGTCAGATGTCTAAGATGTGGGTCTCAAAAGCTAAAATTTGAGGTGATGGCAGTGCTGCATTCCTTTGTTGACTTTAGCACATAATTTTTTTCTCTTGTCTTTTCCCGCATCTAGAAGCAGCCTCCATTCCTTGGCTCATGGTCCCCAGCCAACAACTGAATCACTTTTATTGTAATATATTTTTCTATGACTCTCCTGCCTCCTTTCACTTGCACAATCATTATTACTTTGGGCCCATGTAGGTAATCCAATCTCCCCATTACAAGGTCCTTAACTTAATCACATCTTCAGAGTCCCTTTTTGTCATGGGAGGTAACATAACTTCATGCTCCCTGCATTCAAATGTGGACATATCAGAGGGAGCATTATTTTCCTACCATCATTTCCTTTTTCATTAGACTCTAGGGTATGATTCAGGTGGGTGACACAGGGATATGGTTCTAATTAATGATGCTCTGGGCAATAAGTGACTTAATTTAGTCTTCCTGCTCAGGCACCTCTCTCTTAATGGCTTCTGGATCTCTGGGAGACCATCCAGGTATCCAGCCTCATAAGTGACATTACTTACTCTATGCCTTCTCCTTTTACAGCAGTCATATTTACCTCCACATTTGGTACTATCTCATCAGACACTTTGTAATTCTTTTCCAGCTCAGTCCCCTTATTCCCACTGTCATGACAACCCATGTCCAATGAGAAACGGCAGAAGTATTCGCAGAAACCCTAAAAGAAGCCAGCTTCCAAATGCCCCAAGTCTAAGGCATTTACTTTGTCTTATGGGACTCCTAAGATGATATATATTAGATCAACCAGTTCCAGGAAAATCAGTTCCATTCAGATAAAATTTTAAAAATTATTAATGGAAGGAACACTGCATCAGGAGTCAGTGACCTACATTCCAGTGCCAGAATCAAGTTTTGGCATTCTGCTTCATTAGCTGGACAAGTCACACAGCTGCTCTGGGCTTCAGTATCCTCAGATGTGAAATGAGGTAAATGACCTCTTCCTTTCCTCCCTCCCTCATCTCTGGAGTGAAGAAAAGACCAAATGAGATCATCAACACAAAAGTGCTTTGCAAGCAGTAAAATTCATAGCTAGATGAGTAATCAGTATAACAATTATTGATGAAATCTGCAAGACATGGTAGCTAATATAAAGATACATAAGGCATAGCTTTTGCTTCTAAAGGAATTTACAATTTGATGAAGGTATGTCATGGGCACAAATTAGCTTGGTCATGTTAACAAGATTATTTTTAACTTCATCTAAAAGGCAACCTCACCATGCTAACCAAAGGAGGATTTGGGACTATGTGTAACACTGTGGGTTTTTTTTTTTAAGTCTTTACTGTTGAAAGTATTACATATGTCACCATTTTTCCCCCAACAACCCCTTCTGGCCTGTTCCTACCCTTGCCTCAGGCCTCCACCACCTGATTGTCTGTGTCTGTAAGTTATGTCCAAGATTCAACAGTCTGTTCCATGTTTCTATTTGGGATTTTGTGTAACTTTGGAGACATTCTACTTGAATGCCAATAACAATAATAGTTAAGATTGATGGAGAAATTATGTTAGTGGTGAGTATTTCTCTACTCTTGATACTCATTTCTTATGATTGGGGCTCAATTAGTATTATCCCTGCAAGTCTTTGTTTTTATTCACTTTGTCTCTGGGGTTGTGGAGTGATCTTTCTGACTGACAAGTTTGGCTAGAGTAGCTAAGAACATTCCGCCTAGCTTTTTCTTTCCCTTCTTGGGGAGCACAAACCCTCCTCCACTCCTCCATTCATCCTCGTACAGGAGGCTCCTCTGTGAAGGGGGGCCTGCCTTGGTTAAGCACTACCATGACTAGCGATCAATTCTGAGCTTGCTTATTAGCAAGCCCATTAGGTGGTCACACCTAAAGCAACATTCTCCATCCTGGCCTCTATCCTTAAATGAAGTAACATTTTGTTTTCTAGCTTTCCTTTGCTTTGCTCAATCCATTCAAAATTGTGTAGGAAGGTTATTCCACAATCTCCATAAATAGTATGTTCTAGGGGCCACACTAATTTTCCATGCTACATTTCATGCAATCACAATAATAATTCCCCTAACCATGCATTATTAGCCCATGTGATGGAGGAAACTGAAATAGTTTGTGAAACGTACCCAAGGTCTTCCACATAGTAAAGTGTCTGAGTTAGGAGTCAAACCCAGGTCTCTCTAAATCTGAAACCTGCACATTTAGCTGAGCCAGCTGTAGAGAGATCAGTCATGGAGGGAATTCTCTAGTTTCTACTAGGGATAACTTAGACCCCAGCAGAACCAAAGCAATGGCTAGAATTCAGGAAATTTCTCTTATTTTTTTTGCCCCCTGCCTGCTGTGTGAACCTTATATGTTCATTTCCTTATATGTAAAATAAAAATAATAGTAATGCTGGGACTGCCTAGGGCACCTGGTTATTATATTGAGCACATGAGAGGATAGATGTACGGATCCTTTGACAACTTGATGCTATGATACCAATAAGGGTGGTGAGGGTTTTCATAATTACTTCTTGAAGATTTGATGACAAAGACTCCCTGCAGGCAAGATTTCAGGAACTGAATATTGACATTGCAATTATAGTTCAGTACAAATTCTTGACTAGGTTTTTAACTCAACAATCCTATTGCTACTGTGTCACTTTCCTTGTAGGTCTAGCCCCATCAATACCCCTTCTTTGCTGTGATCAGCGCATGGACACTTCAGATGCATGGCCTGAACCACAGTCCTCAAGTCGGAGCTTAGTGACTGACAACTCCACAATCTCAGTGCAGATTTAGACACATGTCTCATGTGTGAACTAAAGAGTTCTCCATAACAAAGGGAATTCTGGGGGTTGTCAAAAAGAATTCTCACAGAACAGGCAGAGCGTTTTAAAATTCTCTGTACATTCTTTTTATAAAGATTCATAAAGCTACAATCCTCACCTCAGTCATAATAATGAAGCCTGAAATTAGGTTCTGACATTGCAAATGGGTTATATGTCAGGACTATTGCTTCTTGAAGTCACAGGAGAATTAAACACTCAATTAATCAGGGAGCAGTAATATCTTACCAAAAAATCTTCATATTAAAGCTAAATAATCTATTGATTTATTTAATTTTATTATCCTTGCTTGAAAAAACCAAGTGGGAAAAAACACTATACCCATGATGAAGACAAATTAATACTTAAACACAGTACAAAGACTCAAGGTATATTTTGAATAAGATGCAAATCGGTCTTTAACTTGAATAAGAAAAACTGTGAGAAAAAAATATATATATAGCCAGCATGTTTGGTTTCATACCTTGTAACGACTAAACTATTAACGTTAGGTCAACTGATTACCTGCCACTTGATATTGTCTTACAGATTCCACGACTTTCCAGTTAGGCACTGTATCTAAGCCAGTCTTGAACATCAGCCCTAGACAGGATATCAGCTAGGTAGGACTGGAACGTGTCACTGCCTCAAGAATGATGAACTCCAGGGTAGGGTTACACGCGGAGGGTAGGTGTGTTCTTGGGGTGAAGCACACCTCCTCACATCTATGACTTTGGGCTTGACGAGGGGACTTGCCTAACTTGTGGAAAGTGGCCATGTGCCAGTTCCTACTGGAGGCTGTAAGAGGTATCCTTTGGTGTTAGCTCGGCTCCAAAACCTCCTGCCCTCTGCCCTGAGAACAGCATGCTGGACAGTGGCTGTTCCTTCGTCTGAACCCTAATTAAGAAGATATAGAACCTGGCTACAGAATTGGCTGTCATTTATGGGACCCATTAAAAAATAAAAACACCTAGGGCCCCCTGTTCAAAAATTTAAAAATGTAAGACCATGACAACAGAACAGGAAGTCATATATGAGACCCTTCTTAGCATAAGGCTCTGGTTGCTCATCCATGATGCCAGTCTGCTTGGCAGAGTACCAGCTGAGCCACAGGTCCCACATAATGTGAACAAGAAATAAATGTCTGCTGTTGCACTAAAGTTGGGACGTTGTCACTAAAGTTTTGGAGTTATTTGCTGTAACAGGGGCTAATACAGCAGACACCAAAACTGAGTAAAGCAATCAGCTGTAAGAGTGCTTGTTATGGCAAATTGGAGAGCCCAGGTCCCATCCAAGACCATAGCAGCTACTCAGTTCCTGCCAACTGTTATCGTGTGGGCATGTACCCTGCCGGTATGGGCTCCCAGTGCTGCCAATCTCCGTTTTTCAATAGCAGGTGGAAATCTACATTTTCTGTGAAAGAGCTTCATTTGTAAGCATGGGTAACTGTGGGAAGAGCTCAGGAGATTTATCTCAGTGCAGTGGCGGATGCAATGGCGTGAGCACACTCCGCCTATACAAGCTTCCTCGGCACACCGGGAAGTGGCAGCGCCCTCCTGAGCAAGCCCCCTAGAGCCCCTACATAGTACCCTATCTTTCCTACCATTGGTTGCCCTAAGGATGGTGTAAACTTCTGATTGGTCCGGAATGTTATATATGTTGCTGCACTTACACAATAAACTCAGATCTGCGTCACTGAACCTGGTCTCCGGAGTCGGGCATGCTTCGTTAGGACTCCGTCGGCCTCACCCCCGCGGGACCCCCTGCTTCAGGTAACTTTATTTGTTTTAAAGATATACAGGGAAAACAAAATATGTGTGCTGTCTAGACCTTACTCATCACTCAGTCATGTGATGTCTTTTCTGGCATTGTTTGTTGTAATAAACATAGGGTGTTTCAAAACTAGGAGGAGTTAAAATGACCTCTAGTTTACAAGTAGGTTCCTCAAAAGTCAGAGCTTACTCTTCAGGTAGTAAAGTCACAGGATATCAGGAGAAAATCATCATGCAAAACATCATGCAGGTGAAGAGATTCATGCCCCGAATAATAAACATAAGGTAAAAGAGGCCTCCAAGGAGTTTAAGGAAGGCTTAGAGAATGTAATAAAAGATGCCCTTCAGATCAGAATAAAGTCAGAGAACTCACTACTTCAGCAAGCAAGATAACTGTCATCACACACATGTATACACACGTTGCTTAAAAGGATTCAAACAACTTGGTTGGATTTCTATCTTTATCACCTGTGCCAAGATCCTTAACTTTGTTGGGCAACAGTTCTCTCATCCTATCTAATAATAGACAAACATGGTAATTAACCGTACCTCCGACACGCTTCCCATTGGCTAATCAGGGCGTTATGCAAATTAACTGCCCACCAAGATGGTGGCTGGCAGCCAGGCAGCTGAAGCAAACAGGGGGCTTGCTTGCACCAGTGATGGAGGAAGCCAAGGTTCCCCGCCTGCCACTGCTGGCCTCTGAGCTGCACTCTAAGAAACAATGTTGCAATTATAGAAGCTAAACAAACCCCAGAAACCTGCTTTCATCCAGCCAGGCCTCAGAGCTGGAGTTGCAACAGTGTTTCAATTATAGAAGTCAAACAAACCTAGATACCTGCTTTCAGCAGCTGAGGTCTCAGAGCTGGAGCCAAGCCTCAGAGCTAAGGCCGGCTCTCAGTTCCAGTGACAGCCATAGAAGGTAAATAAATCCAAGAATAAAAAAAAAAAGAAAAAAAGGAGAGGTTGGGAGCTTTAGTCACCCACCAGACTGAAAACAGCCCTCAGCCCCTCACCCAGACTGGCCAGGTACCCCAGTGGGGACCCCCACCCTGAAGGGGGTGTGACCAGCTGCAAACAGCCATCATCCCCTCATCCAGGCTGGCCAGGCACCCCAGCGGGACCCCCACCCTGATCTGGGACACCCTTCAGGGCAAACCAGCCGGCCCCCACCTGTGCACCAGGCCTCTATCCTATATAGTAAAGGGTAATATGTAAACTAACCCTAACAGCAGAAGGACTGGGAATGAGTGGTCACTATGACACACACTGACCACCAGGGGGCAGACGCTCAATGCAGGAGCTGCCCTCTGGTGGTCAGGGCGCTCTCACATGGGAGGAGCTCTGCTCAGCCACAAGCCAGACTGATGGCTGCCAGTACAGCAGTGGTGGTGGGAGCCTCTCCTGCCTCCTCAGTAGCGCTAAGGATGTCCGACTGCAGTTTAGGCCTGCTCCCCGCTGGCAAGTGGACATCCCCCGAGGGCTGCCAGGTTGCCAGAGGGATGTCTGATTGCCATCTTAAGCCCAAACCCCTGGAGAGCGGGCCTAAGCCAGCAGGTGGTCATCCCCTGAGGGGTCCCAGACTGCGAGAGGGCACAGGCCGGGCTGAGGGACACCCCCCCCCCCCGAGTGCACAAATTTTTGTGCACCGTGCCTCTAGTCTACACTAATAAAGGAGAAACTTGCAAATTGGTCACTCTGCTATGCCCACTAGCCAATCAGGATGAGTATCCACTAGCCAATCAGGATGAGTATTCAAATTAACACAACAAAGATGGTGGTTAATTTGCATATGCAGGCGCAAAGACTGAAGAGGTTTGGCTTCTCTGCTGCAGAGCGAAGGCCTGGGTCCCGGATGCTGGTGGAAAACCGGTGCCAGCAGCCAGGGGAAGGAAGGCCTATTGCACGAATCTCTTCATGCAACGGGCCTCTAGTCAGAAATAATTGTGATTTTAATATAGCCTAACCTATAGGGTTGAGGATTAATTAAAAGAATGCATGTAACATCTTAGCACTGTACTTCCTGCATAGTAAGCTTAGCTGCTATTTGTATACTAATGGCTGGGATCCCATCTGATTTTACTTATCAGTGTATAGCTAACCCTTACAACAGTGCCTATCATATAGTAGATATTTAATACATATTTGTTGAATAAATTAAATCAATAAATTAACTGTGTTCAATAAGTATTTGTGGAAATCTTAACAGTATTGTGAGAAATGCGGAGATAGCTAGGTCAAAGCTGTGGTAAATATTATTTCATCTACTGAATATAGATGCAAGATATTCAAATATTCCTGACTCTGTTTAATAGAGCCATTTCCTCCTTGATTGCTAACAGACTCCAATTTTATTCAGCAGCTAGGCAGATGGCAATGTGCTCAGCAAAGATGGGCCCTTCCCCCAACCTATTTTGACTGATCTAAACTTTTACTGTTGATAATCCCATTCCCCTTTTCTAGTCATTAGTTTAGGGCAGGCATGCCAACCAGTTTTGGTTAATGAAACATAGAAGAATTCTAATTAAGAACTTTGTTTATTTTAATCTGGGAAGAAAATATTTTCCCAAACAAATAAATAAACAAAACCCAGCTATATGGAGGCAATAGACATGCTTCCTTCTTCCCTCCTCAAATATTGACTTCTGGGGGGCTGTGGTTTGCAGCTGCAGTAGTCATCTTGAGTCCATGGGAAGAAATCCAAGAGATTCATAGAAAAAAAACTCCAAGCCCAGAACTGTTAAGCAGTTGAATCAGGCAATTCTGGAACTCTCTATTAACATAGAATTTAGTTAAATAAGATAATATTTGACCATATAATGCCCAGCCGGTATGGCTCAGTGGTTGAGCATCAAAGAACCAGGAGGTCATGGTTTGATTCCCTGTCAGGGCACATACCAAGGTTGCAGGCTTGATCCCCAGTGGAGGGCATGCAGGTGGAAGCTGATCAATGATTCTCTGTCATCATTGATGTTTCTATCTCATTCGCTCCCTCTCCCTTCCTCTCTGCAATCAATAAAAAATATATATTTAAAAAAGATACTTTACCGTATATGTCAATTTTGGTTGGGTATTCTGTTTCTTGCAAACTCAAAACATTTTAATTATACAATAATTTCTACCTTGCTAAAGTTCAGATTCTAGAGAATGGAGATTGGTGAGGATAAATTTATCCTATAAGTTATACAGTGTCAAATGTCTCAGCTAAAATGCCATGGAAGTTCAGGGGCAGGTGAAATCATTTCCAGTTATTTTGGCTGGTTTTGGTGGGGGAGGGTTAGAGGCATAGGGCCAAATAAAAAAATTAAGAAAGACTGTGCCTGAGATGACTTTTTAAATGGAAACAGAATAATGGGTTAAATGTCAATAGGCAAGGGGAATGCACTCACTGTAGGTAGATAATGCAATGGAAGTACAATGTAAAGAGAATGAAACAGAAGTCTCATGAAATAAGTTCATGGATGACATAGATGTAATGAATTACTAACAAATACCATAGTAATTTTGTAAGTAGAGCTGCCCAAAGGGACCATCAACCTATGGAGTAGAACTAGAGATATTCACACAGAAAAAGCATTGCCTTCCTTCATAGATAAGAGCGTTCCTACTCATTAGAATTAATTATAAGAACATGAGACTTCTACAACTCTGAGGCTGTTTCTAACATTTCATATTGACATATAAGAGGACAGTGGCTATCCAAGAATATCTCCACACAAGAGGAAGAATCCAGGAACAGATGGTCCCTGGGTCTGATTAGGAATTAAAATCAAGTAATTACAGGCTTCCTATAGTCCTAATTGACACCTCTGAGTGAAAGTGACGGCACAGTAGCCCTGATGGGTTTGGATCTCCTCTATTGACTCTTAAGTTTAACCTGTAATAGTGGAAGGGCTTGAAATCGATGTCATAAACAAGTAACTAACTCCACACTAGTTATAAATGGCAGAGATTAAATGCTATTGGTCCCTATTGGGGTTATGGCACAGTGGGTAAGGTATTGTGCTTGGGTTCAATTGCCCCAGATTTCAAATCCTGACTCTGTCTCCTACAAGCCATATAACTTGTGATAAGTAACATAACCTCTCTCTGTTAATTGGCTCACTGGAAGAGTGGAGATAATGCTGGCTTAGTTTTCTTGAGATCTGTGAATAATGTCATTATATGTGCATACACATCAAGAATAGTGATTGACTTCTAGCAAACACTCTGTGGTCCTTCTGGAAATGCTGGGAGAAAAGCATGATTTGGATTCATGAAGCTATCAGAAGTAATGTACCCACAGAACCAGCTCAAAATGGTCTTAAGGAGATATTGAGTTGTTTTTCAGAGGCAACAGACCAAAACTGCAAGCCATGCAGCCAAACTATGTGCAGAGGAGAAAACTTCAACCTCCAGGTGCACCCAGAAACAAAGCCTCCCCCCACTACCAACAGAATCAAAGGACTAGGACTTAGCCAGGATGGAACACGGGAACCCGTCCAGAAGCCAAGAGTCCACTGTCCAGGAAGATCTGGTGTTGATCCCCCCTTTACCATAAATGGCCAAATTCGAAGGTCCTCCAATTAAAACTCATACCTCTAGCACTTCTGCATACCTGTTTCCCTAACCCAGCCGTGGGCAAACTATGGCCCGCGGGCCGGATCCGGCTTGTTTGAAATGAATAAAACTAAAAAAAAAAAAAAAAAAAGACCGTACCCTTTTATGTAATGGTGTTTACTTTGAATTTATATTAGTTCACACAAACACTCCATCCATGCTTTTGTTCCGGTCCTCCGGTCCAGTTTAAGAACCCATTGTGGCCCTCCAGTCAAAAAGTTTGCCCACCCCTGCCCTAACCCCTTAAAAACTCTTAACCTGGTCCAAGAGCACATGATGGACTTGAGGTACCATTAGGTCTCCTGTCTCACCTTTTTTAGTTCTCACCTTTTTTTAAAAAAAATATAATTTTATTGCTTTTACCGAGAGGAAGGGAGAGGGGTAAGAGAGCCATCGATGAGAGAGAAACAATGATCAGCTGCCTCAAGCTTCGCCCCTACTAGGGATCGAGCCCACAACCAAGGTACATGCTCTTGATTGGAATCAAACCTGGGACTCTTCAGTCCACAGGCCTACACTCTATCCACTGAGCCAAACCTGTTAGGGCTCAGTTGGCACCTTCTTGATCATTAAACCTTTCCTTACTCCAAACCCTGATGTTTCTGGTTTTGGTCTTTCAAAGTATAGGGCAAATAAACTTAGGTTCAGTAACACTACATTTTATTTAAAAATGAAGGGGAAAATGACATCTATTGGAACCTAGAAGACACAAAGTAATCATGTATTTCCCAGATAAAACTGATAAATCTTTAGCATTGAGAAGGGATAACAGTACACAATCCCAGAAGGATTTTCAAAAAATTTGCTGTTGAAGACTTAATGATAATGCAGAAGAAGAAAGGAGCAGAAAGAGGAAGACAGCTGGTGTTTCTTGAGCACATGTGGGTCAGGCTCAATGATAAACAATTTATGTGTGAAGCATATAACAACTGCCCCTGGGGTAAGCTCGATGTCTGCCCACATTTTACAAATGAAGGAAAATTGGGCTTAGAAAGAAAGCCACACTCACATCCCTTCCTGAATCAAATATGATTCACAACCCACCACGCTGCCACTCCCTCGGTACGTGAGCAGAGATGGAATGAGACCTGCATTCTTGGTCACCAGCTCCCAGATAGTGTCCCTTCCAGCCATAACACCCTGGGGTTCTGTGTACTTTAAAGATTTATCTCCACTACCACTGTAGCTTCAGGGGTCAGATATTTTCTAATCTCCACAGAAACAGACTGAAAGGAAAATGCTATATAATAAAAGCCTAATATGCAAATTGACCAAACGGTGGAATAACAGGTAGGTGGGGGCGGGGCCAGGCCAGCCAAGGTGGGTGCCAGCGGGCAAAAGGAGGGGATGGCCAAGGGGGAAGGGGGGACAGTGGCGGGGGCAATGGGAGGCAGGGCCGGTTGCTCGCCTGCCGGCTCAGTCCCCTGATAGGTCCACGGTCGCCTCCCACACAGGGAGGCCAGACTGAAGCTTAGGCCCACTCCCCCCGGGATACCCCCCAAGGGCTCCCGGTCTGCAAGAGGGCCCAGGCTGGGTGAGGGACCCCCCCCCCCCCAAAGTGCACGAATTTTCATGCACCAGGCCTCTAGTATAGATATAAACACATTTTCATTTTCACATTTAGTCACTTGTGTTCTGCTTACAAACTCTCTCTCCATTATTTTAAGCAGGAACTAAACCAAACCTCCCAAAGCAGGGAAAGCACAACAACACTGATGGGCACTGAGAAAATTTGTAAACTGAGGTTTCCTTGTTGGTGGTTAAATTGCCATTTAGAAACCATTCAAGCACCAGGAATCCCAAGGAGAAAAAAAGGAGGAGGATGTGGAAGACATAGGTCCTTTTCCCCTTCCTGTGAAAATAATCTTTTGTGC
Organism: Myotis nattereri; assembly: GCF_964212035.1. Lineage (NCBI taxonomy): Eukaryota > Metazoa > Chordata > Mammalia > Chiroptera > Vespertilionidae > Myotis > Myotis nattereri. The sequence goes on from NC_138080.1 coordinate 91,570,332, forward strand.
TCTATCTACAAATATGATTATTTATTTAGGCAACAGAAATGGACACACTCATTTAAAGGGATAACAGATTTGGGGTGTACTTGTAGAATTAGTTTACTTTATAAGTATATTAAAATTGATGTTAAAATAGCCTTTAGAATTGGATGTGGGTTTGAACCCTAGCTCTGTTATTCAACTAGCTGTGTGGCTTTGGGCATAGCTGTAAAATGAGGAGAGTTCCAGGACCCAGGACCCAGGACCCAGGTCCCAGGGTGGATGTGGGGATTAAATGAGATAACACAGGTAAAGTGCCCACTAGACAGTAAGGACTTAATAAATATTACCTGCTTAGGAAGGTGGATTAGTGAATCAAGGTTCCTTAAACCAATGTACATTTAGAGCTCAAGGATAAAGAGGAAAATTACATGAGGAGTTCCCGCAGCAAGAGTGCCAGTATTCACAGCTGCGTGACTTTCACACGCCCTTCTGGAGATGCTCAAGGAGAGGTAGGGGAGGCAAGGACCCAGGGCTGGGGGATTGTGGGGAGGAGCGTGGATAATGAGATCCACACAGGATAAGAAAGAAATAGGGGCCCATGGGGTGAGCCACATAGAGCTTCCCCAACTTCTCACACTGTGGCACACAAAGAAAGAAGTGGTCATCTGCTGCAGCAGGAGAAAAACATAGTCAATTAAGAGCCTAGGACAGTGGTTGGCAAACTGCGGCTCGCGAGCCACATGCGGCTCTTTGGCCCCTTGATTTTGGCTCTGCCTAAGCCTTAGGAATACCCTAATTAAGTTAATAACAATGTACCTACCTATATAGTTGAAGTTTTAAAAATTTGGCTCTCAAAAGAAATTTCAATCGTTGTACTGTTGATATTTGGCTCTGTTGACTAATGAGTTTGCCGACCACTGGCCTAGGAAATGACCAGCAGAGGGAATGCGATGATACCTTAGTTGGTGAGGTGAGAAAATCCCTCTCAAGAATGACATGTAAGATGTGACTTCACTGATTACCAGCCATCCGTGGAAAGGTTTGTGAGAAGAGCATTTCAGACAGAGGGGGCAGCAAACACAAAGACCCAGAGGTAGGATGAAGCCTGTCGATTTCCTCAGGGCGAAAAGAAGGCAGCCAGGCTGGAGGCCAGGAAGCGAGAGGCATGTGTCCTATCCTGAGAGGAGTCTGGAGGTGGGGAGTGCCAATTAGATGTAGGGTGTGGAAGGAGACATTACAGAACTGGAGTTTTAGTCTAAATTCATTGGGATGGCCTTGGGATTTTAAGTGTGGGGCTGACACAATGGGGTTAATGTTTCAAATGCATTGATTGGAGAATAGATTCCATGCAATCTCCTGGAGTGAGAGGCGGGGTAGAGTGAGAGAGGGCAGTTTTAGAGACTATTTCAGTGTTTCCTGTGAAAGATAATAGAGGGCCATCCGATTAGATTAATTGTCTCTTTGATCAAAGGGATTTTTCAGCAGCTGGAAGAGATACTTACAAATCATCCACACTAAATCTCTTAAAAACAAAACATGCTCAGGGAAGTGATGCTATTTGCCCAAAGGTAATAATTCACATGCGTGTACACACACACACTGTTGCTTTTCTTTCTCTGCAGCTTGTCAGTTTTTTCTCCCACAGAATTATGCATGTGATTTTTCCTGAGATAGTCATCACACGTAAATATGCAACAGCAACAACAAACTACTTTACATTACTTCCCATACCATCCCACAAAATATTGTGCACCTAAAGGTCTAGATTTAATAGTATTAATAATTTTAGTACTTCACAAAGGACATTCCTAAGTGAAACTGACCTTTTTATTTTAAAAAAATACATGCTATTATATACTAGTGGGGAGTATAATGACTCTGAATATGGTTGAAATTTGTACTAAAGCACCACAAAATTTTCCACCATTGGTTTTGCACCATCAGGCAAATCTCAACACAGTGAAAAAGGAAAAAAATGGTGCCCTGGTGTTATGATGAACCACACTTGGAGAACGGGGCTCCACAGATACAGTACTAACTAGGGCAGTAGTCGGCAAACTGCGGCTCACGAGCCACATGCGACTCTTTGGCCCCTTGAATGTGGCCACGAAGTTTGAATCGCACTGTACGTGTGCGCCCACAGGTGGTATTTTGTGGAAGAGCCACACTCAAGGGGCTGTAGTTTGCCGACCACTGTACTAGGGCAATGCTGTCCTTCAGAATGGAGAGGGGCCCATGCAGATGAAGGAATTTTGACAGATTTTCAAGGACCAAGATATACAGAAGAATAAATACACGCGAAAGGAGGAGATAGTCTTCCTTAACTCCCCTACTCTGAGAGCTGAGACACTCAAATATCCCACTTCACAAAGGCCTACAAGCTAATTAATGTCAATTCTTCTTCCCCAAGAGACATATTTTCAAACAATGGAGCTGAGTAATCGCCTGCACTGCAACTACCTCTTAACCACCTGGGTGCATCATCTTCCTTAAACCTCACAGCAAGCCTCCCCTGCAGGGGATGACGTCTTCACGATTTACTAGACATCACGGGCACATTCAGTAACTGGCCAAAAGCCACCCTGCTCGGTAACGGTGGGACCTGGAATTATTCCCGGCCATTCCGACTCCAGGGTCTTCTTTATCAAAGGCTGGAGCCATCTTTACAGACATAATTCTCTGGCTGATTTGCCACTGGAATCTAGAGATAATCCCCTCCAATGGGAGAAATCAATCTGCTTTGGACCATGGCAAGGAAATAATGACCTGGCCTGTGTTTTTGTTTGTTTGTTTTATGAGCTTCAGAGAAAGAGAAGTCCCTGCATTAGCATAAGAATGAAGTCCTTGGTAATTACATACTCAAAGATTTTATGCCCAAGCCTTTCTATGAGTATTGATGTTTCTCATTTCCTGTGAGAAAATGAAGGCAACCAGAGGACTGGGGCCCAGCAGAGCATCCATCTCAACCAGATAACCAGATCCACTGATGAAACAAGGTAGCACACCCTCTCCACAAATGTGCACTCAAAACCCACCACACAGATAGCGCTTCTCTGTCTAATCAAACCAATGGCCTGTCCTTCTCTCCACAACACTGCCTCCTTCCTTCCCTGCCATTGCTCAGCATCGCCCTCTGTGGTCACTCCTGGGACAGCCAGGAGACCCTGTGCATCTGGAAGGCTGCGCGAAACTCCCTGCTGTGACATTTCCCAGTCCTAAGTCAGGCCTGCTGGTCTGACTTTTGCTATAGCTATGTGGCTCCAATAGATATTTCTCTGCCTCTGTTTCCAGGAATATGTTCTCTGAAATCGTAAACAAATAAAAAGGGGCTGAATTGGAACTGACCCTTCCTCTGGCCCTATTAAGATCCCTCATTCTTAACAGATAGAAGAAAATGAGGCCCAGGTTGCCTTCCACACGCACACTGAGACAGCGCCATGATCACTGCCGCACACCTGTCCTCATGCAGGAGCAATGCTATGTGATCCCAGTTCTGTGGGAATTCACATGCATGTAACTACACACACACCCATCGAACTGTAAGAACCCGGAAGGAAATGCACTAAAATGTTCCCAGTGGTTCGCAGTGTGGTGGGGGAGAAAGCATTTCTAATTTTCACTCTTATACTTTCCTGTTTTCCCTTTATCTTCTTCAATGAACATATGACTCTTACAACCAGCAAAAACCAAGCATTAAATATTACTTCCCCAAATCACAATGGACTAGCAGCCAGAAGAGCTAGACCTCTGTTCCCACCTTTATTTCTTGCAGCAAACTACCTCGCGGAGACTCAGATTCATCAGCGGTAAAATGGGAGTGCTGATCCGAACAGCCTCGAAAGACTTGTTGAAAGAATTAGAAGAATAATGAACATCAAAGTACTTGTTAAACTCTAAAGAAACCTGTGACAGCACTGTTGTTATGTAACAGCGAGGCTTATTAATTGGGAGCAAGAACAGTTTGGGAAGCTCATCTCACTGAATCTCGCAGAGGTCTGAGCAACAGACTCCCAAGAAACAAAGGAGGACGTGAATTCAGAATTTTAACATGATATCATTTCCGCTGGAATATTACATAACCCTTTCATTGCCATAGATGTTTATTATCAGAAAGATGTCCCCAGAGATATTCATGGGTTTGAATATTAAGGGGTGGGGTGGAAGGAATGTAGTGTACTTGATTAAAATATCCTGTTTTTCCCAGATATAAAAATATCAAGACAGAGAATTAAGTTACAGAGGCTCGAATGCCCCCCAAAGGGAAAAGGTAGACTCTAGAAATCCTTTATTAGGTCTATTTTAATTTTGACTCATAAGAGACATTTTCAGCCTCTTTATCTGCAGGATTTTTAGGAAGGGTCAAGGAGGCTGAAAGCAGCCCAGCACAGAAACCGGGTGGGAAGGGTAAAGGGGACAGTCAAATATTTTAAAAAGTGTGAACCATTTTTTCCATTACCCCACACTCCATGAAGGATTCGGTGTTCTTTCCTAAGAACAAGAATAGAATAACACAGAAGGGATTGTAAGCAGGGGAATGAGAAGACCAAATTTAAGTTTTAAGTGAGAAATAACAGAATTAAGAGTGGCTTTCTTAAGAGCTGAAGGTTATGTTAAGAGAAATACGGTGACCAGAACAAGGGAGGTGATAACAGCCCTCCATGTCACGCTGATCTGATTACAGTGGGAGGGTGGAGTGTGCTTCCAAGAGCTGAGGGCTGTGGGCACCAGGACAGCCTGAGGCTCTACATGACTGCTACCCTGGTGAGAGGCTTAGAACCCAGGTCCCTTCAGAAACAGTTGCACAAATAGAGATAGTTCCTAAGAAAGACAACACCTGGGAAACATAACCATTTATTTTGAGCATTTGAAGGACTGGCCAGACATCTTTTTATCTCAGAAGTTCCGCACTCTGCCCAGAAATGCAATGTGTGCGTTTTGTTGCTCCTCTCTAGGAGTCTGACCTTCAAGGATAGAAGCCCAGCAGAACACTCTCCAGGAAAAAACTTAATTTGGAAATAGATATAACTATCTAATTTAAATGGAAAACATACTTCTGAGGTATGTTTGGGCATCTAAGTAAAATTATACAAAATGTATCTTTTTAAAAAGTCTACCTTATTCCAATTAGGATAATGTTTTCAAGTTTCATTCATGTTGTAGCCTGTATCAGAATTTCTTACCTTTATAAGACTGAGTGATATTCCACTGTGTGTATATACCATATTCTTTTTATCCATTAACCTGCTAATGAATTTTTCGTTGTTCCTGCTTTTTGGCTGTTGTGCATAATATTACTATGAACATTAGTTACAAATATCTGTTTAATTTCCTGCTTTTAATTCTTTTGGGGTCTATACCTAAAAGTAGAATTACTGGGTTAAAGGGTCATTTTACATTTAATTTTTCAGGAACCACCATACTGCTTTCCGTAGCAGCTGTATCACTTTACATTCTTATCAGCAGTGCCCGGAGTTCTACCGTCTCTAAATTTTCTCCAACACATTTTCTATTGCTTCTTAAATAATAATCCTTCTAATGGATGTAAAGTGTAAGGGTGTCACTTGTTGCTAGATATGTTTCAGAAGTCACAGCACAGGCGTAATTTTGTTGCATATGAAATTTTGACAGGTATGATATGTTTGGAATGTACATCCAAGGCAACCGTGGTTTTCCAAGTCCCTTTAAAGTCTTTATTCTTCTGGGATGTTCCGAACACTACGGACTGTCAAAAGTTCTTTCTGTAAATAATGACAGTTTTACTTCTTCGTTTCCGAATCAGATGCTCATTGATTACTTTCTGAGGGAAGCCTTCACCACTACTCTCTTCCAATCTGTTATAAATGATCATTTAACCATGCACTGTTTTTTAGAGAAGATCTTTTGGGAATATGCATTCCTTAAGGTGCTTTCCTAATTAATGTGTCTGTTCCTCTAAACAATCTATATCATGGGGACATGCTTCAGTGCTTTCCACGGAATCCCCAGCCTCAGCCAGGGCCAACACAAATGGCTCTTTTACTAGTTAGAATTTGGGTTCCAAATTTTCTAGCCCTAGTTAGAGAGTTCACTTGAAGAAAAAAAAAAGTGAAACTTAGCTTTAGGAATCTCTTCAGGCAAGAGACAAATTCAAGAGCCATATCTTCAGATGCAGCCGTATTTCTTTTTGTAAGCTGTGGACACAGGATTCCTCTGTGTCTCCCTGGTAACAGGTTGAGGGCCCTAGAGGTAACTATCAAGAACTTGGGCATGAGGTTTGAGGGGGCGGGAGCAGCATGACAGTTTCAGCTTTAGTATTTCATTAGCATTGGTGTGAGCACCATTGCACTTCAGAGCAAAATGTGAGCCCAACTGTGAAATGTACATCACTGGAAAAATCAGTCCCCCTGTGGGGTGTTAATGTGCATTAGCAGAGAAAAGTGAGGCCAATTTGCCCTGCAGAGAATCTACTTCTTTTTCTTTCCTTCTTTCTTTCTTTTTTTTTCCCCCCTGTGGATTTGTCAGGTGCAAAAGAAAAAAACATTGCCCCTGCATAGCTTTTAGGTCAAGAAAAGGAAAGCATGTGTTCTTTTTGCATCTCTTGACTTTTGTATTTTTCCAATAATTTAAACTGATGTTTAAAAAGCAGAGAAATGTAGACTTACAGATTCTTTGATTCTCAGATTTAGAAGGTCCTTAAGTGGTGCTAGGCCAAGATCTAAGAAATTCTTTTTATTCATTCATTCATTCATATAAAACAGGCTTTTCAATATCATCCAATTCAAGAACCTCTTCTGTCATGTCTTCTGAATTCAAACTAAACCCAAATTTGCTGCCAATGAATATCAGTTCTAGGGAACTCTTTGCTATGTTTCCCAAATATTTAACTTTGATTAACTTAAAAATGTATGTGCAGGAGACAGCGGGGAGATAGTCAAAATGTGTATTAAAAGCTGAGAAAGGAATTCTGAGATTTATAATTGATACAGAATGTCACCTGTAAGTAATTATGAATTAAGCTACAACTCTAAATTATTTCCATATTAACTTTTCTCTTCTGAAGTGTTCTTTCATTTTATCCAAAGAATTCCTACAAGATTTGTGGGGTATTACATATTAGCATCTCTATTTTGCAAAAGATGAACTAAGAACTTATTAAATTTCACTGGCCGTGGTTACAGGTTCAGAGGGGCAGGAGAATAACAGGTATAGGGAATGATGGGCCAGCATGTCTCTCACCAGTTTTTCTGAATTAGATTTGACTATGTGTATGGCATTTGCTAAGTCATATGCTTCAGATAATCTCCACATCCCATTCAGGCTTCACATCAGCTCCATAAAGGAGGCATTATTATTCCCATTTTACAAATGCGGCAAGCATCTCAGGGAATTACAGAATTAGTCACTGTCAGAGGAGAGTTTCTGCCCCACTCAGACGTCTATAATTTTAATGTCTAATTCAAAGTCTCTCACTTGGAGAGACAGTTGCTCTTTCAGTGAGGTTTTCCCTCTTTTCATGTATTGAGCTACTACCATGAGCCCAGATCTACTTTGGAGGTTGTGGAGAAACAGACAAAGGTAGGAAAGAGCTTGCAGGGCATGGAAAGGTCAGCCAATGACAGTGACTTAAACACAGAAAGGGACTTGACTTTGGGTGGTGAACACACAATACAATATACAGATGATGTATTCTAGAATTGTACACTTGAAACCTATACAGTTTTATTAACCAACATCACCCCAATAAAATTCAAAATTAAAAAATAATGACTTAAACAAGTACAGATATATTTTCTGTAATATTTTACTGCATTTCCACAAGCATGTAATGTTTTAAGTAGAGAAAGCAATTCAGACTTATACAAAGAAAAGCATAGATCCTACCACTTTTTGTTAAGCCCACTAGTACACCTGTATTTCACTTCTGGCTGCCTCTAGCCACTCATTCAACAGTATTCATCTGCAAATACAACATGTTTTAACCAACACATGGAGTTTGCTTACACTTACAATTCATTGAACTAGAACATCCTCATGAATGCATAATTCATTGATTAACAATTGAATGCCTTCTACCCTCAAGGCATTGGCCAGATGCTGAGTATACAATGTCAAGGCTTTCACCACACCAGACTCACTTCTGTTGGCCTGTGTCCCTAGCAACTCTACAAGAGCCAGGCTTACAGAAAACCACAAAATTATTCGTACCTGTTGCATTGCCAAGGTGTGTTCTCAGCTACGAAATCTGCATGGTAAGGGAAAAGGAAGGGGAAGAGCTAGCAATGCTCCCAGGGAGCAGAAGGTAGGCAGACCCAGGAAGTCAGTTCACTCTACTAGAGAAGTCATAGTTTAACTAGTAAGTAATGGTAAAAGTTCTTTATCCATCCCAAGACCTGCAGTGAAATGGAACACTGTGTTTATCATATGCTGTAAGCCATATTAAAAAGGAGAAAAATATTTAGTACAGTAATTACACAATTTCTACCATGCATGAGATCAACAATCTATAGCCATTGCTAGTTGCTGTGGGATCCTGAACCAGTCTTCCCCCCCATGCAGAGATCTAGAAAATAAGAAAGTCAAAATAATACTCTTAAGGTCCCATCTACCTCTGAAGGGCCAGGAATAATGGGCCACGACTTATCAAATGCTTCCTGCCTTGAAATGCTTACCAGGAAGCATCTTAATAATTTTCTCATCCACCTTATCAGGTCGCTACTATTGTAATTGCCTCCATATATACTAAGAAACTGAATTTCAGAGAAGTTAAATAACTTTTCAAGACTCTAATTGCTAATAAGTAGCAGAATCCCGATTCAAACCAAGGTCTTTCTTAACAGCTAAGTTTGGGAGCCTAAAATCTTGGTGTAAATTATTTGACCACATAAGGTAAAAAGTTAAAGAGTAGAGTTAAATAGATAAATAGTAGACATTTCTGTATCTATAAAGTAGGGATAATAACTACCGTAAAACATTTAGTACTGCACCTAATACAATAGCAATTATTCTATAAAGTGTTGTTATAAAACACAATCACAGATGTGCCTAGAGCCCTTCACCTTATAACCAGAGCATGTGAAAGGGAGGAAAAGAAACAAGAAACAAAAGTTCTGTTGCCATCTGAGTTCCAATAACAGTATCTCTTTGACCTTTTCTTGTTTCCATGCAACCACCCAGCTCCATGGCGAGCTAGAGCGCTGGTTAGGAGCCAGAAGCCTTGGGTTTTAGAACAGTGAGGTTCTAAAGAGGGTGGGCACAGGTGTCAGGATATCAGGGTTCAAAATTCATATCATACCATTTATTACTTTGTAACCTTGAGCAAGTTGTTGAAACTCTCTCAAACTAAATCTTAGACTGAGGATAATAGGTTTTAAAAAATAACCTACATAAGGAATTTAGCACAGTGCCAAGAATACAGTTAAGTAACCCATGGACACTGGGTTTGAATTGCAGCTATTTGCCAGGTGTATGACTTTGGGAAGGTTACCTACCTTCTCTGTGCCAAATTACCTTGCAAGTATAATGTTCATAATTATGAAGGTTGGGTACTACATGGGTTCTTGTGAGGATTAAATCAAATAATACCTGGAGAGCAAATGCTTAAAACAATGCTCAGCACTGAATAAAAGGTAGCTACTTTTTAAATTTTCATAGTCTCTACTATTAAGACAGGGGTGGGCAAACTTTTTGACTCGAGGGCCACAATGGGTTCTTAAACTGGACTGGAGGGCCATAACAAAAGCATGGATGGAGTGTTTGCGTGAACTAATATAAATTCAAAGTAAACATCATTACATAAAAGGGTACGGTCGCGGGCCGTAGTTTGCCCACGGCTGTATTAAGATCTTGGGCAACCTTTCCCAAGTCACTTCTTTCTCTCTCTCTGTCTCTCTGGAACTCAATTTCTACTTCTAAAATAGGAAGGTGTGGGTGTGTTGTTCACCAACTCTTTGGTGAGTGAGGGAGTCTGCCATTGAGTTCTGGGATGGCCAAGCACACAACTGTCATTGGACAGACAAGATCAACAGCAGTTTATTAGTCACATACACTCACAGCCCAGGGCGGGAGGACAACCACCATGCAGGGCCACACCATGGTTGCACTCAGGAGAGAGTGAACCTTCAGGGGCTGTGAAAGGCAGACAGTGTAGTATCAAGAGGGTGAGGTGCCCTCTGGTTCCTATGGGAGAATATGATTGGCTTGTTTGATTTATGTCACAGGCTGGCAGGCAGATTGAGGACCAGATGGGATGTAGCTGGGATGGCTGACAGGGAAACTAGCGGGGTGGGGAGCTTCCTGTACTGGTGGGGAACATTATCTGGTGAGAACACGGTACCTCATAGTTAGGTCTGGAGTCCTATGAGGTTCAAAGTTTTCAAGGTAGCACACGGAATTTGAGGCCTAACAATACAATGTGTCTTATCTCTAAGCACTACCCTGATGCAGCACACTTAAATTCCTGTGGGGTTTTTTTGGCATTCACACCTCCATTTACATCTCTCCTACTTTCTGTTTAAGAAAAGGAGAAAGCTTTCTCTGGTTAAGGGAAGTGAGCACATTTTGTAGAATCCTTGGACTTGCTGTCAATCCCCAAGGACTACACTAGTAACTTGAAAGGCCCCTCAGGCCATTGTTTCACAATAATAGTGCCATCATCCCACCACTACTCATCCCTCACCCCCCAGCTACCTTTTGCTTCTTCAAATATTTAGTAGTTTTTATTTGCTCACTTTTGAGAAAAAAGTTTCTGGTGAAGCTGTTTAAGACTGAGCCACCGGTGCCTCATTCTTGCCAACGTCAACGTAGAAAATATTTTGTCAAAGCAAAACATGTGTGTAGGGGAAGATTGAAAATACCTGGTGGATTTACATTGCCTAGAGCTATGTTTGGAAGCAGAAAATCCCCTGTTGATTATTCCCATTACTATCATGTAGCTATCTGGGAAAAGCTGAAAGAGTATCATGGAATAGGCTAGGACCTCCTCTTTCCTGATTCTCTTTTAACTGCAAGCAAAACAGGCAAAGGTCATGTGGTCATGTGGTACTCCTCTTCCTGGTCATTCATCTCAGAACAATGTCCTCCTGAAAGCCATCTAATATGACCCTCATCATATGAGGAAATGGGTCCAAGTAAAGATAAGGATGGTGTCCCTGGAGATCATCATAAGTAGCTAATATTCAGAATGCTTACAGAATACCACACTGTGAGCCAAGTATTTAAAATCATTTTCATATTTGATCATGAGCCACTGTAATAGCAGAAACTGTTACCATAGTAATTAGCTAGTTATTAATATTAGTAATAGGAAGAGAGCAAAGGGAAGGACAGACATTATAAGCATGGCCATCTGGGTAGCTTCACCAGGAAGCTACAATTTAACACTCCCCAGGGATCCACCAGTCCATTCCCTGCAGATCACTGTGGGAAGGGACTGAAGAAAGGGGAAGATGAACACATGCACAGTAAAGTCAGGGTGCAAACTCACAAAATCTTAAAGGTTAAAATCTGCAAAGAAATTATCTCCTTTTCCTCTGGCTTTGCTCCTTCTTCCTTGCACTTGCCCATGTTCTCTCAATAGCCGTATAGGCCATTTGGACCCTACACACAATGAACTACAACTGGGAGCACAGCTGGACTGGACTGTGCAATTATGGAATGGAAAGTCTGGGCAAGGGCTTTAATCCTAGCTCTGCTGAAGACAGCTGGACTTCTGCCTTGTCGGGATGAAGGGAGATAGGACCTTGGAAACTCAGGAGTTTAATTCCATACAAATAAATATCACTCATTCTCCCACATGAGTCTCAGAAAATTCCTTTTCTCATGACATCACAAGAAGCCCACTTCTACTGGTAACTGGTGGGGACATGGAGAACATCCCGCCCATAGCAATGAGAGCTATTATTTCCATTTAACTGATGATGAAAATATATAGCACAGAGAGTGTCAGCTACTGGCCTAAGGATCCACAATGGCCAAATGATGGGTCAATGTCTTTGACCTCTTGCCGGGAGCCGGTCCATCCTTGCTGTTTCAAGGGACCTGGTATATATGGCATACTGTTCTTAATATGTTTGCTCACCTTCTTGGCACTATGTGTTTTAACCAAGGTCACCTCTCTGAGAAAGGTTGTTTCCCCAGGTAGGGATTTTCCCCTGAAGTTAGGGAGGAAATAAAAGCTCTTAACTAAGTGCCAGGTGGGTAATTAATCACTTTAACTATGAACAATCATGCTTAAGCTACATAATCTTTACTCCCTGGAATGGAGATAAGAAACGCCCTAACCTTTGGAATAGAGATTGATAGCATTGGAATCAACTGGTATAAATACAGATGTAACAAGACAGAACTTAGAAGACAGAACTTAGAAGACAGAACTTAGAAGACAGAACTTAGAAGACAGAACCTAGAGACAGAAGAACTTCGCTGGAGAGAACATGGCAAAAGATCCTGGACTGAACCTGACTATAGAAATTGGCAAGAGAATCTGACTAGAACCTGGTGACTGAACTTGGCTGGAGAACCTGGACAGAACCTGGAGAACCTAGCAAGAGAACATGGACACAGAACCTGGCTGGAGATCCAAAGCAGAACCTCTCTGGAGATCCAGACCAGAACTTGGCTGGAGATCCTGGCTGGAGATCCTGGCTAGGCTGCTGATCAACTGAACACTGTCTCCATGTCCTTCCTTCTTTGCCGACTCCGTCTACGCCTTTGGGGACCCCTGGACCTGCTGGGGCTGGACCCCAGCATCTGGCGCCCAAACAGGGACCCCAAGGTAAGCCCGCACTTGGGACGGATAGGACTCCACCGTAGGAAGAGGGTGGATAGTCTTCGCCGACTCCGTCCATACCTTTGGGAACCCCTGGAACAAGATTCCCCTAGGTAAGCTCCCCCCCGGCCCCATTGAGAACCCCACACTCGGGACGGATAGGACTCCGCCAGGGTACTGCAGACCCCCCTATAGAGGATAAGTAGGGTAAGAAGGTGGATAGTACAGAACTTAGATTGAGAAGATGTGCCATACTGAGTCCAAAAAAAGAAGACTCTGTATTGATTCTTAGATTGAGAAGATGTGCCACACTGAGTCTAAAGAAATAAGACTCTGTATTGATCTTTTAACACATATGCTTGCTAGCAGAGGAATTAAGGTTACTCCCAGTCAGACAGAACGTTTTATATAAGAAGTATGTCCATGCTTTTCTGAGGAAGGAAAGGTAAATGTAAAGGCATGGGAGGAGGAAGGCCCAAGGAGCCTTATCCTTAACCTCACTGCAGCCTTTCCACCCCGGGAAAGTGCAGGATTGGCAAGCTCTCCCTGGGGTGATAGATCAGGATTCAGGTAATAGCGGAAAGCGCCAATCCTACTCTTAAAATGGATACAAGAGAGCATTTGGGTTTTTTTTTTTTTTCTTTTTAATGCCTGCTTTTAAAAAATAAAAAAGGGGGAATTTGCCGGGAGCCGGTCCATCCTTGCTGTTTCAAGGGACCTGGTATATATGGCATACTGTTCTTAATATGTTTGCTCACCTTCTTGGCACTGTGTGTTTTAACCAAGGTCACCTCTCTGAGAAAGGTTGTTTCCCCAGATAAGGATTTCCCCTTGAAGTTAGGGAGGGAATAAAACCTCTTAACTAAGTTCCAGGTGGGTAATTAATCACTTTAACTATGAACAATCATGCTTAAGCTACATAATCTTTACTCCCTGGAATGGAGATAAGAAACGCCCTAACCTTTGGAATAGAGATTGATAGCATTGGAATCAACTGGTATAAATACAGATGTAACAAGACAGAACTTAGAAGACAGAACTTAGAAGACAGAACCTACACAGAACCTAGAGACAGAAGAACTTCGCTGGAGAGAACATGGCAAAAGATCCTGGACTGAACCCGACTACAGAAATTGGCAAGAGAACCTGACTAGAACCTGGACAGAACCTGGCTGAAGAACCTAGCGAGGGAACATGGCTACAGAACCTGGCTGGAGAACCTGGAGAACCTAGCAAGAGAACATGGACACAGAACCTCTCTGGAGATCCAGACCAGAACTTGGCTGGAGATCCTGGCTGGAGATCCTGGCTAGGCTGCTGATCAACTGAATACTGTCTCCGTGTCCTTCCTTCTTCGCCGACTCCGTCTACGCCTTTGGGAACCCCTGGACCTGCTGGGGTTGGACCCCAGCAACCTCTCATCACACTTTATTCCATGTCTCTTCAAGCAGCCAATACTGAGTTCATCTTTGAGTCCTTAGCAGAACTACTGATATAGTAGGTCCAAGCAGAAGCTTGTTGTTGTATCTTGAATTGTGTCCCCCCAAATGTGACGTGGAAATTCTAAACCCTGGTACCTGTGAATATGACCTTATTTTGAAATAAGCTCCTTCCTTACAGATGTAATTAAGATGTAAGTGAAGATGAGGTCATACTAAAGCATGGTGTCCTTACAAGAGAAAAGACACAGCGACAGACACCCACGGAAGAGAATACCCTGGGAAAAGACACGGAAAAGCTGAGGAAAGATGGCCCTGTGGTGGTGGAAGCAGCAACTGAAGTTACGTAGCTACAAGTCAAGGAATGCCAAGGATCGGCAGTAATAACCAGAAGCCAGGAGAGTGAGCAATATTTTGGATTCCCAGCCTCCTTGACCGTGAGAGTGTACATTTCTGCTGTTTTGAGCCACTCCGTTTTTACAGCAGCCCCGGGAAATGAAACCACTTGTTGTCGATGGGTTTAAAGTCTCTTAGGTGCTGTTAATGCCCGTTTGGAGAACAGCTATACACGCCATTCCCTTCTTGTCCCCTCTGAGCATTATCCCATACCGTTCTCCTTTCTCCTGTGGCTTAGCAAGTCCTTGCCATCCAGTCCTCAGCTGGAGATCATTCCTCCAGGGAAGCCCTCCCTGCCACCCAGGAGTGGCTTAGATGGGGCGAGGACTGCAGAGAGACTGCCGAACCAGAAACACAAAGTCTTCAAGTGCAGCTCATTTAACAGGAAGAAAACATACAACTTCTCAAAACCATCCAAATTTTATTCAAACTGTTTTGACAATTATTCTTCCATTTTTAAATAGATAGGGCACTCTTGTGACCTCTCAGAAGCCCTTAGTTTATCAAAACATACCTGTGGTTTCTTATGCCTACTTCTCTAGTTGCCTATCTCCTCTGTTTGACTGCTAGCTCCTATGGGGCTGGGCCAATTTTTCTCATTCTCTGCTGTCCAAATGCTGTGCACACCAGTACTTAATTTGAGGACAAATCATGTGAATGAACGAAAGACTAAGAAATGAAGATTCTGTGTGGCAATCATGAGAGGAACTGTGATTCCAACCCTCTCCAAAAAGGAGATCATTTATTTCTATAAAAGTGAATATTGATAAATATTGATAAATATGCCTTCACAAAAATCAACATCTTAGGATCAGCTTTTGAGACCCCAACAGATGGCTAACCTTAGCCAGAAACCCAGAAACTGAAGCTCTGTTCCCTGTTCCCATAATTCCACCCCTCTCCCCTACCTTTTGGGCCTGACCTGTCCTAGAATGACCTTATTTAGCCTGCAGAAGCCTCCTGAGGTGAGGCATTTGATAACGGGGCCACTAGATGATACTTTATATTTGCAAAATGTACCTTTTGAGTCCTCTGATTTTATTAACATAGCTGAAGACTGGCCTGGAAACACCAAGGGTTGCCAAAGCAGAGGCGAAGGCCTGTTTTCAGGGCAGAGAGAGTTTTCAAACAGAAGGTGCTAAATGAGGTGGAGACACACACACTGTTTCTGGAATGATGCCTCTAGGCTTTTTTCTGTCCCTCTTCTCTGCTGCTCCTTTCCAACCTTCAATTTTAAAAAGCCAACTCAACTGCTGAAATGTAAAAAACCAAACCAGGAAAGGACAGGTTAGGTAACCACCAGCAAGGTTGGGGTTTACCTGTGGAACGGGTTGTGAATGCTGGTAAGGAAAAGGGCAGCTCTCAGGGCAGGCAGGTATTTAGAATCTGCCCTCCTGCTGGCCTCCGGTCTTCCAGACAAGGGTACCCAGCTGCGGGCACATTTCTGCTAAAGCAATGCCTCTGTTTGCCCCCATTACGTGTGATGAGACAGGATAAATGTAGGAACATCTCTATTGTGGTTGTTTTTTTTCTTTTTAATTTTTTTTCCTTTATTGATTTTTAGAAAGAGGGGAAGGAAGAGGTATAGAGAGAGAAACATCGATGAGATAGAAACATCATCGATGGATCAGCAGCCTCCTGTGCACCCCCTACTGAGGATCAAGCTGCAACCTAGACATGTACCCTGACTGGGAATTGCACCAGTGACCCCTTGGTTCATAGGTCGATGCGACACTCAATCATTGAGCCACACTGGCTGGGCACATCTCAGTTTTTGTACCCAACACAAGAGGATGTTGCAGTAAGGTCATATATGTGACCGCAGGCCAAAAAGGAAGTTTTCTTACTAGGCCCTGATGGGAGGTGACCCTAAGATGTAGGAAAAGAGGGTTTATAAGTATTACCACAGGAAAACCTGCTGAACTTGACATGTGACTCAAGTCAGCTCTAAACCTACCTGGGTGTAGGACGTGCATCCCTAGTCAAAACTGCTAACTGAAACTATTCATATCTGTTGCAAATGCTTAGTTAGTACCTACTATGTGACAAATACTGTTCTCACTATCAAGATACAGCAGCGAACTTTCAAAAGGATAATTTTCAGAAATAAGGCAAAACCAGGACACTCAAACAGATACAAAATGAGCAGGAGTTAAGAATTTTATCAATGAAGAACCTGGCAGATGTCAAACCAGTTCAAAGATGGAGTCAAAGAACAGGCACAGTTAGTAATCATCAATATTTAAATGAATTTGTAAATGGGTGCAGAATTGGCTTCTTGCACAGTAGGGGAGGGAAGTCAGAATAAAAATACTCACCCTTATGGGCTTACATCCTAGTGGAAAAATCAATAAACTTGGTAAATATATGCATTACATGGTATGTTTAATGTTGTAGAAGGCAATGTGTGGGAGGGTGGCTACAATTATCAATTAGCTGGCCAGAGAAGACTGAAAAGGGAACAGAATTGAGGGAATATGTGGATGTATAAACCCAGGTGTCTTATTTTGTAAATGTAGAAGACTAGATTCCAAATCCAGTAAATCTCAGATTCTTCCAGCTCAAATATGTTGTGCCTCTAGTTTTATTCTGTTGTTATGTAGGCTCTCGGAATATTTTGTCACATGATTCAAGGCTCCCTTCCCAATAGTTTCTTAAGGATGGTCGATGACCACTGCACCGCACTCAGTGAGGGGAGGAGTAGTGAACAATGTTATGAGATATGCTCATAATGCATGACTCAACATTGGAGAAAATCTCAAGATTAGAAATCAGGCCAAGACTGGCATTACACCATCCACCTATCATACCACTGTTGCATCTGTCTATTATTATTCTGGCTTCTGTTCATTTGTTTATTCCTAATGTCATTCATTCAGTCATGCATTACTCCTTCATCCAATGCAGATGAAAACTCAAAAGTTAATGGTGTAATTTATAGGAGTGGTCCCACTCTTGACTTGCTTACAGATTAGAGGGGATGACCACCTGGACATGAACGCATGATCAAATGACTCACAAGGACATTGGTACTCCACAGAGACGACAAGCACCAGAGAAAGCTCATGACAGGAGGTGGATAGAGATTTTTAAGGTTAGGTAGAAAAGGTAGAGAATATGGGACCATTTAGTCCAGGCAGAAAGAAATGTCCAAGCAAATGTTTCAAGTCTAAAATGATCACTCATGGCAGTGGGTATCTGTTCTTTTGCCTCTATACCTATTATTTTTATTCTGGTCTATAGCCCTGATTTCCCTTTGAGGAGCCACCCCTTTGATCATGCTCATATGATACTATGCTCTGGGCTCTAGGAATGACCCCTAGCTCCGGCCTGGCTAAACAAAATTCATCTTCCTTCCTGTGGTTACTTGGCTCAATTCAAAAGGGAGGTCAATTATGAACTATTAGGAAAGAAAAGCACCCTTTTCAATAGAGAACGCTAGGTTCTCATAGAGCATAAACACACGATGTCCATTTCAGCACATGGCACACATTGCCTGCCCATGTCTTTTGCCCACTGAAGGATGCCATCCTCAGCCCACACTGGAGAGAGATCCCATATGCCATATGTTTTGCAACACATGAGCAAAATAAAATTTAGAGGATTCATCTGGAAAAACCCACCATAGAAGCTTGTTAAGACTGTTAACCAATATATATGACGGGGCGGGGGGGGGGGGGGGGGGGTCACTGGTGATACAAATTCGGAGATCCTGATGAGAAGGGAGGGAAATGAGGCAGGGGAGAGGAGAAAGAAAGTGAAGATAATGGTGTTCTGGGTTAGCAAGGATTTTCTGATGTTCCTCATTTCATAGTGCTTATGAAACAAGTGAGAATGTACTTTGTTTGTGAGAACTCTTCCTTCTAATAATACCTTGACCTCACAGGGTGTGACCGACCCTGTGTTCCTGTGATAGTTGGCTTTGTCCTCTCAAGGGAGAGAAACTGAGGCAAAGGATCTGGTATTATCTTATCTAGGCGAGGATTTGAAGCAAGGAAGTGTTAGCATTCTAAGGCATTATTGCTGTTTCCTTAAACACACACCTCTCTCTTTTAATCTAAGGGGCTGAGACGATCTTTTTCCAGTCAGGGTTCCCAGTGTTCAATGAATGATAATGTCAATAAATGGATGTGCTTTCTTCTCTCATTTCTAATCATTCCCCTTGCTTCTCCTTTTCAAAAAATAGTTAATATTGGAACAAAAACCATGAAGCCAAACTTTGTTTTTTTCATCTCCACATATATTTTGAAAATAAGTATCACAATCTCTTTTAAAATATAAAAGAAAATAAATAAATTGATTTGTATTGCCTGCCTTGGATTCTGGAGCTAGCACAGACCAGGCGTGGCCTAAGTCCACTGCTATTTTGATGCCAGTTTGTAGGCGGCAAGCAAATTACTCAAGGACTGGAGAGTGACTAAGACTGTTTTCTTTTTTATGCTGATAGAGCAAATCAATCCAGTGGTTGGAAAATAAAAAGAAAACATACTGAAACTGATGAAAGAACTAAATGAGGATACAGTTCTCATATGTATTGTGTTCCTGTTTCAGTTAATGATGTCTGTGATGTCAAAAAGAACTAATAGTGGCCACAAGCAAAAAGCTATTTTGTAGGCATTGGCAAAATATTGGATTTTTTCTCCCATAAAAATTTTATCTACCTAAACAAGTCCTACTGATCCCTCAAAATCTTACTCAAGCATCTTTCCTTTTCTGATATTTTAACCTCCGATCCTGCCGGACCTTAGGCCCAGCTTCTTGATAACATGTGCCACCTGGATAGAAATCATTTATTTACATGACTATCATCCTCATTAGTGGCCACATTAACTGCGATTTTTCAAGGGCTGTGAGGTAAGCGAGTGCCCAACCTGAGAAATCATGTGGAAACAATATTTTAGGAGATGCGAGTCCTGAGATCAAAGGGACAAGATGGATTTCCTAGGAGGCACATAACCTATGCTAATAGCAAAATCTCAATACACAAATTAGGGATAGCAATGCCTACTTATAAGGATGCATGTAAAGGCTACATGAGATAATCCACTGTATAAATGCTTCATTAATTGCAGAGCCTCATAAGAGATCATCAATATTATTAGAAATCATGTGGTATAAACCCCTACTTGAAAAAGACACCAGACAACAAAACATCCAGGATAGAAATGGGACTTTCTGTCATTCTGGGTTGTTACCCAAAAGACATTTGGGTTAGTGTGAAGAGCACAAATCTGAAGTCTTGCTACCACACGTGAATCTAGGCTTTGCCACTTAGTAGTAGGGCAACTTCGTATTGGGAAGCTGCTAGCCCCTCTGTGCCATGGTTTTCTCACCTGAAAACTGGTGATAGCAACAGAACTTAACCCTGATTGACTGTGAAGGACAGGTAAGTTAATTTATTTAACACTAGATTGCCCAAGGAAGTCATTTTGACTGCTTTTTAATTTCAATTAGAAAAACAATTATGTATATAAGGACACAATGTCTTAGAATTTTGTGACTTTTTGTACAACATATAAATGCGTTTATTAATAATTGTAGTTACCTCCCCCTCCTTCATTTCCGGTATATATATATATATGTTATACCTATATTGCCCAAAAGCAGTCATTTTGACTGCTTGGGGAAATTTTAAATAATCAAATGACTCTTATTATTGAATTGAGTAATAACAGTTCGGCTCTGTATTGAAATAACAGTTTTCATTTTTTTTGATTACCGTCACATGATAACATACAAGTACATGATAAATTGTCGATACTTGATAAGTTGCAGTTGCTCAATAAACTAAACTAGTACGTGTTATTCGAATCTTTATGCAGTGATACTTGTTCTAATAAGTTGTTTATTTTATTTCTTTTGTGCCCTAAATTCATGAAAGAAATGTCGAATAGAAGTGAGTTATTGGAAAAGCTAAGGAACATAAGTGAAGAGTGCTCCGATATTATTCTTTCACAATGCAGTCATTTTTACTGCTTTTGGGCAATATAGGTATATACTAAATTTCAGTCTTTCTAGTGTTAAAGCTCTTCAAATAGCACCTTCTTCTTCATAAACAGAAGAATGAGCTGTCATTTTCCTAAATACGACCAGTAAATGTCCCGATAGAGTTTGCCTTCTTTCTCTCTTAAATCTGTGCCCGCCCTCTGCTCTCCTACCAATTAGTGGGGGCCATCACTGTCTCTCTCCTGTATTCCTAAAACAGCTTCTTCAACCAACTCTTTTTCTTTAAATGTGTCCATTTCCAGGTTTTTCTCCACTCTGAAGCCAGCATTATCTGGCCACATAAAAGGTAAATGGGCTTCATAACTCTCAGGAACCCCTGGTCCTCAGATTCAAATTTACTTTCCTTGTCTCGACACATGAACCACTTGGGAATCCCTCCTTCCCTTCTCAGCAATCCCCACCCTCCACTGCATATTGAATAAACCACATGCACTTTTATCAAAATGCCAAGCTCACTCTCAACCTGGGGCTTTTAAGTATGCTACTCTCATGCTAAGAATATCCTTTCTTTGTCTTTTGCTAAATTGATATATATTTGTCCTTACCAGGTCTCAGATTAAGTATTATATTTTTCTTTGCTGATCTCCTTAATCTAAATAACCCAAAATGCTTCTATAGTACCCCATGCTTAACTCTACCACTGCAATGATACGTGTAACAGCAACACTTGAGCATACTAAGTGTCAAGTACAAGAATTCGCCCTCCCTTATCCGTCGTTTCACTTTTTGCATTTTCAGTTACCTATGGTCAACTGCAGTCTGAAAGTATTAAATGGAAAATCCCAGAAATAAAATAATCAATAAACAATTCATACATTTTAAATTGTATGCCATTATGAGTAGCTTAATGAAATCTTGTATCTCCCTAGCTTGTCCTGCCTGGGACATGAATCATCTCCTTGTCCAGCATATCCACACTGTATACAGTACCCAACCCTTAGTCACATAGTAGCCATCTTGATTATCAAATCAACTGTCATGGTATCTCAGCGCTTGAGTTGAAGTCTCCCTTATTTTATTTACCAATGGCCCCAAAGCCATTCACTTAACTTTTGTTATAGTATAATTGTTCTGTTCTATTGTTAACCTCTTACTGTGACAAATTTATAAATTAAACTTTATCATAGGGATCCACTGGAGGTCTTGAAACATATTCTCCATACTGTCCTCATTCACTTAATGGGTACATATTTATCATGTACTTACCACGTGTCAGGCACTGGGTATACAGAAATGAATAAAGGAAATGTGGTCTCTTTAGTATTCTACACATTTAGCATTCCAACACTGACTTGTTGTTCTACGTTTTTATGCACTCATTGATTGATTGTTGTATGTGTCTTGACCCAGGATTGAACTGCAACCTTGGTATACTGGGATGACACTCTAACCAACAGAGCTACCTGGGCAGGGCCCCACACAAATTCTTTATACTAAAGTTCCCCCAAACCAGCCATAAAATCTTTTGTCTAAAAAACTCTACCTTGCTCTTTTCTTTGGCTCTTCCTGGTCTAAGTAAATTGACCCCATAATCCTCCTTTTCAATTTGTAAATCAGAGATCTGCCTCATCCCCAACATGCCCTCCCCTTAATTCCATTTTCCTCTAGATGCTGATTTTGCCACCTAATTGAATAATAGGTGAAGAAGAAAACAACACCTGACAGGCAAAACCCTTTAGATCAAAAGGGACCCCTTGGGGAAACCTTAGCATGTGTAACCTGCATAAATCCTAGGGCCTCATGTGGCTCTCTGGAGCTCAGAATTGCATTTAAAAATACATATTCCAGCAGCCAAAGAGATAAATAATCCAATATTAAACCAAGTCTGACAAAGACTAGTAAAGGAGTTCTATGGTGTTACCCACAAAAAGCTTTTGAAAAGGATCATTTTCTACTCACTCATGCTCAGAAGTTGATCCCCAAAATATCTGCATATTCCTGCCAGCTGGGGTTCTTCGCCTTCAGCCTATATTTACCTTCTCTCTAGACTCACTCAACCTGTACTAGTATATACTAGTACACCCCCTATTTCAGTGTCTGTCGTGCTCTCTTCCCTTCTCATAAAGGAGCCTAAATCCCCCTTAGTTAATGTTTGGACAGTGGGGTCCATGGAAGTACAGGCAGCAGTGAATACATAACCAAGGTAATTACTACAGTAGCTTCCCACTTATATAAGTGGGTACATTCCAAGACCCCCTGTGGATGCCTGAAACTGCAGATAGTACCGAACCCTATATGTACTACGCTTTTTTCCTATATATACATTCCTATGGTAAAGTTTAATTTATAAGGTAGGCACAGTAAGAGATTAACAATAATAACTATTAATCAAGTAGAACAATTATAGCAATATACTGTAGGAAACGTGTGAATGTGGTCTCTCCTTCCCCTCCCTCTCTCTCTCTCTCTCTCTCTCTCTCTCTCTCTCTCTCTCTCTCTCTCTCCTGATCTGATAACCCAGACAGCTACAAAGTGACTAACAGGCAGGTAGAGCATACAGCATAGATATGCTCAACAAATTCATGATTTACCTCCCAGGCTGGACTGAGCAGGATGGTACCAGATTTCATCATGCTACTTAGAACAGCACGCAATTGAAATGTATGCATTGTTTATTTCTGGAATTTTCCATTTAAGATTTTCTGTGGGTAACTAAAACTATAGAAAGCAAAACTGCAAATGGGGGTGTGTGTACCATTCACATAAAAATAGACAATACATACATTAAGGTATAGTGCCACAATTTTCCTCAGGTTTAGTTAAAAGAAAAAAAGGGTTTTCTTTACTTTAGCCATTTTTTAAATTGAAAATTTAAGACCCAGAGAGACAAAGGCGAAATCACAGCAAGAAATAGTTCCAGACCTGAGAACAGGACTCCTATCTCCTCCCTTGCAGTGACTAAAGCCAGCAAGGACACCTTGATGTCTCCCCCTCAGGGTTTCCTGGGAGACCTCTGCTGCTGAGCCCCCAACACTGGCCTCCTTGTCAGGGAGAACAGCAAAGAGACACCTCAGATCCTTAAGAGATCATCCTGCTCCCCTCCAGCTCCGTGCTCCCCACCCCACAAATGGCCTGGCTTATTTCATGTTATCAATTGCATTATGTGTTTATGGCCTCGTTTTTCGCCCTGTTGTAGAGATTATTGCTTGAATACATCTTAGTGAATTGGAAATGAGCAGAAAAGAATCACTTAAAGACTTATTAGAAAGACGTGTTTTCCTTGCATGGATATAAAATCTTCATATACTATGAATAAACTAAATTCTCCCTTGTTTGTGTCAGAGAAAGGGAAGCAATGCTGCATTGAGATTATATGTATGTGTATGTGTGTGTGTGTATACACACACACACACACACACACACACACACACACACATATATATATAATATATTTAAATCCCCTTAGAAATTCTTAGGCAGTATGCTTCCTCAGGAAGAGGACACCTATGGTGAAGACAAGAGATGCTGAGTGAGTCACCCTCAATCCCATTTGTCAGGGAAAGGATTCAACTCCCACCCACTGGCCTGGTTGACCTGACAAATGAATCTGCAGCAGTAGCTCCTGACATTTTTATCTCCCTCCCTGATTATCTCAGTGGCTTCACAAACACTATGGCAGATTCTCATACCTGGCGAGGGAGATACCAAATAGTACGCCTACTTCATCAGCTCACTTTATTTGTCCAAGGTCAAAGCTAAATACATGTTTTTCAGTACTTTGTCCCAAGCTTCAGTGACACTTAGAGCTTTTTCAATTGGAAGAAACAGAAACCTGACAGGGTTTAATTGATAAGGATTTTTATGAGTTCATACAGCTGGGAATTTAGAGGGGGGGGGGGAAGGCTACTGGGACCTTCCCTCAGGCCTCTGGAGGAAGAGTGGGGATTGGGTAGAAGAGGAAGTTAGAGAGAGAGGAAGGAGGGAGCAGGAAAAGGGGGGAAGAGGTAGAAAAGAAAATAGAAGGGTGGGGGGAGAATGGCAGGAAGGAGAGAAGGGGCAGGGAAAGGAAGAAGGAGCTGAAGAAGAGAGAACATTTGTTGAGAACAATTGAACAAAATCATGGCTGGAATGGGCCTACGGTACATTGTAGAAGAATAAGAAGGTGCATGTGTTTTGGAGTAAAATGCCCCATAAAATGTAGGCGGTCTACACAGGAAGGAAAGGGCCACATTGTCTGACTGGTTCCCCAACAGAATTGTAGGGCGGTTAGTGAACAGAAAATCCCCCACCCCTTCCTGCCACCCTTTGGAAATCTGGGACTTGCCCAGCCTCTCCAGATAGAATTAGAGTAGGCAGAACAGCAGTATTTAGTCCAGGCAAGAGAAATGAACTCATGGCTGACTTCTGTGCATCTGCAGGAGTGATATGAACCTTTTCCCTTTAAAGTTACATGAGAAAAACATTGGCAGATCTGCTTGTGGGGGCTGTCCTGGCTGATGAAGTTGAAGACATGACTGGAAGGATCATCTGGAATGCCCAGAAGCTTTTGCACCTCAACCCTCGCACCTGCTCAGGCTTGGGAGTGAGTACACTGAGAAATGCCCCAGCACACTGAGCCCTGGGAGGTACCAACAACCAACCTGGGGACACCATCCAGATGCTTCTTCTCTCTTCTCCTTACTTAAAAAAAATAATTAGTTTTGAAGCAAATTAACACACTGGAAAGTATAGAGAATTAGATTAATAGGAGATAATCATGTGCTTATCACCTGAAATTTAACAATCAAATATTTTCCCAGACTTTTTTGGAATTCCTACATGCAAAAAAAAAAAAAGGTATTACAAATACACTGGAACCCATTCCCCTGAGTACCACCAGTCCACTCCCATTCTCTTCCTTCCCACGGGAAACCATTATTCCGAAGTAGGTGTCTATATCTCCTACCTATGTTCTTATGTTTATTATATATGCACATAGCACTAAAGAACAGGCATTTAATATATTTTGTGTATTTTTAAAATTGTCATATGGTCATATCTTTTTTTTCACCATGTGCTTTTTCAAAGAAACAGATTTGAATATTATCTATGCTGATGCATCTGGACCTAATGCATTTATTATAAATGCCACATGCTATTGCATTCTATGACGTTACCACAATCTATTAATCCATTCACTGATTAATGAACTTTTAATTTGTTTCCAGTTTTCACCATGGCAACGATAATGCAATAGTCACTCTTGGATCTGTCTCCTTATGCACAGTGGGCTAGTTTTCTGGAGTATTTACTGAGAAATACAATAGCTGGGTGGAAGGGTATGCACATTTTCATCTTCATGGATATTGCCAAATAGTCAAAGCGCATGATCTGTCCGTTTCCACAAACTGCTCCCTCCTCCTGATAGAGGAAATAATGCTCCAAACAGTCGTCTCCTTAGAGAAACCCAATGACTGTCTACAGGAAGTCCAATGAAGAGATCAGTGGGCTTCATATTGGCACAGACGCTGTGGAATAAAACTGCCCACACTCTGCTACCATCTCCTTCATTTATCATTGGTGTGACCTTGGGCAAAGTAGTTTCTCCAAGTCTCTTTTCCCCATTGATATCATGGGGGAAATCTCCTACCACCTATTGGAGTTACTATTAGGATTAAAAGGAGTGATACAAATACAGCCCTTGGGACAGTTACATCCAAGGAGCGCTCATTCTTCTTCTTTTTTTATGGTAGACCTCTATGCTACAGATCTCAAAGTCTACATACATTTGGGGTGACCTGGAGATGCAAACACGAACAGATTATGGGAAGCTATGAGCAAAGAGCCACTGCCACTTTTGCTGAGGTTTCACAAAAGAGGAAAGGACAATATCCAGGGTGCACGTGTGGAAGGGCCTGGGTGGCATTGAAGGTAACTGCAATACATCCTGCTTAATTCATGCTCCAGAACTCTGGGCTCTCTTTCTTTCTTCCTCTCTTTGTTTTTTTAAAAAATTCAAAGAACACATCATAGCAGCTCTTTTTAAAAATTTCCCCAGGAACCATGGATGGCAAAGAAACCTGAAAGGCAACACCTCCTACTTTGCATTAAGCCTCCAGGGAGCTACTGATTGTCTTTCATAAACCCCTGGCAAGAGCCTCCGCGCACTTCCAATGGCAGCACTTTCTCTCAAGGCCACAGGAATAAAAAAGAAAAAGCTCTTTCTCTCTAGGATGTTAGCAGAGGATGCCAGCACTTAAAACCTGTGTGGGAGGGAGCCTGAGAATGAGGGAAATGCTGAGAGACGGAGAGAAGTAAAGCAAGTTGTACTGAGAGCCTGAGAAGGCAGAATACCTATGTTGATATCTAAATAGGGCAATCTGCAGGATAGCTCTTCCCCCCCCACCCCCACCCCCCCACCACCGAAAAGGTAAGGAATGGATCACCTGCACGGAAAATGCATCCTCCCCTTTATGTTGCAAAAAAGAAAAGTACATTAAGTAGATGCCCATCAGTGAGACTGTTTAGGAGTCCTGATCAGGAGACCAAGATAGGATGTCAGATTGTTGGGTCATCAATAAATGGATTGGAACAACTGCATGCAGGCATATTAGGATTTGAAACAAGAGAACAACATTGTGAGTCACAGTGTCTAAGAGGATTGACATTCCATCCTAAGACAGAGGAATTTAACTGTGAGTAAAGATCCTGATGGGAAAGGTCAAAATAAGCATTTCAGGTAATGTGCCCTTTTCACCATTCCTCATCCTTCCAAGTCGAGTAGGATGAAAGCCTGAGCCTAAAATTATTAAGACCAATTAGCAGGATGGATGGGAAGACATTAAGAGAGAAATGTTCCCTAGTTCAGCAAAATCTCATTAATTCAAACCCCATTTAAGAAGCTGAACATAAGCTAAAATGAAATTTACAATATAGTGCAGCTGTGGAGAACATGGGCTTCAGTAAGAGGGGCCTAAGCCTCAGACTTCTCACCTAGAAAACGGGGATTATAGTAGCACCTTCTAATGCCTAGGTTGGTGTGGGGATTAAAAGGAACAGTGACCTCCAGGCGCTTAGCCATAGCTCTCAGAATGTAGCTAGTGTTCAATAATAAATTGGAGCGATTGTTTTTATTAATAATAATCACAGGTATAACTCAAGTCATGGAATTTCTGAGCCATAAGTGACCTTGGCAATCATCTGACATAGTACTTTTCCAGAAAGTGAAACGGGGCAACACAGGCTCAACGACTTGTCTGAGGCCACTCTGCTACCTGCTGTCTTTTATCTTCCAGCAAGCCTTGTCCAGAATCCTCTGGCACCAATGTCACAGGTGTTAGCACCTTATGGCTAAAAGGTAGCTGTCTTTAGAAAGACATATCTTTATTAAATCAAAGCCACATAGAAGTCTACTGATAAGTGCTTGATAAGCCCCCAGTTCAAGGTAGTATGATAGTACTTAAAAAAAAACACAACTAAGCTGCTTTTAAATAGAACAGGAAAGAATAAATAAATAACATACATATATATATGCATACATACATATATACAATGAATTCAGACTTGCTGGTGCATGGAATAATCTCTTCTTCTGCAAGACCCCTAACTTTATTTGGTTTTGTGCATGTGTGCATACCGCTTTTGCAGAGGATAAGAGGAAACGGTAGAGAATGGAGAGAAGTGAAAAGGGTAGAAGCGTACAGCAGAGGGCCCTGTAAAGAAGTCAGCCTTATAACAGCCCCTGGAAGCTGGAGGTCCAGGGTGAAATGACTTTGGTTTCGGCTACTTCCATAGGTCTCTTCTGCACCCTGCCTTCAACTCAATGCCAGGCAATTCTATTTAAAAATATAAAATTAAATATGAGATTGACTTTGCTTTTCACCTGAAATGTTCTTTGCTTGATAGACTTAAGATACCTTTTTATATGACTTTTTAACTCTCTGTGTTTGATGGGACTGGATAAATTAATGACATTCTCTTATGTGTGTGTGTTTTCTTTTCAGTAATTCAGTTCTTGATGGGTGTGTTTGCATACCACAGGCAAACGGTGTTGAGATTTGAATTTAATTAAAAACGGTTTAGTTAATTTGTGGTAGTTTCTCTTTAAACAAAAAATTCAAAAAGTTACCCTTTCCTTCCTCCCTTCCTCTCCTCAGTTCTTCCTTCATTCCTCCCTAACAGGAGACCTAAAACAGATGGAAGATGTTTGAAAAGCCACTGTGCTGTCCTGAAGATAGGATTATGACTAACAAATTTTTAGTCCATCTTTTAGTAGATTCTTCCACCTGGGTCCCCCCAAAATACAAACCAGAACCCAGGGTTACACGAATGCCTTGTTTCCTAGACCTGACCGCCACACCTTGCACATTCAGGCCCCAGTTTCACCAAGGCTTTGGTCTAGATGACTGCAGCCTCCAACAAACCATGCCAGCGTCCTCACTTCCATCAGGGCTGCTCATGACTCAGAGGGAAAAAAAAAGGAAAACAAATGCAGCTAATGAGCTGGAAAAATAACACACTTGTACAAATCAGCATAAGAATCAGATGTTTCCTATTCTCAGGAAAAGGGGGGGAAAACTTACAAAATAACTACAAAAAAGAATATCCCCCTATGCCTTTCAAACATTCACACCACAGGTAGTACCACAGGTAGTACCATAGGTAGTAGCAATCTGGGTCTCTCCTCCCGCCCCTCCCCGACCCATGCTGTTCAAGAGCTGTTACACAGCAATTCTGTAACGACAGAGTAGAACCTGCATCTAGGTTGTCCAGAGGAGTAGTTTCTACATCTTAAGAGCCATGAGTGGATGAGGCAAACAGTACAGTACAGCCTTGTACTGTCAGCATCTAGCTGTGTGCCTGCTGCCACACAGACATAACAGTAGTCTGGGCCTGTCTGTCATCTTTTTCCATTGATGTGATAGATAGCTGAATGCCATATTGTCTGTTAAAGGAGGTCTATCCACAGAGGCTGGACAGCACAGCTGGATTCCTGGTGGATTGGCCGTGAGAGTGAAGTAAATGCAGGCTCAAGTTACGTACAAATACCAGCCCTATCACTTGACAGTCATTTGAGTTACAGGGTAACACTATAGACCAGATCATCATAGCTGATGCCTGCAGTAAACCTCAGCTGTTTTCATTTACTCAGTGTGTTTGTTTCCTAGGACTGCCATAATAATGGACCACAAACAAGTGGCTTAACACAACAGAAATGTATTCCCTCATAGTTCCAGAGGCCAGAAGTCTAAAATCAAGGTGTCAGGAGTGTTGGTTTCTTCTGGAGACGGAGGGGAAATTTGTTCCATGCCCCTCTCCTGGCTTCCAGGGAATGTTGGCAATGCTTGGCTTGTAGAGACATTATTCCAATCTGTGCCTTTATCTTCACATCACCTCCTCTGTGTACCTTCTCTCTACCCTTCTAAGGGTACCAGTCATTGGATTTAGGGCCCACTCCAATCTAGGATGATCTCACTTTGAGATAATTCATTTGTTACATCTTCAAAGATCCTTTTTCCAAATAGAGTCACATTCACAGGTTTGGGGGGTAGGGCATTATTCAACTTATATATATCCAGCACATATTGTCTTGTCTACTGGCATACTTCAATTTTGCTTTAGGGAACCCCAATTCTTGCATTCTCAACCCACAGAACTTGGTTGGGCTCACCTGGTCTCCAAGGGTGAATTTGTGGTACAGACCCAGCTACTCAATAGGCCAACTCTATGTCCTCTCTGCTTAAATCAGCCTGCAACCCAGCTTTCCAACTGGATTCAGTTTTGAGCCATTTTGTGGAAGTAATGGGGATAAAACCTTTTTCTACTGGAGTTTTTGGTAAAGTTAGAGGAAAGGCATGTCTGTGAAAGAATATATCCTCACAGAGAAGGCTGAGAATAGGGAGAGCGCAGAGAGTTCCTTGATTCACCTGTGCCTGAAGGCAGCCTGAGATTTCACATTTGCAGGTTCTACACTTAAGACCCTGTCTGGCTTCACCTATTAGGGATTGGAGTTTCTTTGATTTGCAAATGTATAAAAAGAACCTACTACTGCATTATCATTCATTCTACAAATATTTGAGGAGTAATTATGAGCCATGGACATGGTTCTAGTCATGAAGATAAAGTAATGATGATAGTATTTCCTGCTTTTAGGAGTTTACAATCTCATGGGGATGGTAGAGCTGTTGTAATAAGATTTCTGCAATGGGCAGGTGCCAAGCTTGGAGACCCTGGAGACTGCAACCCCATCTTTTCAAGGAGACACAGAATATAAGAGTACGCTCCACAAGCCAGAAGAGTCCGAGGGCTTTTTCATTAGTTTGCAAACTTGCAAAACAGTGTCACCACTCCCAGAACTCCAAGGAGAGGCAAACGCGTGAAAATGAGGGTAGACGGAAAAGATGGATTGCAGATTGTTGGCCCTGCGCAGCCAGAAGGAATCGGCCCTCTCCCCAGGGTATTTTTAACTTTCTATTCTTAGAGATGATCATAGCACTTTGGTCTGCTTAGTACTTCCAGATGAGGGAAGACCAGAGATAAAAAGAAAAAAAGAAAAGAAAAGAAAAGAAAAGAAAAGAAAAGAAAAGAAAAGAAAAGAAAAGAAAAAGAAGCTTCTGGAGCCATGGGCACCACAAAGGAAATCAATTTTCCAAGAGAAAATCTAGTGACAGCCCCTCCATGGGGTAATCTTTCTAGGTAAACTCACAGAGTGGGGAGATTACTAAATAAATGCCGATTCATGTAAAACAGGGATAGGTTACAATTGTGCAGCATATTCAAAACATGGCCATCTACTTCAAATTAGGCTATGAGTTCCCTGAGGATGGGAACTCTAGGGGACCTTGTTCTTTCATTTTGGTATTCAGGGTTTAAACCTCCTCCTTATATTAGGGAATCCTATATTTCATGAGCCCCAACACGAGTTCCTCCACAGGAACTAAAAACAGATAATCTCCTTCCCAGACTCTTTTGTGGTTAGGGCTTGGGTACAAGGCCCAGGCTCTGCCAACCAGACGTGTCTGCACCAAATGTTGAACTCCCCATTCATGATGGGAGAAGTGGGGGCCTTTCTGCGATGGGTAGTCAATGTGATGGGTGGTCGCTGTGTTCCTGGGGCTGTGTGCAGGATGGCTGCTTTCAACAGGAGTACAAGCTGAGGCATCTGGGTCCCATGCACAGTAACATCTTGGCCAGTCCTGCTGCGTGATTTTAGATGATGCTCCTGACTGTGCAGCCTCTGAGCCTGTTTCTGTCTTCCTGGAGACTCAGATCTTCTTAATTCCAGTTTTGTTTCATGAGAGTTGGCATCTGCTGTTTGCAACTAAGAACTCTTTGTTTCTTTATCTTAGTCACTTGGCTAAGCCCAACAAAGGAGGTGCTCAATACATAGTTGTTTAGATATATTCTCCTCTTTCATCACCTCCCCCTCATGTTAATTTTGCCAGGAAGGTATCATTCTTGCTCCCAAACCCTCCAACAGGTGGGAAACGAGGCCCAGAAAAGTTTAATGAGTTACAAAGTCACATGGCTGGCAGGGAGCAATCCTTTCCATGTTGTACCAGAGACCACATACACTTCTGCTTGTGAATGCAACGTGTCATGATAATCAGAACTCCTCTTTTACTAACCTGGATGTTCAGCTTTGCTTTCAAAGTCATGAAATAAGGTGAGACTAGCTCTGTGCTCCTGCTGGTAATGGCCTACTAGAGCCAGGCTGACTACTGTCTAGACACAGAGCTCAAACTTCCCAGCTCACAACAGTCCCTGGCACCCCTCTTGTCTCACACGCCACCCTCCTCACTCACGTTAGCTGTGAGGCTGCTGAACTGCATTCTACCTCCAGACTGTGCTGAAGCAAAGGAAGCAAGAATCCACATATCTCTGCTTCATCCCTAGAAAAGCATGTTGGATCTAAAGCCCCAAAACCCAAACAAACAAAAGACGACATAAAAAAGGACCTAAGAGTCTAGGATTCTGGCCAATGGGTCAGGGTCCAGCAAAAGGCACAGGTCAGGGGGCGGGAGGAAGGGTATTCAAATGCTTTATTGTCTTTGCTTCATGCTTTACTCCTATGCCCTGACCTAAAATCTTTTTAAAACAGAGTTCAAATAAGATCATGCAGAGTGCTTTTAATTTTTTCTCAATCACAGTTTTATTTTCAGGTGACAGAAGTATTATGTGTTGTGTAGTTAACTTAGACAGTAAAAAAGGTCAAGAAAAGGAGAAACAACATACACACTACTCTACTTCTCAATCCCAAGAAAATCACTGTCAGGGGTATATCTACTATTTTGAATTCTTGTGAAGTGTTTTAAATTATAAAGTTTTGCTGGGATATTCTTCACCCAGTGATTAACTTACCCAAAACATAGGAACAGGCAATATGGAGTACTGAGAGTCAAGAGCAGGCATTCCCCTTGGATTCCAGGCAGAAGGGGTGCCTGGGCCACAGAAGAAGTCCTGAGACCATCCGAGGTGAAGAAAGGGAGGGAGAAAATTGCTGACAGTCTCCAGTGGGGACAGAGCTCTGCATCCTTTTTGGCAGAGGCAGAGATGTAATGGTGTGGAATAAGTACCCCCGAGCTTAGGATCAAACCAGACACACACCCCCGGAAGGAAATATGAAGTCAACTGGGCATGATGCAGTTAAAAGGGTAACTTTTCAGGGGTGGAGAATAAATATAGCAGCCTAGATGCACACACCCCCACCTCCAAGGAAAGAATGATCAAGGCTGAAGCATTGGGGGAGAGGGGCGATAAACTCAGATACCTCCAGGGGACAGGCAAGTGGAGTAAATGAATAAAGGCCAGTTGTGCGGGAAACAAGGGAGACACACTTGGCTGGAATCGTAAACACACAGGAGTATTCTTCATTTCCACCAAGTATTCTCTCTCACTTTTGGAAAACATGGCCGCCTTCTTCATTTATCTTTCATTTTCACGCATTTGAGGGAGAGAAAGGTTTCTTCACATCAGGGAAGACAGAGGTCAGATGCAATGGTAAACGGAAGCTGGCAACAGATTTTCCTTTCAGGGAGACAACCGGAAGCGGTGGAGCAGGCTGAAGACTGGAGAACGCATGCCTTTGACTCCGGCAGGGCTGTGCCCCAGCTAGTGAGAATCAGGAGTGAGGAATAAGAAATACAGTACGGCCCTGGCTGGTTTGGCTCAGTGGATAGAGCGTCGGCCTGCGGACTGAAGGGTCCCAGGTTCGATTCCGGTCAAGGGCATGTACCTTGGTGGTGGGCACATCCCCAGTTGGGGGTGTGCAGGAGGCAGCTGATCGATGTTTCTCTCTCATCGATGTTTCTAACTCTCTATCTCTCTCCCTTCCTCTCTGTAAAAAAATCAATAAAATATATATTAAAAAAAATACAGTACTATCAGGTGTTCCAATACGCCAAGATATGCCAGAAATATGAAGGTTTATATATACTTTTCTGTTTTGTAAAATTGGTTCCAGGTTTGTTTATTTTAAAATTAAATAGATTAACCACATTAAACACATTCCTGCGCTCCCATAGGTCCCACAAGCTGCCCAAGTGTGACTCTTGCCTCATGCTGTTCCAGACCCCATACCATGGTGACACAGACACTTAGAACCCAGGGGGAAGAATATCCGTCTCTCCTTCTCCCATACACTGGAAAGCAATAAAGTAGGATTTCTAAAACTGCTAAGTAAGGGAACATCAACAAATTCAGTCATGACCAAAGGGCAGGGAAGGGGCCGGAAACCAAATGTGTACGGGAATAGTTCTAGGAACAGACATAAATAATACAGTATGGTTCAGTGTGTTGTTTTTTAAACAAGATTATTTAGAATTGTACAATGCTTTAAATTTCATGTAGAAACGTACATGGTATTTTCATATCCACTATGTCATTGGAGCACATAATAAATTCCAAAGTAGGATGAAAGGTATTGTTAATACCATGAATAGGAAGGTAGGAGGAGAATGGGGATGAATGAGTAGAAGTGGTGGCTCAGAAGTTATATGACTTGTTCATATTATCATAAAAATAAGCACTGGGAAGAATGATTAATTTATTTTAAAAATGGAGAAAATTTCATGTTGACTCTGAATATCATTTATAGAGAACACAATGAAGCCAGTGCTTTTTCTCTCCAAAAAAGCTTTGACAAAAGCATTAAATTCAAAAGAATATAAATGGTTATATTTATATTATAAATAATATAAATGTGGGAGAAATGTGGTTTAATTTTTTTTCTAGTAAAATTTACTCATGCTTTGAGGACTCAATGCTGACATCTACATCTGTTTCATTGAAAGGATTTATTACTTTTCTCCTTAACTTTTAACTATAAAGGAAAAAAATACAGGATGATACTTTAGGTTACCAAAAAAGAAGAACTTTTCAACATTAAGAATTATTCACCTAAAGAAAATAGTGTAACACCAAGAGTCTGGGCATTGGGTTCTAGAACAAGCATTGCATGTGTCCTTAGGCAGGTAACAATTTTCCCAACCTCAGTCTCAATGTCCTCTTTCTTAAAATGAGTATAATAATACCTGACTATGAAAAGAAAGACATAAAATATGAAAGGTAGGTTAACATGATTCAAAAACTATAAATTTATATAAAATACTTTCTAATAAATTAAAACTCCTTATTTTGGAGTTTAAGGATCTTATGTCTTCCTGTCCAACCCCATCCAGCCTACCTCATTCTTATCATGTCTCCCCTCAGCCACACCCAGCAGCCTAGGTGGCTCCAGGTTCAGAGCCAGGTGATCCCCAGATGCCTGGGAACTCAGTCCACACACTGAGCACTACTGCTTCTCTCACCCAATCTCACCCACATTCTTGCCTCCAGCTCTGTAGGAATTCCCCAGGGACCACGCTCCCTCCTCCATTGCCACTCAGATCTAGCTTTCTGGCGTTTTTGTTTTGTTTTGTTTTGCTTTACCCAAATACTTCTGTCTTAGGAAGTCTCAAGTCCCATCTCCCAAAATTATCTATTTATACAAAAAAGTTTATATTCCTGGAGTGAAGAATAAGACCAACTTTAGTTCAAAATCTAGTTTCACAAGCTGAGCCTCTCTGAGCCTGTTTTTATAACCAGATAATTGGGATCCCAAGGCCTACTTCAGAGACTGTGCTGCAGGTAGGTAGGTATTTTACATTCTGTATCTATTTATATTAGAGCCTGCCATAAAGAAATTATCCAATAAATAGAATTTATTGTTATTGGTTTTAATATGATTTTTATTGTTTTTAGGAAACTCCACATGCAGATTTCTCCTTGATAACATGGGGATTAGTTAACCCTTGATTACCCAGAGCTGTGTAACATTAACATCAAGTGTGGATGCCTTATACTCAAAATCCCAATAACAATACTACAAACTTCTTGGCTAGAATAATTCCTTCAATATTTCCTCAGTGCCATGTCTCTGCTAGCCACTTTTCTCAGGCCTGGGGCTCTCAGGCAAGCTGGCTTCCTTTTACATATTGAGGAGAGGAGCTGATCAACAGGTAAAAAAATTAGGAAGATGCTCTTTGCAAAGTACATATGTGAAATAACCAGGTAATATGATAGAGGTACCCTGGGATGAGAAAGATACGAAGCTGCATTTGATAAAGGGGGCAAGGAGAGCTCTTTGAAGACACGAAGAGGAGCCAGCCATGCACGGATTGGAGGTGGGAAGCAACACAGGCAAAGGAAGATCAAGTTCAAACCCTGAAGAAAAAACACCAGAGAGAATGGGGAAGATGATCTCCCTGTAAGAGAGAATGGAGGAGCTGAGAGAGGGAGAATAATTATACACAGTGATGTTGGAGGCGTGGACAGGCTCCCTACCTCAATGGGCAGTAAGCAGGGACAGGTCCCAGGTCTGTGCCTCTGATTTTACTATCAAGCCTTATATCATTTCCTGGTGGCTGAACTATAATATTCGTTTTCTGGTTCCTTTTATTTTTGTTTCCTGCATGATTTTATCCATGGCACCTTTGCCTTAGCACCTTGCAAAGAAACACCCGATCCCCAAAGCTCCTTCACCCAATCATTTACAGGAGAGAAGTGTCACGCGAGGAACCCTTGACCCATTTCAAAGTCCTCCCCTTCAGCTTCCAGTGTCACACTCAGTGTGGCAGTCCAACGAGAATTGCTTCAACCCATATTCCACTGCTTTCTGGCATTTGGGAAGTTGGCTCTGTTGCCTGGGGAAGACATTTTAGGAGAGGTTTCCATAGAAACTCAAACTTTCCCTCCAGCTGCTCATGTAGTTTATCTCTTTATTTTTAAATACACATTATTTTTCTTTCAGCGGCTTCTGAATGCTTTGATTCTTTGGACACCAAAGAAATAGTACCAAATCTCTGGAAACATCGCCTTTTTCATTCTCTTTTTACAATCTCTCCTGATTGTGTTTTCCTGGCTGACAGGGAGGGGTGTAGGAGCTCTGCTTCTATAATTAACCATTTCTCTTATTAATCTTTACTCTCCCTTTCAGAATCTTTTAGATGGCTGGCCTTTCATCACCAGTTGACTATTGACAGCACTGGATTTACAGAGAAAGTCTTGCTAGACCATTGTGCAGCCTCTGTCTCTTCCCCATCCTCTACCTCTGACTCCAAATTCCTCCCTGCTTCACTACATTCTCCAGCTAGAAACACCCGTACTTTCTTCACACAAGCTTAGGTCTTACCCACCTTGGGTCATTAAGAGTAGCATTTCCTTGAGCTCCCACCTTCATACCCATCCTTAATTTATGTTAAGTAGTGGGCATCATTCCCAAAATAGAGATTTCCTGACCTCCCAAGACCTAATTAGATCACCTTTTATGTTTTCTTCCTAGCAATTCTCAATTATAATGAAATCAAGATTTGAGATGTCTCTCTCCATTACAATGTACACTCCTTTAGGAATTATCTTATTAACTTCTGTATCAATAGCATCTAGCAGCGTATTTTGTGATGAATAAAAGAAAAAGATTATATTAGGGAAGTCATTATATTTAAGCACAAGAGGAAGAATGAAGTAGCAAAATAAATTGTGCTTTGTGCATTTATAGGGATAGAATTTATTTTCTCCAAGGAAACAAGAATATATGTCATCTGTTGTGGAACAACTGGGAAAAAGAAATCTGTTTTGGCTTCAGTGAAGCCATCGTTTGATATAGTATAAACACACACAAAAGATAAGTGCATTCAAGGGCTGTGCATGATGATTTTATGTGGGAACAACAGGCCTCTTTACTTACTTGGTGCACAGCTGAGCAACAGGTGAGCAGAACTGTCATCAAGGGCAAAATTCTCACCTCACATAGAAAGGCTGGAGAGAAAATGGAGGGGAAAGGAAGAAGGAAAAGAAGGAAATGGGGAAGAAGAAGGAAGACAGAATACTGGGGAAAGGGGAAGAGAGACCACACGCAACGAGGAGTAAAAGAAGAAAAAAGAGCCACAGGGTGACTCCATGTCCCCCTACAGGTGGGAAGATGGCAAATGGGCTGAGTAATTCGGGAGCTACAGAACTTTTGATGATTCACAGTTCTGTTCCAAGTAAATGGACAGACACTTGGCTAGATAGCAGGCAGGAGGCTGATGCGTGAGATGATTTCGTTAAGCCTGTAGGTCAAACCTAATCACAGCAGCTGAGATTTAGTGAGTCTCAGGTATATATGTTGGGCGCCTCCAGACACATTGCTGTTTTAAATCTTCACAATAATCTGTTTTTACCAATGAGGAAACTGAGGCTCAGAGAGCTTGAAGTACTTGCTAAAAGTCACTCTGGTAAAATATGGGAGAGCCCAAGTCTGTCTATCTTCAAAGCTGGGATCTGTCCATTATGCTACCCTGTCCTGGCTCCTCAACAGGGCCCCATAAAAATGAGGGCCATATCTGCACACAATGAAGAAATGCTACAGGGTGAATATAATGTGTGACACTCAAACTTCCTAAAAATGGAAGAGCTGCTCGAGAAGGAGTAGACCTCTGTGAGGAAGTAACCCCACTGTGGAAATTCAACCTGATGCTCCTTTTGAAGCCAATCTAATGATATTGTCCCCTTGCCCAATATCCTCCAATGATTCCCTACTCTACTTGGGATAAAACTCAAAGTCCTCACCATGGCCTGCAAGACTAGGCACCATCGCCCCTCCCTCCCTCTGCAGCCTCATCCAGGCCTCTGCTTCACAGGTTCTGCCCTCTCTTGAGCCAGGCAGGCCATCCCCTTCCTGGTTATTGCCACACACCTGCCCTAGAGATTTCACACAGGCCCATCTGCCTTTATGGAAGAGTCTACCCTCTATTCCTTGTCCAACTTCAGGAGACTTAGACCTTGTGAAAAGCTTTCCCAGATCTCACAATGTAATTTTGACCCATACTTCCCTCTTTTTCAATGCACCTTGTACTATGCCTTTATGTCACAATATTATGATTCATATGATAATTTCGTTAATACCTGCCTGGCCTACTAGATAGCAGGCTCCAGAAGGGACTATTTCTCTTATTCACTGTGGTGTCGCCAACCCACAGTACAATGCCTAAGACGTGGGATTAGCCGAAACCGGTTTGGCTCAGTGGATAGAGCGTCGGCCTGCGGACTGAAAGGCCCCAGGTTCAATTCCGGTCAAGGGCATGTACCTGGGTTGCGAGCATATCCCCAGTGGGAGATGTGCAGGAGGCAGCTGATCGATGTTTCTCTCTCATCGATGTTTCTAACTCTGTATCTCTCTCCCTTCCTCTCTGTAAAAAATCAATAAAATATATTTAAAAAAAAAAGACGTGGGATTATAAAAACCCAAGTATTTTTTGTGGACTATTGCAATGAACTTCATTCAAAAATGATACAGGTCCAAAAGGAGTGGGGTAGTGAGATGATCATTGAAGAAATGTCCAGTTACAATCAGCATCTAGATTAAGAGCTTTTCATGCAGTATCACTTTCCAAAGCAAGCAGCAACTTAAACTACTCATGAAGGGTGAGCATCATTTGGAGAAAAAAGTAGAAACTGGCTCCCTACTCCCTGAGCCTCCCTCTGCAACACTGCTATCCACACTAGCCTGTTTTTACCCTACTTAAGACAGGGTTTTTTGTTTGTTTGTTTTCTTTAGTGTCTTTGTGCTCTCATATATTTCTTTTATATCCATCCCCTCTTTATTCCAAACAGTAGTCAGAAAGCCAATGCCACAGAGATCCAGGTCCTCGGCTATCATTGGGAAAATGAAAAACAAGATGAATCACCAAGAGTATTAGCATGAAAACAGTCTCTGAGCCAGATCAGTTCCAAATCTGCTCAGAGTCATCGAGGCATTTCCACACAAATGATATTGATATCGCAATCCCAGGATTTTGAATGTACATTGCCAGAAACCGGAACTCTGGGGAAACAAAGGATCTGCTATTATGCAAATAGTTTTAGACACTAGGAAAGAGAGGAAATGGGATAAGCAAAGACAGACAGCGCAATGCTACTTAGCTTCTAAAATAATTCCCTCTCCAAAGTTTTAGTCAGATATCAGCTTAGCTGAAACAAAGGTCTCTAATCACATAGGAAGTGTTTTACTCAAATGGTTTTATTTTCTATTTTGGTGACTTTTCCAATGATGTGATTGTACTTTCAGAGAAAAGAATAGCAGGAGATCCTTGATGTTTTCCTTGTATTGAGAAAATTTCTACTTCTTCTGCCAAATAACAAATGGGCGATCGCACCACCCATGGTTATTCCATTGGCACCAACGGTGTGCCAGGCACAGTGCTTGGCGCTGGGGGATAATGTACAGAGCAGAAACAAGAGGGCCTGTCCTCTCAGAGTCGTCTTCTCGTATAAACACATCTCCAGCTTACACATCATAAAGACATTTATCTTGTTATTTAAATACACGCATTATGGCACTTTGTGTTTTACAAAGTCTTTTCAAATGTCACTTTTTGTCATCTTCCCAAAAACCCTGTAAGAACAGCATGAATATTAAGATTTTTCTCTTTTTCTAACAAAGAAAATTGGGCTCAGAGCCCAAAAGAACTGGCCACAAGTTACATATGCTATGTTCTTTCTACTATACCAATAGCAACAAATCTCGGCAAATGTTTAGAATGAATTTATAAATACTACTTTTACAAACATTACTGTAGTTAATTCTTGCAAAAAAAGAAACCCCATGATCCCTACTTTAAAAATAGTAAAATTGAGGCTCAGAGGTTGAGTAACTTACTGTAAGTCAGCCATTCAGAAAAAAAGAAAAATAAAGAAATGGATAATTGAATCTATATGATTCTATACTTAGCATTAAACTACAGCAATTTACTGTCAAGACAGCATAAGCTGGTTATATTTCTTATTTTAATTGGAACAGCTATCATTACAATCATATTGAAAATAGATAAACGGAGGTCCACAGAAGTGAAGAGCCACATTCAAGATCAAACAGTTCAGAACGTTGAAGTTAAAATAGTATCTAAATACCCAAGATGTGAAATATAACTCACTCCTCACCTAGGCACAACACAGAGAACGAGATTTAGTAGGATCATCTGGTCTAAACTGTGGCTTCAAGGTCAAGCAAAAGGTTCTCTCATAATGGATCTCAGCTCAGTCAATGTATTTGGGTATAACCAAGAGCTGAAAGTGGGGCATTTATAGAGTCAGACAGCTCAGGGCCATTCAACATCTCATCAGTGATGGAGTCCCTATTCTAAATGAAATTTAGTTCTTGTTGATATGGCACAGTTAGCCTATTGAAAGAGACTGACATCTTCCTTCCTTCCAAAGAAAGATGTTAGGAGAACCAATCTCATTAATCAGAGTGTACGACAACAGGAGGTACATTTAGGTAGAATAGAGGGTTCATGCAAGTGAGAACAGGGAGATAAGCTGGAGAACAAGAGGAAGATCAGATCATCCACACAAAAAAATCACTTAGTACTTTCTAATAGATTTGGATCAGAGGACTCAGAGTTTATACTTTTTCTTCAGGTGCTGGAAAACTACTGAAGGTTTTCAAGAAGGGAATTATGTGTCCACAGCAGTTCCTCCCACAGATTCAGACCTCCATATCTGCACTCTGCAATGAGGTAGCCACTGGCCACATATAGCTGTTGAGCACTTGAAATACAGCTAGTCCAAACTGTAGTGTGCTGTAAGTATAAAAATCACACGGGATTTCGGAGCAGGCTTTCTCCATGTGCTGCGCCCGCCCCCCCCCCTTTTGTATATGTATAAAGGATTTTATTTGCAGGGGAATGAGACTTTAATCAAACAAACCAAATCCCATGTCATCATCCGACTCCTCAGACTTGATTAACAATGTAAATGTTAATATGATGCTAATATTTTAGATATTTTATTGGGTTAAAATGTTACTAAAATGAACTTTACCTTTTTTTTTTTTTTTTTTTTACTATTTGAATGTGCCCGCTAGAAAACTGACATTAATATAGGTGGATTACATTATCATTCTTTTGGACAATGCTAGTTATTGACTTTCAGATAAATGTTTACATAGGCATTCCTGAAAACTTTTACCAACTGAACAGTTCCTGGGTCTTGAGAAATTCCCTTCTGTTGCTTCCTGGCTCTGGCTACTAGGAAGTTATTATTTTTTGTTAAATCATAACCTGTCTTTCTGAAGCTTTACGCATTAGCAATCATGATGCTCTAGGGCAGCCTTCCAGTAACAACCTTCAACTACCTTATTCCACCCCCTTCTTCCTGCCCTAGATTTTCCAGTCTTCTCTTGTTTCAAGTAACTACCTCCAGTTGGTTTTATTAATTATGATGTTTCCCAGGTCTCTGGTGATTCTTATCACTCTTCTCTAAAACATGATCAAAATTATCAGTTCTCCGTCAGAAAGAAAAACAAAACTTCTCTGGTTGTCAGGGTGTCTGATGGGGAAAAAAGACTTTTACATAAGGAGTCAGAGAGAAGTTTGCTTCCCATCTTGCCTGCAGTGTGCAACCTTATATAAGTCATTTCATCTCATATTCAAAGGCAGATAAGACCACTTAGAAGCCAAAACAACATGCAATATGCTTAAGATAGAGTCACCACAGTGAGCCTTTGCTTTCACCTGCCCAGCATTAATGTCTCCTGCCCACAGAAGCCTTCTCCCGTTTTAAAACAGTAATTCTTTCAGCTGTGGAAGTGAAGATGGGTAAGCTCACCCTGTACCTCCAGCTTCCGGGAGGCCTGAGCGAGGCCAGGCTTGGAGAGGCAAAGTCACAGATTAGTTCAGTGACAGGCACACGGCTGAGCTGAGGCAAGGGCATCCCATGGAGAGAGCCTGCTTGAGAATGAAACCAACAGAGGAAGCAGGACTAAAATATGCTGGGGTGGGGGATAAGACCTGATAACATCACTTGAATCTCTGCTTCCATTTGTGCTTAAAGTAATACTCCCTGGCTTTTATTTATTTATTTAACTGAATTAATACATTTCTTTTTCCCCCAAATCCAATATGAGTTTACAGCCAAAAGCCTAATGCATTGCTACCGATCACTAAAACACTTCCAGGGCTTCTGCCTCATCTCATAGCCTTCAGACTTGCCGAGTGTGTAACTAGCCTCACAAATGAGCGGCAGTGTTCTGTCAATAAGCAGAGGACCTACATGTTGAGACGGCAGGAGGGAGGGATGGGAGAACCCTGATTCTCTGAGTCTCTGTCTTTTCCTCTTAAGAAGTATATCCATCAATCTTTCACCCTTGTCCTGGAAAAACCACATGGTCAACATTTCATTTAATCGAGTTGTCATTTTATATTAAAATGCTACTTGTTGTCTTTTTCCTCTGAGGTGTGTGGCAAATAATTAAATAACATTACAGTACACCTCATTGTACAGGGGTGGGCAAAAGTAGGTTTACAGTTGTGAGTACATGAAACAGTTTATTCTTATATTCTTATTTATTAATTATTATTTTACCTAGCAGTAACCGTAAACCGACTTTTGCTCACCCCTGAATGAAATCAATGTGTGTGCAAAAACAAATTGACTTCCACCAGAACTCACAGCCCGCTTCATCGGCACTTCTGATTGATTCTCAGTAGGCGGCACCTCCCAACACTTAAGCCTTCTGGTTCTCTCCTGTCCCCCACATCCTAACAAGTAGGTTGCATTACAGCACCCTAGGACTGGAAAGGACTCGAAGAAATGGCTGCTGTCCTACTCCCTTTGTATCAATAGAGTCTAGTATATGGGAAGTGACTTTCTCAATATCCAATGTGGTTGGAGACAGAGTGTGGGCAAGAGTTTGGTGCCCCTGAAGTATGTTATCACACAGCACCTGAGTTCTAAGGGACCCCAGTTTAAAGGCCTTTTGGTTATGCATAAACAATAAACTAATACAATGTATTTCTTTCCCAAGAGCAGATGACTCCGTCTTGGTTTTTATAAAGTAGGTTTACCTTGGCTTGGGTACCTAAGTTATTATTAACATGAGAAACTGCTACTATTTATGGCCCAGGCATCTGCTCTGTGCTTATGGCCACTATCTTGCTCAATCTTCATAAAAACCTCCTTGAGGTTTGTACTACTAGAATTTCCCTCTTACAGAGAAGGATGCTGGGGTTTAGAGAGGCCCAAACCAGACATCTGATAAATGGTAAACAGCATTGAATTCAATTTCCATCTCTGACTCCAAAGCCTGGGCTTTTAACATGAATATTCCATAACCTTAGGAAGATTAAGCAATATTTTTCATTAGAACATGTCTGAAAGCAGACAAGGCTTTAAAATGAGAGGTTCTGCTTCCCCAGTCCTCACTGACCTGCAACACTGTTTCAATATGTTCCCAGATATGCTCAGAAACATCCGAGTCCAAGCCTTTTGAGCCAACTATTTAAATGCACAATAAACAAAAGTCTGTAAATTTGTGTATACCTAGGCTATGCATTCATTATTTATATCAGTTTTTTTTTATAGAAATTTCAAAAAGAGAATGAAGTATAAAACAAGACATAGGAAAGCAAGAGCCATCTCT
Organism: Myotis nattereri; assembly: GCF_964212035.1. Lineage (NCBI taxonomy): Eukaryota > Metazoa > Chordata > Mammalia > Chiroptera > Vespertilionidae > Myotis > Myotis nattereri. The sequence continues at coordinate 91,614,751 of NC_138080.1, forward strand.
TACTCTCACTATGGCTTCTGTCCTCACATCTTGCAGACCACATTTATTTAACTGAGTGTCTCATTTTCATAAAGAGGATTATACCTCAACAGTTCCAAATTAGCTGTATTGTAGCGACATTGCTGTGTAACAGATTGCCCTGAATTTAGTAGCTTAAAACAATACATTGTCGTTTGCAGAAATTGACAAACTTATCTTAAAATTCATCTGGAAATTCAAGGGACACAGACAGCCAAAACAATCTTGGAAGACTCACAATTTCCAATTTCAGAGCTATAGTACTTAAGATATTATGGTACTGGCATAAAGGTAGACATATAAATCATATAAATCAATGGAATACAATTGGGAGTCCTGAGATAAATTCTCAAATTTACAGTCAATACATTTTTTTACACGGATGCTGAGATAATTCATTGAGGGAGAGAATATTTTTTCCAATAAATGATTCTGGGACAACTGGAAAAAGAATGAAGTTGAATCCCTACTTCACACCATAAAATAACTGAGAATGGATCAAAGACCTAAACGTAAAAGCTATAACTATAAAACTCTTAGAAGGAAACATAGGTGTAAATCTTCATGACTTTGACTTAAGCTATGGTTAATTAGACATGACACTAAAAGCCATGAATTAAAAAATAGATAAACTTGACATGGTCAAAACTAGTAAGTTTTGTGCTTTAAAGGGCACCATGAAGCAAATGAAAATTGTTGCAAATCATGTGTCTGAAAAGGGACTTTATCTAGCATATATATAAAGAACTATTACAACTCAAAAATACAAAGACAAATATTCCAATTAAAAACTACAAAAAAAAATCTAAATAGACAGTTCTGCAAAGAAGATATACAAATAGCCAATTAGTACATGAAAAGATGCTTAACATCATTGTCCATCAGGAAAATGAAAATCAAACCCATGATGACATACAATTTCATACCCATTAAAATGGCTATAATCAACAAGACAGGTAACAAGTGTTGCTGAGGATGTGGAAAAGGTGGGAACTGAGTTTTGCTGGTAGAAATAGATGGCCCCTATGGAAAAACACTTTGGCAGTATCTCAAAAAGTTAAACATAGAGACTCAGCAATCCCATTCATATGTGTGTATCTGTCTGTGCTCCTGTGTGTGTGTGCATGTGCCCAAGAGAAATAGAAATCATGAAACGTATGCCTCTGGCCCAGAAGTCAAAGAAGCTGAAAGAAAGATTACCCAGCAGTTTCAGTTGCTGCAGGCTCAGCTGCTATTCCCGGAAAACTAGGTGATCCAGCAAGACACACAACTACATGCGTGGACTACAGTAATGTCTCATATCCTGCTACAACTTTCTGAGCCTAACAGGCAAAACGGTTATAGTTCCATTTCTGATTTCCAAACCTCAGGCAAAATGTCCTGTGTGGTTTAAGCTAATCCACAGCTATGTAAGAGAGGGAACTCTGGAAAGCATAGTTCCAGTTTAGCTCAGTTAATACAAATTGATCTCAATTGTCATTAAAGAATTTGGAGGTAACATTGGGTAGCATAGAAATTACGACATATCATCCATAGCCAGAAATGCAACTTCTACTAAATTGCCTAGTTTAAATTTCTCTTAATGTTAAGAAAGCTTCTGCAAGGGATGTGTCCTTTTATTTTTTTTTAATTTAAAATTCAATATTATTTTGTATTAGTTTCAGGTCTACAGCATAGTGGTTAGTAAATCATATTCTTTGCATGGCTGGGGTGGCCCAGTGGTTGAGCATTGACCTGTGAACCAAGAGGCTACTGGTTCAAGTCCCAATCAGATCACATGCCCTGGTTGTGGGCTTAATCCTCAATAGGTGGCATGCAGGAGGCAGCAATGAATGTTTTTCTCTCATCGATGCTTAACTCTATCCCTCCCCCTTTCCCTCTCTCTAAAAATCAATAATATTTTTTTTAAAAAAAGAAAAGAAAATCATATACTTTACAAAGTGCTCCCCCCAATATCTCTAGTACCCACCTGGTACTATAGATATTATAATATTATTGACTATATTCCCTATGCTGTATTTTACATCCCTGTGACTACTTTGCAACTATCAGTTTGTACTTCTTAATCTCCATCTTTTTTCAACCAGGCCCCAAACCCTCCCCCTGCCAACCATCAATCTGTTCTCTGTATCTGTAAGTCTGCTTCTATTTTGTTTATTTATTTTGTTCTTTAGAGTCCACATATAAGAAATCATTTGGTATTTTTCTTTGACTTATTTCACTTAGCATAATATCCTCCAGGTCTATTTATGCTGTCATAAATGGTAAGATTTCATTCTTTTTTGTAGCCCAGTAATATTCCATTGTATATATGTAGCACAACTTTTTTTATCCACTGGTCTACTGATGGGCACTTGGGTGGCTTCCCTGTCTTGGCTATTGTAAATCATGCTGCAAAGAACATACAGGTGCAGCATTGTTCTTTTGAAAGTGATACGTTCTTTAAACAGGGTTTCTCAACCTCCCACTATTGACATTTTGCGCTGGATAAGTTTTTGTAATGAGGACTGTTCTGTGCATCTGTAGGGTATTTAGCAGCATCCTTAGTCTCTGCCAACTAGATGCCCATATCACCTTCTCAGTCTTGACAACCAAAAATGCCTTCAGACAATGCCAAATATCTCCTGGTGAGGCAAAATGCCTCCAACTGAGAACTACTGCTTTAAATGAGTTAAATAAGCTGTATCTTTTAGTTGATTACCTATTATTCTGCTTATATGTTTATATATTTATTCCCTAGATAATGGTGTGTATTTTTTTTGGTTATATAAAATCACGCTTTACATAAATATTAATTCACTACATTGAAAGAGATTCTCTCTGCTGGTTTGGCTTTGAGACACAACTTAAAAGCAGGGCTGTTGGTCAAGGTCACTAATTGAAAACACTATGAATGCCTTGCTTTAGAAGAATTTACCTTTTATCTCAACAAGGGGAAGAATACAGCAAAGTATGGATGGCTCTAGGCAAGTCTATGCCTATTTCAAGAAAGTTTAGCAAACTCCTTGATATCAAAGACCACAGAGATGAGGCTCTTACAGTGATGAATCATATTTCTTGAACATTTCAATTTTTTTTTCATTATTATAAACAAATGGCGTGTTTTTTAGAGTGAAATGGTTGGTCTTGGTCACATACTCTGAAATGGCCCATCTTGCAACAGTTTCACTTATTTTAAAAATGACTCACTGGACGAGTTAAAATTATCAAAAGAGAAGAATGAACAGATTGCATCTTGCCCTTTTTCAAATTATACTCTAGCCCAAGGACAGAAAACCAGAATATCTTCACGGGTCAGGTAGGCAGAGTTATACCCACAGTGAGTCTTCAGAACTATGGTGGACTGGAAAGTCTATGACCCATCTAAAAAGGGAAACCATTTCTGTTTACAGATGTCATTCAGAGAGATGTGATTTTTTTCAATAAAGCCAATAGCCTGTATATTTGTATGATGTGAACTGGCAACTAATTCAATTTTTAAAAATCATTCAAAGGCAACACCTTACTAAGGTTCTCAACCTTCCTAATGCTGCGACCCTTTAATACAGTTCTTCATGTTGTGGTGACCCCCAACCATAAAATCATTTTTGTTGCTACTTCATAACTGTAATTTTGCTACTGTTATGAATTGTAATGTAAATATCTGATATGAAGGATGTATTTAGACGACCCCTGTGAAAGGGTCGTTCGACCCCCCAAAGGGGTCGCGACCCACAGGTTGAGAACCACTGCCTTATAGGGAGAAAGTGTGTGTGTGTGTGTGTGTGTGTGTGTGTGTGTAAAAGCAGGGCCTACTTGGTCAAGTTGAAGGGTATGTATTCGTATATATGTATGTATTATTGTTTATACAGCTATGTGTGTGGTATACACACGTGTGAGTATGACTGTCGGCTGAATTCACCAATCAGAAGGCTATATTATTTTTATCTAACCAACCAAAAGGCAATCACATTTATTAATAACGGGGGGGGGGTGACTAGTTATTTCAGAGAACTCTTCTCTCTCCACTCAACCTCACTTTCTCAATAACATCAATAACTCAATATACCCCACACAAAGTATCTACAGTAAGCTTACTCCCATAGAGATCAGTAATAAAAATGTATTTCTTATTTTCACAGGATAAGCCTGAGAATTGGGGGTGCTTACTGTACTTTTCTAGAGTCACAAAGCTTGGAAGTAGTGAGGCCAAGGCTCAGACGCCAGTCTCCTGAAAGCTCACCCAAGGCCCTTTGGCTACTGAATACTTATGTCCAGGGCACTGTGGAAATTACCTGCTTTAGATTTACATAAATCTAGAGGGCTCTGTGTGCAATCTTTATTCTTGAAAGAGACTATTTGGTCCTGTAGGTCCCCAGGTGAAAGTTTGACAAATGTTGTATCAAAAATAAAGTATGCTGAATTGTGTGTGCCTTAATTTCTTGGCTAATATTTCAGTTCATACATTTTAAACCCCTTCAGAGCCATCACAATCTGGAAGCATGGGCTTTACTACTTCTAAATATTTGAATTCCAATTTTCAGGCCTGTCAATCTACCCAGACTCATAAGTTCGCTTAACCTGATTTTCCCTGCTTCATGACAATATTGTTTAGTATTCGCTAGGCTGCGTTTGACATGAGGAAAATTTATATTACATTTAGTGAAATATATTGAAAGCTGCTAAAATGGCCCCCTCTTCCCAAATTTACATAGCATTGCATTTCCCCCCTTCCCTTTTTCACTCTGGTGAGTCTGTTATCAAAGAAATTACAGAGTTTATCTACATTGGGAAACTGTCAAATGCATGAAACCCAGTGTGGTGTGAATCTTAGGTTTTGAAGAAAAGATTAAAAAGAGTTGCCTTTACTCTCGTGAGAGCCCTTGTACAGAGGAAAGCACTTAGATCTGCAGGTAACTTGGCTGTCTGGTAGCTTCCTTTATGGGGGAAAAAAGTAATATTTACAAAAATAAATCTCACATTTCTCCTCACCCTGTCCAGTGATTTTCTGCAACGTTTCTTTCCCAGTTTATAACAGTAGAAAAAAAGTAACATGCTAAAAATCAAGAAACCATCCTAATTCTTGGAATGGATGAATAAGGGGAAGGGACATCTCAGTAAAATCTTATCAGTTCCAGCTTCAGAATAGCTCTCAAATACATTATTTTCTCTGCCTCTCTTTTCTGCATTACTTCTGTTATTTTCAATTTCCTCCTCTTAAAAATTGAGGTAACCCCTAGTTCATAAGGCTGAACCCCATCTGAGACAAACATCATAGGAACCTATACCGAGGGTTAAGTTTCCTGCCAATGATGAAAACAACAACAACAACAAAATTCTCTGAAATGCATCAAACTTTGTAAAAATGCAGCAGACCTCAACTTTCTAGGGCCAACAAGACAGTTCCTGTTGAAGTGATTACCAGGTTGATTGCAGGGGCTGGGAACTGCTGGAGTGAATCATTGATTAAGAGATTGATTGGGATTTCTGTTTGAGCTGTGTTTGACTAGCTTGTCTATGACAGTGAGCAATCAGATCTCCATGGACACATTCCATTGGACACAATGGCTCCATATTCCCAGCCCCAATTGCCATTCAGGAAACAGACATGAGTTCGTATCATTAGCTCATGTTCATTTATTTTAATGGGACATTAAGACTGATTTATATGACAGCATTAAAGGAGAAAAATTATTCCAGAATTACACCTATATAAGAGCACTTAACATTAGCTTGCCAATTAGCCTTTTGAAAGGATGAATGCCAATGCCCCCAATTCAGGAAACTTCCATCTCACGGTGCCATCCACTTGATTGGTCAACAAAAGAGGAGCACAGGGAATCTGTGCTGTTCATCGTGTCCGTTTCTTTTCTGTAGTGAAGCTAATGCTAGTGCTGGAGAATTCAACTGTTAGCAGAGAACAAAATAATACCTATTCTCCTGAATTTCTAAGAACAGCCTGAAGGCTGCTGTAATTCCTTTTAATAGAAACACCTCTCTTTTATTGGCAATGCTTTAAGATAATGGTATAATCACTATTGATTTTACTACCACGCATCATGACAGTATTAAGAGAGCTCAACCCCCTATTTCTTTGCAACAGTAAAGTCACGAAGAGCGACACTGTAGGTTATCAATCTCTTTATACCATTTTGCCCTCAGCACTAGTTTCTCCCCAACTCCTGTTTGCTATTCCACCTCCCCTTTCTTAATGATTGTCCCTTCATCCTTATCATTAATCACCGGTGGTTGTATTAGACAAGAACAATGGTGGGGAAAATTACAAAAATCATGCCTGCTAACATCAGGCTGATTTCACTGAAAATGCGAGGAAAAAATAACTTTTCAGAAAGGACCCTGAAACAACTGGTTAAGAAGAGTTTTTTCAGTGCCTGTAAGTGTACTGATGTGAAGAGGGGTAAATATCCAGTGGTTTTTTTTTTTCGTAAGCTATTTTTATAATCTCTGACTTGCCTATTAACCTTAAACTATGAAAGCAAGATCTAACAGTGAACATTCACCAATGAATCCTAAATTCTTATTCATATTTGTCACATAAAGTGCACAATTATTCCATCAAAGTTAACAGTTCAACAGGGGGCTTAGTTGGCCAGGACTGATCTTCCCTGTTATCCTCCCTTATTAGGGGAATGAAATTAATAGGCAACTATCCTCTAATCTGACTTTATTCAGACCTTCCTGGGCTCCTCGAGTTTATCCCTGGACCTTGATGCAAGGATCAACTCATTACACAAACCAACACTAGAATGCTCATCATGGTAGAAAGAAAAATTATTTGAAAAGTTGAAAGCTGGAAAGGTAAAGAGAGTGTTCAACATAACTCAAGTCTCTACGTAGGTTCTGACCCAATAGGACCCAAATTTTATTTTCAGCCCCGATATGGAACCCAAACCAAATATATAAAAAAAATTACAAAAGGCACACAAATTTCAGTACAAAATTATCTCCATTATCATTTATTATCAAGGCAAGAGCATCTCAAGACATGGAACATGGTTCATAAGTGAAACCACCTTCTGCTGGCTTGGAAACCCCGGGAATGACCGGTGTTGGTATGAACAGCACCTTGCCCTTCCAAAATTAAATGTAAGAGGGCCTCCAGATATTTCTAAACATATTGCACACTAACTTGCCACCTGAACACAAGCCATCTCCCAGATGTTTGTGTTGTTTTGTATTAAAAATAAGGTGTATGGTTTATATCCATCGATCTCCCACACCTCTGATTCACATCTTGTTAGTTTGAAGTGAATTCATTCATTTTATCTTTCATCCTAACACTATGGAGTAATTTCACACGAGAATCAACTCTAATGTGCTCATATCTCATCAAGAAAGATAATGGTGCTGCCAAAAAGATGTATTTCTTTAGGTGTGACTCTTTAGTGAAGGAGAGCTTTGTAGAAGCACAGCAAGGCTAGAATGACATTTCTGATTTTCATGGATTTAACTGATCCTGCCATAGTCTCAAGAAGAAATGGCTCTGTCAATCAGGGAAACATTAGATTTAAATTGCTTATTTTGGTATTGCTGCTTACAGCTTTCCTTTATGCCAAACATCTAACCTGATAAATGCATTTTTCAATAGTCAGTGGTTTCATCTGTGCTGTAAAATGAGAACAATTCAGGTAAGTAATCCCAGGGAACAATTGTTATCAGATCATGAAACTTGGATCTCCCCACCAATATTTTAAGCCCTGGAGTCTGTTGAACTGTGAGAGCAACAGGACTATATTAAGGATTTCTCTCCTATTTATAGGAAGTGAATCATTTCATTATTTCTAAAGTAAGTAAAAGAAAGAAACTGTGCTCATGCAAGCAGTTTGAGCAAAAAGAAGTATCTTCAGTGATAGACAGACCACTGGACACATCTACACATAGGCAGGAGATTGGGGCAATAAAACCTAATTTCTGATTCTAAATATATGAGACAGATATCCAGATCCTAGCATAATCCTAATTTTGATTAACTATAATACATATACCTCCAACACTCCAGAGCCCAAATGGGGTAAATCTATTATGAAAATAAAATTTTCAGGAAAAGGTAAAAATCATGATTCTCATCTAGATATAACAATGAGTATGTGTTGAAGAATTTATTCAATTCATGAGGAGCCAGCAGATATTATAACCTGTGCAAAGGGAAGGTCGCAGTTGCAGACATTTATGTAAAGTAAAAAAAAAAAAATCTTTAAATGAATCACAGAGTAGAGGAAAAGTGGTTGGGTGTTTTGTCTGTCTGTCCCTCGCAGAGAAGGAGCAGAGAAGCAAGTCAAATGAACCTCTACCAGATCAGACAAAACCTGCATGCCTTGTATGTACCTATAGTTTATAGAATTTTACAGTAGCTGCCAGAGAAACAGAATATAAGGCACAAGGTGGAAAGTGGTGCCAGAGACAATGTCTATTTTTCCACAAAGTAAGAACTAAGAAGAGGGAATAAGCAAATAATAGGTTGCAAACATCCCCTCCAGGTATAAACAGGAAGCCTACTTAATAACCTATATCTTGACTCTTTGTTGCCTCCTTTCCAACCCCCCGCCCCAGATATTACTGCATGAACTAGGACTTGAACTATTTTCCTACTTGCTCTAAAATAGTGACAAATACATGGAGTGAACTGTCCAGACACAAACCCAGTATCCTAATAGGGCTGTGCATGTACAGATGTCTTTTAAATAGTCAACTATCTTATAAATCTACTAGAGGCCCGATGCACAGATTCGTGCACCTGTGGGTCCCTTGGCCTGGCCTGCACTCTCTCACAATCCGGGACTCCTTGGGGGATGTCAGAGAGCCGGTTTCAACCTGACCCCTGCAGGCCAGGCCAAGGCTTTTATATATATAGCTATGAAGTGCCTGTACCAAGAACCTCTCTTCTAAGGTTATGACATTAATGATCAAGATAATGTCATACCAAACTGTATCTCAGGGGATTTTAACAGGGTAAGAAAACACCCTGTTACCCAGCCTACTTCAAAGCAAGAGACAGGAATGAAGAATGTATGCATGATTCACAGCCCAGTATCACTGTGTCATTTCTAATTTCCCCCGAACTTCACTTTCCTCCTATCATCACCATAACCCATGTCCTATAATGATCAGAATGGAGGTATGGTTTTCCCTTTCTAGGCTTTTTGTGACATGCCAAGACTTACAGCAAGCCTAGTTAAGATATGAGGATGGGGACATTGCCAAGCACTCTAGATTTATTAGTTTCTTGCCACATTTAAGTCTGGAGTTGTGCTTTAAAGAACCCGTTAATAACTTAATGTGCAGCAGATAAAGGAAACTAGGTCTTATATATTACACATTGGGATACAGGAAATGAGATTTGTATCAAGCAGCCATAAAATGGCACTAATAAAAAAAAAAAAATGGAAAGCCAGCCAGGTATTCCAAAGCAATTTTCTAAGAAAACAAAGAGAACAATGGAAGACAATTAGTAAAAGATAAGTAATTCAGCCTATTCCAGACCAGAGAAAATCTCCAGTGCCTGGTTCCAAACAAGATAAAGCTGATGAGGGAGAAGACATACAAAACTTTCTTTCCTTTATTTAAATTCATCTGCTGTTTTAATATTGGGCCTCCATAGAAATAATAATAATAGTAACAGGATTTCATAGTCATCAAATGAGCCCATTATTAAAAACAGTTTTGAACTGTTAAAAAAACAAATTGAGACATATTAAAAAGAGTTTATTTGAACAAGACTTGATTCAAATTAGGCAACACCAGACCAGAAGTGGTTAGTAGTGCTCTACCCACAGGAGCTCCAGGAGAAAAGGCAAACATAAAGTAAGGAAATTATGGATTGGTTCTTGCTTAAAGCCTAGTTGGCCATGATTGGTTGTCCTTAGGTTTCAATTGTGTAATCTTGAGGCATTTATAGGCTTAGATTGTGGTTTGCATATGTAGGCTGTCATGACATTAGCACCACCTCAGTATACTGACCTCATGGTTTAACTATCTTGACAAATCCAAGACAAAACTGCTACAAGCAAAGCTAGTTTTTCTCCCCATGGCTTTCTTCAAGTTTGTTAGACTTCATGTTGCCACCTGACTGTTAACCTTGTCACCTATTGCTCTCTAGATGAATGGTTCTCAACTGGAGTCCATTTTGTCCCCCAGGGAAGATTTGGCAATCATGCCTTTGCTGTAAGGATAAAAAAAAACATTTAAAATAAATTTCCTTTGCTTTCAAAGGGAAAGGAAGTAGCTGCCCCTCTTCTACCCTTGAAAGAATCCCCTAGAACAGTGGTTCTCAACCTTGGCTGCACATTAGAATCACCTGAGAATCTTTTTAAAATCCTGATTTCTGGGCCTCATCCTCCAGAAATTCTGTTTGTTTGTTATGGGGTGGGGCCACAACATTAGTAACAAAGAAACAGAATTTCTGGAGGATGAGGCCCAGATATCAGGATTTAAAAAAATTCCCAGGTGATTCTAATGTGCAGCCAAGGTTGAGAACCACTGCCCTAGAAGACACAGTGGGCCTGAATCCTCTCTCTAACACTTGAATTGCAGACAGATTTCTCCAGGGACTAGAAAAGCCCCAGTAAAGAGATGTTTCCAAAGCCACCGGCCCATAACCCCATTATCCCTTGATGGAGTTATTAATGCAGTTAACACAGGAGCCCATCTTAAGATATAACTATCAGGGAGAATCAAGATGTCTTTGGGTAAGATAAAAAATTTCATTATTCATTTAAAGAAGAACAATTAATTAGACAAATAGCTACTCTTCAATTCCCAAGAGAGCTTTGTGCTTGCTTTGATGTATAAATTTTCCATGTAGACTATTGTGTTAATGGAATAATCAACCCATTTCCTTTCTTTCCATATTGATGTGGAACGGTCTCTTCCCCTCACTGGAGCTGCATTTGTTATTACAGCAGTGGGGGTGAGTTGGTTACTAGTGGGCACCTAGTGGTTAGGGTTAAGGTTAGGGTAGTGCTAATGCCGAGAAGCCCCATTCTAGGCCAATGGTCTTCAAACTGGGCTATTGGAAGAGGACACCAAATTTCTAAAATTGTGCAGTTAGAGGCCTTTTGGCTTCTCCAAGTCTCCATTGGCACATTTTCTAAAACAAAGCAAGATTTTGGGGGCATGGCAGAGAAGAAAATTAGGCTCTATCAGTGTCCTAGATCCACATGATCACACAGCTGTGCCTGTGAGGACCTCAGCTGGGGCTGAGGTCGAGCATGAAGAGCAAGTTCATGGGCAGAGAGCAGGACCCCATGCCCACTTCAATGTGAGAAGACCTGTTTTTACTTTGATATGAGTTATAAATCCATACTGATCTCTCTGTCCAGTCTCACTGAGCAGCCACATTTCACATCACTCTACTTAATTTTCTGTTCTTCCGTCTTCCTTGTTTTCTTCCATTTCCACCAATGCTTCTGTTTACTCCAAGCCACTGATTAGACCACTCTCCTGCTTAAAATATTTAAAAACTTCCTACTCTTAGGATTGAGTCCAAGCCCCCTGCTATGGCCTACAATCCTTGCATGGTCTAGCATCTGCTCACTTCTCTCGCTTCCTCATACACCTCATTCCCCCTCATTTCTTCACCTCTACCCCATATTGTTCTAATTTCCATTTTACAAACCTGACAAACCACTTCAACTTTGGGGCCTTCTGTCCTACTCATCTCTCTGCCTGAAACATTTCTTATTCCTCTTCACTTAGCCAGCAACTCCTCATCCTTCATGTGCCAACACCAATGCTTCTTCCTCAGGGAAGCCTCCTTATCATTTAGGAAGTTTTCAGCTGCGAGCAAGAGAACACTGTAATTTAAATGGTTTAAACAAAAAGAAATATATTTCCTCACATAACAAGCATCTGGAGCTAGAGTTCCAGGCTTAATTCAGGTATTTAGTAATCTCATCAGGGCTCCTAGGTTCTTTCCGTTTTCCTGTTCTCTCCTTATGTTGCTACGAGAGCGACAGCAATACCAGGCATCACGGGGAGACACTTGGCTGCCACAGAAGGAGGTGGCATTTCCCTCCAGGATGGAAAACATTTCCCAGAAGCACCTCCACAGACTTCTCAGCTCCAACTGGCCAGCGTGGATTACATGACCTTTCTCTAATGGCAAAGGAAGTGGGGAGATGAAGTATATTTTTCACTTCTAGAATGAGAGGCTGACTCTACTAAGAACAAAATTATAAATATATTGTACAAATATATGTATATATATGGATGTATATACATGTATATCTATGTTTGTGTGTGTTCAAGATTAGAATCTCCTAGTATAAGCGTCCTTAGCTCTACCTTCTTCATAATACTTTTAACAATAGTAACCACATAATCATTTTGATACTTGCTTGATGAGTGTCAATTTCTCCTATAAAATTTTAGTTATCTTAATAATAGACCCTGAGTGTTATTCATAGCAATATACATTTTACTTGTTTTTGATATTTCATGATCAATTACTCCAATTCCAGAGGCCTTCAGTGGTTCCCAAATGTCCAATAAACCAAGACAAATGCTACCCACAGTTTATGACAGCCACACTTCAAAAGTTTTAGGTGAAATAGATCTACAATATCATGGACAGAGAATCAAGTGAATGTTTGCCCATAATAAGGTCAACTTTGTAGTTAGAGCACAATGATTGGAATTCTAGGCAAGGCTATTAACTTGCAATTTGACCCTGGGCACCAATGTAATTGGGTAAAGAGTCATTATTCCCAACTGAAACATGGTGATAATGATGATAACTTCATAAGGTTCTATTAATTCACTGCGAGTGGGGTGTATCAGCAAAGAGCTTGCCATACTTAACTCAAATTTTGATTGCTCTCATTAACATCATTATATTTACAACTAATAATTACACTGTAGAAAGATACCTGCTTCTTTTTTTTATTCTTATCGCCTAATCACAGGGATCTCCAGCAAAAAGGATACACTAAGACCTGGTTAGTTCCCTCCTTTGATACTAGCAGGGATGATTACCAGTACAGAGAGACTGCTTAAGACGCATAGGCCGAGGAGAAAATAGAATCCTTCGCCAGGCTAAGGCCAAATCTAAAAGCTCCCTTGAATCTGCACAGTTCAGCCTGACTTTATGTGAATATTAGGCCTCCCCAAAGTGAACAATAGGCCTCTTTAACACCTTCAAACTGAAAATCTTGTGAATCTATTGGGGGAAAAAAAAAAAAAAAGCTAGCTTGCTTCCCAGCACATTTATCACCATTGTATGCTTGCTCTAGTCATTTCTGAAATCCAATTCAATATGACAGAACCCATGGTGCTGTGTTGTTGTATTTTTCTTTTGAAAAAACAGCAATATTCTGAGAAAATGTAAATATCTACAGAGAGAGAGAGCAGGTGCACTTGGTCACTTGCGGGTAAGGAAGACAATGCATTATAGCTTCAGAATTGCTGTCACACCTCTCAGAACACATTTTCACCTGCCCAGGAGCCTTGCTTTGGAGGGCTCTGAGGTCTCCAGCTCCCCCACTGTGACTTCAGCCTCCCTGCAAAGGCCACACTCACCACTTTGAGAAGTGCTACCTTCCTGGGCAAACGCACAGGCAGGAATAACCCAGTAAACAAAGCCAGGTGCATCTTGAATGCAAGTTTAAAAAAAGAACACCTTTCAAGGGAAAAGACTAAAGAGCTGGATTTACAACAGACTGCTTAAAATCCCAATCAGAAATGGATTTAAAATGGGTAAAACGTGTGTGTGTTCAGGGAGTGAGAGTCCCTAGGAAGGAAATACATTTGAATTTTGTAATATTATTAAAATTCTCCTTCCTTTTAAAAAATTTCCTGACCGCATTAATATTTCAGGTTTGTTACTTTTTCACAAACTGAGTGAATACTTGTCACTTATAGTTGGATGATAGGCATAAATATCTGGGTTCTGAATGATTTGACAAGTTAAAAAAAAATCAATCAACTATGTCTATACACAAATAATTTATGTAAAGGAAAGCTACAGACTGGTTAAGTTTAGGGACAACACCCAATTGGATAAAAACAACTGAAAATTTATTATGAATAGAATTGTCATATAAAACAGCATCTGGGTGATTAACTGAAATAATTGTCATTCATATCAGAATAGTTGAACACTTGTCCTCACAGACAAAATCTAAATGTCCAGATAAATATATTTCCTATACAGTCTATATCCCCCTTGATATGGGCTCACTATGTGTGGAAGAGTTCTGTATGTTTCATTATATCCAGAGTTTTACCTTTTGCGATAGCAGCTAAAATGGAGAATGTTCTTTATACTGTCAGATACACTATGTAGAAGGAAGGAAGGAATACATTTAAGTATTTCACCAAAGACAGAATCTGATAAACATTGCCATTGTGTAAGGGACACCACTGAAAGAACAAGCTCACCATTAACTTTTTTAAAAATATATTTTTTAATTAATTTCAAAAAAAGGGAGAGGGAGGCAGAGATAGAAACATCAATGATGAGAAAGAATCATTGATCAGCTGCCTCCTGCATGTCCCCCACTGGGGATCAAGCCCGCAACCTGGCATGTGCCCTGACCAGGAATCGAACCATGACTTCCTGATTCACAGGTTGATGCTCAACCACTGAACAACACAGGCCAGGCTCACCACTAACTTTTGCATGAAGTATCCACATAGGTTCTACCCCAGCTAAGTTTACTCCAGAAGCACAGGATAATCATTTGGGAAATATTTCAAGTATGGTCTGCTGCCAGGCCAGAGCATATTTTTCTCTTATGTCAACTGTTTTATTTTCAGTCATTTTGCAAATGATCTCCTAGTTAGAATAGGTAAACGTTTTCCTAAGCCTTTTTCCAAAGTTTATTTCCTTAATGGCAGAGTCTATACTACGACTGCTTCTGATCTTTATTTTCTTAACTATTATATCTATTGTTCTTATAGTCATGTCACAAACTGCAGGCAATTTATTGTGCACACAAAAATATGAATCACTGAAACCAAGCAACAAGCATTAGCTGATGGCTTCCGACAGGGCACACATGTTTCCCGATACCCCACCGTGTGAGTAGTCGATACAGAGTCTGTTCTACAGCTGCTGCTGATTGATTTGGGGAGAACAGATAGATGCACATGAGACAACTGGAAAACAAGCCAAAATGGCTTATAATTAGATTTTGTATTGTGTGACTCGGTGTATTCGTGTGATAGATCAGAAAAGAGAGAGGTCCATGTGGTCTGAGTCACTAAGGAAATTTTTGAGGAGACTAAATTTGTGCTGGTACCTGAAGGATGGGTAAGAACTGTGGAGGAGGAGGTAAGAAAGAAAGTGAAATAAAAAATAAAAAAAAATATCGGGGCTACCTAACAGCTGAACCTTGTGTTGTGTTTGAGAATTTTCCTACCACGTAAGGCAGATTGGCTTACCAATGTGAAGTCTAAAAATGCCCCAGCATCTTTGTTGCTACCCCTTTCAGTTAAGCATGGACACATGACCTAGTGCAGTGATGGCGAACCTATGACACACGTGTCAGAGGTGACACGCGAACTCATTTTTTTTTTGGTTGATTTTTCTTTGTTAAATGGCATTTAAATATATAAAATAAATATCAAAAATATAAATCTTTGTTTTACTATAGTTGCAAATATCAAAAAATTTCTATATGTGACACGGCACCAGAGTTAAGTTAGGGTTTTTCAAAATGCTGACACGCCGAGCTCAAAAGGTTCGCCGTCACTGACCTAGTGTTTGCCACATTAGATGCTCATACCCCAAACTGTAAATCAGGACTTGGATCTTGGAGGATGTAGGGACCCTAAGGGGCCAGCTACAGAGAATCTTCACCAGACAAGTTTGAGGTACAGTTTGGGGCATTTTTCCTGGTTTCATGGCCTTAAAGCTCCTGGCTGCTGCTCTGAGACAGCTGGTACGGCTAATC
Organism: Myotis nattereri; assembly: GCF_964212035.1. Classification (NCBI taxonomy): domain Eukaryota; kingdom Metazoa; phylum Chordata; class Mammalia; order Chiroptera; family Vespertilionidae; genus Myotis; species Myotis nattereri. The sequence goes on from NC_138080.1 coordinate 91,630,662, forward strand.
CACCATTAGCTCCCAAACCGATGAAAATGGGCAAAGAGCTCATCACTGCGCCTCTTTGGTCAAGTCACTGCTTCTCTCTGAACCTCAGACACTACCATCTAGAGCTGAAACAATTTTTGTATTTGTTTTCAGGAATTGTATTGTTTGAAAAGGAATTACAAACGCAAAGATAAAGTCTCTTTTGCTTTCTTGTTTTCTAAACAGGCCATTCTAATGAGCACCCAAGTGGAAACCCCTGTTGAAGGCAGGTCTTCTTCCCCACTCAGCCCAGGTTTCCCAGTGACACCCTTTCCCACACCTGGACCCAAAGCCACACACACACACACACACACATACACACACACAGCCAGAATCACCACCCTTCCTTGGGTTATTAGTAGCTTGGAAGAGCAACAGACTCTCGCCCTACTTGCTAATTCACCAGGACAGTCCACACATTTCCAACCATTTTTCTCCCCCAGGCCTGCCTGCCTGCTGAAAAGCGGATTCCTGGCAATGGACTCCCAGAGAGGAGAGAGTCCGAGGAGCACGGCTCTCCTACAAAGGGGCTGCAGCATTCAGATTTGCTTTTTGCTAGTTCAACTGCACACCTCCACACTCTAGCGCAATTCCTCCCCAGAGAGCCCCTGACAAAGATGTAAAATCGGAAGAACACATCAATGAATCGCACCAGGGACACACCAGAAAGTCAGGATAGATCAAATCTCCTTTCTGTCAGTCTGCAGCCTTAATTACAGCACCACTATCGCTCATTATCCATCTCACTTTGCAGGCTGTGTAAGCAGAGAGACACTTACAAATGCAGGGGTTACAGGGCTCTGAGAAATGTACCCTCGGGACTCTAGGAAGTATGTTAAAAGCAATGGTGAGCATAAATCCAGCCTGTAGAGTTATTTGGATGAAAGGCACTGTGTAAACGCAGCTCATTATCATTATGAGCAACGCTCTGTCCCTGCACCCTCTCCTCCCCAAATGAAGAAAATGCCTGAATCATCCCTGTCCATGGACAGCAGGAAACGCAGCTCTGAACCTAGCTGTGATGCTTGATGCTTCCAGCCCCAAATCATTAATAGGCAAAGTGACTGTTTTCCACTTAAGAATGTTTGGAAGTCTTAGGTCAGGTACTGACCCCCATCCTTGCCCCCTTAGCCTTCACGGTGAACAATGAGAGTTACTCACCTGGTGTTGGCACCGAGGGAGAAGAGGGGAGTAGGCATGAGGGCCCCCGGTGAGGACTGGCTAGTTGAGCACAACCAGAACAGCAGGTCCACTCGGCTGGCTCCAGTTAAATAAAACCTCAGAAAAGCTGATGGGCAGCACCTGGGTAAAAAGGGTGGGCCACACCATATAATTAAGGAGATTCCTAACACCTCTCATAAGGGCACCTGGTTACATGTTGACTATCATTTGCTGCAAACTGCAGCTCTCAAAGAAACATGGGGTTGGGCAGTGGTTCTCAAACTAGTATGCTAGAGTCACGTGGAGGAGCTGTACGATACAGATTTTTGGGCCTAGAGTTTCTGAGTTAGTCAGGGTCTAGGTCTAAAAATTTGCCTTTTTTTTTTTGGAAAAATGTAGGTGATTTGCTGATTCTGCTGATCCTGGTTGTGACACTGGGGGAGGGTAAGAGGCCGGGGCTAAAAAGGGAGAAAGCGGGCTTGGAATTGCACCACTACTACACTTAATCACCTCCCCCTCCCACTGAGACATCTGAACTAGATGGGTGCCTCTCAGTGTGTTCTTTTCACCTGTCAGGATGCTAATGAAATGCAGATTTCTGGGCCCGGGCCCAGGGAGCAGAATTCTGGGGTTTCTATGCATTAGGCACTGCTAACCTATATAACTTCTAGTGTTCCTATTAGCTCAGAGATGCCATAAACCCTGATGGTAGAAGAAAAAATGGTCATCGCTCTAACCGGTTTGGCTCAGTGGATAGAGCGTCAGCCTGCAGACTGAAGGGTCCCGGGTTCGATTCCAGTCAAGGGCATGTACCTTGGTTGCAGGCACATCCCCAGTGGGAGGTGTGCAGGAGGCAGCTGATCGATGTTTCTCTCTCACCGATGTTTCTAACTCTCTATCCCTCTCCCTTCCTCTCTGTAAAAAATCAATAAAATATATTTAAAAAAAGAAAAGAAAAAACGGTCATCTTCTGCTCTGGAAGAGACAACCATCATCATCTCCACGTGTAAGGAAACTTGGGGATTAACACCCAGACAAATTATCTTCAAACAATAAACCGAAGCCTGGCTGCATATTAAAATCACCCATCTTGCTTATAAAACGAAGCACATGCACAGACCCCCAAGTTTAAACCCACGTTTCTGGGACTGGAGTGGAGGAGAAAGAGAGAGGTAAGGAGATTTGAGAGGAAAGCAGTTTGAGATCCAGGGGAGAGCAGACACTGCAGTTTCCATCCACAGGCCTCGCTGGCAGAGTTCCTCCCGTTTGGGGGGAGGCCAGACTTTGTTCTTTCTACTCAGGCCTTCACTGACTGACGTGGACGGCCCACGTTTCACAGGGCAATCTGCTTCACTCAACGTCACCCATCTAAACGCACATCTCATTTTAAAAATAGCCTCAGCGGAGACATCCTGATTAATGTTTGACCAAATATCTGGGCACTGTGGCACAGCCAAGTGGACACATACAATTAACTCTCATATCACCCTCTAATCTACCACTTATTCCTTTCGTATCTGTCTCACACCAATGGAAGGTCAGCTAGCTCCACCTGGGCAGTGTTTGTTTTGTTTACTGATGTATCCCCAGAGTCTGAAACAATGGCTGATCCATCGTAAGCACACAACAAATATCTAATGAACAAATATCTATTATCAACATCATCATCATCATCCTCTTCCTCACCTTTGTCCAACCTCAGAGAGTTACTTTTGGAAAAGACAGAACATGAACCCCAGTCTATTATTATTCCTCATATCCAATGCTCTTCCCATTTCTATAATGGAAATATCCACCCTCAAAAATACCTTTAACCCCCAGGATTCTCCCAAATAAAGTGGTGTCTTTTACTCGTTGAATAGGATCTATGTTCTCTAAAACGCAAGCATTACCCTTGGGCTGGGCTATGGGTGTTTTCTCGGGCTTTCCTTCAGCCTGATGTAGGAGCATTTCAAGTTTCCTGTTACCAATGGAAAGCTGGAGCGACGCAGCCCAGGACACAGAGAACAGTGCTAATTGGAAATTATTTACAGCTTTAATATCCCTTTTATATCTTGGCTGTCTGAGTTACGGGGTTCCTATTGCCAAGATTCACAGTGACAGGCTAAGGCTCTTGCTCATCAGCTTTCTTTTCCTCCTCCTCTCCCCATCTCAGATTCACGGCCCTGAGCCTGCCAGTTATTTATGGGTAATTCCTGGGCAGAGATCTCGGCGGTGAGAGGCGAGTACTTGAATCAGAGTGTTCTGGATATTCATAACCTGTGCAGGATGATGTTGTAATAAATGGCTGTCCAATCCTGTCACAGGGAAGCAGAATGAAAATTGATACACCCTTTTGGAAACCCATTGGCAATAACGCGTGTCAAGAAATTGAACGGTGACCTTATTCTTTGACCCAGTAATTTCACTTTAGAGAATCTATCCTAAATGTCAAAAAGATTTATACTCAGCAATGTCCATCGTGATATTTGTTCTAATAGCCAGCATCGGTAACAACTTAAGTGCCCTACACAGGGTTTTACTTAAATTACAGCCACTGAATAGAAAAAAACTCAAGCACTAAATATTGTCTACAAAGTTTACAACATGGAGAGATAAGGCTCTTCATTATAGTTAGTGAAAATTCAGTACATAAAATTAATTTGTAAAATAAAGCCGAAGAAAATATAAACCAGTCTAAAAAAAGACTGGATGGGCGGGAAAAAGAAAAGACAAAATTAGCATTGTTTTAATTTGGCAAAGGAACTGAGTGATTTTCTCTCTTCGTTTAGATTTCCCAGGTTTTAAATACAATGAACAAGTACAACTTTTTTACCCCAGGCTGAGTTCATCTATTCATTTTCAGGGGACATATTTTATTAAATCTCTTTTACCCATAGCCGAGGTCTAGATGGACATATCACAGTTGCTATGTGCTTTTTTATCCCCCTATGCCCATCTTTTCATCAATTAGTCCTTGAATAGTGGGACCAAGTAATTCATTGTCCAAACCAAGGTATTTCTGAGAGAGAGGCAGGTGCTATTAGGAATAATGCAGAGACAACAGGCATAAGCCAGGACTGTAGTGGGCGAGGGGATATGTGGTCCCTGTTCTGTTGACAGGCTTTGCTTTATAGATAAGGATTGGGATGGGGTCTCATTACCAACTAGGCAGCAGGTACAGATGCAGGGCCAGGTTTTCTGCCATTGGTTTGGCTGCTGAATGCAAGACCAAGGCTCCTAGTGTCCCTCAGGCCGGCTACTGTTGCAGGCTTCATTCTTTGGTTTAACAGTCTGCAGTCCTGCCTTCGTCTTTATTTTTAGAACCTGTGTGTTTTCCTCAAGGTCTGCAAGGATATCTGTGTATTTAAAATCCTCCTTTTGTGTTTTAGCCAGGAGTGATATTGCTTTGTAGTAGGAGTTGCTCCATTCCTCCCCGCACCCCAACTTTCTAGGCCATGAATTGCCAGAATTCTGCAGAGGTCCATTTGTGGTGAATAAGTATCCTGGGAACCTTGGGAAAATATGTCTTCCAAGCTTCCCTCTAGGGACTCAGTGGGGGATACATGGGCCAAAAGTGAGGCATTGTAATTAGATTGCTTAACCCATGGGACAGGAGTCATCAAGAATTCACAAAGCCTGGCACTTTGGCACAAAATACGCACTTAACGGTATTTATAGAATAAAAGAATAAGCTAGTGAATGAATGAACAATCATTTACAAAACTGTGTTTCACTGGGCTTTACAACAATATCCCACTTTCTAGCTGAAAAAGTATGCATTCAATTGTATAGCCTAAAAATGTTTAAATAATTTCATTAGATTTTCACCTGCTTATAGTCCTAATGAGAGGAAGCCATACTATTTATATGTTTTTGACTAGTACACTTTATTGAACATAGATGTTGTGAAAAATTCAATTTACAAGAGATCTAATAGAGAAGATAAAACTGTCTTTGTTTCTCCAAGACTAAGTGAAACACGCTTCCTATTAACTAAGTAGATCACTTTAAGAAAATATTAATCCAACTCTCCTAAAGACATTTTATTGTGGCAAAAAGTGTGCACTGGAATAATGAGTTTGACAATGAATTCTCTCATAAATGCCACAGAGAGATAAGGTTAAATCAAGACAAAAACCCAAGTTTCTCAGCTCTCTGTTGGATATTACACCCTTGGCTGATTCTTACCACTTTTCTTTAGCTAATATTCTATGTCTGCTTCCCAAGGTCCTTCTCACATGTACCTTTCCTCCCATTCCTCTGTAATTGGCCCTTTAAACAACAACAGAAACCTCTTCCCTTACCTCTGTGTGTGTCTCTTCCATTTTAATTCTTGATCTTGGTTACAAGACAATTTTATTACAGTCTTTACTACCTTCAAATGAAACCAAACTCAAATCCCAAGCTTTATATTTGTAGGCAAACATAAACACAAAAATAAATCTACTAGATTTTGTTTTAAATGGATTTATTGAAAACAAGTTTTAGCTCACATTTACAATGTGTTGGGCATTGTAGGAGTTTCTTAACTATGCATGAACGGGAACAAGAAAGGTCCTTTCTCCCATGGAACTTACTACCCTATCTACTTGAAGGGAGGGTGGAGCAGGAGGGGAGGGACTAGAGACAGGACAGGAAACCAGGGAATTACAATGAAATTAACAACTGTATCAGTATGTATTGTGAGTAGTAAAGAACATATTTCCAAAGACAGGAGTAGAGGAAACACAACAAGCAATAGTGCAGTGCCCTGGAGCTAGGAAGAGCTGGGAGCTCTCACTAGGCCTGCGTCTGAAGGGGCAGGAGAACAGAGGGATTACCAGCAAGGATAGCTGTGTGGAGAGAGCTGCCTGATGGAAGCTAGAGTCTTGGGTAGAGAAACAGGCAACCCAGAGCAGCCCACCCTCTCTCACCCTGCTCACCTCCTGACAGGTAAAAACCAAATTGGAAACTGCAGAGCAAGGAGCCCAAAGATCCACCTTCTGTGGCACACAGGAAGACAGAGAAGAGCGAACTAGATCAAAGGGGCAAACTGAAGCGATCTGGCTCCGTGGAGCATGGGTCTCTGAGAGCCCTAATGACGGCTCTTAAATGTACAATTGGGGGCTAGAGGAGGAGGGCCTCCCCGGAGCTGAGACCTGAAAACTGGGGATCACTTACTCAGAAAGAGCACCCTGAGATGTCCACACAGAGGAAACAGCTGGGGTAAAGGCTTCTACACACAAGAAGCCTATTTCCATATCTCTATCCCTGCCACGCACACTCCTTCCAAATAGATGGTAAGTTCCTTGGGGAAAGGCTAAGCAAGGATGAAAGGAAGGCCCCCCATGGGCAGTACCCTGAAATGAGCAGGAGTCTGAAAGGACATGGGGCTGAAGAACTATGTCAGTGGGAAGCCACTGGAGTGTTTCACGCAGTGAAGTGGTATGGTTGACTTTACTGGTGCTATGATACTAAGGGAGATCTGAAACTTGAATGGAAAAACCCTGGAAGTCACAGGAAAGAAAAATCATGTTCTGGCTTGAGAAATATTTCTATTCTTTATGAAGCCTTTTCTAACTTTTATACAAATCTATTATGAACAGATAGAGGTATTTAGCTCTAGGAGAACAGTCTACATCTTTAAGTTCTAGCTTCTTAAAGGGCACTTCACTACTTGTGCACAGCCTACAACCTCTCTGGGGTGTTGCAGTTCTAAAGAAAGGGCTAGGCTATGCTCCTGTAATCACATGATCCCTTAATGTTACAGAGGGCCGGAGAAAGAAAGAAGTACCATGAAGTCAAACAAAACTCATAAGGGTAGGGAATCCTTGTCCTAGTTTGTGAGTTTGTACTTTGCTCAAGAAAGAGCTACTGAGGTTCTTTACTAGATGAGAACGTTGCTGTGCTTTCATTGTCATGCAAAGTTACATTGTGTGTTCAAAAATAGTTCTTTTGTAGGAATGGGAAGGAAAATTCAAATTCTGAAAGGCCAACCAGCAGGGGTTGCCTACACTAGCTAGCTGGAGAACTAAACTGTCTCTTCTTCCTCTGTCTCTGAGCTGATTCGCTAAAGTAAAATGTCCCCGTGTCATAGTTAAATGCACAGATACTTAAAAACATCAGGACCCCTTATTTGGAAATGCATCATGAGGTGGTGGTAGGAGGTCAGCCAAACCAGGAATCAGCAGCCTTGAGTTCTAGTGGGTGATGAATCCTATTTGCCAGGAAGATTTTCTTGGAAAAACTGCTGCGTTTACCTGGGCCTCTGTCTGCCCATATAACACATCAACAGCTTATTTGTTCATTCACTCATTCAACAAGATGTATTGAGTGAAATCTCTGCCCCACACAGAGGCCATGTGAATACAGCAATGACCAAAACAGACAAAGGGCTTTGTCTGCTCTCATGGAGTATATACATGTTAATTAGGGGAGCAGGCAATGATCAAAACATATCAAAATAGAATATGTTAGATGGTGTTACATGCTATGAGGTAAGCTATAGCAAGGGAGTGTTAGGTAGAGTCAATTTTAAATAAAATGGACAGTATACAAGGAAGATCTCACTAAGGAGATGATACTGGCATAAGGACACAAAGTAGGTGAGGGGTTGAATTATGTGACTCTCTGGAAGAAGATTGCTCAAAGACAACAGCTAGTGCAAAGGCCCTGAGACAGGAGCATGTCAGGCATGATTGGAAAACAGCCTGGAGACCAGTGTGGTTGGAGCAGAGGAAAACATTGTAAGAATTTGGGTCTAACACTTACTGAGTAACTAACAGATAACATCTATTGACTTATGTATTACTTTTGTCTTTTCCTGGAACAAAGAAGATTGGAATGACCATTTATCATCTCTTACTCTGCCCAAGGGAAAAAGGTAGGACTGATTTCCCCAGATCTTAGCATCTCTGGACAAGGTTTTATACATGGGAATGGCTCCTGCACTTTGAAGTCAGAAAACTAGTTTGCTCCTGTCTTTAGCTGCATACTTAATCACATCTGGTTAGTGGGTCTCCCCCAGGTGTACAAGCCAGCCATTCTCCCATGATGCATTCCTCCCTTGCAGCTGGCTTCATGCCGTGCTCTCTGGATTCAGTTCTGGCCAAGAATTGGTGGAGGGATGGGTTGGGAAGGGAGAAGTAAGCCCTACTCAGCATTCTCCCAGTCCATATTGCTAGACCGCCCTGCCTTTGATGGATTATTGGGTTGCTTCTATGGATATTTTAAATACTAATTCTTTTACTATACTGAACTAGTGGCCCTTGTGTGTATTCTTTATTGGTCCAGAATTATGGAATAGGATAAATCCCACTATCTGTTCACCTTTAAATTCTCTGGTCTTCATTAAAAAGACCTACAGTTTTTCAATGTTAGAGGAGAGGAATATTGTTTATGCAACTTCAAAAACCTAAAACGAACAAAGTACATATTATAGTTCAGCCATGAGTGTGGTTGTGTGCTGATATCAAAACAGATTTGGGTATGAAATAAAAGAAACGTGCATGCTAGCCTCAGTTCCACAACTAATACCTTGTAAATCATTTGGACAGTCACTTAATTTCTCTGCACTCTATTTCTCTCATCTGTAAAAATGGAGAAAATTCCCACTCATTAACCTTACTCACTTCATTGGTTTTCTATGAAGATTGATGAAGTAATATTGCTGAAAATTATTTGGAAGAATAAAATAATTATACCGTGTTCACATATGCATTATAACTATTACTATTATTGTAATTATTAAGGGTAATATTTTCCATTTGCCCTTGGGTGTGTTGAATGTAGTTTGATCATCAAATCCTCAAAGCCAAATCTCATCAAAGCTCAAACTCAGCCTCCCTGGAGGATTCTCCCTAAGCCAGATAGTGATGGCAATAAGGAATAGAACACAACACAAGGAAGAATGTGGAAGAGGGACCCTGGACTGAGGTTCACTCCTGTTTGAGGAAATGACTTGCATACCATCAGAGAACAATGTGCGATGCCCTGCAATCCAGCTAATGGTACAGTGTAAAAATAAATGTTCTGGGCACTTCAAAGAGGAAGTGAACAATGTGGAATGGAATTCTGGGGAGCGTGCCTCCTGCTCTTGTTCCCCCTTGTGAAACAGAATCAATCTTTCTAAGGAAAATGCTTCCCCTCAGTCAGCTCAGAGTGGCCTTAGTAGGAAGGTTCAGCACTTGAAAGAAGACATGGATTTAGAGGAGGGCATGAGGCCATTGTAAATCCAACAGGATGGCTATTTCATCAAGGGAACAGGGTAAGAGAAGGGCATTCGCCAAGGATGAATGAAATCCCCTTCAAATCCATGTTTCTTCAATGCTGTCAATACTACTGGGTGAAATTTCTTCTTTTTCATTGAATACCTAGTCTCTAATATTTTTATTTTTTAAATGTATTTGTATTGTTTTACAAGCAACATATATTCATTGTAGAAAAATCAGAATAAAAGCATACAAGCAAAAAAGATGAACATTAAATAACGTATTGTTCCACCAACTTCTTAGTTGTTGTTCCAACAACTTCCTGCTGTTATTCCTTGATATACTAGTATATGTTCCAGATTCTTTTTTGAGGCATATATACCTAGCTGGTTCCATTTTACTTTTTAAAAGGGTGTAATGTTTTAACTTGTTTTTCATTATATATTAATTTCATTGTAGTAATTAAAGATATTTCCACAATACTGTTTATGGTTTATGAAGCACTATGTGTAAATGAACTAAAATGCACTCCATTGGCACTCTATTGATAAACATCTACATCTTTTTTCCCCCCAGATTTTCACTGTTATAAAAATGGTGTAATGAACATCCCTGCAGCTAACCTTTATGTACGATTTTGTTTAATTCATTAGTACAAAATTCTAAAAGTAAAATCATTATTATAACAAGAATGAATTAATCTATATTCCACAAGTACAAGAGATAATATGGGTCTTTATTTTCTTAGATCAAATCAAATCCAGCTCTGAACCCCTACTGGCTTCAATATTTATCATCTTCCCTGCAGCTCTACTTACTGCTTTGAATTATAAAATTTCTTGGGCTTCGTGTACTCCAGAGAAATAGGGGCAAGGCCTCTGTGGTCTCCAGTGCTTTAGCATTGCCATCATCACTCCTCTCGGTACCCACTGATGCAATCAGTGGCTTGTTCCCCACTTGCTTTGGTACAGCCACTTTGGGGTCCTCCTGGGTCCCACCATACCAGTTGACAAGCTTAACAACCTCAGAAAGGAATTGCCTCCTAATATGGTTGGTGGCCCTGTAACGTGCACCTGTGGCAAAAGGCAAGGAGTCAGTGGTCCCTTTACTCCTCCAACCTGGAGGGGCCCTCCCTTCTTGCAAACTGCATTGACCCCGGAAGCTTCTTCTACTCTCTTGTGTCTTTATCTGGTGTGTTCTCTTTGTACTACACGTTTGCTGGTGATTCAGCAGTAAATTGAAGTGAGGGCAACTTGAACTGAAACTGAGATGTCAATCTTTCCAATCCTGGAAACCAGAGAGCCCAGCTGCCAAAGTCAAGGTGATGAGTATCCAGACCCCACAAGCATCCATTCAGAATTTCCAATTGTATGTGGTGCCACTGCAATGAGAGATGCCCACAAAAGTTTAACTCTCCTGTCAGAATTCCAAGGAGGCCACCTAATTTCTGCTCTTGAAACAGAAGTCTCCAATCCCTTTCTCCTCCCAGGTCATTAAACTATTTTTAAATATATTTTTATTGATTTAAGAAAGGAAAGGAGAAGGGGAGATAGAAACATCAGTGATGAGAGGGAATCATGGATTGGTTGCCTCACTGGGGATCAAGCCCACAACCTGGGCATGCGCCTTGACCAGGAATCACACTGTGACCTCCTGGTTCATAGGTTCATAGGTCAACACTCAACCATGGAGCCATGCCAGCCGGGATCATTAAGCTTTAAACGTCTTTTTGGGCTTTCAAAACCTTCAAAATCAATGGTTTCTTTGAGTTGTGTGTTTTTTTATTTGTTTTGCTTTTTTGTTTTGTTTTTTGTATTGGGATTAAACACTTTGTCTACCTCTGACTCTGCTGCCATCTCCACCCCTGGTTTTTGTTGTTATTGTTAATCTTCGCATGAGGATATTTTTCTATTGATTTTCAGAGAGGGTAGAAGGGAGGGCCAGAGAGAGAGAAAGAGAGAGAGAGAGAGAGAGAGAGAGAGAGAGAGAGAGAGAGAGAGAGAGAAACATCAATCATCAATGTGAGAGAGACATATCTACTGGTTGCCTCCTGAATTCTTCCCAACGGGGTTGGAGGTGGTGGTGGTAGGGGCAAACCACAACCCTGGTAAGTGCCCTTGACTGATAATTGAACCAGGACCCTTTGGTGTACAGGCTGGTGCTCTAACCACTTAGCAGCTTTCAGTGATTGTCAACTGTCTGGCAAGTCTCACTAAGAAAATACCAATGACAAGGGGATGCCTTGTGTCTTCCTGAACCCACTCGTACATTAGTCATCTCAACTTGGCTCCACCATAGAATAATCCACGGAGCTTTCAAAACATATCTTAACCTGGGCCCATGCAGACCAATCAATTCAGAAACTAGGAATGGACTTGGACATGAATACTTTTAAAATCATCCCAGTGGCTTCATGTGTACCTGGGGCTGCGAACCTCCATTTGGATTGTCTATCAGGGTGTTCTCACCTCTGTGTTCTCATCTCCAAATACACATGTAATTCCACCAGTGCTAATGTCATTCGCAGAGAGATATCTCAGAGGGAAGAGCTCTAAGCCTTACTCCTCTCAGATGGATTTGCTTGAAAAACAGGGATCAAAGTCTTAAGCTGCAGCCTCAGGCTTGGATGGAGGGTGGCTTAGGCCTCATCCAGTGAGTAAGGGAACCACTGTGGGGCTGTTCCTACCATTTTAAAAACTGCATCACATTACACCTGCTCATGCTCAGCCCTGTCCAACAACTTGCTTAACGGTTCAGTTCTGAAGCATAAAGGACTAAGTCCAAATCACGGAGTACGTTTCCATTTCCTTGTGGTGTGGTTGTGAAGGCTAAGTTACATCACAAGAGTGAAAATGAGAACATCCAGGACTATGCCTTGTCCATAACATGAAATTCCCCCACCCGCTCCTTCAACATTTTTCTTCTTCTGTCCCTCACTTTCTTCCATTTTTCCATTTACCTAACACATATTCCCTGAGCACCTATCTGACTATTGCCAGGGAGATAAACAAGACAAAGTCCCTGGTGAACAGTAGGCTGACAATATGCAGGGAGCAAAGGGAAAAGATAATGTATGATGAGTCATGCTGTCAAGGCAACAAACTAAAGTGAGGGGCTAGAGGGGGAGTTCTTTGGTCAGTGTGGTCAAGGGCAGTCTCACTGATGACCTGAGAACTGACTGAGAATGAGCCTTGAATGCGAAGGTCTGGAGAGAGGACATTTCAGGCCATGGAAGATCAAAGGCCCTGGGGCGGGAACAAGCTTGCAGTTTTCAAGGACCAGAAGAAAGGTTTGTATGGCTGGAACACAGTGAATATGAGATGAGGATACAAATTGGGATTGCAGAGGGCACAAGATCTTGTAGGCCAAGATCTTGTGGAAATTTACATTTCATTTTACATATAAGGTCATTGTAAGTAGGGGTGACACTGTCTCATTTATATTAAAAGATCTCTGGCTGTGCCTGGATAAGGAAATGTTGAAGGATAGCAGTGGTTCCACGGTGGCCAGGAGACTGTTACAATCACCCAGGCAAGGAAAAATGGTGCCTTAGATGCCCATTTTCCTCTCTGAAAGGAAATGAAGTCTCAATGCCTGAATAAAGACAGGAGATTATCTGGATCCTTGGAAAACAGACAATTGGATTCTGAGATCACTAAATCTGGCCACAAACCTGGTATTATATGAGAAGTGGCAGGTGGAGGTGGTGAGGATGCAAGGGACAATCGTTGTGAAACTGTGCCCAACCTTCCCACCACATGGTCAGGAAAACCGAGTCTCAGACAGAGATGGGCGTGCCCAAGGTCATACAGGGAGCTGGTGCCAGATGCCAGTTCTCTAAAGGGCCCCTGAGGACGCCTTTTAATGCGACCACCTTTCAGTATTACAATGACCTATTTCAAAGCAAACCTATGATGAGCCAGAGGAAGACAGTATCTCTGGCCTTTCCCTCATTCACCTTCTCTCTCCCCTTCTCCATAATTCTTAATCAAGCGGTTTTCTGCCTAGGAATCATTATTGAGGGGATGGGGACACCCCTGCCTCCACTGGGCTCCTGCCTATGTGCTCAGGTGTTCTTTTAGAAAACAGAATCCCTGCTTGGTGCAGATGTAGATTGCATCCTTTCTCCACCCACCTGCTTTTCCTTTTCTGACTCACTGCTTCTGGCCTGTTCAGAGGAGAGCAAGGGGTGGGGAGGAGGGGGGGTTGTGGAAAAGAGCTGTTTTTGCTGCTGCTCTGCCAGCTTCCTGCTTGCTGGAGCTTCTGAACAGACCGGGGCCTCAGCCATGGTAGTTAATCTTTCATCAGTGTCAGGCTAACAGGCAGCCACAGGATGGGGAGGCACACAGAAAGCAATCACGGAATGAGATGAAGTAGTCAAGATTACTGATCAAAATAATTCCTCTCCGTTACCCACAGCTGTGCCTCCCAGGGACAAAGGAATTGTTGAGTGTCCTCTGAGATAAAGAGACTCCCTTTCTAGATGTAACATTCGACAGTTTTCAGCACTTTTCCACATGATCTGTGACTTTCTGACATCTCTACCCTCACCCACTATCCCCGAGTAAATCATGCCTTCTCTGTTCTGTGGCATCGTTTTATCTCGTATGAAACTTCAGTTTTGTTATTTATCATACTATTTTGAAGTGATGTATTTGTCTGGCTTCCCTATTGGGATGTGGGTATATCTAGTGGGAGTAGAAACTGTGTGTTCTTTATCTCAGTATCAACAGAGGCTCCAAATAAATGTGTGTTGATTACTAACAGTTGGCCTTAGAAATCCTCTAAGTGTGGCACTCAAAGTATAGCCCAGGGGTCCAGTGTCAGCATCATCCAAAAGCTTGTTGCAATAAAGACGATCAGTCCCTACCCCATACCTATTGATTCAGCATCTGCATTTTTAAAAAATCCCCAAGCAAATTATATGCGCAGTAAAGTTTTAGAAGTCCTCCATTTCAAACAGCTGGCAGAAGGGGAAACTGAGGCCCGGAAAGAGAAATGGACATGTCCACGTTCATCCAGCCTATTGCTGGGAAAGCTGTGTGCAGAACCTCGCTCTTACATTGATGTCTAACGCTCTTGTCACTTCCCAAGCTGCCTCTCAGCTTTGCAATCCCCAGCGTCTGACTCATCTTCGTCAGGAATGGATACGGACTTAAAATGAGAGCTCAACGGCCACAGAATAATTCTTTGTTGCTTTAAAGCCTAGTATCCATTATCTCCCATAAATAGAGTCCTACATTGTACAATGTGCGGGGCCCCTGAACACCCTTAGCTTAAATCTTTCATCTCTACCTCATGCCGTGTCTGAAATTTTACCATTAGAAATCAAATATTTGGTCCTTAAAGGTAAACACCCTTGAGCATGACAATGATTGAAAGCCTTGTCAATTACTAGCTTAAAGGGAATTATCTCATGCTAAGAGGCACCAAGTGCTGTGTCTAAGAGCACACAGCTAGGAACTGAATAGGCCCAGGCACCACCGGGTGACTTTGGGAAATATGGTAGTCACCTGTCTGTACACTAACTATTTTAAGTTCTTCTTGGAGCACATTATGAAATGGGATTTTCCTGCCCCCTTTGAAGGAAATGTGGTCTGTGACCTTGTGTCCATTGAAAGGTGAGAAGGAATACATGCCATTTTGGGGTGAAACACAAAAGAAGCAACACACAGTTTGCCACGCTTTCTCTTTCCCTCTGTCTTAGTGACTGACCACGATTCAGAGTGTCCACTCTGTTGTTCAGGGTGCCAGGCTGAGGACATGTAAACTGGAGCCTCCAAACATCCCAAGATGGACAGGAGCACGAGCAAGAAACACACCTTCATTATTTTAAGTCACTGACATCCAGAGTTCTTTTTGTTTTCATGCCTTTTGTTCATTTCACAAGTCAAGGTACTTCACCTCTCTGAGCTTCAATTTCCTACTGTATAAATGAGAAAATACTATCTACCTGAAAGGCTCTGTGTGAGGATTGCATAATAGGGCATATAAAATGCTCAGGAGAGGGCCTGGTTCAAAGAAGGAGCTCAGTCACCCCTTTACTCCCATCCTTTTATTAGCTGAAATGAAGTCCTACAAGAAAGATAAAGTCTAGAAACAGATGAGGAGGAAGAAGAAGGAACACCAAAGAAGGATGGGTGCATGGGTCAGAGCATTTATGAAGAGCCAAGGATGCCATATGAAGAGCCTTGCAATATATTCATCTGGGTGAAATAATATTAAAACTGAATACCACTGACTGCTTTCAGGGAGAAACAGAGTCACAAAGAGGAACCTGGTGATTCATTAGGAGAGAAACAGGGTAAGATGGGTAGAAGGTAGCTGAATGGTGTGGTATCTACCTCACATATACACCATATTTCACATACTACCACCCTATCCCTCTGGTCCAAAATCTTCCTATCAGTCAAGACTCAGATTCAATATCATCTGCTCTATGATTTACAGATTTCCAACTTCCCAGCTGAAGTATATGCTTTTTCTGAATTTCCATAACGCACAGTCTGAATGGTATATGTCTCCCTATAGACCATGGCCTAATCTCATTCAACTTTGTGTCCTCCAGAACATTAAATAGAGCACATCCTGTAATGATAATTGCTTCTATTTATTCAAATAGGCCTGCATAGAGCACTTGAAACACCTTCTTCACTTCATTTCTTAGTAACCCTATGAAGCGGATACTATTATTATTTCCTCTTACCCATGAGGTTTGGAGAAGTTAAGAGAGTGGCCCAAGGTCACCCAAACAGTCTTACAGCAGAGCTGATACAGGAGCCTTTCTGTCTCTACCCAAAGCACACTTTAAAAAAAAAATAACACCCTCAATCAGTGTTTGTTGAAAGAATAAAAGAGAAAGAATGATTATCAGCTACTTTTAAACACAGATCAGGTCCGACCTCTGCTTCCCTGCCTGCCCATTCATGTTCGAAGTTGTAGGGAAAGCACGGAGCACAATTGAACAAAGAAAGGGGCGTGAAAATGCACTCACGATAAACTCCTCTTCTTCCATTTGCCAAACGGAAACCGGCTTTCTTACCCCTAGAGTGTTTTCCCACAAAGCATGAAGGTTTGTAAGGAGCAAAAGGGAAGGAGAGCAACCTTATAGGGAACAGATTTAAAGCAAAATGTGGCTTTAGATACAGAGTAGACCTCATAAAAAATGTTATAAAGACTGGTGGCTTATAAAGCAAATAGGGAAATTTCACTGTGGTTGTTTCAAAGTTTCATCTCGTCCCCATTTTGGTTTGAATGAACATTTATCAGATTGTCACAGTGCAGGTTCTCTCAAGCTGCTTCTCGGTTGACTGAGATGGCTTTATCGATTTTACCCATAGCAAGGTAGCCTGCAGGTGATTTCAAAGTCCTAACACTGGATTTATCATCTCCATCTTCTGAAAGACCTGTTATCAACCTCAAATAGCTCCCTGGCAGCTGAGCCCTAGAGAGAAAGCAGATCTCCAGGCGCCCAATCCAGTGCTGTTTTCATAAGTGACTTCTGAAGACCAAGATCTATTCTGAATCTGCCCGCTGATTATCCATGGGGATAAAAAACAAGAATAACTACAGAGAACAGCTGTTAGCAAATTCTTTCATCAGAGGCCTGATGATAGTTCCACTATGAATGATCATAATGTATTAGCTAGAATTATATCCCAAGCCTTCCCTAGAACTGTCATTCCCCTCAAATATTGATTGAGGCTGGGTTCCTGCTAAGAAATGTAAGTGAAATTCAGGCACATCATCGCTTCCTGGCAGGCAGTGAAAGTCATGATAAATTAAGATGAGCTCAGTCCCAGCAGATGATTTTAGACACCAATATAAATGTAAATAAGTTCATCATGTCTAAATGTGCTGAACGTTATCCCTGGTAATGGACATTGGCTGGAGTTTGGTAGACACCCAGGCATAGCTCTAGATATGCATTCAGGCATAGACAACACAGTATGTGACACCGGTCTGCGTTCCATCTGTGGTTTATTCACTCAATGTTTAACACTGATTATACACAAAACACAGGGCTCAGAGCTGTGCAATTAGAAAACAATGAATCAAAGGTCAACCGAACCCTCAAAAAGTACCAAGTCTAGCCCTGACCAGGTGGCTCAGTTGATTGGAGCATTATCTCATACACCAAAAGGTTGTGGGTTCTATTCTTGGTCAGGGTACATACCTAGTTTGGGGTTTCAGTCCCAGGTAAGGGTGCATACAGGAGGCAACTGATCAATGTTTCTCTCTCACATCAATGTCTCTCTCTCCTCCCCATTCCTCTCTCTCTAAAATTAATAAATATATCCATGGATGAGGATTTTTTAAAAAGACTTCTAAAAGTCTATTTAGAAGTCAGATAAAAATAGATACAGATAACAAAGGACTGTGGTGAAAAGCTTTTTGTTCTGAATTGGGCATGAGTGTGTCCATTTGGGCTAAAAACTGGTGAGATGAAATTGCTCTGAGAGATAAAAGAAAAGTACTTTAGGGTTCCTAGGGATGATTCAATTTCAGAGCAAATGCCAATAAAATTTGAGTTATTGTTTCTATGTCCCCATCTCTAGCCACAGCATCTCAAATATGAGACTTACATACATAAATACATCTTGAGCTCATTTATCATTCTGTACAAAATTCCTTCTAGACTAGTGTAAAGCCTCATCCAATGAAATATCACCAGACTTTCCTTCTAATGCTCTGATCAGATCACTCAACCTCTGCCATGGCTTTAAAATGCATGCCTTTGGCTGCCAACACAATGAAACCCACAGGCTTAGACCTGGCATTCTAGGGCAGTGATGGCGAACCTTTTGAGCTTGGCGTGTCAGCATTTTGAAAAACCCTAACTTAACTCTGGTGCCGTGTCACATAGAGACATTTTTTGATATTTGCAACCATAGTAAATCAAAGACTTATATTTTTGATATTTATTTTATATATTTAAATGCCATTTAACAAAGAAAAATCAACCACAAAAATGAGTTCGCGTGTCACCTCTGACACGCGCGCCATCACTGTTCTAGGGTTTCCACACCACATTCCAGGCCCCTTTATCTTCCACCATATCCGGGCTTTGGCCCCTTAGTGCTGCTTCCTCACACATGGCCTGCCCTGTCCTACTACAGTGCTTCTGCTCAGACTGTGCTCCAGCCTGGAATGCCTTTCCTCCAGTCTCTGCACACTGAGGCCTTAACCCTTCTTCCAGACCTCACACTGCCTCCTTCTAAAGGCCTTCCCAATGCTTCCAACGTTTTCTAGCAACAGGACCTCACAACTGGTTTACCCTCTTCATTTCCTGGTTTCTCATATACAAAAATGTATGACATTAGTACCTATTCATATTGATGTATTGATGACTGAATACAAAAAGATATGGAAAGCACTCAATACACTACATGGTACCTAAGGAGAATTTAAAAGAGTTAGTTTTGAGAGTAGCAATCATATTACTGTTGTTATTTTTATTTTGTTAATACTACTACTTTCCTATTCTCTTATTAAATTTTATACCTCTCATATAGACTTTGCCTACCCAGTGGGCCTTGTGTTCCAACCACAATCTTTCCTTAAGTTGTGAGTGAGCCTATGATGGGCAGGGGCCATGTCATATTCCTTTTCTTCTCCAGCCCTGCCTGGTGCCAGGCACAGCCTTATACCTGGCATAGACTTCATGACTGATTGTTAAATCTCACTGAAAATGCATATAGGTGTCATTTAAGCTATAACTATATACAAGAAGAAGCTAATGGCAGCATTAGTCTGAAGAATTAATGTTCATAGTCTAAACTGAGTCAGACAGAAGAAAATATATTTTCATTGAAGGTGAAGAGTTTAATTTGCAAGGTTAACTAAGAAAAATACAACCATATGACATGTGTGTGTATTTATTTATTTTTCTTGTATTAGTAGTTTGCCTTCTCTAGAATTTTGTGCCAAAGGCTCAGCCAGGACAAAGTATAATTTTGCTTAAGAGGAGAAAGAATGCTAATACATAGGATGTATAGACTCAAAAACTCCTATACTTTTCTACTGAGAATATAATTTAGTGCCCCTTACAATCAGTGACATATATTAAAAGTCTTAAATAAGCATAATCTTTGACCCAGTCATTTTGCCACTAGGAATTTTATTCTAAAAAAAAATCATGAGAAATGCGAATGAGGAAGATTGTACAAGAATATTAATTAAATAGGAAATAAACTAAATCTTCAAAATTAAAGACTGTGTTATATATATTATGGTACATCCATGCATTAGAATACTGCACAGCCATTAACATCATGATGTGGTAGGATAAGTAACATGGGGGAATGTTTAACATAACTGAGAAATTAATGAAGTGGGCTACAAATCTTTGTATTCCTTAGAGTGAGACAGGTAGAAGCCCCAGTAATCAGCAAACACCATGGAGATAATGCTGAAACATTACAAGAAAAGGACAAGAAATGAGTTCCCTAAAACTTAATCCAAATCTACCAAAGGAAGATGCAAAAGTGCTAGCTAACATAATTATTTAGTTAAAAATCATACCCCCAAAGGGTACAATTGTGTATGTTGATATGTAAAATGTATATTCATAGCTATCTCAACACTTTTCCATTTATTTCCATGGAAAAAAAAAGTTGGATAGATATTCATTATTTTGAAGGGTATGACTTAAAAACATTGACTGTGTGGGACCCTGGTGCCACCCCAGGGAGAAAATAAAAGCAAGCCTCTTCAAGAGAGGCTAAAAGGGGATTCGGTAAGAAGTCAAGTGACTCATGCTCCCAGGCGGTCCTCATGCACATCAAGGTACCTTGGACAGAAAAACAAACCTGGGTTTTAAAAAAGAATCCGAAGTCTAGTCAGAAGAGCAGCAGCCCACATTTGCAGGTTTTATTTGCTGTTGAGTTGCTTGTCACAAAATGTGTGGCAGGAATTGCTTTATTTAATAATGGTTAATCTCCCAGGCAACAGTGTGGAGTGTGGCTGGTACAATACATGGGGAGTACCTGTGAGTCCTGACTGTCTGATCTCTATCTCCATAATAGAGGCAAAGTCAGCATGAAGACCTAGAGATAAATTTGGTTTGTTTTGGGATTTCTGTACCACTAACCCGATGAAATATGAAAAATGTAGCTGGGTAGCAATATACTCAATGTAAGGAAAAGGCATGCTTTGGTCCCACTTAGGAAGGCCACATTTAGGTCAGAATTCTTGGAAAAACTCTGGTTGGTTTTCTTTTGCTTTTCCAATTGTTCCCTATTGGAATGGGCTGCCTCATACCTCATGTGCTTGGATCTCCTAGTAGGCCTTTGCCTACCATCTGCTCTAGAAAGAATCATTCTTACACGGGGACTTAGATTAGGCAACACTGGGAGAGCTCTCTTCACTCAGTCTTCTTATCCCTACTTCTTCAGAGTATTTTTATCAATTTGTGTCAATGAGTATATGTACCTATTAGTATCAATGAGTATTTTTTCTAAGTAGTCTTCTGCATGAAAACCTTTATACGAGCTCCCCACATTGCTAGAGCAATGATAACAGAAGTGTCCCAGCGTCCTTATTAAAGGAACATTGTACACATAATTAAACTCAACAGATGAGGCATACAAGACCACAACTAAGAGTGTTGGCCTGATGCCCAGGTTCCTTAAGAAACAGTTGCATTGAAAAGAGTTGATTAGGGAAGACCAGGAGTCTTCTAGAAACAACTATTTGTAATAAGACCTTGTATTTTGCCTTTTGAGCAAATCTCAATGGTCATGGCTAAGGTACTGTCTAAGCCTTGACTTCCTCCCCCAATATTCATGTTGATTAAGTGCAAGTTTCCAACGGAACACTAAAATTTCGATTCTTTCAGACATGTGCACCACACGATGTCAAAATACATTATACTGAGAAGTCACAGTGAACTCCTAAGGATTCAGAGAGTGGGTAGGACATGGATTTTTGGAGTCAGGAATATGTAGGTTCAAATTCTAACTTTTGCCACTTTTTTTTTATGTGATCTCAGGAAAATTTCTTCCTATCTTGATCTCTTCAACTATAAAACTAGGATCATGTTATTTATTCTTTAGGATTATTGCAAATATTACTAAGCACATTTAAGTTTCTCATGATAGTTCCTGAAACATAATAGTCACAGATTTGTCTCCCTCTTGCTCTGCTTCTCTCAAAGAAACCAGCACCTATGTGGGGAGACAACCTCAGTCTCTTGGAAATTGCCACCAAAAGGGAAGACCATGAGGGAGTTGCAAGAGTGCTACTGACTTCAAGTCCCACACAACAGAATGCTTATGCAGTACCATCATCATGATTAGTTTAGCAATTGCTACTTCACTTGTAACCCCCTCAGGCCTTATTATTTCAATGAACACAAGCCTACCTTCCTATCATGAGTCTGCATCTCTCTGGAAGCAGCTTTGGCTAGCCTCTGGAACTCACCCTCCTCATCTCCTGGGCAGTCCTAAAGTACAGGGGGACTAATGCCTCCAGGAGCAATCCTCAACCAATCATTAATGAGACTTGGTAGATACCAGTGGTTCTCAAATTTTAGTAGGCATCAGAATCACCCAGAGAGGCCTTTGCTAAATCTCTGCCAGGCCCACCCCCAGAGTTTCTAATTCAGTGGGTATGAACCGGGCCCGAGAATTTGCATTTCTAACAAGTTCTCAAGCAATGCTGATGCTGTAGAACCTGGGCTACACTTTAAGAAATGACTGGGGTTCACATACCCTATAATTCCTCAGTTCTCAGGCGGCATAGCACTAAGGCACATGTTCCACACTGTCTGTATTAGCCTGCTTGGGCTGCTGTAACAAATGCCACAGACTGGGTTGGCTTAAACAACAGACATTTTATTTTCTCACAGTCTTGGAGCCTAGAAGTCCACGATCAGGGTGTCAGCAGGGTCGGTTTCTCCTGAGGCATCTCTCCTTTCCCTTCAGTTGATGCCCTACTGTGCCCTCACCTGGCCTTTGCTTTGCCCACACTTTTCTGGGATCTCTTCCTCTCCTTATAAGGACAGCAGTCATACTGGATTAGAGTTACACCCTCATAACCTTATTTAATCTTAATTACCTTGTTAGAGGTCCTATCTCTGAACGCAGTCACATTGGAGGTAAGCATTTCCACATATAAACTGGGGGGGAGTGGGGGGGGGCAGGGGGTCACAAGTCAGTTCACAACACTGGCTTTTAGAATCCTCCAGGCAATAAAGTTCTAAATATTGAGAGCACACTCTTTGCCCCTCTCTGTCTCAGCTACTCACTCCCCTACTGGTGTTTCCTAGAATTATGCCTGAACAAACTAGTTGTCATCTCAGAGCCAGCTTCTGAGACAGCCCAAACTAGCGCAATCAGTGTCCTTCTATCAAGGGCTTACTTTAAAAAACAAACAATGATTACATCTACATTGTTAATGTACAGAATTAACAGTCAAGAGACAAATTACAATTCTAGTTTTGTTAGCTCCTTGTGTCATCTTAGAATGCTAGGTGATTGAATCTCTCTAGGCTTCAATTTTATCTCATAGTAAATGTATGCATAAGTCTCAGCCTTGAGTAACGTCTACAGATAATATGAGGATGTATATCACTTATAATTCTTTTTCTGTAAGTAGCAGAAAGCTATTCTAGCCAGCATAAGCAATGAAAGGGACTTTATTAGAGGATTATCAGATAACTGATAGAATTGGAAACTGATAGGAACAAGAATTTTTCATGTAAGTAGACATTACTTGACCTTCCGGCTGACATAGTGAGGGGGAGAGGGGTCATATGAAGGCAAACCCAGGACCATGAACCCCATAAGAAAAATCACCCAAACGTGTAAATAAACTGAATATGTTTCAGATGTAGTCTGTTGAATGGATGTACTGTTGAGTTAGATGCTGTCTAATTTGATAAGTACCCTCATCAATCAGGCCTAGAGGACTCTCACTCTTGAAGTATTTGCCTCAGATTTCATGGAGCTCCAATTCAAGCAAGTTCCTGACATTTGAGACCACTTAATGGAGAAAACTGAAGAAAACTAGGGAAATTGGAAATGTGCCTCACACATGATAGCTGTTGACTATTATTCACTATTTAGGTTCATTTCTGGATCCATATTCTCAAAGACAAGCGAGATGTCAGTTAGCTTTTAATGATAACATGTGTAACATCTGATCATGCTGGTGCAATCTGTCAATTTTATATCTATTATGATACTAATGAATGACCTCTAAATTTGTCCTCATTCTTAAGCTACCATGTTCCAGATTTATAGTCCCTGGAGAGTCTAATTGGAAAAGCTTGAGTCACATGACTTCCCTTTGGCTGTATGAGGCCAGCAAAAGGAAGGAAGAACTGGTAACACTGTGATTGCTGTAAGTAGAAAAGCAGGGTAACTTGGTTTGAAATCTCACAGAGACATCACCTGATAGAGAAGAAACTTCTCACACCTACCACACACACAACCATGCTATCAGGAAGAGGAAATGGGTGATTGAGTGATGGATGTTGCAACATGACCAGTCTTCATTACTTATACACTAAAATTTGTGTACTCGGGGGGCGGGGGGCAGCCTCAGCCCGGCCTGTGCCCTCTCGCAGTCTAGGACCCCTCGGGAGATAACGACCTGGTGGCTTAGGCCTGCTCCTGGGTGGCAGAGGGCAGGCCCAATCCCTAGGTGCAGCCCCTGGTCGGGCTCAGAGCAGGGCCGATTGGGGACTTGGGGAGCCGCCCCCTGTCATGCACAGAGCAGGGTGGATCAGGAGGTTGTGATGCCACCCTCAGTCACACTCAGGGTAGGGCCAATTGGGGGGTTGGGGCACCGCCCCCTGTCACACTCAAGGCAGGGTCGATGGGGAGGTTGCGGCGCCACCCCCTGTCATGCACAGAGCAGGGCCAATCAGGGGGGTGGGGGCACTGCCCCCTGTCACGCACAGAGCAGGGCCCATCAGGGGGTTGGGGAGCTCCCCCCTGTCATGCACAGAGCAGGGCCGATGAGGGGGTTGAGGAGCTCCCCCCTGTCACTCACAGAATAGGGCCCATAGGGGAGTTGGGGCACCACCCCCTGTCACACACAGAGCAGGACCTATCAGGGGGTTGGGGCGCCACCACTGTCACACTCAGGGCAGAGCCGATGGGGAGGTTATGGCTCTACCCCATCACACACAGAGCAGGGCCGATCAGGGGGTTGGGGCACCGCACCCTGTCACACACAGAGCCGCAGGGCAATCAGGGGGTTGGGGAGCTCCCCCTATCAGACACAGAGCAGGGCTGATCAGGGGGTTGGGGCGCCTTCCCCTGTCACGAACAGAGCAGGGTGGATAGGGAAGTTGTGGCCCCGCCCCCTGTCACACACAGAGCCACAGGGCGATCAGGGGGTTTGGGCGCTGCCCTCTGTCACATTGATCCCAGTGCCGGGAGGCCTCTCGGCTCCACTGATCCCGGTGCTGGGAGGCATATTACTCTTTTACTACATAGGATAGAGGCCTGGTGCACGGGTGGGGCCGGCTGGTTTGCCCTGAAGGGTGTCCTGGATCAGGGTGGGGGTCCCCACTGGGGTGCCTGGCCAGTCTGGGTGAGGGGCTGAGGGCTGTTTTCAGGCTGGCGGGTGACTGAAGATCCCAACTGCTCCTTTTTTTCTTTTTTTTTCATACTGGGCCAGCTTTAGCTTTGAGGCATGGCTCCAGCTCTTAGGCCTCCACTGCTAAAAGCAGGTTTCTGGCCTTTGTTTACCTTCTGTATTTGAAACAATGTCGCGATCCTGCTGACTGAAGCCCAGCGGACTAAAGCAGGTTTCTGGGGTTTTGTTTAGCTTCTATATTTGTAACATAGTTGCTTAGAGTTGCAGCTCAGAGGCTGGCAGCAGCAGGCGGGGAACGTTGGAGTCCTCCGTCACTGAAACAAGCAAGCCTCATGTTTGCTTTAAGCTGCCTGGCTGCTGGTCGCCATCTTGGCTGGCAGTTAATTTGCATATTGCCCTGATTAGCCAATGGGAAGGGTGGCGGTCGTATGCTAATTACCATGTTTCTCTTTTATTAGATAGGATAAAAGAGAAAGATGCAAATAGACCATACCTTTGCAACGCCCACCAGCCAATCAGGAGTGAGTATGCAAATTAACCCAACAAATATGGTGGGTTAATTTGCGTACACTGGTGAGAGTGGTTAGGGGCAGGGCGTGATGCTTGTGTCACCATGGCAACAAAGCAGGTGTTCATTACCGCCCCAGCTGCTCTGGGCCTCTGGGCAGTGTGGGAAGGCAGAAAGGAAGCTCTGGGCCAGAAAGAAGGCAGAAAGGTGGCTCCGGGCTGGAGTGAAGGCAGAGCTGTCAGCCAGGGGAAGGAAGGCCCATTCTTGCATGAATCTTCGTGCATTGGGCCTCTAGTAAATTATAATTGTCCTCCTGCTATTACATATAATTATTAATAATAGGATCTGGGAGTTTAGGCAAAGACGTCTGAGCAGGAAGACTGAAAACAATATTGAACTGGGGGTCTGATAAACCTCCCCTGTAATGAGGTCACCCAAAGAAAGACTTTCACATGCGGTAATCCTATGAAGAAGTGCAGACAGTGCTCATTTGCTTCAATATTTTCTAGAGAACTTGACTTGGTGACTATGGTATATAACTTTCTAAGAGTGGGATGTGCTGAATCCTCTCTGACTTAGTTGTATCCTTGTTGTGTGACCTGGGCATCTCCCTTCTTCCTCATAAACCTCCACTTCCTCATTTCTAAAAAGAAGGTTGGGTAAGATCCTTGCAGCTTAAATCTCATGATTCACAATTCAAAGTTACTGAACAATAAGCAGTTCTATAGCAGAATCTGTGAGTCAATATGCTGTAACAGGATCCCATGGAGTAGGCTTGAACTGAGGAGCCTAGAAGATTGAAGAGAGAGAGAGAGAGAGAGAGAGAGAGAGAGAGAGAGAGAGAGAGAGAGAACAGCAGGTAGCCACCACTGTTAAAAAACACCATGAACTACTTTGGCTCTGAGAATCAAATTCTGCCTCCACCATAGAAACCCATTCAATATTTTCATCAAGCTGTAATTTTCCAAGTGGAGGCCTGTACTATAGGTCTGTCCTGAGCATGTTAGATTAGGAAATGGAATGAAAAATAAAGCATAAGGGGAGGTAAACCTCCAGTTCTATATTCGCCACCTTCTTAGCCACAATAATCTTGACAGTGCCTTCATTTGTCAGGAAACTTCAGAAACAATTTTGTCTCCATAAAAATGTATGTGGGTGAGGGAAGTGGGGAATTATTTATCAGATGTTAGCCTTTTTAAACACTCTATTGGTGATTTGTCTGAGATGTGTGTTTCTACGACACTGAATCAGATAAAGGTAATGATGACAATGCCAGCTTGTGAAGACCTGCATCCTGAAAGGAGAGTGACATCATTGAAAAATCCTCTCTCAAGAGCTCAGTGTGGATACGGCCTGATAAGATTCAGGCAGGACAAATGATGGATCCCAAGAGGAAACCCAAATCACTAAAAATTTTCTCTTGGAACAAACAGCTTCCAGGCAGCAGAAAACAGGACACAGGGGTAGAGGGAGACAGATGTGAGCAGGTCATTTCATCTATTCACCTGCATCAGGGAAGGATCACTCAGGAACCATTCCATGAATATGACTTTAAAAGAATAAAATCCAGCCTGGCCAGAGTGGCTCAGTTGTTTGGACTTCGTCCTGTTCACCAAAAGCTTGCCAGTCAGGGCACATACCTAGGTTGTGGGTTTCATCCCCAGTTGGGGAATGTATGGAAGGCAACCAATCAATGTTTCTCTCTCATATCTCATCTCTTCTCTTCCTCTTTCTCTTCTTCTTCCTCTTCCTCTTTCTCTTCCTCCTCCTTCTCTTCTCTTCTCTTCTCTTCTCTTCTCTTCTCTTCTCTTCTCTTCTCTTCTCTTCTCTTCTCTTCTCTTCTATTCTCTCCTCTCCTCTCCTCTCCTCTCCGCTTCCTTCTCTCTCTCTCTCTCTCTCTCTCTCTCTCTCTCTCTCTCTCTCTCTCTTTCTCTCTCTCTTTCTCTCTTTCAAAGCATGTCCTAATGAAAAAATAAGACTTATGTATCTAAGATGGAGTAATAGGAACCAAAATTTGCCCTCCTTCATGAAACTAACAAATAGAAGTAAACAAAATATATGAAACAATGGTTTGAAGACCCTGGACATCGATGAGATAATATATAAACAAAGCGAGCACTATGATTGTCCCAGGCTACTGTATTGAGAGACATTTCAGGCCCTGGCACAGGGAAGGGGACCTGAGGTGGAGCCTGGAAGAATCCTTGAGTTGTGGAGACAGAACTGAGAATTCAGAAAAAACAAAGCAACTGAATTCATAGGACTGAGTACCAGAGAGGAGAGAGCTAGACAGAGAGGTCCCTGTACAGGAGAGAGGGGCCCCCTCAGATATTCGGCAGAAAGTGAGTGACTCTGTGTGTGTGTGTGTGTGTGTACGTGTGTACAAGTACCCAAGGCCAGAGAAGAAGCCTCTAAAGCAGTGGTTCTCAACCTTCTGGCCCTTTAAATACAGTTCCTCATGTTGCGACCCAACCATAAAATTATTTTCGTTGCTACTTCATAACTGCAATGTTGCTACTGTTATGAATCGTAATGTAAATATCTGATATGCAGGATGGCCTTAGGGGACCCCTGTGAAAGGGGTGGTTCGACCGCCAAAGGGGTCGCGACCCACAGGTTGAGAACCGCTGCAAGGGATTAAAGGAACAGTTACTTGGCTGGGAATAGGGCTGGTTCTCACAAGTCAGAAAGGAAATCTTCTTGGGGCACCGGACTGACTATTAAGGATGGCATTACCTCCTTACACTGTGACCTTGAAGTCTCTCCTTCAAGAGGTGGAGTCTATTCTCTCCCTTTGAATCTGGGTGGGCTTGTGACCAGAGGGGAAGTGATGAAGCTGGGCTATGAGTTATCAAAGTTTCCAGCTTGTCACCTCTTGGTACACGTTCCTTGACAGCACGAAGGAGCCTGGCTGCCTGAAGCTGCCATGCTGGAGAGATCACATGGCGAGATGACATGTGATAGAGGAGCCCCAGCCCAGGAACCAGACAGGAGCGGAAGCACACCTTCAGTTCCTTCTCCCTCCCAGACTTTGAGCTGACCAGCTGTTTCCAAGTGGGAAGATGTGCAATCTTCACCGAGCCCTGCCCACATACTGATTTGTGAGAAGATCAATGTTGTTTTAAGCTATTACATTTTTTTTTGGGGGGGGGGGTTAGGTAGCTGGAACACTATCCCACCTGCCTCTTGTTTGGTACGGCAGCTGTGGACAAGCTCATTGATCAGGATGATGAGATGGCCACTCTGGCATCTTCTATTCACCATTGAAACTAAGAGATTAACCATGTTGAAAGGTCAGAGTAGTAAAAAAATATGTTATCTGAAATTTTATTAATTAAAAATTCCTGGAAACCAAGACTTCTTATATCCCCCAATTCAAAATTTCAAGCTAGTAACTGGCTCTAATTTTCACAGTTAATGTAAATAATCAGATGAGTCTCTTAGAATTAGAAATAACCCTGATAAGGTGGTGTTGTGTATTATTCCTAATGCACTTAGGGGCAAAATAAATTAACTTCAGCCTCACAGGCCTACTGTTATAAATCTCAACTTTTTCACACACTTGAGATAACTTAAAATGGAAATAACATGGGTCAGCATTGAATAGAATATGAACTAAAATTCTAGAGTTAGAGAATTATGAATTTTTTTTTTACCTTGGAGATGAGCCATGGACCATAAGAACTCTTTCACTGTCTGAAAACTATCCTGTGAAAAAGAAAACAGATGTAATCTGTGATGCCATGAGTATAACAACAGATCAAAAAGAGGGATGCTACAAGGAATTTTATTTCAGATTAATAATAAATAATAATAATAATAATAATAATAATAATAAATTCTCTAATGACCACATTTATTCAGCCAAGAAAGGTGTTTTCATTGCTAGGGTATTTGAGCAAAAGCTAAGCAATGGCATGTCAGAATCAAGAAGAAATGAAATGAAAGTTGAATTTCCAAAAAGAATTTAAGTGCCATAAGGCCAGGGATCATGAGCAATCATTCTGTCTTATCCAAAGTCTTAACTCCACTGCCTGGCACAGTGCCAGGTGTATAGTAGGTGCTCAGTAAATACTTTTTGTATCAGTGAATGAACACAAGTTGCAGATTTGTGCTAAATGCCCATCCTAAAGACCAAATACTATTATCACTCTGTCCTTCCCTTTAGGAAATCTTGAGGACTCTTTGAGCAAATGATTCAACTTGCTCAACCACATGCAAACAGTTAATGTGACACACACAAGCTGATGAAGCAGAAGTTATTCTTTGGATTCCAACTTAAAACATTTTTTGCATGAATTTTAAAGCACCAGTCTAGCTGTCCAAAATGCCTTTGTTCCAATAGAATAATAATAAAATTTTAGTTCAACAGATGTGTGCAATGCATATTTTAAAAGAACATTTTTTAAATTACTCCCATTTCTATTTTTCCATGCAGTTCAGTTTTTTAGTGTTGAGGACATTAAAACTAGAGCAGAGAAGAGTGGGAAAGAAGAAGAAAGTAACAAAGTGAATACCCACTAATTTTTTAGGATATGCTGATTAGAAATGATTTTCCTTCATACTATTAAAAGGATTGTCCTAATTCTAGATGAAGGGTCAGCCAACTTTTACTGAAAAGGTCCAGACAGTAAGTCTTTAGATTTCGTAGACCATATGGTTTCTGTTGAAATTCCTCATTTTAGCTACAAAAACAGTCATAGACCATACTTAAATGATTTAACATGGATGTATTCCAATAATATTTTATTTACAAAAACAGGTGGCAGACAGAATTTGGCCTGTGGGCTATAGTTTGACAACCCATTTTAGATCATGTGTTTTGTTTGTATCATGCTGTATTTTGGGGTTGTTTTGTCTCATTGGAGCCTCACTGGCAGTTTGACACAGCAGGTGTTATTCACCCAATTTTAGGAATGAAAGTGCTGAGGTTCAGAAAGCTAAAGCTACTTGAACAGGGTCTCAGAGCAAGTTCTTTGTAGGGTCAGAGCTAGAATTCTGGTCCCTGAACATCTATCCTACCAGCTGGAAAATCACAATATCTTATTTTCTTCATATCTATTCATGGACAAGTATTTGATCACATTGCTATCATGATTTTAAAAATTGAAATATACTTCCCACACTGATATGAGCTTGTGCGCAGATTTTTATCAATATAAATTTATTTCTCTGAGTAAGAACACAGTGTATCTAAATTTCTACATAATATATGACCTAAATTTCCTTTAGATAGTGTCTTATTTAGGACATTGTCAGTAGAAGGAGACAGAAACTCAACTCAAACTGCCTTAAGCAAAAAGAAAAAGGTTGGGGATTTATTGACAAATGTAAGTGGGAAGTTTAGGGATATAATGGCGAAAATCATGGCTGGATCCAAGGTGTAGTGTTTCTTTTCATATCTGTTTGTTCTGTCATCTTCCATGTTAGGGTCGCCTTCAAGAGGGTCATCGCCATGTAGCATCCCCTAATAGCCCCAAGTTTATACTGTCACAGATACCAGCTCATGAAGAAGGAAGCCTCTTCCTTATCAGTATCAACAAAGGTTTTGGCTTACCTCCCACTGGCCCAGACTGGCTACATGCTCATTCCTTTAAGAAATCAATCAACTCAACTAATCCAGGTGAACGCCTGGATTGGTTTATGCATAACTCATTGGTCCATGCAGAGATAGGGTCAGCCCCACTCCAACAATATAAACTGTGTATGTGTGGTTTGGCTCCTCAAATGAAAACTGGATTTCTTACTGCCAGAGGAAGGGGGTATGGATTCTGGCACCAAAAAGGACACATGTTCACTCTGGAGAGGTAAAACCTATTAGTGTATATGAACCAGTATCTACCTAGTGTAAAATAACCTCACAGAAATCACTCATTCAATTACTTTGCAGACCTTAAGATGAGTTGCATTTAAGTGGAGAGTTGGAAGAATGAATCTAGGTCTTAGGCATTGAACAAGTATTATCATCCTTAAATTCATAGGCCTCAGTGGTTCTGTACATAAAAAATGTGCTATTTTGGTTTTTAAATTGAGATTCCTATGGGATGCATTGTGAAATGGCTATGCCAAATTTATTTACAACCCACTTCTCTCCTGCCTTTCTATATGTACTACAAAAGATGGAAAGCTAAAGTTATTTATTTCCTGCCCTTACTGGCACATACAAATGGCCCTGTTACATAGACAATGAGACTTAGAAAATGTTCCCAGGAAGGGCTTTACTTTCTACATAATAAGATAAAGACTTGTGCTCAGCCAGCATGGCTCAGTGATTGAGTGTCAACCTATGAACCAGGAGGTCAGGGTTCGATTCCCTGTCAGGGCACATGCCCAGGTTGCCAGCTCGATCCCCAGTGTGGGGCATGCCGGAGGCAGCCAATCAATGATTCTCTCTCATCATTGATGTTTCTATAGCTCTCTCCCTCTCCCTTCCTCTCTGAAATCAATAATATATATATATATATATATATATATATATATATATATATATATATTTTTTTTTTTTTTTAAAAAGATAAGACTTGTAAGAAATAGACCTTTTATTCCTTCCTCCTACCTAGAAGGTAGAAATGAGGCCTGAATATGCAGCAGTCATTTTATAACCACAAGACAGTATAAGGGAGGACAAAGGATCATAGAACTACTATAGCAGCTCTGGGTTGCCTACTCCTGACTTTCTTGTAGCATGAGATAATGAAACTCCTTTTTCTTAACGCCACTGAAGTAGCTGTTTTCTTGCAGCTAAATATATTCCTGCCTAATACAATTCTCAAAAGAATATGATGTTGCTTAGGGATGCTAGGAAACTGGGACCATAGAAACCCAAGCAGCATCCCCTACATGCTAGACATGAACAGATTACTCATACTTTTGGACGTTTTGGCTTATTGCATTGGAAGAATTTACTGGTAGGTTTTGACTATTTCCATTTCCAATGTCGAGAGAGACCCCTGGGAACTCTTAGAGCCATATGGACCAAGACCTAAAAAGAGATAAATCGGTTCTCTGTTTATATTTTACTGAGCCATGGTATTTACTCAGCCACTTTCCTTGACAAGTGATGCTGTAAAATTATAAAACCCTTTCCAAAAGCAATCTGTTGACTCTGCGCCCCCCTCTGCCCCCCCCCCCCCCCAGCCCAGGACTTTACCTAAGTGATACTTGAGAGACGCTGAGAGGCATAGGAAACAAACGTTTCAATCTTCATTAGATTTCCCAAAATATGCAAGGATTTGAGGCCAGAGGACAAAAACATATAAAAGTTTCAAGACCATGTAGGTAAGGATTTGCAGGGAGAAATTTTCTATAATTTATTTAATAGTTCTAGAGGACACCAGAAAACATCCCTCTAAATTAAAAGTTAGCAAAAGAAGGGATAAGAGGTTATTACTCTGATTATAACCTACCCTTCATCAAGAGGCAAGAAAAAGATCAAAAGATCTTTCATTTCAACTCTTTTCTGATGGTATAAATTCTTCCCTTCTTTGACCTAACCCTCCTCCATAAACTATTCTCTGTTAAAGATCTTGGTTAAAACTTGGTCCCAAATATAACTGATTATTTAAAATAATCCCAAAAGGAAGCGTGGGTGTTGAGCTTATTATTTCACGACTTCACACAACTGTAAAACATTGTCTGTTACATGATTCAATTTTTTTAAATCAAGTTTTTTTTCTTTATTGTTAAGTTATATTTTACATACATGTCGTCATTCCCTTTTAATACAGAGGAAAGGCTGAACTCTCTGCAGGTCTTTGGGTGCAGTAATTTTCTACCCAAGCCTCAACTGTCTCCTCTGTTAACAAAGGAATTTGAATTGTCAGTAAGTAGATTTTAAATAACTATTTTTAGCCGAGAGAGCTTTGTTTAAAAAAATATTTCTAGAAAGTCTTAAATTCAAAAGAAACAATGCATTGCTGTCCTGATTGAACTTGGTACAACACTTCGAGATCCCTCCCTGACTATCTGAAGGGTTCCTAGGGCACCTCTACCCACCTCTACAATTCCATAGAAACTGTTTAAAAACCACCGCTTTATGCTATCTGGGAGCCCGCCCAGCTCCATCGTTTTTTATTCTATTTTATTGCTCTGACATTCTTACTCTTCTTAATTTTGACAAGCTGCATAGTCCTCACCAACCAATTCATCTCTCAGTTGTGTTTACCTCCCCATTTATTTGGGAAACATTTCCGAGCAGGGATAGCATCTAATTTCTTTATCTCCTGCATTTACTTTACAAATGTTTTTGGATACCTCGCCTATCTGTTCCAAACAGTGTACAAGGAATAAATAAGTGAGCTAGGAATAAGGGAGGCGACAAAACCTGTTTCTGGAGGCCATCACTGGGGGCTCCTCTCATCTCCCATCTCCTCGAATAGGACTCAACAATCTGCTCAAAAGTGTGCGGCACTAGTTACGTTATCCTGGGAATCTTCTAATATGAGAACATGAGACAAAGACTTACAAATAAGCTGTTTATTGAGGGACAGGGGAGTGAATAGGAAAAGAGGATAAAAAACAATAAGAGAAGTGTTGCCAAGTGGGCCACCAGTGCCAGCAACCGGTTATTGGATCAAATCTTATGAGCAGCTCTCAGAATCATCTACCCTAGAGATGAAAGGAAGAATATTTATATCCATCTATTGCTCCTATTCCCCCCATCAGTCACAGGTGACCACATATACTTATCAGCACTGCACTAACGGATTGCCCATGTGTGAGTGCCGAACAGGTTCTTGGGGAATAGACAGTGTCAGAGAATCCCCAGGACAGGGAGCAAGAGACACAGTGCAACCTTGAGGTCAGGTGCTATCAACAGGAAGTGAGTCAAAGTCTGGACAGAATTGTGTGTGGTAGCCCTGGTTGGAATCAGAAATAAGTCTGAGAGGAAGGGAGGTGTCCATTGCAAGTCCTCAATTCAACCGTCAAACAGCTCTTTTAGAGGGCAGCAGCGAGCCAGGGTGCTCAGGGCACTCTCAAAACCATAGCATGAAAGATGGAGAAGATAGTATAGGAAGAGGAAGAGCTGGTGTGTATTGAACACTCACTATATGCCACTCACCCATCTAGGTTCCCTGCACTCACTACCTCATTGAATGCTCCCATCAGCAGAGAGCCTAAGCTTTCAGGGCCTAGCATTATTAAGGAGATGCTGGAAGTAGATTGTGTCCATAAAATAGGGATGAAATTTGAGGTTGTAAAACTTGTTGGCTCTCTGGGGCTCTTGACTTCTCTGTTATACTTGAGCTGTTTAATATGGGGAAGATTCAGCCCAGACGGTGTGGCTCAATGGTTGAGCACTGACCTATGAACCAGGGGGTCATGGTTTGATTCCCAGTCAGGGCACATGCCTGGGATGTGGGCTTGCGATCCTCAGTGTGGGGTGTGCAGGAGGCAGCTGATCAAGGATTCTCTCTCATCATTGATGTTTCTCTCTCTCTCTCTCTCTCTCTCTCTCTCTCTCTCTCTCTCTCTCTCTTTCTCCCTCCCTCCCTCTCTCTCTCCTTCCCTACCTCCCTCCCTCTCTGAAATAATGGAAAACATTCAGAGGCAAATGATCACTCTCTCCTAATGTTTGAAGCATTGTCATATGTTATGAGTATATCTTAATTCATACTTAACAGATGCCCTTGTCTTTGATTAGTTCCATTTTCCAACAAGCCACAGTTTTAAGTCTTATATATTGACAGCTCTAAGCCAGCTTTTGAGTGCAAAATCTAAACTTTATCAGATGGTGAGTAACATTTCAAGAAAATGAAGTCATCAGTAAAGCCTGTTTTAAGCATATGCTAAACATGTGTGGACACACACACACACCTGCCATTGGCCATTTGGAAAGCTATCTTGCCATTTACCGTAGTTAAGATTCAGGACTATTAAATTTAATCTTTACAGATATTGAGAATATGTTGGATTATATTACCACTACAATTAAAATAAGATTAAAGCTTCATCCAATTTAGTTCTGGAGAATGAAATCATGCTCATATCACAAACATGCATTATTTAATTTTTATGCCCGCACATTTTAAGTAACACATTGGTTATAAAAGTAGGAGTCTACTTAAATGTATCAGATATGTATAAAATAATATGAAGTAGATTACAATAAAAGGTACTGGTGTGAAAAATGTTTATAAAATGGAAAATAAGTTAGCAAACATTGTACATACAAAGCAGAAATTACATTCCAAAAATCTAAATTAATAAAGTAAATTTTCCTTTAACTTCTTCATTTTACAAACCTTAAGGCTCAAACTGGCCCTAGTCTAGAAATTATGGGCAAGACAATGAGTATTGATACTGTTGTATAAGATTGAAAGGGATGTCAACTTGTTATAAAATGAAAAGCATAAAAGGCCTGTGTGACCAAACATATCTCTCCTATAATTGAAGTGTAATTACAGTTCAAAATTTCCATAAGTAGGAAAGACTAACAATGGTATATTTAGGTGGGATTTAAACCGAGTAAATCACCCTATTTGGAGTGTGGATTAGTGCACTAATGTCAAATAGGAGAGCAGTCTCTAGTTTCTCACCATGCAGCCTTGTCCTCAATCAAGTCCCAGCAAATATTTTTATGTTGGAATTGGATAAGGACATTGATTGCATTTGAATTGGATTTGCAGATGCTGCAAAGCTAGGAAGAGAAATGAACATTTTATATGACGATTTTAGAATCCTAAAGTTTCTCAATGTGTTGCAATAATAAAAAGAATTTTAAAAATTGAAAATTTTTAGGGACCAATATAGATTTTGGGGGACTTGGCTAGCTATTACTTAGGTATCTTTCAAACCCTGAAATACTATTGTTTGACTCTAAAGGGAGATGGGCCTCCATATACAATGAGTTAGATTCCAGGCGGTTTCATTCACAGAGTGGATACTGTTCCCCAAATGTGTAGCACAGCAGCCTTTCAGCATGCCAAGTTCATCCACATGTCTCTGTCTCCCCTGTTACCCCCTGGTTCAGGTCACCATAGTTTCTCCCTGGGAACATTGCATTAGCCCATAAAAGATCTCCCATCTCCAATACCACCACCCCTAAGGTTTATCCTCCACAGATAAACCAGAATGAACTTTCAAATTGTAAAATGAACTTTTACAATGTAAATGTAAAAATATTTGTCTCATGTTTCTTCTTAAAGCTCTCCCAATGTCAGATTTTTTTAAAAAAAAAAAAAGTCTTGATAATGTCTCTCAAAGCCAGATTATCAGGCATTGTCTTTGCCTCCATGTCCATCTCAATCATCGCCCTCACACACCCGGTGTTCACTGTGCTCCAGCCACACTGGTCCCTGTCCTTTCCGCAAATATGCCACGCTGGCTGCCAGCTCAGGGTCTTTGACTTCACTGATCTCTGCCTAGAACATCCCTCTCTCAAATCTTTACACAACTGGCTTAACCTCATCATTTATTTCTTTTGTATCATTTAGAGCAACTATGCCATTTTTATATTTTATTGTCTTTATTTTTCTCCCTCTTTTTAGAATTTCAACTCTATGAGAGCTATTAATTTGTATGTAATGCCCTCCTCAATCCCTGTCCAGATAGAAGAATGTCTAGTCCAGAGTGGAAATTCAACATGTATTTATAGGAAGGAAAAGAGAGAGAAGGGGAAGAAGGACGTACGGAAGGAAGGGGGAAAAGGAGGGAGGGATGAGGGCAGGGGAAGTGAAGGGAAGGAAGAAGGAAGGAAAGGCAAATGAAAATCACCTGTAAAAATGGTCTCTAGAACTGGCAACTTGCCTGATTCTGTAAGAACAAAAACTATAATAGCAAATTTATAATCATAAAGGTAAACCCACCCTTCAAAAACCAAGGAGAATAGAGAATTGAACTATTTATTATCTTTTATAAAACAGAATATAAGTTGGCTTCAAACAAGATGTTTTTCAGATGTAATTTGTCATTCTGAGCTAAAATCCAATTAATCAAGTTCCTAGTAATGAGACTTAAATTTTCACTACAAGAGTGAAATTAAATATCATTATAAAAAATTATGCAAAGAAGAAAATCGAACTGTAGTGGGCTACCTCATGCCTCCCAATAAGTAAATAAACAAATACACAAATAAATACATTTTCTCCATGTCACTTAGGGGATCTGGTGTGTTGGATGTCAGTAAATTTCAGGTAAGGGTGTTGCTACTTTTGTTTTCTTAAGAGGTAGCAGCTTTAGTCTTGAAATAGGATCTTCCTTCAGAAAGAAGGCTAGGAATTAGTAGCAGCTTAAAAAAAAGAGGAGATGGAATTGACATTTTCGTAAAGAAAATATGAGAAACACTTGTTCTTTCATTAAAAATGATATTTTAGTGGGTTGTTGCTCTGAGGGAGGATGTTCTATGCCTTGCTGTGTCTTCCTAGGTTGAGAGGAAAGCTGTAATTTTAGCTTAAGGTATGAATAATTGCATGGCTTTGTCTTCAATCTACATGCCTGGAATATTCCTAGTCAGTAAAGAGCCCTTCATTTAACAAGCGGTGGTGACCATGCTGAGGGGAAACAAATGGCTTTAATTGTTTGGGATATTAGAGCTTTTATT
Source organism: Myotis nattereri (assembly GCF_964212035.1). Taxonomy (NCBI): domain Eukaryota; kingdom Metazoa; phylum Chordata; class Mammalia; order Chiroptera; family Vespertilionidae; genus Myotis; species Myotis nattereri. The sequence goes on from NC_138080.1 coordinate 91,668,613, forward strand.
GTCTCTGTGAAGATTTCTGCCATCACTTATCAGATTCTGTGTGCACACGAATTCCTCATTTGCCTAGTATTCCTTTTCCCTGGATGAGAAACATCTGTGGTTTTGAAATGCAGGTGCATGCCATGACTGGGGACACTTATCTTTCCTGTCCCACTCAGTGCCCAGGACTGTGCTCATTTATTTGTTAATTCAACAAATATGTATTGAGTTTCTACTAAGTGCTGATGTTATGACACGATCCAGACAGAAACAATCCCCACTACCTACATGAAGTTTATAGGCCAGTGGGGGGAGATAGATATTAACCAATTCATCAACCATGTGAGAAACATTATGAAAAAGGAAATACAGGGTGGTATGTCATGATTTAATCCCCTCTGAAGAAGTGATGTTTAAGGTGAAATATGAAGGATGAGGAAGTGTTACCCAGATGGAAAGAATAAAGAATGAGGGGAGCATTGAGGGCTAAGCTTGCAGGCAAAGAGATAATTGATACAAGGCCCAGATGCAAAGAAGAGGGGGATATTTCAAGGAACTGGAAGAGAGAAGAGGGCAGGACAGAAAGATTCCAAGTGAAAAGATCATGTCAAGCCCCCTAGTTTGAGCAATGGAAAACCTTTGGTGAGCTTTATGCATTAAGATGCCTTGATCAGATTTACTTTTTGTGAGAATGACTCCAGAGTAAGGCCGGACCGATCAGAAGGTATAGCCATACTCTAGGTAGGAGAAGAGGATGGTCCATGGAGTGCTGGAGGTGGATCTAGAGATGGATGGAAAGATGAGAGATTTAAAGAAACACTCAAAAATATCATTTTGTGGGGAATAATGAGTCTGCTTTGAGCAACTAGGTGATGGGTGATCACTGATGTGAGATGTCAAACGTAGAAGGCCATGTTGACTGTTTCAGTACTGTAGTCAAGAACCCACTGTCTAAAGAAACAAGTCTATATTTCTCATCCTGTCTATGCCAACTTTTCTCAGCACTATTGGTAATGTTTTGTTGTGCGGGTGTGTCCTATACATGATAGGGTGACGAGCAGCATCCCTGGCCTTTACCCACTAGAAGCCAGAAGCAACTTCCTTCTCCCAGTTATGATAACCAAAGATGTCCACAGATGTTACCAAATGTCTCCTGGGGACAATTACCTGTGCTGACTCCACCTTACCTATGCAACTTCCTATTTCCCAAAAATACTTTCACCCTGAACCATCACATTTTTCTCCTCACCATTTCCTACACGTGTCTTAAGACAGTAAAGAACTGTGCTTAATAATGTTTTGACATCATACAGATCTGGGTTATCCTAGTTTCATAATTTACTGACTGTATGATCTTAAGTTACTTGGTCACTTTTCCTTCTTCATTTGTAAAACAAGGATAATATCAGTTTTCCCTCATTAGGTCATTCTGAAGATAATCACAGTCAAGTGAGAAACATTTTAGGTTCTCAATTCATTTTAGTTACTATGACATTATGGTGATTCCAGTCTTCATGTCTTTGCCCATGACCTGCAATGACACCTATCTCCACTCATTCATCTGATTCAAATTTGACTCATCTTTTAAACCCTCACTGACATTTCCTCCCACAGAAAACTTCGACCAATTATTCCAGTATATAATTATTAGTACTATTTTCAAAGTCCAGTAGAGGTTATACAATTAGAGCTTATACTACATACTTCAGTACTTTATCACATATTTAAGTATTTTCTATTTGCTTTTTCTGTGCAAGTTTTCAAACCTTCTAATAGCATATAAATTCCATGGTAACATGGAGGGAGATGATATTATCATGTGGGCAATAATAAATGTTGAGTGGATGCCAATGAACTGAAGTCACCCACATGTGTGAGGAAAGTCAATTTCTAATTATAGCTAACTAGCCATAGGACCATCCTGTTCAGGAGTAGATGGATAGATCTGATCAACTTACTCCTTCTGATCTCTTTTATGCACATGGATGCCAAGCTGTATGAAATATAAATGAATTCCCAGCAAGAGTGAGCTTGTCTAAGAAACTGACATTTTCTCCTGTATTAGATGAGAGTGAGAGAGTTCCAGGATTCAAGGTGAATAAATGGCAGTGCCACACACCTTCACAGGAGGCTCATACTGTGAGCTAGGATCTCACCTGGCTTTGAACTCAGCATGAACTCAACTCTCAGATTCACTTTAGAACCGGAGACTTTAAAATTAACCATTTGTTCTTTGACCGTGATTTTGCTAAGTCACAGAAATAGATTTAAATGAAATGGAAGTTTTGACCATTGTAACCATCTAAGTCATGAGACTGAGAATTAGAAAATGTGGCTTCTATTGCTACTTTTATCAAGAGGTTTGCTGTATCTTTGTTATTAGCCAAACTCACTTATAGATGCTCAATAAATATTTATTGAACTAGATTCTCCAACTCTCTATCTGTGTGGCTTGGAACAAAGCGCTTAGTCTCTCTAGCTTTAGTTTTTCTATCTGTGATCTGAAAAGTTGAGTCAACATTAAGCATCTAGGATTTCACAGGGGTATCCCAAGGTTTGCTTTGGGGACCAGGGACTGTTCAGGAGAGATTAAGTGACCAAAACTCTGAACTTGCCATTCTCACTTCAATCAGAACATTAGCTTATAGTTGTTCCTGTTTTATAGTTTTGTGCTCTGCTTAAGTTTCTGTGGGTCAGGAATCTGGGCATAGCTTTGAATAAAGATGTCAGCAGCTTAAATAAATAAAAACTTTGAAATTACTGTCCTGGACAATCTTTAAGTTTCTTCCAACTGTGTTATGTGATCTATGATCTTCATTATGATTAAACAACAGAAGATGGGGGTGGGGGAGCAATACTTTAAGAGGGATCTGAAAAGAGTTTAACTGGAAAAAATTGAGCTTATGATGGAATAAGAAAATTTGCTAACTCCTTTCCCTAAATAATTGAAAGGTTGGCCAGAAACTTTGTAAACAGACATTCCAGGGGAGCAAGATCAATTTCACTCAATCAAACATTAGCATCGCATTGAGTGTAGCCCCATAGTGGACACTTCATAGGAAATAATTGTGACTCCAACAAGGTTCTTGTCCTCAGGATGTTCACAATCCAATGTGGGAGCTAAGGCACCTAAAATAGTTAACTGTGACAAAATTAGGAAATCATAAATGTCATACAAGATAAATGATAAAAGCATAGAGGGGTGTTTTGATATATCTAAGAAGGAAAAAGTAATTTTGATGGAAAAAATCAGAAAATAGATTACTGACAAAGTGGCTTTTGTCAGTCATCTTGAAGTACATAAGGTTACTACAGTGACCTTGAAGTACAGAAGGAATTTGGAAACAGGAATGTGGAGAAAAGGTCATTCGGGTTGAGAAAATACAATGAACCAATTACATAAAGGAGAGAAATCGTCAACAATATCCAGAACACAGAAGACATTTTGTTGGAGAAGTCAGTCCTCATTCGTGCTCCTCACCAATTGTTTCCAGTTCTATGGCTGGGCACTAGGAAGAGGTGTCCCGCCTTGATCCCTTAAAATTAGAGGTTGCCATGACACTTGATTCAAACACAGAGATTTAAGTGAAAGACAGATTTACTACATTTCATTTTTCCTATGTTAGTAGTAGTGCAATGTAGAGTTGGAGCCTCTTTCGACCTGCCTCCCTGCCAGTGATCCAGAGCTAAGTTTCCTCAGCCAAAGGCACTAACATTTAGGAGTTATTTGTTTTCACAGTGAAGTAGGCAGAATTCTAAGAAGGACTCCTGATTCCTGGCCCTGGTATCCACACTTTTGTGTAATCTCCACCCCTTGAGTAGAGACCTGTCTCTAATCAATAGACTATGGTATAACTAATGGAAAAATCACATCACTCTTGTGGTTACTTTATGTAATGTAAGACCTCATTTTTAACAGATCTCCATCTGGCTTTGAAAAGGAAAGCTTCCATGGTGTGAGAAGTCCAGGTGGCAAGGAATTGTGGTGGACCTTTAGGGGCCATCAGTGACCTCTAGCTGATTACCATAGGAAGGAGACAAACTCCTTCACCTACGTACAACTGCAAAGATTTAAATTCTGCCAAGCACCACGTAAGCTTGGAAGATGCCCCCAAGTCCCCTAAAGGGTTAGCAGTACAGCCTACACCTAAACTGAAGTCTGTGAGACCATGACCAGAAGGCTCAACTCAGCTATTCCCAGATTCCTGACCCACAGAAACTGTGAGGTAATAAATATACATTTCTTTCAGCTCTAAGTTTGTGGTAATTTATTACACAACTAGAGGCCTGGTGCACAGGCTCATGCACGGGTGGGGTCCCTCGGCCTGGCCCTTGGGGAGCGGGCCAAAACCAGCCTGGTACACAGATTTATCCAGGGTGTGTCTGGCCTATCTCACCCAGTCCAGATTGGGGCCAATCAGGGCTGGAGAGGGACCGTGGGAGGTTGGCCAGCCAGGGAGGGACTATGGGAGGGCTCCAGGGCGTGTCTAGCCCATCTCGCCCAGTCCTGATCAGCCAGACTCCAGCAGCAAGCTAACCTTCCGGTTGGAGCATCTGCCCTCTGGTGGTCAGTGCGCATCATAGTGACTGGTCAAACGGTCCAACAGTGGAACACTTAGCATATTAGGCTTTTATTATATAGGAAAATAGAAAAAGAAGGTATGCAGCATAAACTAGCCTTTCCTGATTAATGCAAAAATGATGACAATTAAGTCAAGAAGACTTGAGGTTTCCCCTTCAGAAGGCCTTAGATGCCCAGCTTTTGAGGCAGAGCTGTTCTGTGGACCATAAGAGCCTTCAAAGGTGTTTGAGCAGAGGGACTGTGTGGTTAGAAAGATGCATTTAGAGGAATGATTTGCAGGCATAAGGATGGAAAGACACATTTGAAAAGAGATGGCCATTTATATATATTTTTAGATATCTAGGAATCAAGAAAATAAAGATGATTGCATACTCTTATCAAATTATTCACATACAGAAAGTAACCTGTTGAAAGAAATAATGCTGGCATTCTTTCCCATATCAAGAATGATGCTGTTTCTACCTGGAATTCTACTTTAGCATGATTAAAATGCCTCTAGTCGGCCCCTGGAGTTAAAATGACAAATGTACCCAGTTGCACGCCTCCATCTTGTCACCAGGGGCCTGTTCCATTTGTTAACAGGCATTGCTTTTTGCCAGGAATTTCGTTTTCAGTCCAAAGTAAATTGCCTTTCATCTACACCAAAATTTGAAGCATGTACAAAGTGGTTTATGTTTTATTTACCACTTACACTAGAAAGGAGGTGGGTTTAGGAGAGCTTCAATTCACTTTCAGCAGTCACATGGGCTTCAATAAGAAACGGTACCGCCGCCTTTTATTTGCCACACGCTAATGCTCATGGGGACCAAACTATTTGGCTTGTGCGAATCTCAATACAGCAAGTGCTTCAGAGACATAGCCAAACCAGCACAGGAGAATTTTTCTTTTTCCAGTGAAATTCTCTTTCAAAGAAGCATAACTCAGATGATCTGGAGTTCCTCAGTCTGAGTTTCTCAGACTTTAGCGGTCACTTTTCCCTTTAAAAGGTTACAGTGTTGCCAGACTGGTTGGCCAATCCCTGGTCAGGGTCAGGGCACATGGCCTGGTTGCAGGCTTGATCCCCAGTAGGGGGCGTTCTCATCATTGATGTTTCTATCTCTCTTGCCCTCTCTCTTCCTCTCTGAAATCAATATATATATATATATATTTAAAGGGGGAAAAAAAGGTTAGAGTGGACATATGCTCACTGTTCATTCTTTCTATTCCATACCTTTTTTCTGGCGAGCCATCCTCAACCCCACTTCTACTCTGCATGGATCACCATCACTGACTTGAGGGTGGCTTGGGTCTAAGCTGAAAAGCATCTCCTTCTCTAGGCCAGCTTACACTGGCTAAGCCGGGGAAATCTAAGGCCCGAAAAAAAGCAGCTCTTCCTCTTCACCTATATGAACATAAAAGGATGTGAACCCAGAGGCACTGCCATGATATCGCCGCTGTACAACTCTGCAAAATAGCAGACTACCAGGTCCCAGTGACAGTGCTTGAGCCTTTACTCCAGCAAAGCCTGAAGTCAGGCATGCCCCTTTGTTTCGCTTTATTTATCTGAGCCAGCAAGCACTCCTGTTGATCTCTGCCAATCTGAGGAACGCACACTGGGCACTTGCCCCTTCTGCCAATGAACTTCGTTTTGCCCACAGTTGTTTCAGAACTGTGTATATCAGCTCTTGCCCTCCCTTAATTACATGTCTACTCACATTTGCTCCCTCTATCTTCACAACACCATAACCAAAGAGGGTAATCCAGACAATAGGTAATCACAGTAGTACATGGTGTATTTGTCAGGGTCAGCCTTGGAATGGTGAATTCACAGACTATATATAGACAAGTGCTAGGGTGATACAGATTGAAGACTTGCATTTTGTACTCTGTTTCATTGAATGGGGTTATGAAATTACTACCAGATCACTTTGTGCTCTATGAGAAGAACCTTCAGGTAAAAGAAAGCAACAACAATCTGCCTCATTAATTGGTACTTCACTATCAGGGAACTAACCAGTTTATACACAAAGGAGGTAAGCTAAGTGAATCATCTATCTATATCTATCTATCTATCTATCTATCTATCTATCTATCTATCTATCTATCTACCTACCTATCATCATTGCTGTGTGTATGTTAATAGTAGGAAGATATGCTGAAGAAAAAAACCTCTTCTTAGTTGCCTATCTAAAAACCCTTCCCATTTCATTCCTTTCTTGCTGACAGAGAACCCCTTACACACATGCATGCACACACACAGACATATGCACACATACACACAGCTGAAAATGCCAGGTGCTTATTTTCCAGCTTCCTTCGCTGACAGCACAGCGTATATAGCTAATCCTGGTCACTAGGGCCCATGAGAATTGGGGGCTTGGAGACATGTTTCTTTCCTCCTCTCAAAGAAAGAAGATGGTGAAGAGAACCTGCCCCTTTTCTGCATATGGGACCCACAGTGAGAATGTGAAGCCTGGAACTGCAGCAGCCTCCTGGGCAATCCTGGCCTGACTGACCTAAAGGGGAAAGCCACCAGCCAGAAGAGAAAGGGAGAAGGAGGGAGCCTAGTCATGGCATTGATGATTCAACAGGATTGATATGAGACTACTGTGGCTCTAGACATTGTATGCGAAGTAGTAAATATCTCTATTTCTTAGCATGTTTAGATAGCCTATTCTCTGTGGTTTCAAAGTGCCTGGCTGATAGAGGATTAATATGATGAAATGAACAGGACTATCAGGAAGACTGAGAGACCAATCTGAAATACAAAATAAAAAAATTATGTTTAGGAAAAAAAAAAGTTCATCTACAAAGTTAGGCCAACTATGGAGGAAACATACACATATGGCAAAAGGATTTAATGCACAGTACTATGAAGAAAGAGACCAAGGATATTCATAGACAAACTAGATTTGGAAAGAGATCACCTGGAATTAGGTCTTATTTTTTCCTGTTATTATGTGTATTGAAGAAGCCACATAGCCACTTTAGAATCACCTATAGTAAGTCCTTATTCAAGGTCATCTGTAGGTTCTGCGACTTTAAGCAAAACAACATGTAACAAAATCAATTTTATCATAAGTTAATTGATATAAACAAAAGTTAAGGCATCTTATCAGTGTTAAAACAACATCGAATGAAATGAGGATATTCGAGGCCCTACTGTATTTAATTTTTAAAACAGAGAATAGCAGCAACATTACCTCCTATTGTTTTGTTGATGTTGTTGGTATTGTTGCTGGTGGCAATGGTGGTAATAGTGTGTGTGTGTGTGTGTGTGTGTGTGTGTGTGAAGACCAAATGAAAAATATAAGTGAAAACTCTTTGTAAACTGTGAATCTCAAATAAATGTAAGAGTTGATGAGGAGGAAAAGTTGTTGTCTTCATCATATTCTTCTCATCATCATATGTGTTAGAGATATGTGTGCATAGGCCAAAATCTGGTACTTCTCCCAGATCCTGGCCTATGCACCCATCCTCTAGTAGCTGAGAATATTGGCTGAGAAGAGCTCACAGCTGTCCTCTTCTCTGAAGCATGACCCTGTCTGACAAGGTCTGCCCTAGCAGGGAAGTCATGCTTCTCCTTTTGCAGGTGGCCTACAGCCAATGACTGACTGATTAGGGACATGCAAAGGGTAGCCTTACTCTGTGGCATGATTCACACTCCAGAGCTCCCCAGGGGAACAGCTGAAGCTAGACCCCAGCTGAAAACCACATCCTCCCTGACTTCGTTCCCTTCCCCGCACTGCTTCCCTCACCCCTCTGCAGGATTCCTCTGGAAGCACACCCTCTGTAAGCTGTATGTACAAGATTCCCCATCATATGCTCCACTTTTAGGAACTTTTTCCTAAAACATCTTTCTTAACACTTAGAAACAGAATTCAGAAGTTAGGGAGGCATATCCAGTTTCTAAATGAATATAACAGAAAATATATGTGTAATGGTATTAAAACTTATGAAGATAAGCAATGAAAGAAATAAAAGTATTAATATGATCATCAATATAAGACAAGAGAGAAAAATAATGGAACAAATAAATCTTCAGTTCTTCATAATGGAGTAAAAACATATTGCCTAAAGTTGATAAATCAAGAAATGGTACACAGGCGTATTTCTAGATCTATGGGGTACCTTTAACAAAAAAGGGTAGAAATGAGAGTCACAGCTGAAAATCCACACACTTAACTGCTTAGCAATACTGCCTCCCAGATCATTCACAATGCCCGAGCCTTCCCTGAGGGAGGTCCTACCCTGAAACTAACATTTGAACTTTTCTGACCATGCCCAAAGGTGTTCATTTCTTGAGATGTAACAATAAAAAGAGAAGTTTTAAAACAGTTTAAGTACATGCAAGTGTCAGTATACAACTACTTTCCCATGTTTAATTTTTTAAAAATTTGTATTGAATTTATTGGGGTGACATTGGCTAATAAAATTATATAGGTTTCAAGTGTAAATGCCTACAATGCATCATCTGTATATGGTGAACACATTGTATTATGTGTTGACCATCCTAAGTCAAGTCTCCTTCCATCACCATGTATCCCACCTTTACCTTCTTCTACCTCCCCTCTCTCTCCCTAAGCATCATACTGTTGTCTTTGTCTATGAGGTTTTATTTTTCTTGTTGTCTTTTTTTTTGCTTAGACCCTTCAGTGAATTTATAAAATAAAAATGAGTATTCTAGTTGATGAATTGAATGCTTTGCTATTTTCTATTACTCACAGATTTCCTGACTTTTCAGATCTATTTCAAAGCCTTGGTAAGCTTGCATATAAACAACTAAGTGTTTTCGTGTAAGTATCAAGCAATGCTCTTAAAATGTTTTAATCATCATCTGCTGATAATACTGGGTGTAAATGATGTGAATTGTCCAATTAGTGCCTGTGGATACATTTACAAAGAAAATAGTGTGCCTAACTAGATCTTATTAAAAGGTTTTGTTGTGGTGGTGGTTGTTTTTGCTTTAGGAAGAGCTGCAAGGAGTACCCACAAGAAATAAATCTTGCCTTTCATTCTATACATTCATTTTCATTTTTCTCTAGCAGAGATGCCATAAAAACCATCCAGCTCAACTTTAGAAATTGAAAATGAATCTTGGAATGTGTTAATGGCTAAGAATAAGAGCAGAACATCCTGGAATCATAGGCATTTCTTGCAAATGAGCCAAAAGAAAAAAAGATAATTTATTGCCCTGTGAAACCCCACGGCTGGCTTAGTTGATATATTTCTTACTTTGCTCAGGGAAAAGTGAATAACTGAATGTCTAAGTATCTCCCAGCCCCTATCCTAGGAAAATCTGGACATGGTCTTCACCACTCATGGAAGAATGGAGCCCTGAGGTAACCAAGGAGAACACATTTTGCATATGAAACAGCATAACAACCCGGCCCACTCAGGCATTCTGAGAGCACTCTAAAGGTCCCAGTGATCTGACCCCGTCTTCCAGACTCATCTTATCTCCTGCCTCACTTCTCTTGCTCATTGGGCTGCAGCCACACACACTCTTTCTTGTCCTCAAACTCGAAGCTGTCTACTTCTTTTTCAATTGCTCTCCTTCCACTCGGAGAGCACCTGAGTTCTCCGCATATTCTGGTCACAGCTCAGACGTCTCTGAGGCATCCAGGCTCCTTTCACATACATTTTCTCTACCTCATCCCAATCTTTTATGTCTTCCCCCAATCTTTAAAAAAATTATTTAAGTCCAGAGACTGGTTGTATCTTGGAGGACTCAGGTATTATAATCTTTGGTTGTAACATGGGGAGTGGGTGGGGAATTTGGGATCTGGCTCCCAGTTCATCTTCTGCAGAGAAGTGGGTGTGGCTTAGAGAAAGGTTTCATTTGTAAATTAGTGGTTTGGATTCTAAGACTGAAAACAATCTATGCCTACAAAGCTCACCATCTACTTTGTCATGACTTTACTAGTCACCTGTCTTCATCAGGATAGATTCACTATTCCAGAAAAATGTGCCCAGAAATACAAAAGTTGCAAGTAACTTTATTGTGCATTCCAAGAACTTTCTGGAAGATTCATCACTCTTTAATAGAAAACATCGTCTAACTCTTTATACCCCAACACTCTTTCAGCAGCTTGCCTCAAAATCCTTGCCTTGATGTGTCCACCAGTTGCAAACTATTATGTCATGACCCTCATCCAATTCTAACAAGACTCCCCTATTCTCTTGAAGGACTCTCCTTAAACCAAACTTCCAAGTCTCAACAAATACCCTGACTGTTCTTCCCCCTCTAAAATGCAATCATGACTGTAGAGGTAGGCAGTGTTTTCTCTCACCACAGTAAGTGATATGCTCAGCTTTGACTTACCAACAGGTTAGTCATAGATATTTGGGGGAGCCTGCATTGGGCGGTATGGTTTAGACTAAGTCCTTCTTGTCTCCGGGGTCTTATTTATAAATTAAGGAGGTTGAACTCAGTAATCAGTAAGAGACCTTCCAGCTTTGATATTCTTTAAGACTCTTGGAAGGCAATTCCCTTTCCACTTAGTGGTCTCCTTCCATGCTTTCAGCTTCTTAAAGAAAAGGACAATAGCCTCCTGTGGTTGGCAGAAAGTGGATTCAGGTCAGGTTCTTGGGGTGGCAGGGAGTTCAATGGCTGAGTTTTCAAAAGCTAGCTTTATACTTTTCCTCTACTTGTCACCTCCCAGAGACAGAAGGTGGCTATTGTCTGTCTTTGTCTTGCTACACAAAAGAGGATGCCAGTCGGAGGGTAGAAAGAGGTGCTGCCTCCTTGGCCAAGAGCCACAGGATGCCTGAATGGAGCTACCTCCAGGGTGTGCTTCTTCTCATCCCTGTGGGGGGGAACCTTTGGTTGCGGCCACAGCAGCAGGTAGCTAATTGTCTCCAGTGCTCTCTTGGCTGTAGGAACAGAAGCAAGAAGCCTTGTGAAGGTGAGAACTGAATTGACCCCATGTCTCTTCGAACAATGCTAAGATGGATGATGAATGGGTATTTTGGAAACCTAACAAACACAATGATTTATATTCATGATGGACTAATCCCAGAGGGACTTTTGGAATGGGCATATAGCAGAGTTCTTTGATCTTTCAGAGTGTGAACTGAGTGAAAAATGATTTGAAAAGCCATTCCCTGTGAAGTCCAGGGACAAGAGGATCGGATTCTTTATAATTTGCTTTTTAACCAAACCTCAGATTTGGAAGGTTGAAAGAAGGGCAAAATAACTATTAAAATGCCATTAAACTAAACTGGGGGGGGGGGGGGTTAAAAAAAACTTTGAACTTGAAAATGCAAGCTTTTATCATCATTACTATTATTATTGCAAATTTGAATTAGGTAAGAAAATACTTTTGAAACTCCATAAGCATTTGTTTGACTAATTCAATCATTATCAAATCTGGTTTGGGAATAGAGGATTTTTTATACTAACAGAACATAATCCCATCGCCAAGCTCCACCACTATCCACATTCCTTTTTTCTACTTTTTCACATGTCTCTTAATATGTCCCCTTGTTAGAAATGACAGGTGGGTGTTTTTAACTATACTCTCAGTCCATGTCATAAGAGGAATCAAATCAAAACTTCTTTCATCTATAAAATGGGATCATAAATGCCACACCCAGTAGCTTTCTAAATATTCAGTTAAATAATGGATATGAGAGATCCTGACACAGTGCATTACACAGAATTACGCATTGAATACCTTCTTCCTTTCTCTTTAACTTAAATAGAAGAGAATCTAGGAATCCACCACATAGAGAAAAGCTTGACAGAGTTCCCCTTGCCACATCTGTGGTAATCAGCCTTCCTACACTCAACAAATGATCACACACCTTCACCTATTTATAAAGACATGTGTGTTTGAAAAGGGGGTGGGGGAGGAGCAGTACATCAAAATAAAATTACGCAATGCGATTATCTTTTCTCTGCATAGAGTTTTCATTTAGCCTGTTTTTATTCAGCCAGCATCTTGAGCATCGTTGCAAATTAACACGGTTAACAATAGGAAAGAATGCACAGTCAAGGCTCTGAATAATCTCATTACATATCTCACAACAATTAAGTGCATTAATAAAGTCCCAGCATCAGAGAGGATACTGGTAAAGTGGCTCACATTCAGTCACGTCTTTCTGTGCTTCCTGTTCTCACAAGGTTTTGGACAAGTCTGTACTGTACCTGAAAGGGTTTGGAATTATTACTAACAACATGATCCTGGATTATTCTGCATGAGTGGCTTCCAAAGTCCCAGATGTTTTTCTTTTGCTTCTCTTTGTAGCAAGTGGGACCATGGTATAGTAGTTTATAGTTTGGTTTCAGGGATCAGAAAACCCTTGGACTCACATCTTGGCTTACCCATTTCTTAGATCTCTGACATTTCTATGTCTTTGTTTCTCTATCTGTCATGATAGAGCAATAAAAGTCTCAAGCCCGTAGGATTGTCATGAAGTTTACTGACCTAATTAAGGAAAGACACATAGCTCAGAGCCTGGAATGTAGTAAATGCTCAATAAATCATAGCTAGTAGTAGTAGTAATAGTAGCAATAGCAGCAGTATAAGTTTAACAATGGAGGCCTTGTGATATATCAATAGAGCAAGGGGCCGTTAAACAGAAATTTTGAGCTCTGATTCTCACTGTTTTGCTGTTTGCCATCAACTGTTTTTGACATCTCTGTCTCAATCAACTTTTGCTGAGCAAGACTATTCTGAGAATTAAAACTGTGATAATGCATATAAATGCACATTGTAGACTATAAAAACTGTACAAGATTAATGCCATTAAAAAGTTGTCCTTAAAGGTTGCTTCTTCCAAGTCTAGCAATAGGTTGATTGCAAAATCACCTATAAAGTAAAAATTTCTGTTCAGTACTACAATTGTCATAGTCAAAGCTCTTGGATTATAAGAAACCAAATCCAAATTAAGCTGCTCATTTAAAATGAGGGTTGTGGAAAGAGTAAAATAAAGCATATCATGGGTAGCCACTCATGCATTAAACATATTTTTATTTAACACTTACTCTGTTCTAAAAACGGTGCTGGGTGTTTGACTCAGCTTACGTTTGGGCAGGAGACACAAATCCAGTTCATTCGTTCTCCCATTCATTTAGCATAAATGTATTTATGTCAGGCACTACTGTAAATCAGACAGTTGAAGTCTCCCCAAGAAGACTGACCCCACATTTTAGTAAGGAATAAGATAATTTAAAAAAATTACTATAGACATAAAAACTTAGGATATGTTTTTAACTAGTATTAAATAGAGATCATGTAAAGTGTATGTCTTAGTCCATTCAGGCTGTGATAACAGAATATCATTGATCGGGTTGCTCATGAACAACAGACATTTATCTTACAGTTCTAGAAGCTGGGAAGTTCAAGAGCAAAGCACTAGTATATTCAGTGTCTGGAGAGAGCTTGCACCCTGGTATATAAACAGCTATCTTCCCGCTGTAGCCTCACATGATAAAAGTGGTGAGGGGCTCTCTGAAGTTTTTTTATAAGGCTGCTAATCCCATGTATGAGGCCTCCACCCTCATGATCTAATCACCTCCCAAAGGCCCCACCTCCAAATACCATCATATTGGGAATTATATTTCAGCATATGAACTTGGGGGAGGGGGTAACAACACAGTCAGTCCACAGTAGGTTAAATGTGAATAGAGAAGGGACCTTATAATGGAGTCTAGGAGACTGCACATTTTAAGGTCAAGTGTAGGAGAAGAAGCCAACAAAGGAGAAAGAGAGAAGGGTTCTGAAGGGCAGGAGAATAGCAGAGAATAGTGTCCTATAAATAAAAAAAAAAGATCAAGGAATGGGTGATTGAAGATGGCAAAGACAACCAGTCTGCCCAGCTCCAGGACTGGAAGGTCAGGAATAGATACCCTTGTCTTTCTGGGAGGTGGCATGGTTATTTCCACTGCTCATTTCTGCAGGTCTCTTCTGCTTTCCAATTTCTCTTAGCAGATTGACTTCCTCTGGTGACTCCCAGCTAACCTCTCCTTCTCCATTTTGCATGGCCTCTAACTCTATCTCCTGCAACCTCTATCCAGCCCCAATTCTGCATGAGTTTCCAGTTCCAGTGCTGCCATCACCAGACACACATGCACCTTCCCACTACCACACTTCAGAACTTCCTGGAGTGAGAATACAATGGGTTTGTTTGGGATCAGGTATTGGCTTCTGCTCCATCCACCTGTGACCGAGGTAAAGAAGGCTTCACAAGGTATCTGGTGCTATCTAGCTAATGCCTCTCCCTTTGCCAGGCCCATGGGTGGAAAGAGAAAATAATTTTACAGAACAGAATATGACCTGGGCAGTTACCCTCCACATGGGCTACTGTAATAATGGTCCCTGTGACATGACACTCTCTCTAATTATGAGTGGATGTGTCTAGCAACATGATCATGATTGCTGTTGCCAGTGGAATCACACTAAAGCATGACATGATATTCTAGGCACCATAGGAATGGCAGATGCCAACACTAACTCAAACACAGAAGGTAATGCACAGGAAATAAAGTAATTCGGCAGTAATACAGCAGGGGATGTTGGAGACTGCAGCAAACGGGAGCTGAGGAGGTGGGTTTGGTGTTTGCCAGATGTGATATTTCAGAAAGTTTCAAAAAATGTAGATTATGATGCAAAACTATAAAATCCCCCAATTTAAAAATATTGGCAAATAAAAACAACAAAAAAAGTCACCTTGACCGCTGCTATAGAGCGCACACACAATAAGTCTGCAGGTAAAATCCAGGCCAAAGGCTGTCTATGGGTACCTCTCCTCTAAATCCTACACTGGGGGAGTTAGTGAAGCACCCACAAAATCCACTCAGGAAAATTTTCAAATGCTGCTGCTGTTGTTATTACTAAGACATTGGCCCAGATACCATCCCAAGTATTTTAAATGTAAAATCTCATTTTATCTTTACAAGAACCCTGGAACAAAGGTAGTTACCCTTGTTACATTAGAGGGAAAAGAGGACTAGAAAGGTGGAGTGACTTGCCCATTTAGTTACCCATTTAGTTAAGCAAATTTGGTTTATGATGAAGCAGGGATCTGAGCCAAAATAACCCACTCAACAGCCTGTCTTATTATCAAATTACTTCGGTTTCATGAGGTGGTAATGTTTGCGATGTCTTCCCTCTCTAAGAATCCAGGATTTTCTTAATCATCACATTGAAGCTCACATGATCCTCACATTCTCTCCTGGTTCGGAGTGGTTGTCTAACCCTCTCCAGAATGAACTGACCTCCCAATGCCAGCCCCAGTGGACCTTAAGGATCTCTTAGAACCCTTCCATGGAGAAACCTCCCCCAGTCATTCTGAGCACTTGTGGTTTTGGAAAAAAAAAAGATTTTACTATGATAATCACCACAAAAATCTCCAGTTCCTTCATTATTCTTTCCAAATGGTGGCGGTGGTGAGGATGTCTGTGAAAGAGTGGGGACCACGGCGTGAAATGGGGAGGAAGTGATTCATACACACGTTTATGTATGATTCAGACTGAAGCTGACAGATGCTTAGAAAATCCTGCAAAAAATGGACAAAGTCATAGAGCCCCAAGCACATTTGTTTAAAAATCTAAAGCTCTGCACATCAGAGACTCAAAAAATGTCTGAACAGGAAAGGCAGGGGGAGGTTCAGAAGACCCATCCTCTCCCCAGAGCTGGGTAATCTGCTCTATGCCCTGACCCAGGGATGCTGTCTCCTATTTTCCCTCTGATGTAGCCCATCAGTAATTAAATCACTGCCCTGACTCTCTGATGCTAAAAATGACTGGGTTTTAAAATAGATTCCCTGCTTGGCAGATTCTTTTGAGTCTGGGCTTTTCATCCCATTCTGATAAGCTTTCTGCCACCTACCGCTTCTCTCCCTTCGCAGTTTATTAAATGGGGAGCTGATTCCTTGGAGCTTGTTGGTGCAACTGGAGGCACTGAGTCATCCAGGGCAGCTAAAACACATCCCTAGGATGTTTGGGCCAGGCAGGAACGAGTTCAACCTTTTCATTGGTCAAGCGTGTAAATGGAGGCCCAATAAAGGATCTGACTGCCACATGGGCAACAGTGACAGGAAGAACCAACATTCAGAATCAGCCCAGTTTTCACTTTTTACTCTGCCTTGCTCATAAATAAGGAGGCAAGAACTCATACTGCAATATGATCCTTCATAAATGCTCTCTGGTTTTTCTTTATGCCATTAATTCATATTTACTCGCTACTTACTGTGTGCTTGGCTAAGAACATAAAAAGTGATATTGAAATCTCACTCAGTCGTCTCAAAAAATGCCCATGCTTTCCATTCTGCAGATGGAAAATGGGAAGCCCAGCATGGCTCAGTAACACACCTAAGGACAGAGCCAGAATTTGAAGCTAAGTCTCTTTGACAATCAAGCTGTCCTCTTAACCATATGTCACGACAAGGCTGACAAGTGACATTTTCCAATCTCTGCTCATTCAGATTGGCCAAGAGGCTTGCTATAAAAGTGTGATCCCCCTGACCAACAGAATCAGCACCTCCTGGGAACTTGTTACAGATGCAAAAACTCAAGGCCCCGCCCCAGGCCTAGTGAATCAGAGCCTGCATTATCGTAAGGTGCCCAGGAAAGGCTCAGCTGATACACTGACGTGTGAGAAGCAATGGCCTAGGGGGCTTGGGCTCTTCCACACAGTGTTCCAGTTAAAATTGCTCTTTGAGAGCAGTTGGTCCAATACCCTGATTTCCTGGGAAAGAAACTGGGGCTTAAAGAGTGACTTGTTTGGCCCACCTCTAGATCCTTGAACACTAGATTCCTTTTCTTTGGACAATAAGACTGAGAGAACCAAAAAGATTAGGAGCTTTTCCCTGTATACCTTCTTGGCCTCGCCACCTCCTCTCCCACTTCAGGTACTAGTAAGCAGCAGGGTGTATAGTCCTTCATCTCTAAACCGCTCTCTCCTAAGAGATCACTGGCACTTGTATGCAGTCTGAGGTCTTTGTCTCACTCCATTTCTTATATTCTTATTAAATTCAGACCCAGCTAAGAAGACAAAAAAACACAACAAATATATTCAGAGAATTGATATTTTTCCTCTTGTTAAATTGAGCTGTGGGAGGTATCATATGCTGAACTAGTACATTTCAAAAGACAAAATCCCTAATGTTTTAAGGAGTGTTTTTCCCCGTTAACATGTTGCTAAGCAACATTTTTACAATATCAGCAGCTCTGTAACTACAAGCTGAATGAATATGTGGAAAAGGAGAAAGAATCAGAGGAGCAAAGAACAATAATATCATCCTTGTTGGTGTACATAGACTTCCTTTGTTATTGGAGTTGGAGTGGTCTCAGATATTATTGAAGAAGAGATAACAGAGCACTTTCTCCCAATGTAGTTAATAATAATCATATCGTATTCACAAAGGTTATGCCCTAATTTCAGTAATTTTTATTAGTTTTTATATTATGAAAATTTTCAAATATATACAAAAACAGACAGAATAGCCGAAACCGGTTTGGCTCAGTGGATAGAGCGTCGGCCTGCGGACTGAAAGGTCCCAGGTTCGATTCCGGTCAAGGGCATGTACCTGGGTTGCGGGCATATCCCCAGTGGGAGATGTGCAGGAGGCAGCTGATCGATGTTTCTCTCTCATCGATGTTTCTGACTCTCTATCTCTCTCCCTTTCTCTCTGTAGAAAATCAATAAAATATATTTAAAAAAAAAAACACAAACAGACAGAATAGTATAATGATCTCCCATAGATCTAACAACCAGCTTTAAATAATTTTCAACTCATGGCCATTCTTGTTTTATCTCTTTCTCCTACCTCCCCCCATTATTTGAAGCAATCCAAGATATCATCTCATCTGTAAATAGTTCAGTATTTATATTGGGAAAAAAAATGCATATTAATATTACGCCTCAATCATAAGTTAATAATCATTCTTTAATGTTAATATTCAGTAAATGTTCCAATTTCTAATTATTTAATGATTTCTCTTTTACCATTTCAATAAGGATCTAAATAAGGTCCATATATTGATTGATTAATGTGTGCCTTAAATTTATTTTAATCTGTAAATTTCTGTCCATCTCTCTTTCTTTTTTACTTCTACTTTGTTTAATAAAGAAACCAGATCGCTTATACTATGGAGCTTCCTGCAGACTGGATTTTGCCGCTTGTTTCCCTGGGCTTCATGCAAATTGCTTGGATTTAAAGCTTGATCACATTGAAGACAGATTTTTTTTGGCAAAACTAATTTATAAATGACATGATATTCTTATAGCAAGAGGCATATGAGGTCCAGTTGCCTCTCATTCTGTGATGTTAGCAGACTTATACATACCATGATCCACTAATTCATTACAAATTGCAAACTGAGGATATTCATTTCTTAGCTGTCATACTTCAATAAAGTGAAATTGGCTTTTACCATCTATTTGTGTACCAATTAATAGGGTTCATATAAGAAAAACAGGATAAAGGCTTGATTCTTCTCTGCTGTTTACAAGTTTTCAAAATAAAGGGTTGGTTTATCAGGATCCTCCAACAGTGAGTGACCAGTTGGGGTTTATTTGTTTGATTTGGTATTTTCACAGATGAGACACTTAGATGTTTCAGTCCTTCTCAGCTATTATCTTTGTTGAAGTTCAAATGGTCCTACATTTGGCCAGTGAGAGCCTCTTAAGTTGGCTTCAGTCCATTTTAAGTGTTACCCTGGGTATACTGCTTTGGGGGGAGGGGGTGGGGGTGGGGAGTTCTTAAGCAATTTTTTCTATTTCTTCTATTGATTTGTAATCTTTATAGACTTTCTGCCAGAGATCAATTTTGATAAATTATATTCTTCTTTAAAAGTACCCATTTCATTTAGGTTTTCAAATTTAATTGCATAGAGTTGTGCAAAATAGTATTTGTTGACTTTAAATTTCCTGTCTTGAAGATTATTTCCTCCTTGTCATTTTTAATTTCATATGTGTGTTCTCTTTTTTTCCTATTTATATTGGCAACTAGCTTGTCTATATATTTTTTAAAGAATCAGCTTTTGGACACATTTATTAATTATATTCATTCTGTTTTCTAACTGAATTCTGCTTTTATGAATTTCTTTTGCTTTCTTACTCCCCTCCCCCATAGGTTTTGAACTGAGCTTTAAATTCACTACTTTCAGAATTTTTTTATTTATTTATATTTTCCATTTGCTATTCATATTTTATTAATTTGTGTGATGTTGAATTACGTTTCATAACTATAGTAACATGCACAACAGGCATTAACAGGTTTGGGAACAAGCAATTGACTGCTTAGGTACACAGTTCCGCTGGTCCACAGATGTCCCGAAAATAGCCTTGAAAGGAAGTTCTGTGGACAATGGTCAGTAATGGTTTACGAAAAGAACAGAGAATATGCAGTGGTTGAGTGGGTCCAATAGACAAATGTTGGTAAGAGCTTCTGCTGTGTTTTTAAGCCAATATCATCTATTGAGTGATTTGAGTGATTTTAGCATGATTTTTCTAGTTACTATGAGCTGACTTGTTCGTGTTTTTGTTTTGTTTTGTTTTGTTTATTTGTTTTTGTTGTGTTTTTAACATGCCTTTCTGCTCAAATACCAAATCTGTCAAGAGCAAAGATTGTTTTATTCATTGCTGTTTCTCCATGTTCATTTAAATGATTGGCACACTGTAGGTGTTCCACAGATATTTGTTGGAAGGATAAGGGTTTCGTCACATAAAATGTATTTTATTAAGGTCTCTACACATTACAAATGTATAGATTTCAAGATATGCAAAAGTATATTTATTTATGTATTACAAACTATGATAAACTATGCAGCAAATGCCATTTATTGTTGCTCTTTAATAACAGTAATACTTTTAGCACAGATTTCAAAGAATAACAGCATTCATAGCTTGAAGTCACTTTAGAAGTAATTTCATTGCTGTAGGCATACACAGACACACACAAAACAATTTAAAGAGTGGTTTGAATGTTATTTCATTACTTTTTTTGCCTTTAGCTATTTTCTTTTGATGTTATAAAATATTTTCTTCCCTCTGATGAAAACACTTCTTGTCAGATTTTTGAAGTTCAGGAAAGCTTGGAGTAACACATTGTTTCAGTGAAATTCATTTCCCTGAGGCTTAGGAGGTAACAATGGTCTTGTGTTTCCAATTTTGCCTTGCACCATTGGGTAAATGAGCACCTATTGCAAAGCAGTGCAACTAGCATGTGTCAATCTCTAAGCCTTTGAATTCCTGTTTCAAGCCCATCACTATGAAGGCTCTCGGAGGAATATAAAAAAGCTGCCCACTCAACAAGCATTCAAAATTTAATTTTTAATGTTATGGGTTCATTTGTGGCCTTTATACTTGAAAGTCAGTTTGGCTGGATATAAAATCTATAATTTTCTTTCTTTTGAGAATCTTGAAAATGTCACTCCATTGTCTTCTAGTATAAAGTTTCACTACCAGAAAATCCAATAACACATTTGATTTTCTTTTTTTATAAGTACCCAAGTACTCAAAAGAATTTCTTTCGATTTTTCTGTAAAGTTCAGTAATCAACAAAAATATACTGTATCTTCTTATTACTCTGTTAATTTTCCCAGGTATACAGTGTGTCTCACTATGTTGTTTCAAGTTTTGCTTTCATTTTAAGAACAATTTTCCTGGAATATTGTTTGTAGGTTTTTTTGTTTCATTGCTTCAACCATCTTGTACATGTGTTTTATATTCTTTGCCTATCTCCTGTATCTCCCATTTTGTCTTGAATTCCTTTTTCACTTTACTCCTTTTTAAAATTGTGATAATTTGCTCCAACATTTAATTTCCATTAGGCTGTCTGTGGCGTGTTTATTTGCTCTCAGGTTTAGTCCTCATTTCTTACATGAAATTTATTTTACTTAGAATTCTTGCCTAGATATCACCTCATTTCTGATTTTTAAAATTTTATTTCTAAGTTATGTGATTATTTATTGTGTCATTTAATTTATTTCTTTTAGCTCATTGTGTGTAGGGATGTTTTTCTGCTCCTTCTTTTCCTTTATTCCTATCATAATTTTGTATGGGATTTTGAATGCTATTCTTTCTTATTGCTCATTGTCTGCATAAGATTAGTTTTACTAAACTTTTAGGAAGAAAAAGTGGGTCAGGATTTCTTTCCTACTGGACTTTCTTTTTCTTTTCTTCCTATTATACCTACTCTACTCAGTTTGGATTCTATTCTCAGTAATTTTTCTTAGACCTAGAAGGTAGGCTCAGTGGTCAATTTTGAGAATTCTTAAGGTCATCTTGTTTTGATCCCCTCAGACCTTGCCATCAACCCCTTGTGTTCACTCCTGAATGGGGGTGGGGAAAGAATCCTTTTATATATCCTGTTCCTAAATTAAATCCTGTTCCCAGTGATTTCCTACTTGTATATTGAAGTTCTCCTGTTTCATGCAACATGCCATTACTTTCTTCTGATTTCTGAATAAACAGGATTTGTAGCTGTTGGTGGTTTGCCTCCAGCCTTCCATATTTTGTGTTTATTATAGATATTATTGATGAATGTTCAGTTTTGCTACTCTAGTTCTCTATTCCTACAGGGTAATTTGGAGAAATTCTTAAAAGTAAACCGTCATCATAATTTTCTCAGAAAAAAATCTAGATTGTCTAGCAATACAAATGCTTGATCATTCTTTTCTATGTTGGCAGTACATTTTGATGTAAAATTTTAAGACTGTAGGAGTCTTAACAATCATGTTATCCCTCCACATTTTATCTTCCTACAAATGCTTTTATATCTAGTGATTTGCCAGCTTCTGGGAAACTCATGCTATTGGCAATAGTCTGTATTGACTAAAACACAGTTCTTTGGTTGAAATTAAATTACGTCGTTATCCCACATTCTAGGATAACTAACTCTAGGCATATTTTCCTGGCTGGTTCACTTGGGGGAAAATATGCATAATAAAACAACAATAAAGAAATTAATTCTCATGTGTCCTAGTTAGTATTACACTTTCCTGTAATACAGTATTACAAATGTCTGTATGCCAACTCTGGTTAGATTCATCTTAAATATAGAACAATATTAACATGAGCCAAAAATTATTTAGTATGTACAATATATTCGTTGTCCTAAGTGTTTTACATGTTTTTACTCAATACATTTTTACATGTTTTAATTCCAAACAATACTCTTTGAGACATTCCATTATTATTTCCATCTTACTAATGTGGAAACTGAGGCACATTTAAACTTGCCCAAGATCATACAGTTACTAAGTAGTAGAGCTGGCATTCAAGCTCCAGCAATATTATTCCAAAGCTCCCTAGCTTAACTATTTGATAAATACTTTTGTTGGGAAGGTATCTTCCTAAAGGCAGGATAAATATCCTCTGCTCATCCCAACAAGTTAGTTATAAACAAGCCATGCTTCCATTTTGTATTATAGTATAAATGCTACTCTATTAGTTCCCATAAGTCAGAGATCAGAGGAAATGGTGTATGGGTATAGAATATGATTGACCCCTAATGAGCATTGCATTTACTTCAGAAGCACTGCTTTAACAACATAGATGGCTTCCTGGGACTTCTTATCCTTCAAAACTTCTTATTATTTCTCTATAACTTCTTCAGCAACTAATCCTTTTATATTACTTCAACTGCCAGTAACAAATATCATTTGAAAGTTTACTATATTTCTGAGCACATACGTTCGTTAGATGAATTCTCATTTAATCATTATAATAACATACTGAGGTAGGTAATATTATGTTCCTAATTTTACAAAGAGAAAACTGAATTCAAAGAAATTTTAAAAATTGCCCAGATTATGCTCCTAGTAAGCAGTTTGAATCTTAGTCTGTTGATTGGAGACTCTCTTAACACTTAGATTAAACTGACCTGAGTTGTAGTAAGTGTTAGCGGTGTGTTTGTGGAGGCAGAGTATTAGTTTACACAATGGGCTAATGGATGTCAACTAGCCTAATGCTACATCAGTCCCAGCTCCACCATGGAAGGGACACTTTGGACACTGGCCGCCTTTTGGATCCACTGGAGTCCCAGCTGATACTTTTTCACGAGTGTGTTAAGGGACATGGGACTTTACAAACCAAGAAATATAAATCCATGCCAACAAAATCCATTCATTCTCCCATGAGGGCTTCTGGAAATGCTCATTCCAGCAGTGCCCCAAGAACCCCTCTCCCACTAGTGTTGGGGAAATTGGACCCACTGATTTCTATGGCAACAAATGGACCTTGAGTCCATTATCCTAAGATAAGTCAGATAAATTCAAGTATTGCATGATACCACTTATATATGTAAATCTAAAAAAGCCAAACTTGTAAAAACAGAGAGTAAAATGGTGGTTACCAGGGGATGGGGAACAGGGGGATAGGACAGGTGTTGTTAAAGGGTATAAACTTCCAACAAGTTGTAAATAAACCCTAGATATCTAATGCACAATACAGTGAATATAGACAACAATATTTTATTAAGATCACCAAATTTACTAAGAGACTAGAATTTAATGAATCCAAACACTAAATGCTAGAGGTGCTAATTACAAGCCACTACAATGGCTATTACAATATATAAATGTATTAACTTAACATGTTGTATACTCTACATAGTGATATATGTCAGAAATATTTTAACAAAAAAATACCCTTCTTGATTGTGGAATTTTATTTAATAATTTTTTTTACTCCATTCCCTTCATATCCAATGTCAGTTTGCTTATTCAACTTAACCAAAGAACAGATAGTTTAAAGAAGTGGTTTCAAAATCAAATGATTTTATTTATTTATTTATTTATTTAGATCCTCATCCAAGGATATTTTTCCATTGATTTTTAGAGAGTGTGGAGGAGAAAGGGAAAGACTGAGAGAAATATCGATAGGAGAGAAACACATCGCCTGGTTGCCTTCTGTATGGCCCCCTACCAGGGCCTGGCCCGGGGGAGGAATCTATAACTGAGGTACGTGCCCTTGGCCAGAATCAAACCTGGGACCCTTGGGTCCACAGTCCAATGCTCTATCCACTGAGCCAAACTAGCTAGGGCAAAATCAAATACTTTTAAAGGCCAGAAGGGTTACACATATGAGTGAAACAGGCTGAATGAGGACTGTCACAAATCATCTAATAAGGAGCAACAACTATTTAAATTTTGAACTTAAATAAGTGGAACTTATCTTTGAGCCCCAGTCAAATCATGTGATTTTTTTTTTTATGAAACCAGAAATCTGGATTTGATTATTAAATCCTCAGACCGTTAGATGATTGACAACTAAATTTTAAAAAATGCTTAAAATCTATGTTGTCTAAGAAAAGGCCCTGCAATCCCATGTCTTGCCAGTTCTTGGCATCGTCCCTAAAGAAATTTGTTTGAATGCAATTATAATAAGCAGAAGAAAACAAGATGAGAAGAGAGTGATATAACCAATGGCTTTCATCCTTTCATTGGTACGTACCTACTATGTATCAGGCCTCATGCTGACCTATTAGGATCTGATGGAGAATGAACCAGGCAATGTTCCAGCCTTAGTGAAGCTCAGAGACTATGGTGGCAAATAGGCAAGTACACAGAAATGACAACATGGCAGGGAAGGCAGGGCAGGGGAAAGTTCAGGGTGCTAGAAGCTCAGTCAAGGGACGTATAATTTAGACCTAATGAGTAACAGATTTATTTTTTTCTTCTGGAAAAAGTAGCAGTATAGCTGAGACTTAAAAGGATAACTGTAATTATTAAGTACGGAATTATGAAGTGTTAATAATACTAATTACTTTCTAGACATGCTGCTAACGCATTTAATTTTTATAACATTCTATGGATAAGTTTGATGACGATGTGCATTCTACAGATTAGGGAACTTCAGTAACTTGGTCAGGATTCCACAGCTAGCAAGTGGCCACGCCAAGATTCAAATTAGATTTGATTCAAGTGTGTCTGACTCCAAAATCTAAGCATTTTTATAATGATCATAATACCAAGATTAATATTTATTAAGCATTTACCACCTGCCAGTCACTGTCTTATGTGTTCTACATGGGTTACTTCCTCATTTCTTTCCATGGCAATCTTACCAGATACTGGTATTATTCCTATTTTCTTGGTGAGGACACTAAAACTCAGAGAGGTTCAGCACTTTTCCCATAGTGTTATACCAATAGTAAGTGTAAGACCTGGGATTAGATCTAAGGGAGGATTGCTTTAACCACTGGACAAGGAGATGGATGGTGCGCTGGATGAGGGTGGTGAATGTTCTAGGTAGAAGAAACCCCAGATGTGTAGACTTGGAAGTAGAGAATATGGCCCTCAGAAGCGATTACAAAAAATTAGTATGGATGAACCTGACAAGAGAGTTATGAAACATAATTTGATATTCAACTTGGGTACACAAATGAGACTGTATAGGGCTTGGTCTGCTTTTTTTCTAGTAAGTGCTTGGAGAGCTTCACTGTTCAGATGGGAACAGCTGATGGGACACCAGTTCCAGCTTAGTTCCATCTGCTGATGTGCCTAGGAAAATTATCTTTCTGTTCCAGATGGGCAGAAGTATGGAATCCCAAAATACTTGTAAATTGGAGCCTGGTTTTAAGAGTCCAGGTTAGCAAAGGCATCATTTCTTAACAGACTCTCTTGATTTTTTATTAATGCCATTTGGCCAGCAGTGCCTCCTCCTTATCACCCCATCACTTTCTCCAGAGAACATTTAGTCCCCCAAATTGAAAGTACCATTGTAGAAGGCAGGGTTCTCAGCCAGGAGATTTGGAAACATAATGCCCCAGCTCCATTTCACAGCACCAGGATGTTAGCAGCATGTGGTCCACTTGGGGAACTTGTTTCCTTCTTTATGCAGCATTTTAAAAATGTAAGAGAGAGGATCCCAATGGGAGAGGGGGGAGAAAGATGAAAGCCTTTTCCTCCTTGTATAATAAGGGCAAGACTCAAGAAGACTTGTTAAAAGAAGATACAGAAGATTTTTCCTCTCTATGTGTCGTTTCCATTTTTTCCAGCAGTGCCTCTGAAATTTCCATTAAGATGAGGAAACAGAAAGGTGGCTGTCAACCAGGGATCAGGTAACCAGGTGTCCAGTCCTGCCTGTGCTACTGACCTTCTGGGTAATGTTTAGACTATCAGTTCAGCTCATATAGCCACTGGTTTCTTATGTTGTATCCTATGTGGTTGTGCCTTTTGCAGAATTGGATTTATTTCTGATGCGTCCTGTTGCTCTCCAGTCCTAGTGCATAACATTGCTGAACCAGAGTATTTCTAACATCAACCTCAAACATTCAGTGGCTCCAACACTTCAACAGAGAAAATGAATAATCTCTGGCTGTTTGGGAAAAGTTGTGTTTTTTTAATCAATAGAGAAAAAATTTTATAAAGCATTGGATTTCTGGACATAGTACACACTGAATATTCAATAAATTAACTTATCTGGCTGCTTGGCATAGAACATTTATTTTACAAACCAATTTCTCCTGAAGGTAGAGTGAATCGAAGGTTCAATTTTAATCATGAAAAACCTGAATATTCCTGGTAATAAATATTCAACAGAACTCCAAGGAAAGCAGTACATCTCCCTAAGTAATGTGGAGCCAGGTTGAGGAAGCAGGAGGTGACAGAGCTAGGTTGGCTCTGGCTAAACCATGCTGATTAAATATGAGTAAGTAACTTATCTTTCTAATGGCTGTATTTTGCCTGAGGAAACATGAATGTGTGTCTGATTATCCAGTTTCTATGATGTCATGGAGAAAGTATCGACACGCCAATAAACTAATAATAACTAACGTGTACCAAGGGCTCACTATGTCCCTTGAACTGTGCTCAGCCCTTTTATTAACTCACTAGAGGCCTGGTGCACAAAAATGTGTGCACTCGGGGGGGTCACTCAGCCCGGCCTGTGCCCTCTAGCAGTCTGGGACCCCTCGGGGGATGTCCACCTGCTGGCTTAGGCCCACTCACCAGGGGATCAGGCCTAAGCTGGCAGTCAGACATCACTCTGGCAGCCCAGGAGCCCTTGGGGGATGTACACTTGCCAGCGGAGAGCAGGCCTAAGCTGCAGTCGGACATCCTTAGCGCTGCTGAGGAGGCAGGAGAGGCTCCCACCACCACCGCTGTGCTGGCAGCCGGCAGCCTGGCTTGTGGCTGAGCAGAGCTTCACTGTGGGAGCGCACTGACCACCAGGGGGCAGCTCCTGCATTAAGCGTCTGCCCCCTGGTGGTCAGTGTGTTTCATAGTGACCAGTCATTCCCAGTCATTCTGCTGTTAGGGTCAATTTGCATATTACCCTTATATAGGATAGAAGCCTGATGCATGGGTGGGGGGCAGCTGGTTTGCCCTGAAGGGTGTCCCATATCAGGGTGGGGGGTCCCTCTGGGGTGCCTGGCCAGCCTGGGTGAGGGGCTGAGGGCCATTTTCAGGCTGGACACACACCCCCAGAGACCCAAGTTTCCAGCCTCTCCTTTTTTTCTTTTTCTGGGATTTATTTATCTTCTATAATTGAAACTTTGTAGCCTTGAGCAGAGCCGAGGGCTGGCCAGAGCAGGTGGGAAGCTTGGCTTCCTCCATTGCCAGGGGCAACCCAAGCCTCCTCCTTGCTCTAGTTCTGTGGCCACCGCCATCTTAGTTGGGTTAATTTGCATACTTGCTCCTGATTGGCTTATGGGCGTGGCTTGAGCATAGTGGAGGGACAGTTAATTTGCATGTTTCTCTTTTATTATATAGGATTTAATCTGTATAATAACCTTATGAAGAAGATACTATTATTTTATCATACTGTGTGGATAAGAAAATTGAATTCTGAAAGGCTAAATAACTTTCTCCAGCTGAGCAAGTCAATGGGCAAGCCAATCATTATTCTGTTCCCTAGGTATTTATTGAGTGCTTACTATGTGCTCAGAATCCCTTTGTAGTAGTTGGGATACATCAGTGAATAAAATTAACAATCGTCCCTATTCTCAAAGAGTTCACATTAGAGTGGAGATAGATAAACCATACGTGATAAACATAATAAAAAGGTAAATGAAATGCTATATTTGAAGGTCATACATGTTATTTAAAAAAGAAAACAGGAAAAAGTAGCAGAGCAGAGAGAAGCCTGAAGCTGGCGCAATTGCTGTCACTGTGGAATGACCCTGAGGGGACTTCAGGAAAACAAAACAATAAATGGGGACCTTTTCAAATGCACCTGCTGGGTTAGTCTGAGTTACTCTGAAAGCAGAGTATAAGGATGTAAGTACAGGTAGTTTACTTAGGAGGTGATCCCAGTAAGCAGGAGAGAGGAAGTAGGGAAAATGAGATGAGAAAGGGAAAAGAAAGCAAATATGAATGCATTGATTTTAGGCAATAGGAAATAGATTCTTCCTATGAGAAGCATCCAGAATTCCTTCTAGAATTTTTCACATGATGACCAGGAGGCCGGGGTATTCAGCCAGTCAAACCCGCTGAGGGTTTTTTGCAGGAGTATTAACTCACCTGAAATTCTGTGCTGCAACTATATACAGGCTAAGTGGGTCCTCTGGTTTGGAAGAGAGCCCTAAGGTATAAGAGATGGAAGACAATAGCAAGCCCTTGAGGTAAAACACTGTCAGCATGAATGGCACTGTTCTCCACATTGCAGCTGAAATAAAAGGTGGGTCAAGGGCATGAAGCAAGGAGCCTACCTTTTATTCATCTCAAGACTCTATTTTGGAGACTCTAACAGGAAGTCAGTAGAAAGGGAATCTGAGAAATGTAGTTGCTAAAGTCCCATGATCAGTATTAATGAGCAGAGTTCCAAATAGCAAGTTTTGTGCTGAGAGTCCTTAGGTAAATAACCAGCACAATATCCAAGTAGAGAAGGTGAGTAGACCATTGGATGTGCAAATCAGGAAAGAGATCTCAAATAGAGATATGCACCAGAATGTAGATGGTATTTAAAGGCAATATGGGATGAGATAAACAGAAAAGCACATGTAGATAGAAAGAGCTGTGGACATAGAATGAGGAACTCATCATCAAGAGAATGAGAGGAAGAGGAGGAACCAACACAGGATATTAAGAAGTGGTCAGGGAAGTAAAGAAAAACCAAGAGAGCGTATATCCTGGAGTGGGTGGAAAGTTGTATTTAACCAGGTTGTTTTGTTATACCATAGAGAGGGAGAAGAGAATCAAGGAACTGATTACAACAATTGAAACAGGCTAAGAAAGATAGTAAAGGCATAAGGGTAGGAGGGGTACTGTGAATTCGGAAGGATCATGGAGTGGAGGACCTGTAGGGTCAAGGACAATTGGAAGAGACAGTGAGTTAGAAAGAGAGTAGGATTTGTCAGGGAGTGGATAAATAATGGAGAGTCTGAAGTTACTGGTCATAAATAGAACTTAGGAAATCTGATTCCAGAATTCAGTTTATTACATTTTAATGATTCTTTGGCGTGGAATTGCTTAATAATTGCCTCAGTTCTGGCTTGTGTCCACTCTGCACATTTAAATGCAATATAAATCAGCTAAGCTACTAACACACCTAGGTGAAGCAACAGTGGTTTGGAAGATACAAGAGGGAATCTCATTTATTTTGTCATGCATCAAGATTGAAGGGATTTCATGCTGATTTTTACCCAAGTCCTTCTTATTACCTCAAATGACCTTGGAAAATTGCCAGGGCAATTCTGTGGTTTCCAGTTAACATATCATTTTACAATGGGTTCAAAATGCTTCCTTTGAAGAGGAAGCCAGTTCCAAGGCTCCAAAAGAATGAACATGTTGCTACTTTTGATAATTCAGGAACTCATGGTTCTGTTACAAACTGGTGTTAAGGATGAGTTGGCTGTTTCCCTCTCAGCTTTTATTGCAACAGCCTCCTAACTGGTTTCTCCTTCTGTAGTTTCTTTCTCATTGTAATCCATCTAGCTTGCAAACTTCTTAAGGTGCTGGTTTACCTTTTTTTCCCCTTCTTTTGAAGCTTTCAATTGCTCCCAGTGATTTAAAGGTAAAATTCAAATCTCTTAGCTTGGCATTTGAGGCCCTTCATGACTTAATTCCCATCTTTTTAAAAAATTTATCTTTATTTTTGAAAGTATTACAGGTGTCCCCCTATTCTCCCCATTGACCCCCTCCAACCTCACACTATTGTCTATACCAGTCTTTTTAAATCACTAACTTAATACTATTTAGATTTCATCCAAACCAAGTACATGCCTCACATTCTGAATTTATGACCAACATTTCCTAATTTGATGACTATTCATATTTTTCTTTATCTGCCAGAAAGGCCCCTCTTTCTCTGCATCTTCAAATATCTAATTTCAAGATATCTTTTGGGACCCTTTGGAAGTCCTTTCTTTTCTCTCTCTCTCTCTCTCTCTCTCTCTCTCTCTCTCTCTATATATATATATATATATATATATATATATATATATATATATATAATATGCTGTGTCCATCCAACCCATAGCTATTATGTACACTAACCACCGGGGGGCAGATGCTCAACGCAGGAGCTGCTGTGATGAGTACTGGCCATTTACAGAGAAACAGCACCACAGACCTGGCGCCCACAAAGCAACACTCAGCTGCCCCCAAGTGGGACACAGGCCCCCCCACCACCACCTCAGAGTGACACCCCACCAAATTGCAGCAGCCCTGCTGAGACCCCATAGCATAAAATGCAGCCCACAGCCCAGCCCAGCCCAGCCCAGGAATGGTCACTGTGGGTACCAGGTAATGCCATCACATAGCAATGTCCAGCTTCCTCTTCCTAGCAACTAGCCTCCAGCCCAGGAACGCGACTTAATTTATAGCCAGGTGCAAACATTTTACACTTTAACCAAATGTCTGTGAAGCATTTTCCCATGCCTCATCTCATTTGATCCTCACAGAAATCCTGGAGTAGTTAGATAGGAGACTTGGTGGAATCCTATTTTATTTTTATTAGCCAGAAAACAGAGTTTTAGAAAGCTTAGAAACTTTGACCCAACTAGAAAGAAGAAATGGTGGACCTTGAAAATGTCTTCAGGTTTTCTCACTGTGCAGAATATAGTCATACACTACTGCAGTTAAATATTTTACGCTTTGCTCTCCCTGCACAATCTACAATAATGATCTGCTTTGTGTTGATATTTACTGCTGTGTTGCTGACAATTACCTGAAAGTGAAGTCGGGGTGCTTCATTGGAAAAAGTTTAGCTAAATCAGAAAGCAGGTCTAATTAAGCAAGTTTATTCTATATACATATAAGGCTAAGTTGACTCACACATGCACGATACATATAAAGCTCATGCTGGCGCCAACTGCATGCATGTGTTTTGATCTGTCATTGTCGATTGTGAATTTGGTTGATACTTCTATTATAGAGAAAGGGCAAATAGCAATATTAAAATATTTCCTCTAATTAATTTCCTTTCAATGTGCACAAATTCGTGCACTGGGCCACTAGTGTTCTTATAATAATCTCAACTGGAAGCGACTTCTCTCTTCTCTGTATTTTGTCATGCACTCTGTAGTTCTCCTTTGATACATGGTTTAAGGGGGGAAATTTCATTATTTATAGGTCACAGACTTTATATAAAAGAAAGGACATTTTACACTTATCCCAAACCTTTATGGGCTGGTGCTGACAAAGGCTTAAAATCCATAAATCAGGAGGTGAGGAATCCAAGGCACAGCAGGGAAGGATGGAGCAAACATAGCACCATGATGATAATGAGCAGCTTGAAGGCTCACCAGGTAAAAATATCTTTCCTAATTATGGAAACAGTTTATTTAGGCAACAAATATGGAGTAAATACCACATTCCAGATTAAAAGGTAAGCAAAAATACCAAACAAACAAAAGTGATCCCTGACTTCATCGAGATTAAGTCATGAGCAGGTGGAGAGTTGGGTAGGGTGCCTAGGAGCCTCAAGACCACCTTCAACGCTGTTTCACTAGAAGGTTCACAGAACTCAGAAAAACTATCACATACATGATTACAGATTATTACAGCAGAAGAATGCAGAGTAAAGTTAGTAAAGGTAAAAGGTGCATGCGACAGAGTCCAGGAGAAACCAGGAGCAAGCTTCCAGCTATTTTCTCCCAGTGGAGGGAACAGCAGCGCATACTTTTTCCAGCAACAATGTGTGACAACATGTACACAGCAACGCCAATCAGGGAAGCTCACCAAACCTTGGTGTCCAGAGTGGAGATCAGTCAAATAGGTATGGGGTACCTGAATGACTAGCCTTAGCAATTCACTATTCACTACCCTATTCAATACCGCTCCCCAGAGGTCAAACTGACATGTCATGGTCCAGGGCCCCAAAAGAACAAAAACCAGTACTTATCATAAATTACTACATTGTTAGCATAAACTATCGGGCATGGCCCAAGTCGCTACTTATACAAAGATACTCCTATTAGGCAAGATAGCCCAAGACCTTAGAAGTTATCTTTCAGGAACTAGTCAAGGACCAGGCTGTATGGGGTTTGAAGAGCCCAGACTTACTGAGTTAACCCTTTACTGTACGGATGGGATTGCATTTCCTAGTCATAAACAAAGATATTGGAGTCATTAAATCTTAAGGTTTGTGGGCATAGGTGCAGGAAGAGCATAAATTTGTATATACCCAGTGCAGTCTAAGTCACCAGGTCTACAATGCAACTTAAGCCTCTGTAATTTTTAAGAACTACTTCCCTTGATTCTGACATCTACTCTGTCACGACCACAGCACATAGTTTAGAAGCCCAACTTCTGGAATCAGATTACCTCATTTTGAATCTTAGTCTGCTACTTACTAGCTATTTAACTTTGGGCAAATCATTTACATTCTCTATGACTTAGTTGTCTCATTTTTAAAATGAGGATAATAAATTAAAGGGGTAATATACGTATATTTAGAACAGTGTCTGGCCTATAGTAAGGGTTGTTTGTTATTATGACAAAGAAGATTTTCTATTCTAATATTCTAGTACTTTGGGAAACAGAAATATAGCAGAAGTGGACTTTGGAGGTAACTTCATCCCTTAGAATTAATGAGCCCACCATGTGTCTCTTTTAGCTTTTTGCTGCCTATTATGCTGGGAGTTGGATAGTTGGATAACCAGAGGTGATGGCCAGCATCCTTATGGTTAAGCAGTTCCTTAGCAACCATTGGTCATGACTAGCACTTAAAAGGACTGCTCATCCTTTGCCATTGATGCCCTATTACATTTTAACAGGTAGTAATAATTCTTACAGGATCACTGGTTTCATGAGTTGAAAGCCAGCTAATAGATCTGATTTAAGAAACCCCCTCTTCACCAAAAATCTGCCTGATATTTTAGGATTTAGTGTTGATTCAAATGCACACTAACTTTAT
The DNA here is from genome assembly GCF_964212035.1 of Myotis nattereri. NCBI lineage: Eukaryota > Metazoa > Chordata > Mammalia > Chiroptera > Vespertilionidae > Myotis > Myotis nattereri. The sequence continues at coordinate 91,702,408 of NC_138080.1, forward strand.
TGGCAACATATGGAGATGGTTTAGCATTAACTGATGGATTCTAGGGCTGACATGTTGCCTGATATACTTTAGATCAAGTATGTCAAACTCATGGCCTGTGGGCCACATGTGGCCCACAATGAATATTTTTGTGGCCAGGCCAATATAACTGTATGTAAGAAACTTTTAAATAAAAAATTTGTAACTTAATTTTCACAATATCCTGTTATACATAACTATTAATAACAAACTACAACATTTGCTAATGACTGATTACTATAATCGTGTTGCATTCATTTCCCTTACAAGTCTTATGCACAGGCGCACCATTTCTCTCCACTAATACTAGCAGTGAATATTTTAGCTGCTGATTGCCACATCATTAGTCTTGGGCTGACTTGTTTTGTGTGTGCAACAGGAAATATTTCGCTTTCGGAGAACAAGAAAAATAGGTTTATTTTCGTTACGCTTATTAATTTGCGCAGATATTCAGTGTCTGGTAAGTTAATGTTCAAGAAAAAATATTAATTTTTATTAAAATGTTATTTTATGTTAATGATTACTCATTTATTTCAGCCCTTTGTATTCAGCATGTCACTATCGAAATAAACTGACATTTCTATGAAAATTGAAGCTTTGTTTTTTTTTGCATCCCATATAAACTTAAACCTTGCTTATTTGGCCTGTGTTAGCCTTTGAGTTTAACATGCTTACTTTAGATAGATTGGTCCATACACACAAGGGAGTGTCAATCTTAAATAGCTTCCCCAAGAAATTTTTACTTCTTAAAGAAGTGGTTTCCAGACATTTTAACTGAATACCATATCAATAAAAATTATATTTACAAGTAAATATGCTTATAGTCTGGAATATGCATACTTATTTATCCATAAATTACATATAAATCCTACTATTTTAACTTATCATGACTCATAAAATATATTTAAATGTTTTAAATGATAAATAAACATTAAATTAGAGATTATAAAATAATAACTGAAATAATATTTTATTGTATATATTTATTATTGTCATAAAATGCAATAGAATATTAATTCTATAAAATATTGATATAACATTTTATGGCAATCAAGTTTGAAGCTTTGATTCTAAATTTCATGTACTTTTTTCTGTTTAGGTCAATCCTTAAATTTATAGCTGAAAAAGTTTCTTGCAAAGACAAAATTTTCCATAACTTAACTGAAACAACATCTACATATATATAAAAGCCTAAGAGACCATTATGACCGGATGACCGGATGACCAGATGACTGGCTGGTAGCTATGACTCACCTTGACCACCAGGGGGCAGACGCTCAATGCAGGAGCTGCCTCCTGATGGTCAGTGTGCTTCCACAGCCAATCTCCCATGGCCAGGCAACCTCCCACGGTCCCTCCCCCCACCCAGCTCATCCCGATTGGCTCCTATTGGGACTGGGCAAGACAAACCCGATTGTCCTTGATCACCAGTCAGGTTGAGGGACCCCAAACGTGCACGAATTCATGCACCGGGCCTCTAATCTCTCTCTCTCTCTCTCTCTCTCTCTCTCTCTCTCTCTCTCTATATATATATATATATATATATATATATATATATATATATATATATAAAACCCTAATATGCAAATAGACCGAAGGGCGGAACAATCGAACACCTGAATAACTGAACAACTGAACAATTGGTCGCTATGATGTGAGCTGACCACCAGGGAGCGAGCATGGAACATGGCGGGCGCCAACCACAGCAGAATGGTGAGCAGGTGAGTAGGGGTGCCAGACCAAGGAAGGGCGCCAGTCGCTATCATTGGGCTGAGCCTCTGGTGGTTATTGAAAATTCTTTGCTCCCATGCACCGCGGCCCCACCCAGTGCTCACACCTGCTGAAGACGCCGGCCCCACTCACTCAGCACCGTCAGTGGGTGCGAGCAACAGCTGCTGGCCCCGATTGCCGCTCAGGGCTTCTCCACCTCCCCCTGCACCAGAACCGCCACTCACACCCACTGCAGGTGCCAGCCCCACTCACACCCACTGCTGGCACCTGGCACTGGTCCCAAACACTCAGCACCGTAAGCAGGTGCCAGAGGCAGCGCTGGCCCCAATTGCCCCTGAAGTCTTCTCCACCTTCCCCTGCTCCTGAGGGGTGATCAGGGCAGCAGCTACTGCTTGCACCCGCTGATGGCGCTGGCCCCACTCGCACCTGCTGCTTTCAGCACGTGGGAATGGCAGTGGTGGGAGTGGGGCTTCTGGCAAACAGGGAACTGGGGGCTGTAGCAGGAGGGGCTGGGCGGGGGCACAGAGGATGGGCCGAGACCAGTCCCTGTGCCCACCATATCCTCATGGCCCACAGTTCCTTTCAAGGTGCACAAATTCATGCACTGGGCCCCTAGTGCCCAAAAACGTAACTGACGTAATTTTGGGTTATCTGCACAGAGGCAGAGGCTATCTTAATCTGTGCTTTTAAAAAAAGAATTTTTTCTTTCTTTCAAAAAACAGTCTCTGAAAGTAAATAGAGAAAAATTCCCCTTGACATAAATTCCTGATGTCAAATATCTATGAGCCACATGTTATATATTCTTTATTGCCCCAATCTGAATGACCCAATACATATTTCTTGTAATTCACAACATTGCAGCCACATGATTAATTTTCTCTGTTCTGTAATTCAGATGAGGAACTGTGCTTGATATATTCTGCTATGGTTAAGGACTTCTGTGCCAGATCAATTCTCCTATCACTCAGGTAAAGCTTGGTGGTGGACATATGCCCTAAATTCAGGCATTTGGTTCCTCTCTCTCAGAACTTTGCATCTTGGGGGGTAGGGGGGTGGAAGGAGGCAGAATATGAATTGGTTTCTGCATATGTCTATGACTGGTCTTCTAACCTTCCCATTGGTTTTGTGTGTTGCCAATATCCTTTAAGTAAATATGTTAAATTAGCAAGATCAGGTTTTTATTACTTATAACTCTTACTTTCTTTTTTAAATATATTTTTTATTGATTTCAGAGAGGAAGGGAGAGGGAGAGGGAGAATGAGATAGAAACATCAATGATGAGAGAGAATCATTGATTGCCTGCCTCCTGCACACCCCCTACTGGGGTTTGAGCCCTCAACCAAGGCTTGTGCCCTGACTGATAATAGAACGGTGACCTCCTGGTTGATGGGTCATGTCAACCATTGAACCACACCAGCTGGGCTACTCATAACTCTTGATAGAACTCTAATAATAGTAGCTTCCCATATAACCAACAATTTGGGGGTTTTATAGAGGGCAGCACAGAAAAAGATAGACCTAGATACATTGATCAGAAAAACCAACATTGAGACATAGTTTGAATTTGGCTCCACATTTATATCTAACTTAATATCTGGAATTCTAAGCTCCATCCTTTTCTCTCACAACCAAACCTCCTCTCTCAGCTGATTAAAGCAGGCAAACACATTGAGTTACTAAGTTCATAATTGGGTTGTTGAATGAAAGAACTCTATTAATAAAAAACCAGAACCCCAAATACTTCAGATGTAGATGGCCTTAGGGAAGGACAAGCTCAATCTTCAACAAGTGGAAAAAGAAAGGAGAAATGGCCAACACCGGTTTGGCTCAGTGGCTAGAGCGTCGGCCTACGGACTGAAGGGTCCCGGGTTCGATTCAGGTCAAGGGCATGTACCTTGGTTGCGGGCACATCCCCAGTAAAACATGTGCAGGAGGCAGCTGATCGATGTTTCTAACTCTCTATCCCTCTCCCTTCTTCTCTGTAAAAAGTCAATAAAATATATTTAAAAAAAAATAAGAAAGGAGAAATGAAGGTGAATTCATTTATAGGAAACAGTTGTCAGAGTATTCATTATGCTAACTGATTCTTATGAGTGGCCACTTGATCCAGGCAAGAATGAGAAAGGCTTATGGCAAAGGATAACTAAAAATATCAAGAACATTTACTTGAAATTTTTTAACAGAATTTCCTGCCATTTTATAAGTAATTATTGGTGCTTTAGAAATGAAAAGTAGTTATATTGCCAGCATGGAAATATCAATTATACCCCCATCTTGATATTGTATGTGAAGGTCTCCATGGAAGCCAAAAGAAGAAAAAAAAATTACAAATGTTCCAAACACGTGCTCACTTTAAAATCTAATGGAGATTTCCCAATTATCCTTCTTTCATTAATGAAGTTTAGAGTGTTAGCGTGTGGTTTCACAAGCAGGAGGCCATGCACGAGGCACCCTAGTGCCAGGAGCATTTCAAAAATGAGCACAATGTTGGAGCCATATGGGAGGTTGATGGGAGAGATGGACCCTTAGAAACATCCATAATTTCCTTGATTTCATCACCATTCCAGTCCAGGAGTTTCTACCCTGGCCCAGATAAATTAGAAATGAGCCCCCAAATCACTTGTGATCAGCTTTGACATTGCCTGTACCATGAAGAGAAATATATTGATCATGTTTCTTAAAACCACAGTGCTTTCCTTTCAAGAAGCAGTCTCTGAAGAGGAATGTGGAAAAATTGCCTTTGCAGATCCTGATTACACATACACAAAGCAACATGAATATGGTCCACCTCATATTGCTGGAGGGAAAGGAATGACACATTTCAAATTAACATTCTTGGAATTGGTTTTCATTAAGATTTCAAAAGATGGTTTTCTCAGTTAAATACCACTTGATTTTTTAAAAAGCATATTAGCTGAGAAATACCAACCAGGTGATCTATCTAGATCTTGTACACGATGCTTAATCTGCAGTATTTTTTTTTTAGTCATCACTTATGTTTGAAAACCCTATGTAATAAAGAGCTCAGTAGAGGAAAATGGTGTCATAAAAGATAAGCATTAGAAAGAAGAACTTGGCAGTGCATGAGGTCAGGCGGATTCAGGATGGCAGTGTAGGACGGTCCTGGATGAAGAAGACCTTGGACACACCTCCTCTCATGGACACAACATATATACAACTATGTATGGGATAATTTCCTTTGAAAATGGGATAAATAGAACCTCTGCATAAAGGAATAAAAGGGCAGAATCCAGATGGGTAGGAGAGGCAGAGACATGGGCTCACCAAAGGTGGGGCCCGCCACAACCATGGAGATCTATACTTATAAAATATTTCAAAGGTACAGAACTTTTCTCTGAGGAAGAAGGGGTTGTGCTCCCCACTAGGCACCCTGACCTCTACATTCTGCACAGGAGAGATGAATCCCTAGAACACCTGGCTTTGAGAGCCAAGTAAGAGTATGTCTAGGAAAACCACAGAACTATATAGAACTTTCTCTTAAAGGACTCACATACAAACTCACTCACCCCAGGACCCAGCTCAAAAGTACCAGTTCAAAAGATACCTCGACCCTATGTGAGGAGGATCCACTTACTAATCTTATACATTGGCTAGAGAAGGAGAAAACTATTAGGACTCTCTCCAGGGAGCAAGGCGTAAGCAGGCACTATTTTTGTGATCTCATCCTACTTTGCTAATGCCAGTGGGGACAGGGACCTTCAGATGCTATTTTGCAACTCTCCTTCTAATCTGGAGCCAGTGAGCATGCTCTACTGAGAGCTTCACCTACTGCCTTGTCACAGCAGCAACTGCATGCCTCACAGCTGGAAAAGCAAGAGACCCCCGACCACCACTGCAATGACCTGCTGTCCACCATATCAGGCAGGTTCACAAGCTCACGCAGGGGATGGCCTGACCACTTAGCTTTGGTGGCCAGAGAAGACTGTGCTTCTGGGATCCATGTGATACTGCCTACACAGGCTGTTCCTTTAAGACTGGGAAAGGTAGCTGATTTACCTAATACATAGAAATAACACGGAGAGTCTGACAAAATGAGGGGACAAAATAAAATGTTTCAACACAAAGAAAAAGATAAAAACTCAGAAAAAAACGAATTAATAAAATGGAGATAATCAATCTCCCTGAGAAAAAGTTCAAAGTAATGGTCATAAAGATGCTCACTGAACTCAGGAGAAGAATGGGTGGACACAGTGAGATCTTCAACAAAGAGATAGATGTAAAAAAAGTTACAGAGCTGAAGAATACAATAACTGTACCGAAAAATACACTAGAGAAGTTCAATAGCAAAATGGATGAAACAAAAGAATGGATCTGTGAGCTGGAGGACAAAGCAATAAACTTACCCAGACAAAGGAGCAAAAAGAAAAATAATTTTAAAATACAGATATCTTAAGGGACCTTAGGGATAGTATCAAGGAAAATGACATTCACTTATAGGGGTTCCAGAAGGACCACTACTAATATAGTAACCTAGATGTTCCTTGTCCCTGTGATCTTACACTGCATAAAATATAATGTCGTGACCCCTCTCTTTTAGACCATTGGCCATGATAACTACAGAACAGTTATGCCCAGCCTAAGTCTTAGGAAATGAGAGTTCAGAAGATTCTGCTACTTCTTTTGAAAGTCCCCCCCAACACACACCCTCAAATCCCGTTATGTTTGTACTGATTGGTGATAGAGGCATGTAATGACAGAAACAAAGAACAATGTAGTTTCAAACACCAGTCTACTATACTTGGAGTTGGTAGAGATAAAGCATCTCAATCATAATAAATAGATGATCACCTACTTTACTTTACCCAAGTAAAGCATGAGGCCCTCAGGACAATGAGGTTCTGATCAGCTCCCCATAGATGGAGAACTGTGGGGAGACTTTATAATCTAGAAGCTAGTGAGCATTTCTAGAGGAGAATCTGGTTTTCTGCAGTAAATCACCTAGATGTCTTTGTTTTCCACAGTGAAAATTGCCTCTGATATGATCCCTAAGGACACTTGCAGCTCTGACATTCCTCAAGGCAATGCTCAGTCCTATTAAACCCTTACTCCAAAGAATAATTTTATCTTAAACATAGAAAAATCACACAGGAACTGCAATGGCTGAGGCATAGAATGAGGCCTTTTTGCTGTTCTTATCACTGGTTAAATGCATTTGAGAAGAATGGCCTATTGAGAAAAACTATTAGCTTTTTGTACAAACTTGAAATGCAGAGTAGTAAAAATCTGTCAAATGCAGAATTTTATTGTGCATAAATCTATACACTAGCCAATATTCATTAAATGGACCGCTCACTGTTAGCAATTATGTTCCGCCTTGGCACACACAACTTTTAATTCATTGTGTTGGTAGCGTTGTGGGCTCTCGGTTCTTGACTTTGTGAAGAAAAGAGTTTACAACACTCATCCAGGTAATTTTGAGATTGTGTTTATTAAAGCTGAGTGCAGTGAAGCAAAGGAAAAGCTGAAGATAGAAGAGGCGAGATCGCAGTAACGGGAGTGAGCCTAGGCAGAGCTGCCTTGGCCCTTTGGAAACATGAGGAAGAGTCTGAGCTTAGGGCGGCTGCCTTGCTGCTTTAGAAAGTCACAGAGGCAGGAGTGAGCCCGAGGGGATGTGTGGACTCAGGAAACAAGTTACAGAGGCTAAAGGGGGCCCTTGGAGAACAAAAGCAAAGACCCTCACCTTAGGAAGAAGGGGAGCTGAAAGGTGCAGGTGTGCTCACGAGAGAGACAGACAGAGAGAGAGAGAGACAGAGAGACAGACAGAGAGAGAGAGAACACTGGGTTCTTTGCCTTAAGAGTTTTTATCCTTTTTTTTATAATATATTTTATTGATTTTTTACAGAGATGAAGGGAGAGGGATAGAGAGAAACATCGATGAGAGAGAAACATCGATCAGCTGCCTCCTGCACACCCCCTACTGGGGATATGCATCCGCAACCAAGGTACATGCCCTTGACTGGAATCGAACCTGGGACCCTTCAGTCCGCAGGCCGACACCCTATCCACTGAGCCAAACCAGTTAGGGCATATCCTTTTCTTAAAGGCAGAAATTTTAGGGGAGGTCCCAGGAGAGGATTTCAATAGAATATGCATCAACTTTCTAGTTGTGTCCTTTCAGGGTCTTGGTCTCTACGCTGGGGTAGGTATTCATTGGTCATTGTATCTGGTCCTGATGTCAGTCATGGTGTCACTTTGTCTGGTTTTGTTGATTTTCTGGGCCTGGAGCTGAAACACAACTGAGGCCTGGATATTTTCTCTAAGTTAATCAAAACTGTCTCTGTGGTTAACAGACCTGAGACTTTGTTCCTAAGATTATTTGATGTTGATCAAAACCTCATTGTCCTGAGGGCTTCATGCTTAAGAGAGTAGTTGTTCAAGGGAGAAGGGGGCAGGTGAGTCAGAGAGCTGGATGAGGCAAGTTTGAAACAGCCATCTGTTTTAGTTTCCCCATTTCATTTGCCAAGGAATTTTCCTGGCTTCTTATTATCCTGCCTTTATTTAAACTCAATACTTTCTTTTAGTGCAAGTGTTTGCTTTCGGCAATGGGCTTATTTGCAAAGGGCTCAGGGGCATGTTTCTCCCTAATTTGAAGTCTAAATTTATTCCAAGTTCTCTTTCTAACAGGTTAATTTTTCTCTCATCTCCCTTTGGGTTCTCACAGTCTCTAGGTCCATTCCCTTCTGTTGTGTTCTCAGATGCCCTCAGAGGATGAAGAGGATGGAGAACTATGGGGAGCATGGTACAGAGATCTGGGCTCTAAAGAGAACATAATTAATCAGAGCATCAGAAATTCTTCTGCGGAACTCTTAAAGTACAACAATACCCTCGGTCAAACAGTAAAAAAAAAAAAAAAAAAAAAAAGCATAAAACAAAACAGATTAAATATAATAAGTGCTGGGCATTATCTATAGATGTGTCATTTCATTCAGTCTTCATTACAGCCTACACAAACTAATATTATTATTTACTGTGAGGACACTAAGGCTAAGAGCGTTACATACTTGTCCAAATTTTTGCAGCTTACAAGTGCCAGACTTACACATTGTGCCCTGGTCTGAAACTGAAGTCTCCACTTTTAATCACTGTATTAACCACTCTATACAAAGCCTCCATTCAACAGCCCCAAAGTTAAGAAAATTTGATTAACATTAGCAAGTCAAACGCTGTTTTCCACAGTTTGAATAGGCTATATTGTTATTTTAATTACCACCTTTGACTCTTGATAAGCAACAATCAAATTTAGCTTTAAGTTTCTTCAATGCCCTCTCTTTGCTGTGATCCTATATAATAAAAGCCTAATATGCAAATTGTCCCCTCAATCAGGAGTTTGGCTGGGAGTTTGACCACTTGACCAGTCGCTATGATGCACACTGACCACCAGGGGGCAGACGCTCTGACCAGTAGGTTAGCTTGCTGCAGGCACTGGTGGGCTGGACTGGAAAGTGAGGTGTGAGGTGAGAGCCATCAGGAAGCTCCTAGGGTTTGGCCCAAGCCCCAGGTGGAGGTGGGCAGGGGCGGGAGCCATGAGGGACAGGTTGTGCAGGAGGCTGTGCAACTTACAATCTTCAGAGCTGCTTATTTTTATTTAAGTTTCACTAACTATTCCAGGAGAGTGGTTAGCATCATTATGGGGAGACAGGCCAGGCGCGCCTGCCTAAGGCTAAGTGGAGGCCTCAGGCTCCCAGGGATGCAGCAGAGAGGGGGATGGGGCCCAGGGTTAAGTCGGGGAAACCAAGTCCAAAACTTGAAAGGAAGTGGGAGGCAGCAAGGGGCGGAGGCCGACAACTGCACAGGGGCCTAGAAAAGCTGCTGGGTGGGGGCAGCCGAGGAGCCTGATGCCTCTCTCATGGGACAGGCTCCACATCCCTCCCTCCTCCTCCCCGTGACCCATCACCCCAGCTCTCCTCTGAGACACTGCCTGGGTTCACCCTCCACAGCCCCGCCCTGCCCCACCCTGCCCACACAGCCTTTGGGGAGCTCTGCCCCAGAGGAGGAAGGGGGAGGCTGCAGACAGGAGGTCGTAGGAGGAGGGGGCAGAGCAGGGCCCACCAAGTTAGATGGAGGGGAGGGAGAGACCCACAGGACTGGGGACAGAGATGGGCGGGGAAGGAGGGCCATGCAGTAGCTTCACCCTTGGTTGAAGCAGAAATCCTGACCCCATTTTACAGACCCAAGCAGAGTGTGTGAGGGGATAGGGGATGAAGACAAAAGAGAGTGTGAGGGGACTGGATGGATGGAGAGCAGTGACATTTGATTCATGGCCTATTTATTTGTATTAATATCTTTTTATTGATTTCAGAGAGAAAGGCAGAGGGAGATAGAAACATGAATGATGAGAAGGAATCAATCTGCTGCCTCCCGCATGCCCCCTGCTGGGGATTGAACCCGCAACCCAGGAATGTGCCCTTGACCAGAATCGAACCCAGGACCCTTCAGTCCGCAGGCCGTGGCTTTATCCACTGAGCCAAACCATCTAGGGCAGGGGTGGGCAAACTTTTTGACTCGAGGGCCACAATGGGTTCTTAAACTGGACCGGAGGGCCGGAACAAAAGCATGGATGGAGTGTTTGTGTGAACTAATATAAATTCAAAGTAAACATCATTACATAAAAGGGTATGGTCATTTTTTTCAATAGTTTTATTCATTTCAAACGGGCTGGATCCGGCCCATGGGCCGTAGTTTGCCCACGGCTGATCTAGGGCGACACATAGCCTGTTTAAAACCGTTGCAGTAGGCTGAGCAGGGGTCTTACCATGATGGTGTTACCTGATAATGAGGGTGTCTCTCCTTATGTTGGGGTAATCGGAACTGCAGTGAAGTAAAGACACACCCATGGAGCCTGCAAAGGGTTTCCATGCACACAATGCAAATTACTTAGTGTGTCAGCTTAAGAGGTTGAGCAGAGCCTTGGAAGGACATGAGGTCTCCAAGACCAGGGGTTGGAGGGAAAGTGCATGCCGAGCATTCCGAGGCGTGAGTTACAATCTATATATATAAAAGCTTTTTAATATGCTAAGTGTCCAACCAACTGGTCGTTATGACGGGGAAGATGCTCCAACCAGTAGGTTAGCTTGCTGCTGGGGTCTGGCCTACCGGGACTGGTCGAGACAGTGCTGGACACCCCCTTGTTCCCTCCCGCAGTCCCTTCCTTGGTCCCTCCCCAGCCACCGGCCCCAATTAGCCCTGATTGGGACTGGGCAAGACAGCCTTGATTAGCCCCAATTGCCGGCCTGTTGGAGGGATCCCACCCATGCACAAATGTGTGCACCAGGCCTCTAGTTAAAAGTAAATGTATACTAAAGAAAATTTGCTATTTTCAAGGTACATATGCAGAAGAGTTAAAAATTGGAAGCATATTGTAGTGTGAATAACTGATTTTATTTTTTGTGCTATTACGTGATTTTTTTGTATATTGTGCATATTACTTTATGTTCCATCTGAATAATAGACTAGAATAATGCTGAGGATGTCACATTTTCTGGATGTTTGAATGATTATAACATTGGACCTTCACTTCTAATGACAATAGCGAATGTTTACTGGATGCATTCCCATATATTACCTCATTTGACATTCACCACAAGCCTATGAGGTAGTTGCTATTATCCTATCCACAAATTCATGCAAAGCTGTCCTACACACCACACTAATGATCCAGCAAGGGTTGGAATCTTGGTTCTTTGATTCCAGATCTTATTCTAGGTCCATTCCATCACCCATAACTCCAAATTTAAAATATTCCAACACTTATAACCTTGTAATATAATAGTGTTCCTATTTCCTTCATTCAGGCTTCCATTTGACTTTTCCAGGTTTACAAGAGTAGTGAAGTTAAGAAATACTAAAATCAATCAGATTCTTCCGCCCTAAATCCCCTGTACTAAATTAAAATATTTTCTTTCTGGAGGAGGGTCATAGAAAGCAGGCATAGAACTTTCCAGATTAGAACACAATGAACCTAGGGTTGAATCCTATTATAGCCCAACATCTTGTAAATAGAATGTCTTCCACAATCAAGCTGCTCTGCCCTTCAGTAGTTGCCTGGACTACTTGGAAGTCATCAAGAGAAAAAGTTATTCCTATTTCAGATAAAGTAGGGGCAAAAAGACAGTTGCTGACCTGAAGACACTTGGTTAAAGATTTAAATTGCAGTAGTTATTTGCTGGGTAGCAACACTATATTTACTCTATTTTCTCTCATGTATTAATCTGAAAATAATAATAATATACATAATCTTTACTATTTATTCCATGTTAATCACTTTACCAAAATTTCCATTAACTAATTTAATTAATAATCATTTTAAAAAACAATGACATAGATACTATTGATATTTCCATTTTATGGACAGGAGACTGAGACAAGATAGTACAGTCAATGAGCCCTTGAGTAGAAGAAACCCTAAGAAACTCACTTAATTCTCTGACTCTCAATTGCCACATGTTAAACATGGAATTAATAGCATAATCTCAGTTCTACACTGGGTATTATGGGATCTACAAAATCAATCTATTGTATTTTCTCTTTCAAGAGCTGAGAATTAATTTTAGTGAGAAGCTTTTCACATGTCAAAAATTAAAGATGAATTTTAATACAAAATGGAAAGTGAGGTAAAATGTGATAATGCAGAGAAAAGACAAGAATCACTGAGTACTGTTTTACCCTCCTGGATATATAAAGGCTCTGAGTCCTGCATGAAAGGAAACTGTTGACCTTGGCTCAATTAGTTTCCTCAAACATTTGATGGAAAGGGACAAGGTGAGGAGCTCAGAACGTATCTTCCCAACCTCATTCTAGGGTATTGGCTCCCTAGACAACAGATAGGAGACAACCTGAAATTCATTAAACATCTGGGTGCTTTTTTCAAAGATCAGAGCCGAACTAAATAAACTAAAGGGAATTATAATACAAAAGGGAAATGTGCTTCTGATAAAGCTTACCATTGTTAGTGAGGGTTCAGGAGGAGAGCAAGTTTACTAGAGGGAGAAGGAATTTGATCTGGATGATGAAGAGTGCCAATTTGGAGTCTTGCAGTGCACAAAGGGGTGATAGAGAGCATTGCAGTTATAGGAAAGCACAACTTTCCACTTCTATTTATTCCCTTGGAATATGGTTTTTTCCAATTTGTTATGCCTTTCTAATGATGCCACACTGCACATGTCTTAATTAACAAGCATATAGGATAATTCTGTGCCTGCCTCCCAATGAACGTCCAGAAAACAAGGCGATGAGATCCAAGAGAATCAAAGACATAAATTGCCAGTTCCTAAACTGATGTTGTCAGTGTGTGGCTGAGGTTGACAAAAAGTCATTATCTTCCTATTACTGGGCTTCTGGGATCAATTAATTCAATATTTCACAGGCTCCCCAGACAAAAAATAGGAGGGAACTTGCAATTAATTAAGCACCTATTCTTTTCAGAGATCACTTCTGAAGCTCAGTAGCTGAACTAAATAAACTAAAAGGGAATTGTAATGAAAGAAAAGAAAATATGCTTCTGATAAAGCTTATGATTGTTAGTTAAATAGAAACTGAATCCACACTACAGCACTGAGGTAAACGGCAAAACCTACCCAGAAAAATAAGCCCCCTGCTCCCTCAGTTCTGAAATTAGGTGTCCAAGGCCAGGGTCTCAATCTTAATGCTAACATTAATTCAATCAGAACTCTGAAGGTATCACACAGCCTCAATGTGCTTATTTGTGAAGTGGATTCTGTGAGTTTGGTTTCAAATCCCCATGGAGTGTTCTGAGGATGAAACAAGATCAGGTAAATGGATTTTGAAAGCTCTGATGGATCATAATAATGCAATGGATAAAAGAACAGCCTGGAAATTTCAGGTTAGAGACTAGAAATATGTTTTTTTAACTAATAATTATTATTTCAATTAATCTCACATCATTTGGATAATGACTGTCTAGTTTGTCCCCTTACTCTGACTATGTCTGCACAAGCAAAATTAAATGGAGCCACAGATATACTTGCTACTCAGAAATTGTAAGTAGGTTCCTGATCGATTGACAATGCCTGCCTGAACCCATCTGTTGAGAAGTTGGAAGCCACATCTGGAAGTGGCATCAATTAGTGTTGTCTGCCATGGTCATAGAATTGAGGTAGGAAAGACCTGCACACCAGCTATTAATCTTCTCTACCCTACTTCTATTAATTAAGTCCTATTATTCAGATAATTACATATTTCAGATTTAAGACCACTTAGGCAGGCATTCACTGCCCTCTTCTGTGAATTAAATCTCTTTTCACTTTCTGGCCAAAATGCTCAATACTCTCTTTCATGTATTGTTTTTCAAACCACACAGGTCTCTTATCCTCTTCCTATACCCTGTATTCTCATGATGTCCACTGTTTGAGTCCTGCTTTTATTAATATTAACTATTTGTGAAGTGGTTATGGTATGCCAGGCATTTTCCCCAGTGCTTTACACATACCATCTCATTTAATTCTAGAAGAGTAATAAAAATATATTATCATCTTCATTTTTACATATGAGAAAACTGAGACTTACACAAGTTATGTAACTTGTCCCAAAGAACATCTATATATGCCGAAACCGGTTTGGCTCAGTGGATAGAGCATCGGCCTGCGGACTGAGGGGTCCCAGGTTCGATTCCGGTTAGGGGCATGTACCTGGGTTGCGGGCACATCCCCAGTGGGAGATGTGCAGGAGGCAGCTGATCGATGTTTCTCTCTCATCGATGTTTCTAACTCTCTATCTCTCTCCCTTCCTCTCTGTGAAAAATCAATAAAATATATTAAAAAAAAAAAAAGAACATCTATATATATAAAAACCTAAGCAACTGAACAACCAAACAACCATTTGACTGGTAGCTCTGATGCTCACTGACCACCAGGGGGCAGACGCTCAACGCAGGAGCTGCCCCCCAGTGGTCAGTATGCTCCCATTGTGGGAACACTGCCCAGCTGATCCATGGGTGCCAGAAGCCAGGCTCACGGCTGGCAAGAGCAGCTGCAGCTGCACAAGCCTTTCCAGCCTCAGTGGCAGTGCTACCAAGCAGCAGCAGTGGCAGGCATAGCAGGAGCCAGTATGTGTGGGAGTGGCCTGGTGCCTGGCCCAGACTTGGGCTCCTCCCCGGCCACCTGCTGTTTCGCGTACTGCTACATCCCTCGGGGGATATTGGGCCAAAACTGGCAGTCCGACATCCCCTGAGGGGTCCCGGATTGCGAGAGGGCGCAGGCCAGGGCAGGGGTGGGCAAACTTTTTGACTCGAGGGCCACAATGGGTTCTTAAACTGGACCGGAGGGCCGGAACAAAAGCATGGATGGAGTGTTTGTGTGAACTAATATAAATTCAAAGTAAACATCAATACATAAAAGGGTACGGTCTTTTATTTCAGTAGTTTTATTCATTTCAAACGGGCCGGATCTGGCCCGTGGGCCGTAGTTTGCCCACGGCTGGGCCAGGGTGAGGAACCCCACGAATCTGTGCACTGAGCCTCTAGTCAATAATAATTATCAGTCTAGAATCCCCTCCTTGCCTTGTCTAGTGGTCTAATTCTATCTAACTGGCACTTCCTCAATGAAGCCTTTCTTGATCTTCCCTGTCTCAAGGTTCCTTTCCTTTCAGTGACCACTACAACAATCCACCAGTTCTACATTCATAAAGTTATCCCATATAACCTTGAAATATTCAGATTGATTAAAAAATATTTATATACTAGGGGCCCGGTGCACGAAATTCGTGCACTGGGTGGGGGGGGGGGGAGTGTCCCTCAGCCCAGCCTGCCCCCTCTCACATACTGGGAGCCCTCAGGCGTTGACCCCCATCACCCTCTGATCGCCTGATCGGCCCCTTGCCCAGGCCTGATGCCTCTGCCAGAGGTGTCAGGCTTGGACAGGGGACCCCCATCTCCCCCCGATCACTGGCTCTGGCCCCCGCCCAGGCCTGAGGCCTCTGGCCCAGGAATCATGCCTGGGCAGGGGACCCCCCATCTCCCTCTGATCGCTTGCTCCACCCCCCCCCCCCCCCGCCCAAGCCTGACGCCTCTGACCCAGGCTTCAGGCCTGGGCAAGGGGACCATCATATCCCCCCAATACCCAGCTCCGCCCCCCACCCAGGCCTGATGCTTCGGCCCGAGGAGTTGACCCTCATCACCCTCCGATCACCAATCACCGAATCGGCCCCTTGACCAGGCCTGAGGCCTCCAGCAGAGGTGTCAGGCCTGGGCAGGGGACCCCCAGCTCCCCGTGGTTGCAGGCTCCGCCCCTGCCCAGGCCTAACGCCTCTGGCCTAGGCGTCCGGCCCAGGCAGCGGGGACCTGCAGTGGCAGCGGGAGCGGGGGGGGGGGCGCAATCGTGGGCTTCGCTTTAGGCCCAGGCAAGGGACCCCTAGCTCCTGGGACTGACAGCTTCGACCGTGTCCAGCTCCCATCGCTGGCTCCACCCCTACATCCTGCTATCACTGGCCAGGGCGGCAAAGGCGCCTGATTCTCTGATCATGGCGGCCCCAGGGCCACCTTTGCCCTGCCCCCCAGCTCTTAGCTCCCCCCTGGGTTTCTGATCACTGTCAGTGGCAGGGGGCTTCTTCCTGCTTTCCCTTTCGCCTCTCTGCATTGTGCCTACATATGCAAATTAGCCGCCATCTTGTTGGCAGTTAACTGCCAATCTTAGTTGGCAGTTAACTGCCAATCTTAGCTGGCAGTTAATTTGCATATAGCCCTGATTAGCCAATGAAAAGGTATCGCCGTACGCCAATTACCATTTTTCTCTTTTATTAGTGTAGATAGTGAGCCATGCTAGGCACTGGATATTCAGAGGGGACAAAGACAGTGTCTGCCATTGAGTAACTTACAAGCAGGCAAAGGGGAAGACATGTCAAAAGATGTAATAATATGGTATAGTATATGTAATCACTTATATACATGCACACACACACAATGTAGCTAAAATTCTTAGGGAAGGCAGTTAGGAGGATGTGACATCTGAGCTGAGTATGACAAGAAAAAATATTCAGCTTTTAGCTTTCAGGCTTGAGCAAATGGGTCAAAGATAGTATTTACAGAGTAGGATAGGAGAGGGCCAGCTCCTAATTTTATTATAGGACATGTTGAATATTTGTGAGATATTTAAATGTTTCTGTCTTTTTTATTTGAACATGCCCAGGTGAGAAGTCTGAGGAAGTTAGTTTAGGAATTAGCACTTAAAAGAAGAAAGTAGATGGCCTTACCTCATCACCAGCAAAAGGTTAAGGTAATATTATTCACTTTTGTTTAACACATTTCTCCTTTTGATGAAGGTATAAGCTCCATGACCTGCCTCCTTCCACCAGGAGTCTCTTCTCTGCCTCCTCCAAGGGTCTTATCTGAGCCTCTGCCTGACTTGGGCATTAGCACTACAGGCAAAGTCAATGAGGGGTGGCAGAACAGAACCCCGTAAAACATTAGCATTTAAGGGTCAGGCAGAGGCACGTGAGCCTACAAAGGACAAAGAAGGTGAACCTAGTGTGGAATGAAGAAAACCAGAGAGAGTTGTCATGGAAACAAGGTAGAGAGCAACAGAAGAAGGAAGTAGTCAATGGACTACTGTGAAATGGCCAAGACAGGTAAGAATATACATATATATGAATTCAGATATATAGGTACATAGGCTTCCTCAGGGAGAAAGAATATGATACCAGACATAAGCATGGAAATGCAATAAACAATGACAATCATAACAAACAATCCTATATAATAAAGATGTAATATGCAAGTGATCGTTACCTAATGACCAACCGCATAAGGACCAGATCACGATCAGCAGGAGGGTGGGGCAGCCAGCTACAAGCCTGTGGCAGAGGGCTACAGGAGGGGGCAGGGCAGCAAGCTATGATGGGAGGCGGGGGGAGGGTGGGTGGGGAGAGCTACAGGAGGGCCACAGCCAGCTACTGGTGCATGGATTCGTGCACAGGACTACTAGTCTACACTAATAAAAGAGAAAAATGGTAATTGGCGTACGGCGATACCTTTTTCATTGGCTAATCAGGGCTATATGCAAATTAACTGCCAACTAAGATTGGCAGTTAACTGCCAACTAAGATTGGCAGTTAACTGCCAACTAAGATTGGCAGTTAACTGCCAACTAAGATTGGCAGTTAACTGCCAACAAGATGGCGGCTAATTTGCATATGTAGGCACAATGCAGAGAGGCGAAAGGGAAAGCAGGAAGAAGCTCCCTGCCACTGACAGTGATCAGAAACCCAGGGGGGAGCTAAGAGCTGGGGGGCAGGGCAAAGGCGGCCCCAGGGCCCCCTTTGCCCTGCCCCCCAGCCATGATCGGAGAATCAGGCGCTTTTGCCGCCCTGGCCAGTGATAGCAGGAAGTAGGGGTGGAGCCAGCGATGGGAGCTGGACACGGTCGAAGCTGGCAGTCCCAGGAGCTAGGGGTCCCTTGCCTGGGCCTAAAGCGAAGCCCACGATCGCGGCGCCCCCCGCTGCCACTGCAGGTCCCCGCTGCCCGGGCCGGATGCCTAGGCCAGAGGTGTCAGGCCTGGGCAGGGGCGGAGCCTGCAACCACGGGAAGCTGGGGGTCCCCTGCCCAGGCCTGACACCTCTGCTGGAGGCCTCAGGCCTGGTCAAGGGGCCGATCCGGTGATTGGTGATCAGAGGGTGATGAAGGTCAACTCCTCTGGCTGAGGCATCAGGCCTGGGCGGGGGGCGGAGCTGGGTATTGGGGGGATATGATGGTCCCCTTGCCCAGGCCTGAAGCCTGGGTCAGAGGTGTCAGGCTTGGGCGGGGGGTGGAACAAGCGATCAGAGGGAGATGGGGGTCCCCTGCCCAGGCATGATTCCTGGGCCAGAGGCCTCAGGCCTGGGCGGGGGCCAGAGCCAGTGATCGGGGGGAGATGGGGGTCCCCTGTCCAAGCCTGACACCTCTGGCAGAGGCATCAGGCCTGGGCAAGGGGCCGATCAGGCGATCAGAGGGTGATGGGGGTCAACGCCTGAGGGCTCCCAGTATGTGAGAGGGGGCAGGCTGGGCTGAGGGACACTCCCCCCCCCACACACACCCAGTGCACGAATTTTGTGCACCGGGCCCCTAGTATTAATATAATAAACAAAAATTTAAGAATGTTTGTGGTGTTAAAAGGATATGTACAGTTAAAAAATTTAAAACTTTCTGGTTTTTCTAGTAGTGGGTAAGTTGTGTGTATTGATTTCCAAATTTTTAACCAACTTTGCTGAGGAGGTTTTTTTGGTACATGTGTGAAGGAAGGAGGGAAGTGGAAGGGAGGAAGGTGGAAAGAGGGAGAGAATTTATAGGCTCATTCCACAATGTTGTAGATATTTAAAGGGACAAGAACAACTAAGATTTTATTTAAAGAGAACAAATTTGGAAGACTTATTCTCTAAGTATCATAGTATATTATAAAGTAACAGTAATAATGACAAAACTATATTAGCACAAGTATAGAAATAAAGAGACCAATGAAATAAATGGAGTCCAAAATAAATAAAAAGAGTCCAAAAATAGACACTTATATGTATGGTCACATGACTGATGACAAAGGTAACTATAGTAAAGTAGGAAAGCCATGGTCTTTTCAATAAATTATGCTAGATGAACTGGATATCCACTTGAAAAAAATCTTAAGTTCTATTTTCTACTGCATACAAAAATTAATTCTAGATAGAGTGTTAATCTAAACAGAAAAAGTAAGACAATAAGCTTGTAGAAGATATCATAGGAGATTATCTTTATGACCATGAGGGAAAAAGACCTGGCAGGTGGGTAGAGGCTGGGAGGAGGGAGATAAAGGGGGGCAGGATGGGAGATATTTGTAATACTATCAACAATAAAACCTATATTTTAAAAAAGAAAGATTTCTTATACAGGAATATTTCAAATTTAAGTTCTTCTCTTATCAGAAAACAAAACAGCATAGAGAGTATGAAATTCAAGCAAAAACAGTGGGTAAATATGTTTGTAATACATTTATCTAACAAGGACTCATAATACATTAAAACTTCTAAAAATTAATTAAAAATAGAAAAAAAATGGACAAATAGACATTTCTCCAAAGAGATATCCAAATTACTAATAAACATATGGAAAAAGCTCAACTTCATTATTTACTAAGGAAATTCAAATTAAAACCACAGTGAGATACTATTTCATATCAGCCAAAAAGGCTAACATGAAAAAAACAAAACTAGTTGGCAGGGATGTGGTACAGCTGGAACCCCATACACTGCTTTTCCAGAACAACCATTTTTGGGGAACACTTTGGTAATATATATTTCTGGTAATAATATATTTTATTTTTAAAAATATATCTTTATTGATTTCAGAGAGGAAGGAAGAGGGAGAGAGAAACTTCAATGATGAGACAGAATCACTTATTGGCTGCCTCCTGCATGCCCCATACTGGGGATTGAGCCTGCAACCTGGGCATGTGCCCTCACCAGGAATTGAACCATGACCTCCTAGTTCATAGTCAATGCTCAACCACTAAGTCAAGCCAGCCGGGTGATAATACATATTGTATTTTATTTATTTTTTTTAAATATTTTTATTGGTTTTTAGAGAGAAAGACAGAGAGAGAGAGAGAGAGAGAGAGAGAGAGAGAGAGAGACAGAGACAGAGACAGAGAGAGAGAGGAAAGAGGAACATCATTGATCGGCTGCCTTCTGCACACCCCATACTAGGGATGGAGCCCAAAACCCTGGCATGTGCCCTGACCAGGAATCGAATCAGCAACCTCTTGGTTCCTGGGTTGACAATCAACCGCTGAGCCACACGGGCCGGGCCCGTAATTCATATTTTAAAGTGAAAGTGCATAACCTATTATCTTCATAAATACATACTCAACAAAATGCTTAAATGTGTGCACCAAAGGATACAAAAGATTATTCACAGCAACATTAATCCTAGTAGCCAAAACTAAAAACAACACAAATGCCAAATGTCCATCAATAGAATAGATTTAAAAACTGTGGTATATTCATACAAGGGTCATATCCAGAAATGAAAATAAAGATTACTATACCCAACAGAGATCAATCTCAAATATAATATTAAGCAAAGGAAGCCAGATCTGAAGGAGTACATTCTGTGTGTTTCCCTTTTTTATAAAGTTCAAGACAGATAAAACTAATATTGCATGAAAACAAAATTGTGAACTATAGAGAATACTGACTGGGCTTAAGGGTTTTCTGGGATGCTGGTAATATTCTACATTCTGGTGTGAGTGCTGGTTTCATAAGTGTATTTATGATGCTGTCCATTATGATCTATGTGCCTTTATGAATATACAGGGTGGGGCAAAAGTGAGTTTGATGAACTTGCCTAGGAAAAGGAGAGTGAAAACCTTGCCAACCAGCAATATTTACACCTGACCAGAGGAGGAGACCTTCAGTGGAGGCTTTAGTAATACCATTATGATTAGCTAGTTATTAATAATAGAAAAAAACCAAAGGAAAAGCTAAACTTTATAGGCATGTCCCCTGAAAAACATTGCGGGGAGGGGCTGAACAAAGGGAAGACAGCCATAAGCTCGATGAAGTTGGGATAGCATAGGGAAGACACTTGCCTGTCAATCACACCCGGGGACAGAGATGGTTGGCCAGAATGGACATGGCCACTATAAGCTTATGAAGATTTGTGATACTTAATTCCCTGAACAGAAAAGCTCCCTCTCTTATGCTCTGGGTTCCTGTTGGCACTCTTGGCTCATGCTTGGCTTCCTGGCATTCTCCCGTGGGGCCCACAGCCATCCGGACGCCCACACATAATGTACTAATGGATTGCAGCTAGCCTAATGCTGTACTGGACCCTGCTCCAACATGAAAAGGTAACCTTGGACACTTGCTCTGATTTTAGTTCTACTGAAATCCCAGCTATACTTCTTGTATGACTGGACTAAGAGAAACAGGACTTTAGAAACACGAGATTTAACTCCATGCAAATAAAAATCACTTCTTCTGCATGGGAGTTTCAGAAAATTCCTTTTCTCAGAAAATTGTAGAAAGCCCTCCCTCAGCAACACCCAATGGGGAAGAGGATCCCCCTTTTTATTTGATAACATTAGGAAAATTACAGTGAAAACCTAGCTATCCATTTCTTACCAGTATATTCTCTCTGACTCATTTTGGCTTTCAGCTGGGGAACCTAGAGCAATGCTTTCATTCACTTATTCACACACCAATTCAACAAATACTTTGGACACTGACCCTGTGCTAATCGCTGTGCCAAACTCTGGCTATATAACAAAAACCAACAACAAGTGAGTGTTGCTTTGGAGGAACTGCATGCTTTGCACCTCATATATTAAACTATTGTGGGTAAGCAAATTAATGAATGAATAAACATAAAGGGATATTTGAGGATTGGATGACTGGTTAATAATAATTTTTATTGATGATCTGTGGACATAACCAGAGGCTCCCTGAAACCAAATATAAAAGTTTAGTTTTCTGTACTAGAATTGGATTTTGTAATCCCTGGTTCCCTTATTGGGCTACAAGATGCATCTTGATGTAATTCTTCAAATTCTGACTAGTTTTGTTCCTTGTGGCATCTTCAAAATATGAAACATCAAAATGTCTAATTAGAAGAAAATGGATGAAACACACAGTACAAACTAAATCTCATACAGTAGCTCTCTGTATTCCTCTCTCTTCCCATAGAAATATCAGTTATGAAATGAAAGTGTGTGAAGTTGAGCTATGTGAATACAAATATGGAAAACTACAATGAAATCCTAGCTACTCATTTTTTACCAGGATATTTTGCTTTACTTATTTGGAGAGAAACACATATTCCTGTATTTCCCAAGCTCATGACTATTTAAAAACTCCTTTGAAATGTCCCCCCCCTCCCCAGAATATTCAGAGAGTGATGTGTTATCATTTGTGTTTATGTCTTCAGACAGGAACAGTAATCTGCATGGGTCTTGCTCAGAGGTGAAAGAAATATACAAGGAAGATGCAATCATCATCATCATCATTATGCTATGGGGCTTACAAATTACCTTACCATCTTTATATCACTTTCATCACCATTATTTCTTTCATTGCTTATATGACACTATTAGGAGTGTATTTTTATCTTTACACACACACACACACACACACACACACACACAAACACACAGACAAAGGCCTACCATTGAGAGATGTGAGATATTGGGCCCAAGGTCACATTAGTAAGTGGCATAGACAGCACTAGAATCCATAATTTTTTGTCTTCAAATCCAGGTGTTTTTTTTCCTACTTACCCAATGTATTAGAAATTTGCCACAGACTGGGTTTTCTGGGAAGTATCCTTGGAATTAACACCTGTAAAAGGGAAGGGGTGGGATAGAAACAGGATTCAGAAGAGAGAAGTTGAGCTGTGAAGCAATCCCAATGACCTCCTTGGCCAATCCACAGGGAAGTCAGGAACTAAAACAGCCCACATTGTCCTAAAATGGACAGGTCTAAATCCCAACCTTGAACAGTCATCCCAGTCCTCTCCTTCTGGAACTCCACTTATATTAAGTCTTTTCACTGTGTCTCCATGTTCCTTCTGCTCTGTATTTTCATCCTCTTGTCTGTGTTTCAGGCTAGATTATTTTCTTTTGACCCTCCTTCCACTTCTCTACTCTACCAAATAAACTGCTAAATTTACCTATTGTGTTAAATTGAAATATAGTTTTTCTTCTCTTTTGTATATATCTAGCCTTTTTGCAGATATGAGTTTTCCATGGAAATTCTCTGTCTTGTCATTTAAAATCTTGGGGCATATTAGTTAGTTATTTTAAAATCATAATTATTAATATGTGAATCTCTGTGGTCTCATTATGATCTTGAAGTCATTGGTCAATTTTTGTCTTTTTGACACCCAGTGATTTTTTAAAAAAATTTTCAAATCCCAGAGGCCTCTGAAGCTGTGGATAATGTAGTCTGTCTCCAGAAATTTGCTTCTGCTCCTAGCAGGCAGTTTGAGTAGGGACAGATCATTTTAACATGATTATGGGTTTAGTTTCTTTAAAGGCAGACTTCCATCTTTTATAGGGGTTAATTTATTTCTGGTTCACCCGTACTATTAGAATAAGCTCACAATTTAAAACCTGGAGTATTTTCTAGGGAACTTCTGCTTGATGGGCTTTGAACTACAATTTGTCTCTCCTCCCACCCCCCCTCAGCTCCACAAAACTCCCAAAAGTTCTACTCAGCTTTTTAGTCTTTGATGGGCAGTTTTTAATTGGTTAATGCCTTGAAAAACATGGTACTGAATGTCAGTTTTAGCTGAGTTCCTCTTCTCCCTGGGACTTATCCCTCGAATGCTCACTGCCTTAGTACTTCTTCAATATATTTAAACTGATTTTTTGGGTATACTTTTCTGGTATTCTCAGGGGAAGTCATTGTTTCAAACAAGAACATTGCTGGAAGTAGAAACCTCCACCTATAAATCTGAATCTATTTTATACTAGAAGGACAAATCAGTATAACGCAGTGGGTAAAAGCTCACACTCCAGAGTCAGATCGCCCCAGGTTTGCATCTGAGTGCCACCATTTATTAACTGTGTCACTGCTCTAGTAACCTGGACTTTTTGAGCCTTTTCCTGTAACTATAACATGGGAAATTGATTAGTGTATAACATATATTTAGTGTGCAATAAGCATTGCTTGGCATCATAATCACTTGAATTCTAATACTTACTGCTCCTATTTTTACCACTTTACTACCATGAAACAGTAAAGATTAAGTCTCTTCACATGCAATACTTTGTACTCTATAAGAACTCCTTTAGCTATTACTATACTAACCTACCCACTTTCAATTTCAGACAAACTGATTTTTAGATCATCTGAGTGACTTAGTCAGAGATTACACTACTAATAAGTGGTAGATCTGACATTTACACACTAGTTCCTTTGATCCCAAATTATGAGTTGTTTTTATAAAGTTTTTATAAAGAGCAGTAATGATATTTAGGATATGTCTGGCTTAATGTTGATGTGGCCTAGACACATGCCATATTTAGATTCAATATTTAAAGATTACCGAATTTTATACCATAATTCCATAAATGGGGAAATCAAGGCTTAGAGGGGAACAGGTTTTTGTCTTGTTCACACAGCTCAAAATGGGCAGAGTTAATGGAGCTAGAGCAAAGCCCGCAGGCTTTTCTCCACTTCCGATAGCTCCTTCCACGGCAAAAATATTTGCCTAGCAATAGCTGTGATTTTGACCCTGAAATGTTAGTAGTAGCACTACATTCTCCCCCTTCATAAAGTGGAAAAGGAACAGAGAGGTGATCTTATCCCTCATGCTAATGCCTTATTATTATATTACACCAGCTTAAGGATTTTATCATGAAATTTAAAAATTTAAGGCAGCATTATCTGCTCAGCCAGGAGGCAAAGTCAAGATGAATGTTTATGATGTGTTCAATTCAATTACTGGTTTATTGTGTGTGATCTGGGCTATTATAAATCAATTCAAGTACAGGTTTCCCCTGCTATCGGAAACTAGAACCTTTCTATGAAACCTGAACCTTTCTATGAAACCTATCCTAAGCTAAAATGGCATAAAGCGAAAGGTGCCCCTCGCTTTCTGAAAGTTTGCATTTAGGCCACTTGGCTTTTATGAAAGACCTACATTAGGACCTGTTTTCCCTAACTGGAAAAAATCTAGAGAGGTTTTATACCTTTATAGAAACAGTTGTTACCCTATTAATGTAGATCTTTTGTAAAAGCCAAGTGGTGTAATGTGAACCTTCAGAAAGCAGGAGATACCTGGCGATAATATCAATTTCTCAAATAGCCTTAGAGTTTTATGTGTTGTGTTTTTGCTTTTCAATTTCATGGAGTATGCAGTAACTCTCCATGGAACAAATAATATCAACCTTTATTAGAAATACAAACTGCCTTTGGGTAGTTACATGTTAAAATAATATTGTGGCCTTATTAAACTTTGTTGAATCATTTATTAAGAAAACAATTACTGGGTGCCTGAAATCCTAAGGGAGAAACTTTTTAAAAAAATTTATCTTTATTGTTGAAAGTATTACAGATGTCTTCGTTTCTCCCCCCTCCCCCCCCATTGATCCCTTCTAGCCCACATCAACCCACTCCCCACCCCAGGCCTTCATCACACTATTGTCTGTGTCCATGGGTTATGCGTATATGCATATAAATTCTTTGTTAATCTCTTCCCACCCACCCTTCCTTCCCTCTGAGATTTGACAGTCTGTTCCATAGGATCAGTCACATGTTCACTCCTAGACAACAATTCTGGCTATTTGAGAGGATCATGTGAAAGGATGCCTACTTCTACAGCAAGCATATCAAACTCATGGCCGGTGGGCTGCATGCCCCAAGGCCACAAGTTTGGCATGCTTGTTCTCAACCTGTGGGTCGTGACCACTTTGGGGGTCGAATGACCCTTTCACAGGGGTCACCTAAGACCATTGGAAAACACATATATAATTACATATTGTTTTTATGATTAATCACTATGCTTTAATTATGTTCAATTTGTAACAATGAAAATACATCCTGCATATCAGATATTTACATTACAATTCGTAACAGTAGCAAAATTACAGTTATGAAGTAGCAATGAAAATAATTTTATGGTTGGGGGTCACCACAACATGAGGAACTGTATGAAAGGGTCTCGGTATTAGGAAGGTTGAGAACCACTGCTCTACAGGAATCTTATGAGTGATGTTTGAAAAAAGACCTTTTTTCCAAAAGAATCTTTTGTTTTGGAGGGACAGAATAGCTTGGCATAAAAGCAATAGGTCTCCCATAGAACTGAACTACTCTCTGCATCTCATTTTGTGCTGAGTCATCCAAGTTGCTGATGGGAAGAACAATATAGTTGAAGTTAATGGAATCCTAGATGAAAGGAACATTTTTAGTCTTTATCCTAATGGGTATTGTCTTGCATCTGTCGCCATCTTCTTTTTTAAGCCATTTCCTTTTTTCCTTCTTTTTCTCTCCGAATCAAAAACATTTTTTTCCCTAAGTGCACACACCTGTAGAGTGAATTATTTTTTAAAAATCTGGTAACAGACCCTTTTCTTCTGAGTAGTATTCTTTTCTCAATTTCAACTTGGATCTAGTTTGTGAATGAAACTGGGCCATCCTGACCTTCGATTATTCACCTCTCCTCCCTTCATCATTTGCTGCAGCTTTAACTCATAGACTCTAAATTTAGTAAACACTGTCTTTGATGACTTCCTACCTTCTCTCTGTTCCCTTCCGCTTCAAGTCTCTACTTCACTTTTCAACCCCTTCTTCAAAAACTTACCATTATTGTAATCATCACATCAATTGTCATATTGCAAAGGATTAAACAATTCACTCTAAGTTGAAAATTTAAAGTATTGATTCAACATAAGATTTGGATTTACAAAGACAGTCAGAAACTACAAATCTTATCTCCAAAGATTAAATAACTGATTTGGGGGGTAGAGGTAGGTATTTGGGATGAATGATCCTTCTTAGTTCCCCTAAAATATTATCGAATTTGCCCCCAGGAAAGTATGACTCATGTCATGTCAAAGAGGAAATAGTAACTTTCCAGACTATCAACTGGACAAACAATAAGTCCATATGTATGTACTTTTGCCCTAAATATTCTGTGGAAAGGATATATTGCCTTTTGTCTTTTAGGAGAAGCTTGTCTTATCCCAAAGGACACAATTTCTCAAGGTAAAAACCAACAAGAGGTTAGGCTGACACACTGAAAAAAGTGAGGTTATGATATCTGAGGCCTTTTAAAAAAAATAACAACTTTACTGAGATATAATTCACATACCATACAATTTATAAAATTGTATAATTCAACGACATTTAGTATATTCACAGGGTTGTGCAATCATCACCACAACATTCATTAGAACATTTTCATCATCCCATAAAGATACTTTGTATCCATTAGCAGTCACTCTCCAATCCCCATTCTTTGAAAATTAGTCCCTGTAGGAAGTTCTAATGGTGAACACTGTATGTCTCACACTTGTTCACTTATTTTAGAGGACCAGGAGCCTGAGAAGGGACTCTCGTACACACTCCACCAATGGCATTCTTTGCAGGGCTGGATTGGACATTGGTAGTTTGAAACACAGGTACACTGAATTGCTGGGTGGAGTGTGATCACTCAATGTGCATCTGAGCTCAGCCCAGACCCTGGTGCCCTGACTCCCAGCTTACGGCTTTTTCTACCATCACTCCGCTTTCTTTGGAATAAACTTTTAAAGCTGTGGGAAATGCTTCCTCCAAATCCAACACCAAATTCCTCCCCAACCTGTTGAACAATGCCTAATATTTCTTTCCTGGAAATCCTCACCCTTCTTTGTAGAAAATGGGGCACATAGAGAAAAGAGGCCAAAATGCACAACAGAATACAATGAGTTACATTCTGGGCCTCCATAGAAACATCGGAGGCTTAGGCCTGAGAAGGATAAAAGGACAACCAGCAATCCTTGGGAGGCACTGACGCTTTCCGACTTCCCACTGACCAAGGCCTGCTCTGAGGCAAGCGGCAGAAACTGGATTATTTCCAGGATGAATTGCTCTGAGGCTCAGTAACAGTCTTCAGTGCTTCAGTGAATTTGACCAGGTAGAAAAAAAACAGTCCTTGTTTGTCTTTCTTGCTAAAAAATTACTGAATAGGCTGCCAAGTTCTTCAGGTGTGAAACCAACATAGCATCACTGAAAAAGGTATACATGAGTAAAAGTTGAGGTCCAAGGGTACTGCTTTGGGACAGAGAAGTCAGACTGATGCATCATTTCCATTGGAATAACATGAAGCTCTATGGTTACTTTTGCATTAAAAGAACAAGTCTGTTTTGTCTGATTCTTTGAAAATATCTTGCCTTAGGAAGAGAGTGTAATGGGAAAGGTATAATCTTGGGCATATCAAACAACAAACATACATCATGGCCTTGGAAAATGTATTTCTTCTAATAAGTTGATATTATCCTTCTGATTACATTATGCATCATGGAACTGGTTTCAAGAATAGATGATAAGATGTCCCTACAATTGTGTAATAGTGCCTCAAACACAGCAATATTATGACTATTATTGAGTCCTCCTGCCACAATATATCCTCATGTTCTCTCTCTTCAATCCTATTCTCAAAGAGAGTGAAAACTTAGTTTATGCCAAAGGGATAGTGATGAGAGGGGATTAATATTTACCCCCTCACAATGACATTTGCAATCACCTAGGATAGTAAAAGACATAAATGAAATATTTATCCAATGGTGGAATTCAGCTGTAAGTCAACCACTGGAGAAGCTATTTAGGGAAATGTGATGGGCTCTCAAATCAATATAGTAAAGAGAGTGCCTCCTTTCTTGATGTATAAAAGTACTCCAAAGGCTTACAGTAAATGTATTTGCTCCAGACATCAGCTCCAGTGTGAGAGACTCCAAGATGAGTCTTCATAATGACAAAGTTCCAACATCTGTATCCGTCATGAGTTACAGGCAGGCTCTAGGTAAGAAATAGAAGTTTGTGGGACTCAGTTTTTCTGTCTGTCAAATGAGTTTAACTGGCTCACTCCCAAATAAGTGGGGATATGTAACTCTCCACCAAGTTTAGAGTACTGGATGCCAGGGCTGGATATGAGGATAGAATTTTCCTATATGTAAGAAATGAACTGCTATGGACACTAAGCTATCACAAGAACTCTATATCTTGCTGCTCATTTCAAAGAGTTGTTCTGCAATTCAAATGAGACAATCTGTGTGGTGATACTCTGAATGTCAGAAGTATTATTATTGCAAATTTATGAGAAACTTTTGTTTTTACACCAGAGGGAGAAAAATGCCTTCACCATTAAAGTATAAACCATATTTCACAGCTATTTGATGCATTCAGAATTTAAAGTTAACATAAGACAAATAAATTAGTTATACTATAGTTATGCGTCATCAAATCTGAGAACAGAGAGAGCACATTGTGTTTACAGATCAGAGTCCTGTGTTGGAGACCTAGTGATCCCACTTAGCAATTACGTGGCCTCAGGCAAGTAGTATAACCTTAGTTGTACCATCTGGGGAAAGAACAAGTGTAATTATGCCTGGCTTAGAAATATCAGCAGAATCTTGCTAGGATTAAACTAGAGATTGCAATGTAAAAGCACTTTGCCAATGAAAATGTACTGTGTAAATGTAATAATGGGTAAAACTTAAATCTTGAAATAGCACCTTTTATAAATGTCACCAGGCTCAAACTCACCAGCAATTTTTGCCCTGGCATTGAAGATGACATCCTTCTGATAAATCTACTTCATGTCCATCCCCAAACATTTAAACACACACACATGCACGCACGCACGCATGCACGCACGCACGCACGCACGCACGCAGGCATCTCAATCTGTCAAAAAGTCAGATTGGTCCTCAGAGAACAAGTGGATGAAATCCATGAGTGGGCTAGACTTAACCCTTCTGATCCATTGCTATGGAGGATACACAAGGAGCTTTGTCCTTCTCCTGGAAATTACTAAGCTCCTGTGAGCATACCTGGGATAGAGTACTCTGACTGGCTGATTTCATCCTGAGGCTATGATAACACTGAGGGCACCTGGAAAGGCAGCAGGACAATATCGAAAGATTGCTGCCTTCTCTATTATTAAGAACAAGCTCTTCTCAGCTGACATTCTGCAGTAGGAGAAAAACAAGTGGCATTCAAAGGTGCACAACAAAGTGTTTGATTGGAACACTGATACTGCATGTGCCTTCCCAGAGCTGCCATCCTGATGACCCATGCCCTCACCCTTTTGGGGCATGGGCATTTGCAGTGAAAACCAAGTTGCCAGCTTGGCTCATCCATCATGATCTATCATATGGCAACATTTAGGACTGTATTTAAATGTCTCCGATAAATTAATAATTAAAAAAACACATACCCTGCAGCCTGGTTGGTGTGGCTTAGTGGTTGAATGTTGACCTATAAACCAAGAGGTCATGGTTCCATTCCCGGTCAGGACACATGCCGGGGTTGTGGGCTTGATCCCCAGTGTGGGGCATTCAGGAGGCAGCCAAACAATGATTCATTCTCATCAATGATGTTTCTATCTCTGTCTCCTTCTCCCTTCCTCTCTGAAATCAACAAGAATGTATTTTAAGAAACCTGCAGAAAAATGTTCCCCAAGTTTAATTAGGCTTTATTTATTTTGTTTCAATTTTTTATTATCATGGACAAATTTAGAATGAGGCAGAGGGTGTAGGGATTTGGTTCTGTACTAGATTGGGTCTTAATTTTATTTTTATTTTCATTGTGTGATTTTTAGTTTGCACAATGTGTGCAAGGGCATAATCTCAGATAATACAGTGGGGCCTTGACTTACGAGTTTAATTTGTTCCGAGACCGAGCTCGTTAAGGAGCTCATTAATTCAAATTACCCTATCAACTCAACGCAAAAAATCAGCCGAGAGACAGCTGGTATCTCAAAAAACTCGTTAGTCGGGACACTTGTAAGTCAAGGCCCCACTGTACAAAGAATCAAAGGAAAAAGAGGAAGCTTTCTTTACTATACTACTGTTTAAGATATAAGAAGTTTTTTAAAATAAGAACCAACAACAGACTCATATAAGAAATTACAGTTAAAGTTAAAAGCCAAAATAAAATATAATTTTAATTAGATCCAGACATGGAAAAACAGTCCTTAATAGATCAGTTCAATTTTAGTAAGAGTGTGCATTCTGACCAATTAGTATAAAAGGAGATTTCAAACAAATTACTAATTATATTTTTATGGATAACTAATAGTAGCTAAAGTAGAAAGGTGCAAAATTACAGCAGAATAGAGTTAAAGAGCGATCTATTATTTATCAGGCATCTAGAGCAAATGCCTAGATACTAGTAAAAGTAAATTATGGTATTTATTACTAGATCTATTTAATATTCATTGCATCACTAACAAAGTTCATTTTATTTAGGTGTTTATAGCTACATAATTTATCTTTGTTTGAAGTGATAGAAATACAGTCCTTTCAACAAGGGATCCAAGAACACCCAATAGGAAAAGGATAGTGTATTTAACAAATGGTTCTGGGAAAACTGGAAGAACACAAACAGAATAATGACACTGGTTCTTATCTCACATCACTCACAAAAATTAACTTGAAATGCATCAAAGACTAACACAGAAGACCTAATACCATTAGGTCTTGTAGCCAAAACTCCTACAAGAAAACATAGAGAAGAAGCTCCTCAATATTGGTCTTGGCAATCATTTATTTGGACATAATGCAAAGAGCACAAACAACAAAAGCTAAACTTAACAAATGGGACTACTTCAAACTCAATGGCTTCTGCAGAGCAAAAAAAAACAAAAACAAAAAACACCTAACACAATGAAAAGACAATCTAAAAATGGGAAAAAATGTTGCAAACCATATATCAGATAAGGGTTTATATCCAAAAAGAAGGGGGGGGGGGGGTGTTCCTTGCTTGTAACTATAACCACTTAGCTTAGCCTTCAAGGCAGAAGTTCAGTACAATGCATAGTGCACCAAACAAAAAGTGCAGTTAACACTACAAAAAGAATATAGCATGGTCCACATTCTCAAGAAACTTAAAATATTGTTTCAGAGACCAATATGACCCATTAAAACTAAAGGGAGAATGAAAAGAAGGAGGGAAGGAAAGAAGGAAAGAAGGAAGGAAGGGAAAGAAAAGAAGGAAGAGAGAATCAACCCATAATTATCATCCCATAAAATAAAAGGAAACATGGGAGAATAGATAATAATCTAGTTACTGAGGATTTAGGCAAGTTATTTCCTCTCACTGGGCAGCAATTCTCCAATTTTAACATAAGGAAATTAGATCATGTCAATGATTTCCAGGTTGTTATATTCTCACATCAGTGAAATTTCAAAAATTAAATTTAGATGACCAAGATAGAACCCTTAGCCTTCAGTTTTATCAGGTAAGAGCATTAAAAACAACTTCTACCTATCACTGTTATTTCCTTAAAATTTTCTTAACAGAAAAAAGGGACATAATCACAGAAAAAAGAATAGCTCTTCCCAAAATAGGACACTGCATTTGTTCATTTACTCAAAAGATAGATATTCAATGCCTGTTTGGCATTATGCTCTTCTGATGGCATAAATACTGTGGTGAGAAAGCACACATGTCCCAAGGAAGATGTGATGAAGATTAGGAAGTGACAACTGTTGCAATCCATACATTGTACAGATTTATTTATTCACTCTGCCATGGACTAGTGAAAACACGCAAACATCCATTCTTATATCAGAATTTTGAAATTACTGGTCCCGAGTACCAATAGTTCCCAGATCCTATGGTTAATAGGGTGCAGAGTCCCTACCATCCTATATAATAAAAGGCTAATATGCAAATTGACCAAAAGATGGAACAACCGGTCGCTATGACACATACTGACCACCAGGGGGCAGATGCTCAATGCAGGAGCTGCCCCCTGGTGGTCAGTGTGCTCCTACAGGGGGTGCACCCCTCAGCCAGAAGCCAGGCTCATAGCTCCAAGCTCAGCAAATGTGGCAGGAGCCTTTCCCACCTCCGCAGCAGCGCTAAGGATGTCCAACTGATGGCTTGGGCCTTGGGGAATGGCCTAAGCCATCAGTCAGACATCCCCCAAGGGCTCCCAGAATGAGAGAGGACACAGGGCAGGCTGAGGGACCTCCTGAGTGCACGAATTTCGTGCACCAGGCCTCTAGTTTATATATATATATAGACTGATATGCAAATAGACTGAACGGCAAAATAACCAAACAACTGGTTGCTATGATGTGCACTGACCACCAGGGGGCATGCGCAGAACATGGCAAGTGTCGGCAGCAGCTGGCAGGGCACGGAACATGGCGGGCATCGGCTGCGGTGGGATGGTAGAGGAGGTGAGCAGGGGTGCCAGACCAAGGTGGGCGCTGGTTGCTGTCATCAGGGTGAGCCTCTGGTGGTTACTGAAAATTCTTTGCTCCCACATGCTGCAGTCCTGCCAGGTGCTCACACCTGTTGTTGACGCTGGCCCACTTGCACCCACTGCCAGCACCCAGCGCCAGCCCTGATTCTCTACCTCCCCCTACTCCTGAGGGGCAGTTGGGGCTGGGAGCCTCTAACACCCACTGCCAGCAACAGCCCTGCTTGCACCTGCTGCCGGACCTGCCGCTCACACCCGCAGCCGGTGCCAGAGCCACCACTTGCACCCGCTGCCAGTGCCCAGTACTGGTCCTGATCGCTCGGTGCCGTCAGTGGGTGCAAGCAGCAGCTGCTGACCCTGATCACCCCTGAGAGCTTCTCCACTTCCCCCAGCTCCTGAGGGGTGATCAGGGGCAGTAGCCACCATGTGCACCTGCTGATAGTGCTGGCCCCACTCACACCTGCTGCTGGTTCTGGCCCCAATTGCTCCATGCCATCAGCAGGTACGAGCAGGGCCAGCACAGTCAGCACATAGGAGCGGGTGGTGGCAAGAGCGGGGCTGTCGGCAGACAGGGGACCAGGGGCTATAGCAGGAGGGGCTGGGCGGGGGCGTGAAGGATGGGCCAAGACCCGCCCCTGTGCCCACCACAGCCTCACAGCCCACATTTCCTTTCAAGTTGCATGAATTTGTGCACTGGGCCCCTAGCCCATTTATATAAAAGGCTAATATGCTAAGTGTCTCTATGATCATCCACTATGATTCGCACTGACCACCAGGGGGCAGAGAGTCAATGCAGGAGCTGCCGTGATGTGCTTTGGCTGGCACCACAAACCTGGTGCCAACAAACCAACACTCGGCTTTCCCCAAGTGGGACACAGGCCCTGTCACCACCCCAGAGCGACATCCCAGCAAATCACAGCCAATGCTGCTGAGACCTCATGGTGCAAAATGCGGCTCACAGTCCAGTCCAGAAACGGTCACTGTGGGTGCCTGGGTAATAACATCACATACCAATACCCAGCTTCCTCTCCCTAGCGACTAGCACTAGCCTCCTTGGAGTTTCTTCAGCCCAAGAATATGACTTGCTTTATAGCCAGGTGCAAACATTTTACACTTTAACCAAATGTCTGTGAAACATTTTCCCGTGCCTCGTCTCATTTGATTCTCACAGAAGTCCTGGAGTAGATAGATAGAAAAACTCAGTGGAATCCTATTTTTTTTTTCATTAGCTGGAAAACAGAGATTTAGAAACTTGACCCAACTGAAAAGAAGGCATGTGGATCATGAAAATGATTTCAGGTTTTCTCACTGTGCAGAATATAGTCAAACACTGCTACAGTTAAATATTTTACCATTTATTCTCCCTGCATGATCTATAATAATAATCTGCTTTGTGTTGATATTTACTGCTGTGTTGCTGACAATTACCTGAAAGAGAAGATGGGGAGCATCACTGGGCTGGAGAAAGTTTAGCTAAATCAGAAAGCAACTCCTGTTGTCATTTATCTATGTGATGAAGGCTCTGACAAGTTTATTTTGGGTTCCTTGATAATTACAGTGGGGCCTTGACTTACGAGTTTAATTCGTTCTGTGACGGAGCTCATAACTCAAATTACTTGTATGTCAAATCAATTTTCACCATTACAATGAATTGAATGCTGGGCTGATGTTGTGGCGTTCACTGTGACGTTCACTGCACCAACTAGCAGTGGGGTATCTGAAGCTGGCTCATAACCCGAATTTTAGCTCGCAACTCAAAGCAAAAAATCAGCCGAGAGATGGCTCATATCTCGAAAAACTCGTTAGTTGGGACACTCGTAAGTCAAGGCCCCACTGTATTTATAATAAAAGACAGTGAACAGATGATCTTCCATGGCTTTCAAAGAATCATTCCTGTAGCAATGAGATTGGCAGGATAAAGTTGTTGACCCTCACCCTAAAGTTCCTGTTCAATCAGGCCTACCATGCAAGATAAATGACTTTAGGAGAAATGCAAATGAATGTAACTGGAGAATATACTCAGGCCTACTACTAGGCTGACAGGATTGGCTGGGGGGAGGGTGAGAGGGAAGTGAAGTGGACTTGTAACATAACTAAGTATAAACAACACAACTCTTGTCAGCATTGAGTCATGAGAGGGATGACTAAATGATGCCCAGTTGTCATGGAGAAGCACAAAGTGAAAGAGAGTAATAATCATGATTAAGTGCAAAGACATGGTAATGAGGAAGGCATTGACACTGACTCAGGGGACATGGAGACCTTTGTTCTAGTTTTGATTCTGTTGCTAATTCACTGCAGAACATTGGGAACATCACCTGCCTTCTTTCTATTTCAGTTATCTCTTTGCTTTATGTACTGAATGGGTTTCATGATTCTGTTTCATGGAATGATGGGTAAATGGATGAATATACATACACACTCAGGAATCAATATAGTTGGCGATTGAGAGTGAAGATACTGTAGTCAAACAGATCAGGGTTCAAATACAGACCTACCACTCACCAGGCACATAGCTAAGCCATGTTATTAATCTCTGCCTAATTCTCTTAATTGATGATATAGGAATAAAAATAATACCAACATTATATGTTTTTTTTGTGATGATTACATAAAATATGCATGTGAATCACTTAGCTCAATGCCAGGTACCCAATGGTATTATTAATGTGGGCACTGCAGACTGGCCTTTCAGATCCATCATATCCCCAGCAGGCAGCAGCTGCAGCAAAGATAAAGTCTCTCTACCTTTTCTTCACCATCTGACTACACAAAATAACAAATCCAAAAGCCCGATTGAAGGAAGTGAACTCAGAATTATCATCAGATTGAAGTATGGTAGCAACCATTTCAGGTGGAAACTGTAGTTTAACTCTAACCCTGTGGTTTGGCTTAACAATAGAAAAGTTACTTTGATTTTCTGAATTGTATAAACCATCCCATTCGATTGAATGCCTTATCGATTGAATGACTATTCCATTGATTGTTATCATACTGGTCTTAGAGAGCACATTCTTCTGTACCTGGGAAACAGGACAGCACAATTACCCTAAATTGTTTTAGTGGCCACAGGTGGTGCGTTCCAGCTGACTTAGTGGTCCCGAGACCAGGACAGCACAATTACTCTAAATTGTCCTGACAACTCCGTGGTCGGGAGACCCAAGGGCTCTAGATAATGTGTTTCTATCAACTCAGTGATCCGGAGACCCAAAACTGTAATTTAGATAACATGCCTAAGTTTAACCCAGGTTACCCAAGGACTCTAGATAATGTATTTCTGTCAATTCAGTGACCCCAAGACCTGAAACTGTAATTAACATGCTTAATTCTGCTTCTGTAATCTGCTTTTTTGGGAGCCAGGTGCCACATTCCAAACCCTGGGATGTAATCAATACCTTTGTAATTTTTGCCTATATAAGTCTGGTTTTGCCATCATCTTATGGCTATGAGATTTGGGAATGCCCCCTCATAGTCCCGGATTGCAATAAATGTGACTCTTTAATTCGACTTCTTGAGGCGTCCTTCTGTGATTCGCGGGGTACATTACAACAAGATGTGAAAACTAGCAGCCAGCACATTTCCCTTGTGCATCAAAAATTACACGTATACGCAATAGGAGCGTCCACAAACTAGAAATCACAGTTTGCCACCTCGTTCCTGCCCCCTTGAGTTCCCTGGCTTCAGCAATGTAATTAAAGCAGAAGAGATGTCAAATGCCACAGGGCTAGGGAAAATGAACAAAGGCAGCCTCTGTTTCTCTTAAGGATAAATCCTTTCTGGCAGAAATCTGAATCAGTTCCAATGTTTCTCCTCTGGAAAGACAGGGCTGTTTTCACTATATTGAGTATTTCATCAAATGTTCCCAAAGTAAAAGAAATTCTATTTAACAAATATTGATTGCGTACCTATCATAAGTCAGGCACAGCACATGGACTGTGCAAGGAGGAGGTGTTTGTAAGATGACTACGACAATTCCCCCTGCTCTCCTTTCCCCTCACCACCTCTAGTTACAAACACATAATGCTTACAGAATTGAGAAGCATAGAATACCCTGCACAGTGGTCCTCCAAGTTTGTTCCCCCAACCAGCAGCATCAGCATCTCAGGGGATGGGGGGACCTGTTGGAAATGCACATTCTCAGGCAGCCCTACTTTCTATACAGAATCAATATTTGACCTTGAGGAAATGACTCAATGTTCTTGTGTCTCAGTTTCTCAAGTATAAAATGGGAACATAATATATTTCCTACTTTTTAAAACGTATGTTTTCATTGATTTGAGAGAGAGAGAGGAAGGCAGAGGGATAGAGAGAAACATAGACTGCCTCCTGCAAACATTAATTGGCTGCCACCTGCACGACCCCCACCAGGTATCAAGCCTAAAACCAGTGCATGTGCCCTGACCAGGAGTTGAACCAGTGACCTCTAGGTTCGTGGGTCAATGCTCAACCACTGAGCAATGCCTGCTGGACTATCTTTCCGACTTTTGAAGCATATTTGTTATATACTTATGGCAGTCTTCAGACTGTTTGCTGACCTCCTGCTGCAGGAAGTGTGACATAGGGTCCAGCCGATCCCCACATTTGCACTGACGCCAGGACTCCGTCTGGCTGCCAGCTGATGACTGGGTCCATAGGTGATGCTAAGACACGCATTTTAGGAGACATGGACTCTTCAGATGGCTGGCATCATCTTAAGACTATCTGATGGCTTTCCTGCACCTTCTCTAGACCATATGGCAGTTTAGGATGATTCATCTAGCCTTCTATCTCTCCTTAGTGCTCATTGCATCTTGACTCTCCCCATCTTCGTACTTTCCTCCCCATTTCCTTTTACACAGGCATTTTTCCCAATTAAACGCCTGTCACATTTAGCCCATCTTTGAGCCTATGTCACAGAGTCCATAGATTAATGCCCTTGTCTCAGAAAATTTTATTTAAAAAAATAGGTGCTAATCATAAAGCATCAATCCAACTGTATTAGATTTATTATAAGATAATATAGATATGAATGGAATCAAGATACTACCTCAAAATAGGCCACTTTGGCATGGAATACCTTTACGATAATTGCAATTGAGAATTAACAGCTGCAGGAAGAGTTCTCTGCCCTCCCATTTTTTTTGCCTAAAAACAGAGCACAAATCTCTTTTTATAAAGGTGGCATACATTTCCCTGTGAAGGTATCTCCCTCTCCCATACCAAGAATAGAGTGACTTTTCACCGGAGATGGACAGTAAGCACCAGGATGACTCTGCATAAACAAGCCTTACTAAAATAACATTTATCTTCCATAAGTCCCCCTTCCCCCCCTCCCATATATTTCCTAGTCACTTGCCCACAACTTATCATTTCTTGAAGATCTTTCCTTTGTTAAAATGGTATACAAGCCCCCAAGTCTAGCTATTCTAAATTTCACTTCTTTTATATGAACTCCACTGCATATAAAAATCTACTAAACTTATATGCCCTTTGTTCTATTAATCTGTCTTTTGTTGGTTTAATTCACAGACCCCATACTCACTGAACCTAAGAGGATAGAGGAAATGTTTCTCCCTGACAAATACAAAGGTGGCATTGTACAGTCTCAAATCTAGATTCCAGTTTTAAGAACCAACTTCTGCTTCATTTAGAGTCTGCACCCCAGTCACTATTCCTGAAATCTCTTCTTCTGGTACCCACAGAACTCTGTTAGGGTTGTGACCTGATCTTTCCTATAATTTTCCCTTTTATCTTTGACCTGAACCATGGAACCTGCTGAGAGATTTCCTAGAAGTTCATTGTTCATCTTCCTGAACATGTGCACTATACTTTCTCCCAAGATTTCCTAACAGCTCTACTTAACTGTGGGATCACTTGCTCCTTTGCTCTAGCTTAAATATAATAGTTAAAAGTTCAAGCCCTGGAGTTATGCACACTTGAATTTCAGTTTCAATGTGTTGCCCAAGTAGATGAATACCATTGGACATACTGCTAACAACCTCTCTGAGCCTCAGTTAAGCACCTGACTCCTGGTTTTATGGAGAGTATTCAAGGAGAAATTCTCACAAAGGGCTCAGCAGAGAGGCTGACACTTAGTAAGTGTTCAACATATAATAACTGCCACTATTACCACCATTACTACTTGGATGGACCATACATTGAGCACCATACTTTGTCTTGAAGTACAATTAATTACTTAAGTTCTCATTCTACTTTGAGGGGATGGAGGATCAATAC
This sequence comes from Myotis nattereri, assembly GCF_964212035.1. NCBI lineage: Eukaryota > Metazoa > Chordata > Mammalia > Chiroptera > Vespertilionidae > Myotis > Myotis nattereri. The sequence continues at coordinate 91,742,261 of NC_138080.1, forward strand.
AGTTCTAGACACTGGTTTTTTCTGCTGCCCCTTTTTGTTGCCTGTAGAATGTACCCAAGTCCTAAGATAGAATGTTCTCATATCTCACAAGGAGTTGTGTTAAATCAACCCCATCAAATTAGGGATGTGAAAGGCCCTTGAGAAATACCAACTAAAGTTACCTGGAAACAGAGATTGTACCTTAATCAATCTAGCTTCCTTTAGTACATAGCACAGTACCTGGCACTTAGTACAGCCAAGAGATGTTGAATAGAGAAGCAATTAACTATTCAGGGAAAGGAGATGCTTCTTCTACTCTTGATGTGTCCTTCCATGGGGTGGGGATGTCAATATATATGACACTTCTAGATGTTTTTGCTCATGTATTGGTTTCACCAAGAGTCAAAGGAGTGACTTACATGATTGTTAATTTGGGGGGAAAGAAAGGATGTATGCTTCCCTCAACTGCTCTCTTATTTTTCCTCTTGTGAGTGCACTGCCCAAAGGAAGCAGGTACTCATTCTCCTTTGCTCCTACATGCCATAAGCCTAACCATGGGATTTGATGAGGAAGCCCATTGGCTTTTAAGTAACATATATCCTCCAATCTAGTCTTAGCAATTGTGAGACATTATAAGCTCCATCTGCCTTACTCTTTGTCTTAGTTCTCAGTTTGAAGGCTTAGTAGGCAAGATATTTCAATAGCCTAAAAATGGGTTCACTCTTTGACATGCATATTCCAAGTCCAGGAGTTTATACTAAGATAACAATTAGTAATTCAATCAAAGACTTTAAAAATTAAATATCTCTATGTGATAAAATGATATATAATCCTCCGAAATCATTTTTAAAAGAATATTAATGACATTAGATAATTCTTGTGGAACAATGTTAAGAAGGCATGGCTCAAATAGTGTAAACACACACAAATATTAAATATACATCTTAAACCTATATTTTAATCATATGGGAACAAACTAGCTTTGTTTCTCTTTCCTAACAGAGAAATCCTGAGGGGGTGACTACTATGGCCATTTAAATGGTAGCTCACCCCTAAGGTGATGGGGAAATGGCACAAGATTGAGAGAGCAGAGTCTGGAAGGGTGGAATTCATCTGATTCTGTTCCTGCCCACTGCGATTACTGTGTCCTTTCTGCTGCCTATAAAACGATCTGTAACAATGATCTCTAAGACCCTTCCCCTATGCCCACATGTTAGGATCCCATGATCTCGTCACTACAAAAATTATGCTGATTAGCCAATTAAGCAATTGACAATTCTTTAGTGAAGCAGAGTTCTGTTACCTAGTTAAGTCACTGTAACACCCAACACTGCACCAAATAGATGTAATGGTGCATAATACAAGAACCATACCTCCATATTTACAATTTTCTTGTTTTGTTGCTCTCTCTCTCTCTCTCCCTTCCTCTCTCTCTCTTTTATAAGTCTTCTGAAGAGGAAGAAAATATGTTGGCCTTTTAAAAAATACATTACCATTTAAAACCCTCAATGACTTTATTAAAAAAATAAAAAGACCTTCTCTAATGAATATTTTTTCCCTACAGATGCAAAGGTCCTTACAAAGCTATGAGGAAAAAAAAAACCCACAACACATAAAGAAAAATAAAAGATATCATACTTTTTTCTGCAGTTTCTAGGCACTTACAAAGCTATGAAAAAAAAACACATAAAGAAAAATAATAGATATCATTTTTATTTGTTTTTAAAACAAAAATAATTATTTCTATTCAGTTGCTCATTAAAATGCTATTATTCTTAATTTCTCATTGTTTCTTCGTCTGACATAACTCAGCGAAATGAGTTAGTTGTCCTCCGCCCCATCTCTGCTTGATACTTTCATAAGCTCTAGTTGTTTCAGAAGGATAATGACACAATCAGCAGGTATGATTCCTGCTGGATCCTTTCTCCCTGAGATGGGACATTTTTCTACGTTCACCTCAGCCCATACCTTTCAGGTATAAGAGGGACTTTAATAAAGTAGAAATAACCATGACTCTCTATTTTTCCAGAAATGAGGTCTCATATTTCACTATGTTTTAATTAAGTAATAAGTTATATGTCAAGAAAAATTAAAGCCTTGACGGTCAAACATTGCTTAATTAAAAAATTGGAAGGGCTTCTTTTAGTTTAACTATTTTGAAAGCACCAGAGACTTTTAACAGTTACCTAGGGAGTCAAGGGAAATAAAGTCATGGTCAAACAAGCTAATACTCTGCCTTGGAATTCAGATTCATGCTCCCTCCTGCTGGGCTGCACTGGCCTCCACAAAAGCCTATAATGTGATACATAAATTGAATTTATGGCATTATTACCTAAGGCAGCAAACAGGTAATGCTCTGAAATACTATTAAATGGCAGAGAATCTCAGCATTTGTTAGGTTTTTAACTAATGTTACAAAAAATGTTACAAAAAATTAAATCTTTGATGGACCCTTTTTCCCAGTATATTTTCATTTTTTCAGGTATGATCCTAGAAGCACTTTCATTAGAATCCTTTTAGGAGTCTGATAAAATGCAGACTTTACAGCCGCACCCCAAATTAATGAAGCCAAATCTCTGGGAATAGGCCCCTTATTAAGTCCTCTCGGTGATATTTATGCACATTAAAATTTGAGAAACTGCAGATCTAGTCCATTTTTCTCATTTTATCAATGAGAAACTAAGACTCAGGGGGATGCAGCATCTCTGTTAACCACTTTGGGGGTCCAGAATTACAACCTATGTCTTCTAACTTCATGTTCAGATCCACTTCCACCAAACAATCAGACTACCTATGTGAAGCCATACAACAGAGTTTTCCCACTTTTAGGTTAATAAGTATGCTTTAAGAAGCACCCTTGCCCCAATGGTTTATTTGTCACAGAGGCAATATTCCTATATTCAAGATTTAAAAGGCATTAACCACTTTATATCATAATCCTGAGTACCACCACTCAACACTTTTCTTTGCTGTCATCTTAAAATTATATTTCTATCATTAACATTTGCTGCTTTGTCGAACTTTAGCAATCTGAGATATTCCTGTACTGAGAGGCTCTGCACATTTCCTACAATCATACTCTCTTTATAATTGTAACCGCTATTGTCTGAATAACACAAGCACCCAGATATCATTGATCTTATAAATTCACCCAACAGAAAGAGCACAGACCGAAGAACCAGAAGATTTGATTTCTAATCACTTCTCACTCAGTAACTCACTATAAGCAGGACATTTTCCTTCTGAGTCTCTATTTCCTCATTTATAGAAAGAGGGAAATGTTCTTTAAGAAGGTATAATTTTAGTTATTTTATTCTGTGAAGGTAATCAGGAAAACCAGGACCCTTAACTCACAATTGTTCTTGAAAAGTGTGAACAATCAGGAGATGCAAGTATCTCTAATTATATCAAGCTGCCAAAGAAATAACTGTCAAAATATTCTATTATTTGGCTGGTGAGGATCTCCAGGAATTGTTGAGTTCCCTGTGGTTAGAGGGGAAGAGTAAATGAACTCCAGCAGGAGGTGTTAATGAGGCCCCAGCATTTGTGTGGGAGGGCAGAAGAGGCTAGGATTGGGAGAAGGGGAGAAAATATCTCCAGAGGACTTAGTCTACCTCTTTCTGCAAAAGCTAAGGAGGCTGGGGAGAAACAGGCTCCTCAAAAAAAGAAGAGCAGAAATTTGATTTGCAGTGGAGGCAGTTCAGCTGTGGCTAAACTGTTCAAGCTAATTGAAGCATTCTCAAGTGACTCAGGAAGAAATGCATGTGTGAGTTTGGTTTGTCTTCAATAGTTTCACAGTTGAAAAAAAAATAGAAATGTGCCCAGGGCACCCAATTACCAATGATATGATGATTATCCTGAGATGTTAAGGAAATCTGTAGATTTGCAGATAAGAAAGCTGATTTGAATTTCACCTGTCAAGTCACTGTATAAGTTGCTGGATGCTTCTAAGACTCCCTTTCTCATAGACTGAGATTAATAATGTCTTCCCTAGAGCTCAGTCACTGCTCTTTCATTTCCTAAATTGGTGAGCGTGTGCAACTCAACTGAGATATCTAATCCTCTGTTTCTTAAGCCGAAAGTCAGGAATAAAATTACTACTTTATGAGATTGTTTAGAAAACTAAGATGAAGTAAAGTACTGTGCATGCTTAGTTTAGAGTATGTAAGAACGAATGCTAGCCATCATCATCATCACTATTATGGTCAGTAGATCATACTTATACTTTGCTGGATCATAACAAAGTTCAAAGGACATGAAAGAAAACAAATGTATAGTCAATGCTTTGCCTCAGGTAACAATTTTCTTTCATGTTCAGGGGCTAGAAAATTCTATCTCAATCCAACCAAGAGCCAAAGGGAACTTACACAGAAGAACTGATGTTGACAGAGAGAACTAAACCCTTTACTCCTAGTAGTGCAAGTGTGTTCCCATTTCTGACTGATAGGTTTACCATATTCCTAACCTTATCATTTTTCCATTTCACTCCTTTATGTGAATTTTTAATATTTTACTCCGTTTTTACTGTGGAGTATAACACAAATATGAAGACATTAAAGCATAAATGGACAGTTTATATGTTATTGTAAATTAAAGATGTGCATCTATCACCTAGATAAGAAATAGACATAAATGGCACTCCAGAATCACCTACCTCCTCACCTTGCACTTCCCTAACTTAATCCCTTCTTTCTCCAATAGAAAATCACTGTCCTAAATTCTATACTATTCACTTCCTTTGTTTTATTTATAATTTTACTGCCTAGGCATGCATTCCTAAATACTACTGTTATGGTTTTAAATATAACCATATTATGGAAATACAATTCACACATTATGCAATTTGCTCATTTAAAATGTACTATTCAATGGTATCATTTAAGAGATAGATGTTCCTAATTTCAGTGTAGTCAAATTTCTATCTTTCATTAAAATAGTTTATATAGAATTAAAATTATGGTTTTCCTGAAATGCTGTTAGGAATTCTCCAGTTAAGTCATTTGGGCTTTGAGTTCATTTTATAGAAAGGTTTTTAATTACAAATTTAATTACTTTAGAAAGTATTCAGCTGTCTTTTTGTTTGTGTGTGTGGTTCAATTTTGAAAGATTTGGTCTTTTAAAACACTTTGTGGCATAAAATGGCTCATGGTGACTCGTTATTCTTTTATATTTATTAGATTAAAAGTGATGTTATATTTTCCCAATTATTAGTTGTGTCTCATTCTTTTTTTTCTTTTGATCTCTCTTACAGGTGGTTTATCAACTTAAGTATTTCAAAGAAACGTTTGGGTCTGTTGATTCTATGACATTTGAAATCACTTCATCACTTTAATTAATTTTTGCTGTTATCCTCTCTGCTTTCTTTGAATCTATTTTGTTTTTCTAACTTCATTATGTAGATTCTCAGCTTATTAATTTTCAGTCTTTTTTAAATTCTACTATGTATACTTATAACTCCGAATTTCCTTCTAGTCACTATTTTAGCTGCATAATTTGTGATGTGTAGTATTTTCCTTTTTATTCGATTAAAATATGTTCCAATACTCTTTATGGTCTTTTCTTTAACCAAAAGGCTATTTAGAAACATATTTCTTAATATCCAAATATATGATTTATTGATTAATAGAATAATTGCTTTGGGGTGACAGAAAAAACTCTATATAAATATTTCAAACACTTGGAGTTTATTCAAACTTGCTTTATAACCCAATGTATTTTTGAATTTTATAAATGTTCTACTTGTGCTTGAGAAGAACACATGTTCTACAGTTATAGCACTTATTGTTTTAAGTATTTTCACTAGGTAAACTTATTTAATGATAATATTGAAATTTTCTAGATCCCTACTGAAGTTTTATTCATTATATTCATTATTCTATCAGTTTCTAAGAGCTGTGTAATCTATTAGTTTCTTAAATTATTCTATCAGTTACTGAAAGATATGTATTCTATTGGTTTCATAAATTTGTCTACCTTTCCTCATACTTTCTGTCCATTTTCACTTTACATATTTTGAGAATTTATTATATGCATAGAAATTTAGAATTATTATATTTTATGGTGAATTAAACCTTTTAGCATTATCTCTAGTGAATTTTTTTGCCTTAAGGTTTATTGTTCCTGTCATTAATATACTGCACTAGCATTCCTTTGGTATTTGCATGCAATCTATTTTGTAATCCTTTTATTTTCAACCATTTTGTACTTTTCATATAGTTTGCATCTCTTGGGTTTGGGAGGAAATCCCAAATGTGTTTTTATTTTGTTCCTTTTAAAAAAATTTATTATAATATTTTTTACTTCTACATGGAACATTTAGGTCCATTAAATTTAATCCATTTCTCTTTGTGTTTTACACTTTTCTTGCCTGTTCTATGATTATTTTACTCTTTTTGCCTTGCTTTGAATTTAAAAAATAATTTTATATTTTTTTCTGTTAGTTCAAAATTTATATATTATTGCTTGGTTACCCCAGAAATTACCCTTGCTTTTTATTCCTCTGGCCAATGAAAAAACTTTTGCACACATTTACATCCTTCACTATTGGTATGATGCTGCTGTTGAATAGTTTGTCTCTCTGTTTTATATCTATGCTACATTTAATTGTTCGCGCAGTCCCTATAACATACAGATTTACCTGTAAGTCCAAAAGCTTTTATCCCAAAACCCTAGATTTTAAAATACCAATTATTTTAGGTTTTGCAAGGTAATATGAATTACTTGTCACCTCCAGTCAGATCTGATCAGTACCTCATAATTGTACCCATTAATATCTCTACACAGAAATGTGTAACTATCCATTCGATTGGTATAAAGACTATAAGTAGTCTCAAGTCATTTCAGGCCAGTTTTAGCATCCAATGAGTTCTGATCAGGTCTCACTATTTTAAAAAAATTTTGGATTTCAAATTGTAGATGGACTGATTGGGAACAGACCTTACACAGAGTCTGTTTTCAGGAGCTCAACAAATGCTTTTTGCAAACCTGGTTTGTCAGCAAGGAGACTTTTATGTAACACTTGCTTTTTCTGGCCAGATGGTGGGATTTGGGGAGCACTGTGACTATAACAGTGTAAGCCCACCTGACAGGTATTCCTGTACCCAGTTGTATGCAGGGAAGAAATGAAACAATGAGATTGTAAAGCTTGCTTAGCATCACACACAGCAGGTTCAGAGCAGGAGAGGCATCTGAACTCAGAGCCTCAGACTACATGGACTCTCCCTTTAAACACAACCTGACTCCTCGAGTGAAAGAACACACCACAGCTGGATGAAAACAAGAGATTCATACCCAACAATGACAGGCAAATGGCATCAAGGGACAAAGAAAAGCCTCCTCAGAGATGAATGATGTGAGTAAAGATCTTGAAAAGACCATCTGAAGGGGAGAAAATTGTCTACTTCTCCTGAATGAAGATGTAAATAATCTGTTTCAGCTGGAAGGTTTCAAAGCTCCATAGACTTTATGCAGAAATAAATTGTTTTCAACTGGGACCCAACATTTATTACACTAATTATACCATTATTCACAATCTTCTCCTAGAATGATTCAACATGAATGCATTTTAAAATATAGATTTACAGAACAACTTCTCATAAATCTCTCTGAAGAAAACCCATCAGGTGTTGTAATGGGGGGGAAAAAAACACCTTATTCTCTTAGTGGCTTCAGGTTTCCAAGCACTAAAGAGAAAGGGGCTAAAGAGTTAAATCTCTTAGTGATAAATCACCTGTACACACAACATCAAACAATCCACGAAGTTAAAAGTGAATGCAGTCTTTAAGACAATCTCAAAGAGACCTAAACAAATGGTTTCCTGCCTTAAGTGGGAGTTCATTAACTGTATGTGAATTACTTAAGCTCCTTGAAGCCATTAGAAGCAGAGGGATTGACAAATAAAAAAGCAATGCCGAAGTAAAACATCAAAGAATAAAATCACCCAGTGCTTTAATTGGTATAGGGAAACGACTGCTTTCATACATTGTTGGTGGGAAAATGGATTGTGATAACCTGTTAGGAAATTAATCTGGCAATATCAGTACAATTAAAAATACAATTGTACACAGCAATACCACTCTTGGGAAATCTATCCTATAAAAACAAAGTATTTGTACGCAATGATCTGCATACGTACGTAGTGTTCATGCTTTCAAAAGGTATTTACTGAGTAACTACTCTGTGCCAGGCATGAAAGGCAGGCAAAGGCTCTGGTTTTACAAAGCTTACATTCTAAGGGGCAGAGATGGATTATAAATATCTAAGGGAAAGTATCAGGCAGAGATAAATGTCAAGGAGAGACTCTACACGGAGCAATGTGATAACATGTAATTTTAAGTGGCTGCTAAAGAAAAGCCGGTCTGAGCAGGTGACATTTATGCTGATAAGTGACCAAGAGTCTAGTCTTGGAAACACTGCAATGAACTTTATACTTACAAATGTCTGATAACCTCAATCGCAGCCACAAAGGAATGGTTCAATTACTGACCTTATAGAACGTCACACACCTATTAAAATAACGTCCAATTGGCATCTCAAACTTAACTGCCTTAAAAATTTAACTTTTGGTCTCTCTCTGGAAAATACCTGCTCATTTTGCAGTCTGTCTCACCAGAGTTGATGGCAACTCTTCTTCCAGTTTTAGGATAAAGGCCTTAGCACCATCCTTGGCTCTATATTTTGCCTTACACCATGTCTGGTCACCTTGGCAAATCTGGGTACTTTGCCTTGAGAATGTACCTAGAATTCTATCACTTCATGCCCCACCCACTTCCACCATCCTGCTCCATCATCTTTCCCCTAGATCAGCTGTTCTCAACCTGTGGGTCATTCGACCCCCAAGCTCCATCATCTTTCCCCTAGATCAGCTGTTCTCAACCTGTGGGTCGCGACCCCTTTGGGGGTCAAACGACCCTTTCACAGGGGTCGCCTAAGACCATTGGAAAACACATATATAATTACGTATTGTTTTTGTGATTAATCACTATGCTTTAATTACATTCAATTTGTAACAATGAAAATACATCCTGTATATCAGATATTTACATTATGATTCATAACAGTAGCAAAATTACAGTTATGAAGTAGCAACGAAAATAATTTTATGGTTGGGGGTCACCACAACATGAGGAACTGTATTAAAGGGTCATGGCATTAGGAAAGTAGAGAACCACTGCAGAGTCTTCTAACTGGGCTCCCTGCTTTCAGCACAGCAGCCAGAGTGATCCCATTAAATGTAAATCGGGGTATGTTATTCCTTCGATCAAAACCATCAGTCTCTTTCAGAGTAAAATCTAAAGTTTTTGTTGAGACATTTAAGGGCCTACAGGATGACCCACCATGGCTCTAACCTCACCGCTTCTACTCTGCTCCTCAGTCACTTTCCTCCAGCAGAGTTGGGCCCTTGTTGTTCCTTGAACACACAAGGACACTCCTGACCCAGAAAATATAGCACTTATCCGCCCCTTTCCCCAAACGCAACTAACCCTTTACACTAAAGCCATGAGTGGCTGCATTAACTAAAATGCAACCCCCAATACTTCTAATCTCCTTCTCCTACTTTATTTTTCTCCAAAGGGTGTCACTGTCTAATGGATTTTACCCAATTATGCTGTGCATTTTCTCTCTCCTCCTTATTAGAATATAAGCTCCATGAAGGCCAGGTTGTTTGATCTGTTGGCTCTGTGTCCCCAATGCTTAGAACATTGTATGATGCATGATAAACAATCTATAAGTATTTGTTATATTCATGAATATAATATTAATAGACAAACAAAAGGAAATTGATATATGTGTGCCTGTGTTTGAGTATATAGATTAGTGTGGGAGAATACAAATCACACTGTTCTCACTGATACCCTAAGGGAGAAGAAGGAGAGGCAATGAGGCAGTTTATTAAGGCTTTTCCTGAAGCGTCTCTGAATTAATCGACTTCTTATTATAGGGGTTACATTTGTGACTTCTTTTGAAAAGAAGCATTATAATTTCATTTTACATAAAGCATATTGATGTTAGCAAGAAAGTACTTAAAATCCTTAAATCCAGTGATTAATCCATGTCTCCCTTTCATCATTAGTATCAGTATTTTAACTGGAAACACATAAATATTCAGCTTTGTAACTGTTCACACCATAAAAGATTTGGGAACTGCAGTGGATGCTGAGCTTCCCAGAGCTAGAAGGCATTCCAGGCAGCCTCAGTAAAGGCATAGACCCCAAGGATAATTTAAATGAACTTTGAGCAAATCAACACTCATCCAGAGAGATTTGTTTCATACTCTGATTAAGTCTGGCATTAGGGAATACTTTCAGAAGGCTGAAAACCCACCAGTGCAGTGACTACCCAATCTTTTTTTTTTTTTTTCAAGTGAAGCAGTATGCAGAAACATAAACAAAAACCAGCTAAAGGGAAAGTGGGGATGAACAACAGCCTCTTTGACCTTCTCCAGGTAGCTTCTGAGACAGCTGAATTGAAGTAGAGTATTTATGAACCATGATGTGGGCAGGGTGAGGAGCACAACAGTTTGTTAACTTCTGAATAAAGTTGAATGAATGCTTGAAAGAAATGAGACAAGATAATTGTCTTCAATTATTTTAAGAAGCAAGTTAACTTTTCTGTGAAGCTCCAGAGAATGTCAGTGAAATTAGTGAAGGGAAGGTTTCAGAAGGCAACTTGTTTGATATGAGGAAACAGTAACTGTCTGGAGATCAGAGTTGGCCAGTGGTAGGATGAAGTGCAAGGGTAATAAAAACCTCCTGTCACTACAGGAATTCAAGCAGAGACAGAACCTAGTAACCAATGACAAAAGTGCAATGCAGGGCTTTACTACCAGGTAAGAAATTAGATCAGCAAGTTTCCTTTTCATTTTCTGGTTCTGGGAGTGCATGTATTATGACTCTTGGTTGCAACTGACAGAAACTCCCTTTTTGCTTCAACTGCACAATTGAAAACCCCAAATTAGACCCTAGCTTCAGATGTGGTTCCACTGAAGTGTTGAAAGTTTTGTGTCCCTTCACATTTCTTGCATCTTTTTCTTTTACATTTATCTTTATTGTTGAAAGTATTACAGATGTCCCCTTTGCTTTTTTGTTGTTGTTGCTATTATTGTTTTCCCATTGACCCCCTCCTCCACACACCCGCCCCTCCCAAGCCTTCACTACACTATTGTTTCTGTCTATGGGCTATGTATATAGGCATATAAATTCTGGTTAATCTCTACCCTCCACCCCCACTTTCCCTCTGAAATGCATCAGTCTGTTCATAGCATCTTTGTTTTTTTCTTGGCTTAATTCTCAGGCAGACTCATTCCATATGCCAGCAACAACTCTCACCAATCCAGGCTTCTACTATCCTCAAGAGAGGAAAGACCCTCTCCCCCAGTGGCTCATTCAGAGTCGAAGGAAAAACCCTCACTGTCCCACTTTGGGTCATTTGCCCAACCCTGAAACAATCTCAGCATCCAGTCAGATAAAACAGGACTTAGCCTGGGCCATGAGCCCATGACTGGCACAGGCAAGGCAGGACCATGAGAATGACAGTTTTACCAGGCAGGGGTGGACTGTTTCCCCAAAGGGAAAACATGTTAAGCAGAAAAGTAACAGATACACATTATATTGCAAGAAAAGCACATAAAACCAAAAGGTTTGATTGTTACAAACATCTGAACATTTAGTGCGTTCGAAAGGAGAGGCAAAGGTCATCATCACTCTTCTGTATAGTACAACCAAGAAGACACAAAGTCCCCTCACATATTTTGGTTTAGAGAGTGTTCCAGAATTAACCAAGAAAACCATGCTGTTTTCACCAATGCACTGCAGTGGGATGGTACTAGGATAAGGAGATGTATGCTGTCACTGAATATGTTTCTATAACAGATGGGAATTGCTTCTTCTTGAAATAGCTGCTGATGTAAGAATGTTAAGATTAGCTAGGGCAATAGTTTCCATTTGTAGGAATTTGTATTATGATAATCAACCAACCATAAGGAACTGTTAGTCACCCTTTCCCTGTTTAGAGGCAGAGCTTTGCAAATGAAAGAGAACAATGTACATGTAAGATATACTTGTGTGTGTGTGTGTGTGTCTCCTCTCCTGTATACATATACACAGACATTTATAGACTATACCCCAAAAATGCATTCACATGTTTCTGATAAAAGGCAGAGACGCATAATGCATAAGAGCAGGGTTTGGGAACCATTCTACCTAGGTTTAGATCCTGACTCCATCACTTATGAGTTTTATAACATTAGGCAATGTATTTGACTTTTCTGCATCTCATCTTTCTTATTTATTACTAATAAAAGCAGCACCCCCATAGAATGATCAAATGGGTTAAATAAGAGGGTGATTTAAAAGCACTTAGAGGCAGGCCTGGGGCATCATGAATGTGCAATAAGTTGTGATCATGATTATTATCACCAGTGAGTCCACAAGTGAGAGTCCCACAGAGTTCTAGCATGCTCTGTTATACTCTGCTCAGGGCATTTTTCACAATATATTTTTATTGATTTTTAGAGAGAGAGGAAGGAAGAGAGAGAGAGAAAACATCAATGTGAGAGGGAAACATCCATCAGCTGCCTCCTGCACATCCCCCACTGGGGATGGGATTTTCCTCACATTCATGTCAAACAACAGCCAAAACAACATTCCAGGTTTTTGGAAGCAAGGAAACAAGTAAATAAATAAAAGGTATGCCAACAGACAAGGACAATGCCTAATAATTGATTGTTTATGTTAAAATTTCCATATATACAATAGTTTGGAACCAAAGTAATTCTATAAATATGAGTTTTTCAAAAGAGAAAAGGGGGAAATATCAGAAATTGCACATTGAATTTCTTGAAATGAATTATGTCTTTATCAAGTATTGCTTGTGACATGAATGGCATAAACATTCAAAGAGAAAGAAAAATGAAAAGCAATTTTGTAACATTTCTTAGTAAGGTAAATCATCATCATTCATTAATTGTTCATTTGAATGTCTGAAAACAGTGAGGCACAAACTTATTCTAGGCCCAGCAACTTTACTGAGAAATAATTTAAAAAATAGAAGATGGTTTCTAGAAGCTAAATTTCTGTGTATGTCACCAAGTTTGCTTCTCATTTTCCTTCTGTAAAGATGATTTGTTGGATATGAATGGAAACTTTCCCTTTTGGAATCCCCCATCTGTCACTGTATAAATTCGATTCAGAGAAAGTAATTTGGTTGCTGTAAATAGGATTATGGTGCCACAGGTAGGCTAGGCAGTAGAACAAGGAAATGCTCAGACACCAAGGCCCAACTTCAAGAAACTAGCCTTTTAAGCAAAGAATGGGGAGAGAAAATGAACAAATATGTTAACTCAAAGCAAAATTATCTTCAAATAAAATACATGCATTTTGTGGATTCCCAAGAAGTGTCAGCAACTCTTCAGTGGGTTGCTAATGCTTTTTAGCTGCTATAATGTCACTCAATATAATTTAGCAGCTATAGTGGAGAAAGGAAGGGTAGGTAGGAAAAAGAAAAATAGCTAATGATTTATGTGCACAATGCAGAGACAGTTTATCTCATTGGCAGCCTAAGCAAATGATAAAAACTGATTCCAGTAAGATTTCTTGCTTGCATTTGAATTTAGAATTAACAGAAAGATAAAGCCAGAAAAAATTTTTAGAGGCTGTCTACTTTGATCCTTCATCTCTTGCGTGAATTATATTTCTCAAAAGTAGACTTTTATCTTGACTAGAATCCACCCAGTGGTATTTTCCAGAACAATCTGTTGCAGCATTACACAGTGTGGGCTCTGAGAAAGTTCTTTTTAAAACTGAGTATAAATTGATCCAGGAACTTCCACACATTGATCCTAGATGGATCTCTTAGGCTTTCTCTATCGTTATAGAAATACATGCATTCAATTAATCAACAACTATTTATTGAGCCTGTGACACATGTGGGACATTGTTTTAAACCTGTGTATGGGATACAACAATAAAAAAATGATTTTTGCCCTCAAGCTGCTTACAGAAAAAAAAAGAAAGGGATGCGATTAGTTTCAGCTCAGATCAGTTTTACAGCATCAACTACAGAGAGATGCGGCCAAGGTTTCATTATTTCAGTGGAGAGAGGAATCACTTTTTCTCAGGGTCTACAGAGTAGCTTCTTGGAGGCAAGAGAATGGAGAGAGATTTCATGAGGGGACTCAATAGGCTGCACAAATACAAAAGTGAGACTGGAGTTCTTCCTTGTGCACTAAAATGGAGAACCCTGAAAACGTTCTGTCACTGCCTGTTTTTGACTCATGGGCATGCCATGAACTGTCCTATTATGAATCTATAATAGATGGACTTGGACTTTCTTCTGCATGTAAGGAACAAGAGATGCTCACCTGAATAATGAGTTACTATGTTCTCTACAGGTGTCATGTGTGTGCACACATGTATGTACATGTGTGTATATATGTACATATATATTTATGTACAAATTCAAATGCATGCACAAATATAATGTGTATGCAGATGTGAGTATGCAGATTTGTAATGTGTGCAGATGTATGTGTATGAGTGTAACATGTGTACATGGATGCATGTGTATATGTGCAATGTGTGAACACACATATCTGTACATGTGTGATATGTGTACAATGTGTATGTGTGTACATATATGGATATATATTGTGATCTGTGTATACACATGTATATGTGTAGTGTATGTGCACATATGTGTATATGCGTGCAGTGTGCATAGTGTGTGTGTGTATGTGTGTGTGTGTGTGTGTGTGTGTGTGTGTAGTGAGGGGATGCTAAATTGATAGTGAGGTCTCTCACCTTGTCAATTATCTCTGGGTGAACATGTTTCCTGGAGAGTACCAACTGAGAAAATCCCAGATGGTTGGCGCTTTAGCAAGTGCCATTTTATCCTTGACTCATAATGTGACGATTTGCCCCAAGACTGGTTCCAGGTGAGAGAATGCAGTGTGCCCACTTCAGAGGAGCTAGGAAAGGCTTCAGCAAGGGGCCCAGTTTGCTTCTGATTCCACCCTTTAGAGAAAGCAGCCCGTTAGAGAACTCGAAGCTGATATTTTAAACATGATAACTGTTATGCCTTTTGTAGTCTCTGTAATTATTGCCTTTTGTTCTCTGAGTATTAATGTTCTTTTTGAAAATGCCAGCCTCAGTTGAGCAAAGAGAAATAAGAAGATTTGTTTCAATTCACACATTTGCAGTTTTTAAGGAGAAACAGAGCTTCCTGGGGCCTGATGTCGTAGAGAAAAATTTAGGAGAAAGAAGCTGAGTGGGTGGGCCCTTCATGAGCCACTCCTCATCACATAGAAATTTTTTGGACTTTTTTATATTCTCACATTATGATAGATTCTATATATTTTTAATGTTTTCAAAATTAAACATGTTATTGAGAAAAAATGTCTATGCATCATAGTAAAAAAATTTGAAAATGCAGATGAGCATAACACAGAAATCAAAATGAACCATAATTCTATCACCTGAACATTGGTAATGTACCAGTGTTTCTTTCTATATTTTTTTTTATTTTATAAATGTATATACATTTTTGTCCCAAAAGTGGAAGAAGACCAAATATATATGAGAACTATATTTTTATTACATAAATGATCAAATAAGTTTTCTTTTATTAATCCTCACCTAAGAATGTTTATCCATTGATTTTTTTTTTTTTTTTAGAGAGAGAGAGAGTGAAGGGGATGGGAGAAAACAGAGAAACATTGATGTGAGAGAAACACATCAATTGGTTGCTTTCCACAGATGCCCCAACCTGGACCTGGATGGGGATCAAGCCTGCCTGGATGGGGATTGAGCCTGCTACTGAGGTACATGCTCTTGAATGGAATTGAATCAGGGACCCTTCAGTCCACAGGTTGACACTCTATCCACCGAGCCAAATTGACTAAGGCTGACCAAATATCCTATCTAATAAAAGAGTAATATGCAAATTGACCATCACTCCAACACACAAGATGGCCACCACAGGATGGCTGGCAGGGGAGGGCAGTTGGGGGCTACCAGGCCTGCAGGGGAGGGCAGTTGGGGGTGACCAGGCCTGCAGGGAGGACAGTTAGGGGCAACCAGGCCTGCAGGGCAGGGCAGTTGGGAGGGACCAGGCATGCAGGGGAGGGCAGTTGGGGGGGAGCCAGCCCTGTAGGGGAGGGCAGTTGGGGGCAACCAGGCCTGCAGGGGAGGGCAGTTGGGGGGGATCAGGCCTGCAGGAGAGGGCAGCTGGGGGGAACCAGGCCTGCAGGGGAGGGTAATTGGGGGTGACCAGGCCTGCAGGGGAGCACTTAGGTGTTGATCAGGCTGGCAGGGGAGTGGTTAGGGGGTGATCAGGCAGGCAGGCAGGCAGGCAGGAAGGCGAGCAGTTGGGAGCCAGCAGTCCTGGATTGTGAGAGGGATCCCTGGAGGGGTCCCAGATTGGAGAGGGTGCAGGCTGGGCTGAGGGACACCACCCCCGCCCCCCGCACAAATTTCATGCACCGGGCCCCTAGTATATTATAAATCATGATATCACACTGGGGCACTCACTCAGAGGTCACTGAGAAGAAACTCTAAAGATGTCAGGGGCTCATTCCCTCTCTTTTGTTCACTTCTCTGCTGCTGGTTTTGGATTAGCTGAACAGGACTCAAGATCCTTGTGACCTTGTCTGCTGTATACGCTACCTCCCACCTCCCCCACAACCCCAACCTCTAAGAAATGTTTTGAATATTCATCATTGTCTGTCACTTTTATGCTTTGAATTGCTTTGCTATCAGCACTTACTTTTTAATGTAATAACATCAATTAGCAGTTATAGCAAAAAGCAGCTACAGTGGTGCCAATCAATGCTTTATAGACTCTCCATGATGTTTTTAAAAATCTGTAATGGATTCCTGAGTTTTTCCCCCATCTTTCCCCAAGATGTGTAACCAAGTGGGTAACTTCTTACATGCCAGGGACAAAAGGAACTTCAACCAAGATTTTTGGAAGAAATGTGAAGTTTCATAAGGCACTATTTCATTAGACGTGGCTTTCCAGTGAGGTGTGAAAATGGCCACAATAGAGCTGGAGTAAGTTCCACGGTTTGCCAAAGGACAAGACTACCTTGCAGAGTTCATACCTGCCACCCCTGTCTCCAGCAGTACTTCCAGAACAAGAACAAACAAGCAAATGAACCAACCTTCCCAGAAAGTTGTGGTGCTTACAAGGTTGTTGTGTCAGAAAGTATCACCTTTGCATGTGGCCCTCTCAGGTTACAGATGGGTCACCTGAGACACAGAGAGACTGCATTGCTGCATTGCTCAAAACCACTCAGCACAGCATCAGCAGAGATCAGACCAGCAAGACCTTCTGAGTCTTCCTGATGCTTCTCTACCACATGCTGCCTCCTTAACTCTTATCAATGGAGCAAAAATAATTATGTGGTTAAGTATATATATAAGTATACATTTAAGTGGATTTTCATAGTTTATTTTTCAGAGTTTAGGTCAATTTATGCCAGGTTTCCAAGGATCTTATTTAAAAAAGATCAGCTGTACATTTTTACTAAACTAAAAACCTTCTTAATCATGTCTGTCTTATCCTGTTTTCCTTGTTCTGTATTTTAGGGACTATGAATCTACTAAATAAAGATATTCAATAAGTTATGTCTTTTTTCTAGGTCTGTTTTTCCTATCAATAAGATAAGGAAGTTGAACAAATATAATCACTCAGTGTCTTTTAAGTGAAACATTCTATGATCCCAGTAGTTTGGGCAGCCATTATCATTTAGTGACATTGATTTTCTTGTCCATTGTTGCTTCCCAGTGTCTAAAATAAATAGCCATACCATATTTCCTTTATCTGAGATATGCATGACTGTCAGTAAATGCTTGCTGGGTAAATGAATGGACAGTTGGGAAGATAGAAAATTGAAAGAACCTACTTCAGAAGAAGTGAACTTCTAACACTGAAATTGTGATTATAAATAAATTGGCATGGTTTAGCAGAGAGTCTTAATAATTTAAATATAGAAAACCTAGAATCTCAGACCCTCATTTTAAGTTACTCATTATATTTTTCTACACATTAATTAATTCATAAATTTATATTCCACATATTTCAGTTTTGCTACCTTTTATGTACTCATTCACTCATTATTCATCTAATTAACTCAGTCAGTTCACATTTATTGAGTTGTAACTATATGACATTTTCTTCACCAAATTAGCTTTCTTCTTAAGTTGTTCACATTCTAAATTAGACCAATAATAATAATAATAACAAGCTCATTTGAAAAGAAAAAATCAATCTGATTTCATGGTCTTCACATTGGACTTTCTTATATTATTAAACTAACATATATCAATCCAGCTGCTAATCAATGTGTATCATTTTATTTATAATAAACATTATTGGTCATGTATAAAACATCCAACAAATAAAGCTATTCTGGACCAAGATAAAGGCTATAACAGAAAATTTATTGTTAAGTTTAACAGGAGAGTTGAATGACTCAATTAACTCGCTTTGGAGATACTATTTAAACTCAGACTGGATGATCACCTACAAAGAGTACCTATATTAATTGTTAAGAATATTGAAGCCAGTATTGGCTCTAAGAGGCCAATAAAATAAGTCAGTCCTTTCCTAAGAAAAATCTGTACACATACACACAAACACACATTTGCCTGTAATTTCAGAGAGCAGATTCATTCCTTGAATTCCACTCATGCACCTTAAATTCAGCACGCCTGCTCAGAAAAGGGCCAGCATTTTCTGAGAGGATGGAATATTTGACCTCTGAGGTCCTCAGAGCTGTGCGAGTCCATATTCCTTCATGCCATATTTTCTCTATCTAAGATGAGTTTCTTTATTCCCTCTACCCCCCCCCCCCATTAATGCTTCTAAAATTGGATGAGTTTACCAATCAATATGTACATTTAATGCAGTGGGGTTTTGTTTGTTTTCTGAAGAGCTTTTATTAAATCAATGGTGCAATCTCACAATCAATAGCATCTTTGAAGAAAATACAGTACAGTGTTGATTGGATGGTGTGTTTGCCATTGCTAACAATAAAAGTAAAAACAAAGTCTCTGCCTTCAAAGAGTTTGCCATCAAAAATCTAGACAATGTTAGGGAAATAGACTAACCTCCCAGCAAGTAATCATGTGGGAGGTGGGCACTTTTCAGGAGTGGATATCAGTACAAGTCAGAGAAAAAATTAAAAGGGCTTGAGATGGAGCAAGTGGGTAGGAATTGAATCTGTGAAAGGGCTTGGTGGGTGAATGGGTCTAAAACATTTCAAATTATTCAGCCCAATGGTATGGTTGTGTGATTGAGACTAATTGGCGTTTAAATCTGCCAGCAATTTATGTTAGCTGTTGGAGATGAGTTATTGTTATTACAATTATCACTGAACTTATAAAAATGATGGCATGGGGTAGGATGTCAAAAATCTGTCCTGCATTCTAGAGTGAAGCTGGAATGTTTTTCATGTGTCTGTCCTTTGTTTTGAGAGCCCATTTTGATGAGCCATTTCATCATAGATATTTCAGGCAAGTATCTATTATTGTTTACAGAAAACCCTGAAACAGTGACATATTTCAAGT
This sequence comes from Myotis nattereri, assembly GCF_964212035.1. Classification (NCBI taxonomy): domain Eukaryota; kingdom Metazoa; phylum Chordata; class Mammalia; order Chiroptera; family Vespertilionidae; genus Myotis; species Myotis nattereri. Next base: position 91,761,808 of record NC_138080.1, read on the forward strand.
GCTTCAGGCCACGCATTTTGTTTCTGAATATAAAAATGTTTTCATTCATGGGGACCCTGTTGCTTCTCCATAAAGTTTATTATATTTTTGCATAGTGCCACATTCTTTGCTTCTCATCACAGGAAGGGTCTTTGAGTCTAAAATCAGAGTGGACAAGACTGGGTTGGTGTCTCTAATCTCTGAGGACCACGTATCCTCTGCAACTTGGCAGCAGAACAGGCCCATACGAGAGTGGTGACCATTGAGGGACCTTCTGTGGGGGTCACGGTATTCAGATTTTACAGCAATTATTCCTGTTATTCAATTTCATGTCTCCCTCATCTCCACACTGTAATTCTCCCCACCCCTCACTTTTCATAGAGTTCTGTCAACTCTGAAACCTGACATTAGCTTTTGCTAATGAAGAGAGAGGCCTACATCCTTGCTTGAGACAGAGTAGACCATAGAGTGTGGTCTGGTATGAAGAATGTTCTTAATTTGCAAGAGGGGACTGATATCTCCGTCAGTCCATAGCAGAAGTACAGCAATCAGAGCAAGTGTACAAATTCCCCCGAAGAGACCCAGAAATGCATAGGAAGAGATCTGGGCCTCCTGTATTCAAGAAGTTAGGGTTCACCAGGTGTTAGTGAAGTACTGAAGAGCAACATGACTTTTTGAGGATGTCTAGGCTTGGAGACAACAAATATGTTTGTGCTCTTCTGAAGCCGGGATCCTTAGATTCCCCTCTAAGTGCTCCATGGTCCCCCAAGTCTTATGAATCATTGAACTAGATGTTGAAGGATGGCAAGAATTATTCCAGCAAGAAAAAAATAGAAGAAGAGATTTTATAGGAAAATAAGACAGTCTCTAAATACACATTTTGAATATACGAAGGAAAACATTTTGGAATGCCAGCTACATGTTGGTTATAGATGAGATGTAATTAGACTTTAAGACATATTATGGTCCTTGAATATCACTGGCTTTTAGTTCAGTGCTCTCCCAGCAAGTCAACAGATGATGCAGTGCCCCAGGGAGCCTATTCTCTGAGGAAGGTTGAAAAGCCCTGGGCACCAGGCTAATTAAATGCCATTTATCATTGCAGACGTCCACAGCATTAAAACATGCCGAGCATTAAAAGTGGAATTCATCCTAAGAAGATAACCAGCGATTTACTTACAAAAGCGGATGAACAAGGTTTATTTTATAACAGTGAAAAACTGAAAACAACCTAATCTCTAATGTATGGGATTCTTTTACTAAATTACACTGTATTCATATGGTGAAATATGACACAGCCACTAAAATTCATATTGCATCAAAATATTATTAGAAACCATCATTAATAATAATGATGCTGACAGTTCTGGATGGTGTGTATGTCTTGTGTGTGTGGGGAAGGGCTGTTTATCTATTTGTGCATTTTCTAGAATAGTCATGTTTAATTTCTGTAGCAAACAATAGAAGTTGTTAAAAATTAACATAGAAAAGAATATTTGTGATCATGGTAAATCCATTTTAATTTGCTAAATAAAAAAAGAAGCTATAAAGACTGTTTGCAAGAAAATGCCATCTCAAATGTACTAGTATATATGGATAGAAAATAGTTGAAAAGTAGGTAGTAAGATGTTGATAGGCAATTATTTTTAGTGATCATTTGTTGTACTATTTCCAAATGTTTTCCACTAAAACAAGTTAATTCTTTAAAAGTTATTTTTTTAAAAGCAACAACAACAGAAAGGCCATGGCCAAGGTAGTTAGGTGTCATGCACTGAAAGGTTGCTGGTTTAACTCCTGGTCAGGGCACATACTTGGATTGTTGGCTCCATCCCCGATATAGGGGGCATGCAGGAGGCGGCCGATAGATGCTTCTCTCTTACAATTATGTTTCTCTCTCACAATTATGTTTCTCTCTTTCTCTCCCTCTCCCTTCCTCTTTCTCTAAAAATCAATAGAAAATCTTTAAAACAAACAAACAAAAACAGAAGGCATGGTGAATTCCATCATCAGGACATCTGTATGTTAACAATCAATCCTTTCTAAGAATTGGGGCTCCATATTAACTATCTCAGTTAGCCCTTTGCAATGTTTAAGAAATTGTCAGCATCATTTGGGAAAACAGCACTCCCTACGGCCCACTGAGAGGCCTATTTCAGGTTCTATGAGATGGCCTCTGTGCTGACCTTTCCACCTGGTAATATATGTGTGTGTGCACATACATGTATGTTACATGTACATCCAACTTAGGTACTGTAAGGCGGGGTACAAATAAGTGCCTACACCATACCATCCATCAATAAGCACTAAAGTACTAGACGGATCCATCTATGTAATATAGACATATATACATAACACACAATGACAAATGTTACTTTGATTCTCCTAATTAGCTCTAGGTTTTCAGCAATTTAGCAGAAAAAGCTTTCAATCTGTTAAAGGTTACTGTCTCCAAGAGCAGCACAAGATGAGGATAAGAGGTAAGACTACATGCACTATAGGCAAAAATAATAGTTGGCCAAATTTTGCAAGTGCTGGCTTGTGGGTATGGAATTTTAAAATTTTCAGTTGTAATATGCATTCATCTAATTTCCACTGTGAACCCCACTAGCCCAGCCCAGCTCAGGGTTCCTCACATTCTCTCCTTTCCTTAGCTCTTAGCTCTTGCAACTCAGTTGGCTAGAATCATCCACTTTCCCCTTCTGTTTACTATGAGAGCTTAACCATTTTTTAAGATGACTCAAGACAATGCTGAAGGTATCAGGAAGGTAGGTACTATGCAGGAAAAGATGGCACACTCCACTGAGCAATTTGACGGGAATTTAACAAAGCAGTTTTAATCATGTGATAGGCAAGGTTTAGGGAAACTAAGACGACACAGTGCAGACGACACAGTACTCCAAGACTAATAGCACCAGAGTGGCTTGCAGGGAGATCCAAGGTTTGTGAGACCTGAAATTTATTCACTCACTTTATTAATTTTGATAAAATTTGCAAATATAAAATTAATAAGGTAAATTAATGTTTTCAAATGAGAAAATAAAGTACAAGAATGTACAAATTTAAACAAAGCTGTCAGCTGCCACAAAAACTACAAAAGCCAGAAAAACAGCATAGTTATATTAATTAATTGCCTGATGAAATGCTATAAAACATTTTCCCTAAATTTTTGGCTGCATATTTTTTAATTACCTTCTCAGATGACAATGATTTGCTTCATAAAGTGTTAACTAGTAATGACATGTAAATTGTGATGGTGTGAATCAAGTTGAGAAAATTTAGACTTTTTTCTTCTTTATTTCAGTTTCAGAAGTTGTTTTGGTAATGTCATGCAAATTTTTAGAATTATTTTCAAATTATTATGGAAAAATGTTTATTAAATTTCTCTTACATGTGCCCTCTAAGATTTAGAAGCATTTTCCAAATTAGCTTTTAGCTCTCTATATTTCAACCTTACTTCTTCTCCAGGGCCCAGTTAACTCTGTGTCAGGCACTGTAGAACATGTCACAATTCACCTCTGCCCTTTCCTTATTTATGGTCATGCCAGGTGGAACCAGTATCATTTGCAGGAGTATTTCTATAAGCCATTTCTTTACCAGGAAAACTACCCATAACTATTCATGGAAGTGACTGTGAAACATGTAAAAATAATATCCCACCAAACCCAAACTAAGTGTATACCCAACTCAAGTTCCCCTGGTCAGATTCCCTTAATCCCCAGGGCCACTCCACATTACCCAACACAAGGGGAAGTATGACAAAGGAGAGTTAGAGTAGAAAGAGATGGAAGTCTTATTCAATATGGATTGAAATATCTGTATTAGTTATCTACTGTTGCATAACAAATTATTACAAACTTGGCACCTAAAACAACATTCAAATTATTGGCGTACAGTTCTGTAACTCAGAAGTTCTCCACTTCTCTGCTCTGACTATCAGAAGGCTAACATCAAGGCATCAAGCTGAGCCCTCACCTGGAGGCTCAGGGGGAAAACCCACTTCCAAGTTTACTGGGGTTGTTGGCAGAATTTAGTACCTTGCAGCTATAGGGCTGAGGTCCTTGTTTCCTTGATGGCTGTCAGTCGGGGGGCTCTATCACTTCCTTAAAGTTGCCTGCACTTCTCTTGTGACCTCTCCAATTTCATATCAACAGTAGTACTTCAAAGCCTGCTCCTGCTTTAAATCTCTCTGCCTTCCTTCTCTAGCACAGTTGGAGGAAGTGGTCTACTTCTGAGGGCTCACTGTGCTATATGACATAATCACAAGAGTGACATCTCATTATATTCACAGGTCCAGGGATTAGGACATGCAATCTTGGGGATCAGTTTTAGAATTGACTACTCTACGATCTTATTTTAGCAAGGTATCTAAAAACACATGGCCATATCCCTGGTGGGGTTCATCCCACGGTATGGAAGGAGCCTGTGCAAGTGAAGGTCACTGAAGCTCAACGCTAAGTCTACCTCTGAACTTTGAAACCTCTTCCCATTCAAGGATAAGTAAGGGAGTGATTACTGGAAGCCAGAGAGAGGAATGCAACCAACCTACAGTGACTTAGCATAAAGGGAGCCTAAGGAATAAATGCCCCAATCTCACTCTTCTAGCATCCACAGTTGGTTCCTTCCATTTGCCAAACTCACTGGAAATTAGAAAACAAAAAAGCCCATAGATATAGTCCATACATATCAGGCTCCCTGGGCACAGAGGGTGGTGGAGAAGTTAGAAAACAGATCCAGAGGGCAAAATAAAGACATCTATCCCACAGATGGATCTTTCGCTGGTACTTTGGTGCTTATTGACTTATGCTATGGTGTTGGCACTCATCTGTACCCTGCCTTATAGTACTTGAATTATTGTGTAGGTGGATATTGACATCTCACCTCCGGATTGTAAATTATTCAAGAGAAAGCATAACTTTTACTTTACTTCTACAACCCAAAACACAAAGAACAATATTTAGTTGAGCTCCTTAAGAGCAAGATCTACATGAACTAATCATTAAATTCTTGATAGGCAGCACTATTTGTGACACATAATTAAGGATATGATTTATCATCCAAATTGGGGCACCTTTGAGAGTAGAAAGGGATGCTATTTACAACCATAATGGGTTAAAAAATATTAGCTGAGAGTGTTCCATACAGGTACACATAATAGATATTTGTTAAACATGTGGATTAATAAATGAATGAAAAAGTGATAGAACGTTTATTGGAATGTTCTTTATATCTGTGCTCTGTGTTCTCTCGCTGTGTTCTATTCTCTTCCCCCTTGACCTTTATCATCATCTGACTTCTCTTTGGAGATCTAGGTTAAAGTTTTTAAGGTCCAAAATATTTTCTTTACTTCAACATGTCTACAACTGAGGGTGTTACTTTCCACTCAGTTATACTGTATCCCCTGTCTTTCCTATCTTTGTAAATAAAACCATCAACTCTCAGTCCCCAAGTGAGTGACTTTAGTAATATTGAAACTCCCCTACACCACGCCAATAACTCCTATTCAGTCACTTTTCTAATTCTCTCCCCTCCAGGTCATTTCTGTCCATTCCATTCCTACCACTTCACTTCTACTACACTATCCAGGTCTCTACCAGATTTCCATTGTGTGATTTACTACTACATCCTCCTAACTGGTCTCCCACTTCTAATATCGCACTTATTCAGTCTAATTGTGATTCTGACACTGTAATTATCAGCTTACAATACAAATGAGATTATATCATAAAGTTTTGTTGTTGTTTTATGGATGGGAGTGCCTATAAAATAACATCCAGCCTCCTTGTATTGATATTCAAGGACTTCCATAATCTGGCTCAAGCCTACCTTGGCAGCTTCATCCACTACGACTCTTCTCCAGATAGCCTATGTCACCAGACTTCAGCAAATGTGCGTTCACACTTCTGGGCATCTGCAACTGCAAATGATTCCGAACTTTATTTTCAGTGGTGTGCTGGTACTGATTTTTAGTGTTTGCCAGTTCCTATGGTGTAAATACTTTCCCTGTGGCCAATTTCAAGCAACCAGTTAGATGTCACTAATGCAAAGCTGGGAAGTGATGTGCACGCTCAGCTCTCATGAGCCAACTCCAACACATCACCACTCCTTTAGTCTGCTTCTAGAAATCCTACACATCCTTCAAGGGTCAGGTCAAGCGATTGCATCTTCTAGAAAATTCCTGATTCTACCTTCTATCCCAACTTTGCACCATTTAGAATTACCTTGGCCTGCTTGACATGACGTGGACCAATCTATAGCACAGTTTTCGTTCTACCTTAAATCCTAGAAAGCAGTTAGCTAACAATAAATCTCATCTGAAAAGCATGACAATTCCCTCCAAGATACATTGCATTTTACGTTTCCCACATCAATATTCTTCATGAGCAGCAGCTCTGCTTTAGATTCAGAACAATTTAGCTGTTTGCTGTGGTTTACTTATATGACTTTGTGAGAAATCTTTAAGACACAACATAAACAGCAGTTGTTTCTTTCATTCTTTCATTCTGTGTACAAGCATCAAGGAACCATGAGATACCTTGAGGCCAAAAGAACCTGGCTCTCTAAATCTTGGGATCCTATTGACCCAGTAATTCAGAATCACAGGAATAGGAAAAAATAATCTCAAACCCAGTTCACAGGAGTAATTTTTCCCTAAAATCATATAGCCCAGCTCACTCCCCTCATATAACATTGTGTATACTCCAAAGAGTGTATGTTTGAAGATCAACAAATTTGAATTAAAGTACCAGCTCTGCCACATTGTAGCTGTGTGACTTTGGAGAAGTTACTTACTCTTTCTGTGCTTCAATTTCCTCATGAGTAAAATGGAAGCACTAATTCCTAACTCATAGAACTGCAGTAGGTATTATTTAAGATAATGTTTATAGAGTGTGTAATACAGTAACAGGACCCCTCGTAAGTAGTAGTGTTGTTAATAATCACAATACTGGTTTTTATAATCAATATCCCATAATTAATAATCCCAATGAAAAGCATCATTCACTTTTTTTTTCATATGTCTCTTGGCTTTCTGATTGTCCTCTTTTGAAAGGTGTCTATTTAGGTCCTTTGCCCATTTTTTGATTGGATTGTTTATCTTCCTTTTGTTGAGTTGTATGAGTTCCCTATAAATTTTGGAGATTAGGCCCTTATCAGATATGACATTGGCAAATATGTTTTCCCACACAGTGGGTTTTCTCGTTGTTTTGTTGATGGTTTCTTTTGCTGTGCAGAAGCTTTTTATTTTGATGTAGTCCCATTTGTTCATTTTCTCTTTAGTTTCAAGTGCCCTAGGAGCTGTATCAGTGAAGAAATTGCTTCGGCATATGTCTGAGATTTTGTTGCCTTTGGATTCTTCTAGAATTTTTATGGTTTCCTGTCGTACATTTAAGTCCTTTATCCATTTTGAGTTTATTTTTGTGTATGGTGTAAGTTGGTGGTCTAGTTTCATTTTCTTGCATATATCTGTCCAATTTTCCCAACACCATTTATTGAAGAGACTATCTTGGCTCCATTGTATGTTCTTGCCTCCTTTGTCAAATATTAATTGAGCATATTGGTTCGGGCCAATTTCTGGGCTCTCTATTCTATTCCATTGATCTATATGCCTATTCTTGTGCCAGTACCAGGCAGTTTTGAGAACAGTGGCTTTGTAATCATTCACTTTTTTTTTTTTTTTTTTTACGTATGTTGGATCGGGACATTAACAGAGCAGGACAACAAGCACTTAGGAATGTTAAATTCAGTTTCAGACATATCTGTCTTGAGGCCCATCACCATCCATATATTCATTCAATAAGTAGTTATTGAGCAACTCCTAAGTGCTGGTCCTGAATTCAGTGTAAACGATCATGAACAACTGAAAGGCCCTGCTTGAATGGAGGTTACACTCTATTTTGGGGGAGATAAATGACTAACAGATAGATAAGATTAAACCATTTCAAATAGTGAGAGAAATATAAATAATAATAAAGCAATGTCATATGACAGAGTGAAGGAAGAGGTGATCAAAGAGAGCCTCAATGAGGAAGTGACAGCTGAGCTAAATCCTGCAAGACAAAAGCAGCCAGTCGCATGAAGACCTGAAGAGAAGATCAAGCAGAGGGAACAGCATGTGCAAAGTCTCAGAAGAAAATATGGCTTTGAATGGTTGATTTTCCTTAGGCAAGTTATTACATTTCTCTGGTCCCCATTTTCCTCATTCCTGGAAATGACAATAACACTTTCTTCACAGGACCTGGCAGATGGCAAGCACTTAGTAAATGGTTGTTGAATAAATGACACTGATTCCATTCTTTGTTCATTTCACCCATTGCTCAGGATCAGGTCTAAATGGACCACTTGGTAATTTTTCATTCCCAGGGTTCTCTCTCCCTTCTACACATTAAAAAAATAAAATAAAATCTGAGTTTCATTGACTAGAGGGCCTTACCCAAAGCAGTTGCTCAAGAGCACAGTCAAGCTCAGCCAGGGCATCCGGGTTTGCTTCTCTGTCCTTGATCTGACAGTCTGGATTTGCTCCCTGAATATTTGCTGTCTTAACATGCCTCTTTCCAGATGCAGGGCATTAATTCTGAATCAGCTTCCCCCCACTTTTCTGTCAGAGGTTGTCATTTGCAGAGCCGGTGATGGAAGGACTGAGTGATGGATGGCAGTCCCTTCAGAGCCCATCAGTTTCATTCTCAAAGCAGACACTAAAAAATGTGAGGCTGGTGCCAAGCCACAGGGCTCAGGGAGGGAGAATCAGCCATCTCTTCCCACAGGCTGAGATGATGAGAATCCTCTGGTCAGTATCACATTGCAGTCTAACTAGTACACCATAACCCTGATTACAATGTTAATGACAGTAGGCTGTGTCCATTGAGTACTCATTCAACAACCCTAGCATGACAGGAAAACCTTTTCTTCTCCATCCATTCAACAGATGCTTATTAAGCACCTGCTAATGCCAAAACACTACATGGTTCTGAGGTTAGGGAAATGAACAAAACAAAGTCCTTGCCTTGATGAGACTAACAGTTGAAAGAGGGACACCAACAATAAACAATCAAGTGATATACGATGATGTCATGTAATAAGGGCTTAAAAGAAAAAGAAAGCAGGGAAAGTGATGAGAACGCACAGAAAGAGGAAGATTGGGTGGGTGGTCAGGGAAGGCACCTGAGGGGGCACCCCTAAGCAGGGACCTGGTCACAGTGAGAGAGCCAGCCATGAAAGTGTCTGCAGGAGAGTGTTCCTTCCAGACAGAGCTGGGAGGAACCAGGGGCTCGATACCAGAAGTGAGGGATGTGATTGATTCTCAAAATATAGCTTTCACCATTTCCTACCTGGGTTTCCTACCTAGAAAGCCTTACTACCCTATGTCAGGGTTTCTAAACCGCAGCATGAGTGACATTTTGGATAAGACTTTGTTTTGGGAGTTGTCCTGTGCATTGTAAGACATTCAGCAGCACCTCTGGTCTCTACCCATTAGATTGCAGTAGTATCCGTCCAGTTGTGACAACGAAGCTACCTTTCTTCAGCACCTCTCTTGCCCTATGTTTTATTGCTCTAATTCTTTGCAGATTCTTTTAGCTCTAGGTCAGGACATCAAATCGATCTTGGGAGCTATGTCTAGACTCCTTGATATCAGGAACCCCAATTGTACCCAGATTTTAGGGTACGTATGGAGGAGGAGGTACAAGAAGGTAATGAAGCTCATTAGGTTTCAGGGCCTTTCTCTTACACAGCTCCTTCCACAGTTCTATTCCTATTTTTTACTCATAATTTTGTACCCATTTTCTTAAAGTGAGTCCCCCAGATATATAAGCTATAGACCCCACAAAATATGACTTCATCTCTGGGTATTTATCTGAACATAACAATGCAATTCACAACATATATTATAAATGTGGTGGGTGTCAGCATTTCACTTACCTTCATCTTCAATCTAGCTCATATCCCTTGACCCTACTGCCTTGCTCTTAATTGCTTGAATATACCAACTTCTACAAAAGTGATGGTGGGGGGAGAGATTTGCCTTCCCCATTAGTGTATGCTCTATAGGAAAAGAGACATATACCTTGCTCTTCTTTTATCAAGTACATTTCCTGGAACATGGACAGTATTAATACTTTTTATTGAATATGTAAAACAAGGAAACGTAATATGTCGTGAGAGATTACCAATCAGTGGTTTTCAAAGTGTGGTCCCTGGACCAGCAGCAGCAGCATCTGAGAACTAGTTAGAAAAGCTAATTTTCAAGCCCCACCCTAGACCTACCAAATCAAAAATTCTTGAAATGGGGCCAGCATTTCATGTTTTCACAAGCCCTCCGGGTGAGTCTGATGCCACTAAAGTTGAAGAAGCTATGTGAGGGATAATGGTAGGGCTCTACATAATGCTATCTGATGTAATCCTCCAGGAGAAATTCTCTGAGGTTGAACATTATAATCCCATTTTATAGATGTGGAGACAGAGACTCAGAAACATTATTTCACCCAAGGTCAACGCACTAACCAAGTAGAAATGCTGGAATTTAAATGCTAGAATGTCTGACTTCAAAATCTAACTTTCCCCCACTATAACATATTTATTCTGGCAGGAGTTTCCAAAATAATTGGTGTCAAATCCCTTTGAAGAAAAAGTAAAAGATCTATGTGACTATGAAACGGTATTATTACTAGCAAGACTAACAACCATCATCATAAAGAATACTTTTTGACCTATTTCTGTTGTGCCTAGTCCCGAGGACAATGAAATCCTGACATGGCTTTTCAGAGACCTAGAGAGTTAACCCACCTCCCAGAAGCCCTGACTTCCTCCCGTGAGTCACTCAGGCAGAGCGGAGACCAGGTTTGTGGGTGTAATAACACACAGCACAGCAGGCATGCATGCACGTGCACCTCCCGGCTGGGAGCGAAATGAAAATAGAAATGGAAAGCAAAACCCCTTCCCTCGGTGCCTGTCTCTCCCTGTCACCTGTCATAAATCTTAGAGAGCAGAGTTCTTTGGGCAAATGAGATTCTCCCAGTCCACTGCGTGTGGCTTTTTGGAATCCAGGTCTAATGGCTAGCAGCACGCTTTCTGTGAACGCTTTGTGTCGTGTCCAAGCATTAGCATCAGCCACTGAAGTCTGTGGTTGAAGGGAAAGAAAACAAAGAAAAGCAGAAAAAGTAAGATAACTGGCTATTTATATCTGCTCTGTCGGAAGTGGTGAGGTATAATTACTGAGGTATAATTACTGAGTAGAAATTACAGGGCTGATTCCAGTGGCGTTCCTCCTGCTGTTTGGGGGAAGATAAAAGATTGAAAGCATTTCTGACATCTCTTCAAAGAGAAGATGCTCTGGCATTCACTCTCATTTATTTTCAGATTGATTAAAAGCAATTTCCTGTTGTTCACGGCTGACAAAGGGCATTCCCTGTCCCCTGGATTCAGTGAAACCTCTTTGAGGGGACAGCCCCCTTTGGAGCTCTACTGCTCCCATCAGCCTCCTCCTCCATGTCTTGTTCCCTAGGGTCCTTAAGTCAAGAAAGAAAAAAAATCCAAGCTATTAAATGACTTCACATAGAGAAGCTATTGACTTAATGGACCATAATCCCAGGGGTATTTGCATTCAAAACAAAATATTATCATAAGGTAAAGTCTTGAGATATTAAAGCGGGAAGGGGCCTAAAAATCATCTAACTCAGTGGTTTCCAAACAGAATTAATTATCAGGGGTCTCTTTAGACGCCTATCTTTCCCCAGAATCTACTCAGGCCTAATGAGTCAGAAGTGCCAGGGCTCAGATGCAGGAATGTTACAAAGTCCCTGCCTAAGTCACTTTGGTTTAGACAGCTTTAGGGAGCCCTGATCTGGCCAAGCCTCTTAATTTATAGGTGTAGAAAATTAAAATAGAAGGTGAGATTAAAGCGAGGTTGAGTGACTGGCACTTGGCACACGGCTAGAAATTTAAAAAGCTCAATAATCAAGTTAACATGTTAAGTGTGATGTCAGTTGCTGGGGTCCAACCCCAGCAGGTCCAGGGGTCCCCAAAGGTGTGGACGGAGTTGGCAAAGAAGGAATGACATGGAGGCAGCATTCAGTTCATCAGCGGCCTAGCCAGGATCTCTAGCCAGGATCTCCAGCCAAGTTCTGGTCTGGATCTCCAGCGAAGTTCTGGTTAGGATCTCTAGCCAGGTTCTGTGTCCCTGTTCTCTTGTTAGGTTCTCCAGGTTCTCCAGCCAGGCTCTGTAGCCATGTTCCCTCGCTAGGTTCTCCAGTCAGGTTCTGTCCAGGTTCTCCAGCCAGGTTCAGCCACCAGGTTCTAGTCAGGTTCTCTTGCCAATTTCTGTAGTCAGGTTCAGTCCAAGATCTTTTGCCATGTTCTCTCCAGTGAAGTTCTGTCTGTAGGTTCTGTGTAGGTTCTGTCTTCTAAGTTCTGCCTTCTTACATCTGTATTTATACCAGTTGATTCCAATCCTATCAACCTCTATTCCAAAGGTTAGGGCGTTCCTTATCTCCATTCCAGGGAGCAAAGATTATGTAGCTTAAGCATGATTGTTCGTAGTTAAAGTGATTAATTTCCCACCTGGCACTTAGTTAAGAGGTTTTATTCCCTCCCTAACTTCAGGGGAAAATCCCTACCTGGGGAAACAACCTTTCTCAGAGACCTTGGTTAAAACACATAGTGCCAAGAAAGTGAGCAAACATATTAAGAACAGTATGCCATATATGCCAGGTCCCTTGAAACAGCAAGCATGGACCGGCTCCCGGCAGTCAGTCACCAGTGACTGAAACGGAAAGGAAGACAAAACAGGCTTGGCGTTTAATGTGTTAAATAATCCTATATAATAAAAGGCTAATATGCAAATCAACCAGACTGCGGACCTACCGGTCACTATGATGCGCACTGACCACCAGGGGACAGATGCTCAACTCAGGAGCTGCCCCCTGGTGGTCAGTATGCTCCCATCGGGGGAGCGCTGCTCAGCCAGAAGCCAGGCTCATAGCTGGCGAGTGGTGGCGCGAGCCTCTCCTAGCTCCACAGGAGCACTAAGGACCCCTCGGGGGATGTCCACCTGTCAGCAGTTGGACATCCCCCAAGGGGTTGCAGACTGTGAGAGGACGCAGTCTGGGCTGAGGGACCCTCCCCCCACCCCCACCACAGTGTATGAATGTCATGCACCGGGTGTCTAGTATTTTAATAAAGAGACTTGACTTTGGAGGGGGAACATTCAATACAATATACAGATTATGTATTATAAAATTGTGCACCTTAAACCTACATAATTTTATTAACCAATGTCACCCCAATAAATTCAATAACTTTTTAAAAATTATTGCCAAAAATCCATGGTGAACAAAACATCATTTCGTTTTTTAATATATATGTTTTTATTGATTTTAGAGAGAGAGGAAAGGAGAAGGAAAGAGAAATGGAAACATCAGTTATCAGCTGCAACCCAGGCCATGTGCCCCAACCAGGAATCAAACCAGCAACTTCTTGGTTCATGGGCTGATATCCAACCACTGAGCTATACCGGCTGGGCCAAAACACTGGCTTTTAAATAAAGACAGGATCAGTATTACTAATCTATCCTTTGTCCTCCGCCTTTACTATGGCTCAGTGTGGCACTGTTTTTTCTGATTATTTTTGAAAATACTACTTTAAAACAATTGATTGTGATTTCTGATTTTTTTTGGTGCTACCTTAAATTTTATACTCAAGGGGACTGCTTCACTCCCTCACCTATATTTGGGCAAATATTTAAACTTGAGGGCTGTGAGTACATATACAATCTGTAGAAGTCAATGTTTTGGCCAGTGGTGGTTTCTGTGTACGTATACATTTTGTTTTATTTTTTAAATCAAATTAGATACGGGCATTTTAAAGTAGGAGGACTTAATATTTTAAAAAATTACATTGGATTATAAAAAATCAGAAGGTTTTTTCTTCTTTTCCTTTCCCCCAATAGGCCCATAAATCCTTATGGCACCAATTGGTTAGAGCTGTATGGCTGCTGCCCCCTTGCAAATGGGGCAAGAACCATTTGCCACAATGAGCACCACTTGAAGACACCGCTTCACTGCCGTATGTGTCCTGACTGGTCTCTTTATACCTTTCATTTTTGTGATCCCTGACTTAGCAGACCACACAAAGCAGCAATGGGCAGGATAGGATATAACCAGGTGATTCATTATTCAGATGGTTACACCATGCGTTCCAAGTGGCAGACACTAGCCAGGCAAGGACTCTCTACTATGAGCCATGACTCCTGCCTGGCTCCTTTACCTCTGCTCTTGTCCCCACTTGCAAGTTCAGTCTTGCCCCAGAATCTGAAACCAATATTTCTGAGTGGGGGAATTAAAGACATATAGGCAAGGCAAATATTTGGCCAATTCTCCTTGGTTTCTCTCCTTAGTTGACCTTCTCCCTGAGACTTTCCCACTCGGCTTCTTCATATTCTGGCAGAGATCTTGGTGGCTGAGTCGCTGCCCTCCCTCCTGTGCCTGAGACTTCAGTCCTCTGGTCCCTGGGTGTCCTTGGCATTGTGGAGACTGCAGATTTGGCCCTAGGACTAAAAGCTGTTGACAAACATTTACGGAATGAATGCTTTTGGTGTGGATGACAGATGCTTGTACCACGGTAATTTGTAACACAGTAAATTAGTCAGAAATGCTGGCCTCATGGAGCTTTCAGTGTAGTAAGAGCCAAAGACACGTACACAGGCCCCTCGCAAGAGTGAAACGCACTGCATTTTCCAACAAACTCTTAGCAATTTCTCCAAAGTTGTACACTCAAATGCTTATAGGAGCATGGCATAGCATAAATGAATGAAGGACACTTAGTATAACATGAAAGAAGAGGTATCAGGCACTGTGAAGAAATACAGTACTTTCCGTATTAGATGGTGTTCAAATTCATATTTTCACAAGTGTGTGGAGGCCAAGCAAAACACATTTGCTGACAGAAGTTTGCTCTGGATCACCAGTTTGTAAGCCCTGCCTAAGGCTTACCAAAAATCCTGTAGCTTTGCTGTGTTTCCCTGACCCTCGTGTGCTGGTTCTGCTCAATCTCCCATCACATGCTCTCCACAGGCAGCAGCTGGCCTTTTCTGAAGTGACTCACCTATCTCACTTCTATCCCAAGCTAACCACACCAGCCCCATTTACCTGTTGGTGCCCCTACTATTTTGTGCTATACATCCCTTTGGCAACAGGATGAAGCCTATGCACTCATGTCTTTAACATCTAAATTAAGAGACACATGACTACAGCAGAAACCAAATATACTGAGATAATAGATTTAAAATATTAAAATAGTGCATCTGAAAATAGTACTATATATGCCTTATATTAATGCATTAAATGGAAAGATCTAACAGCGAGTCTATAACTTCCATAATTTCAAAGCAGACAGGAGAAAAAAGATATTCATATATATGCAACAACTAAAATATGATATGAGAATATCTGTAATTTCTATTGATGACAAAGTCATAGGTACTGCCAATGCCATTGTGGCCTATTGTTTATATTCACAACAGAAGGAAATCTCAATTACAGTTATGGGTTAGTGACAATAAAGCTGTCACAGTTTTGCCATTCACATTCGTGGGCTCCTATGATTCTATCTGAGGATCCCTTTGGGAGGTCCATGGACCAGAAACTTTGACTGGAGCAACACTTCTCTCAATGCAGCTCAAGGCTCTGAAGACCTTCAGGGCACATCAAATGTCAGGGACACCGAAATGCTAACCTCATTTTTCATTAAATTAGAGTCAAAGTAACCATAGATAATAAACAGTCTAGCCATAGCATCCTGCTATAGTGCTGGTAGGAGTCCCAATTGATACAACTCAGTCATCAGGCGATGCGTTTCAAAAACCTTGAAAAAGTGTAAATGTCCTTTGACCCAGCAAGCCTACCTCTATAATTTATCATAAAGAACTAATGAGACATGTAGGCAAAGCTTCAAACACAGGGATATTTATGCCCAGCTGTGCGAGAAATAATATGTAGCCAATAAAAGATGATGTAAATCCTTGATTGTTGACATGAAAAGATGACAAATACAAGGTAAAAGCAGTATGAGGGCCTATAAAAATAATTGCAATTGCATATAATTTGTACAGGAAAAAAGCTTGGAAGGATATACACTAACTCTGTCTTAGTGGTGATTTCTGATGATTTAATGTTGATTTGCATACTTATATTTTCTCATTCATTTTCTGACAATGAAAGTGCACTATTTGTTTAAATAAACAGAAAGAAAAGAAGGGAGACAGAATATGTCACCATATTGAGCACTTATTTATTCTGTTAGGGAGATATTTCCCAAGGAGAATTTCTGTGTTTATGTTTTCTTACCCATTCAAAAACTAGATGCCAATCACAGTGCTAGAAGCAGAAGATGCAAATCTGAACACGGATAACAAGGCACCTTATCTTATGAAACTTATTTTCTGGTGCAGAAAACAGATAAGTATTCAACCAACAAAGGCATACACAGCAATGTATTGGGGAGAGAGTAACGCTTTATGAAAAGTAAAATAAGCAGCAGCAATAAGGAACAGACAGAGCAAGAGAGACTTCCTAAATTGAAGGACAGACCTTTCTGTGGAAGCAATGTTTAAGTAGAAAGACAGCGGGAACCAGCCTTAGGAGACCTAGACTAGGGAAGAGCATTCTATGCACAGGGTAAAGTTTATTCAAGGTCCTAAGGCAGGAGTGAGTTGGCATATTTGATGAAAAGAACGATCTATATGTCTGGAATGCTGTGGAAGAGGCAGAGAGTAGCACTGGATGACTTTGGATAAATGGTCAAGAGCCAAATCACCTAAAATCTTAAGACCATGGTAAGGAGTTTGAATGTTATTCAAAGTGCATGATGGATGGAATTATTGCTCATAATCCTTTGCTCCATATAGAAGTATCGTAAATCAACACTCCCGAGATAGCCTTATGGTGGAAGCCTTATCTTCCTCACTCCTTGAATTTGGTTTTGACCATGTGGCTTGCTTTGGTCAATGGACTGTTGACAGACATGACATAAGCAGGAGATTTAAATGTGCTTGTGCATTTAGGATTACTCTTGAGCTTCTGCCATTGCCGCTAGAAGGATATACTTAGTCTAGCCTTCTGGCCCCCAAAAGAATGAGAGACATGTGAAGTATATCTGGACCAAACCAGCAGCCTGGAGCCAGGCTCAGCTCAATTCAACTGAGTTAACCATCCAACTCACAGATAATGTAAATGAGAAGAGATGGCTGTTGTTCTAAGTCACTAAACAGTGAGGTGATTTGTTATGAAACATAACAGTGGCAATATTGACTAATACAAGGAGCAATGGGAAAGCACTGAAGTCTATTAACCACAGGATTGGCAAGATTAATTTATATTGTAAAAAAATTATTTTGGCTGCTGTGCGGAGAATGGATTGAAGAAGTAAGGGTGGAAATAAGGATGCCAACTGGGAGCCTACAATATCTGTTCTGGTGAGAGATGATGATGTTACCATTTTTGAATGGGGATGACCAGGGGCGGAGAAAGCTTAGGATAGTAAAAGTAATGTACATCACACATGTTAAGTTTCAGATGGAGTTGCCCAGTAGTCAGATGAATAGCTAGGTAAGAAATCAGGATGCATATAGAAATTTGGGAGTCACTCAGTCAAATTGAGGTTCCTGGAGGATGCTTAGGCCGCCTGGGAAGTGTTGTGCCATAGGTAGGAGGACCACCAATCTAAATCTTCATTTGTTTTAGCCTTGTTGCTTGCTTTTTCTTAAAATATGATGTCTTGCAGAGTTCAAGTCATTTCTTTCATAGCTCCCTAGTCCCACATCCTTAATATCCGCCTCCTGAATAAAGATGCTCAACAACTTTGTTAGAAGGAAGCGGAGCCAAGGAAAGAGAATGTCATTACTGTTGTCTGAGAAGAAAGAAGGCATACTCACCTTGGAGCTCTCAGTTATTACTCTACCCTCCCATATAAGAAAGCAGTTTTTCCCAAAATACCTTCCACAGAGCCCTATCTCTGCAAGACATGAAGAACATTTTTTTCAAATAACAAGGCTCTCTTCCTTTTGTCACAGGGCATCTTGCAATGCTAGCATTCTGCAAGATACACTGTGGAAATGGAAACTACAAGACATTTCCTCATGACTCACCACACAATGAAATTGACTCATTCAGTGAAGTTGGTCCTTTGTTGACAGGTAGTAACTATTGAGTCGGACACCTAACTTCACAAGAGAGCTTACTCTACTTTCAGACATCCCTGGTTGCAAGTCCTTCCCCTGGAACTGAGATACCCTGCCCCTAAGCTTTCACTCATTGATAGTGGTGCTTCCCATACAGCCACACAGAACAAAGTTCCTTCATCATTTACAAAATATTCCTGAATATCTGAGAGCAGTCTGGGATCTACGCTCCTTGTAAAGCCTTTTCTTCTGAGACTTGAACATCTGTATTCCCTTTAATCATTTCTCTAATATCCAGCCTCTGATGGGTCTAGATTAGATGGCCCATATCTCTGCACTGTCTTGTCTTTGGGTATTTATATGCCCCAGATCCCATATATCACAAGAACAGATACTGTTAGGCAAATTTTCTTTTGCACTCTGGAACTATTTCTTCCACTTAGGAAAATGTAAGTGAACATTTGATTAATTGAATTAACATATTTGTAGACAGTTATTATGTTTTTTCTAAGTCTGCTCATCTCCAGTTCACTGGATCTAAGCTTTTGGGAGAAAGTTTGCATCATAGAACTGAAACTAAGCTGATACTTCACTTTACTAGTAAATAAGATGTTAAGAACCTAAGTGGAAATCAAAAAAGCTTAGCACATGGTATAGTCCCTTATAAAAAAAAAAGAAAAGAAAAGTCAGATCTGGGAAATATTCCATTCCCCTAATACCTCCCTTTTCTTTAGTTCTACTGGGAATCATGTTAGTTTGTTACCTAGCAACACAGAGCTCATCACTGGGCAATTTACAACCATTTTTCATTTGTCATCATTTGTCTAATCAGATTTGATCATAAATAAAATCTGCACACAATCAACTGACTTCTGTTTGTAATTAGAATCCATCTCCATCAGGGGAAGGACGTTAATAGTCTTGCACCTTGCATGTGTTGATATATTTGTGCTTTTTGTCATTTCTTAACATGCTACTACCCTCACCATCTTACAAGATTCAATCTGTCTTGATTCCCTTCGACAAAATTTCATATTTTGTTGTGAAATGCTATCAATTCAGGTGTCTTTGGATGAAATTTTTAGGTCATCTCTGCTCATTTATTCTCAGCATATCATATGTGCAAGGTGTCTTAATTTTTGCAATATACTGCTATGTTTAACACAGCTTCTTGCTTCCTTTCTATCATACCAACTCTCTTTACCTACTCAAGTCAATGCCACAGCATTTCTCATTTTCAATTGTAGTGGCATAAGTTGTTTTGTATGTCTGGCATTACTCTCAATCTTTTTCTGTTAAAAAGAAACCCATTTTGGGGGGATTCCAACCATAAAGTTATTGGTTTGGACTGCTGAAGGGACTATTCCAGTTATAAGACCCTCATTCTCTGGTCACAGTGCTTGATCTAAGATGGGTTCATGACACAAGCCAGACCAATATTTTGGGAATTATCCAAGTGAAACTGACAGAAATGATCCTTTTTCCTCTCCTTTCACCTTTCTGAAAGGAAATATTAGCCCAGTGTTTCCTGGGCTATGCCTTGCCAGGTGGAGAAGGTCCATCTGTAGGTACAGAAGAAAGAGGAGAGGCTAAGGGTTATATACATAGAGCTAGGTTGGAGGGTGGGAGGGAGAGAGGGAGGGAGAGAGAGAGAGAGAGGTATATGAGAGGGGATGTTGATGCCATTGGAGTCTTTGGTTCTAGTTCCTGAGGCTACAGAGTTGTCCTGATTCCTTTTATCTCATTAGCTACCTGTATTGTCTTTAAGCACATTCAAATTGGGTTTCTCTACGGCAATCCATGTGATTGACTTATACAATTACAAGATTCATAAGTTCGTAAAGTTATAAAGCACTCTTAAGTGAAAAAGTGTTTTCACAGTCATTATCTGATTGTATCCTAAAAAAACCCTTGAATCCTTGGAAGTTGTTAATGTAGAGGACATTGTACCCATTTTTCAGATAAGAAAACAAAAATGACTTGTTATTTGGGTTTTCAGCTAGTGCAGAGAGCACTTCTGATGCTTAGTCCCATGGTCTGTGCCATATAGGAATTTCCTGCCCACACCACCTCATATCTGGTAACCATAGAGCGAGAGCAGATGAGCTGCCCAATAACATAGGGTGTGGTAGCTGGCTTGGCAATTTAGAAACCCATCTAAATAGGGAGACAAGATAAGTTCAGGTACTGGAAACACAAAGATCAGCTTCAGGTAGACAGGATTGAAGCAAGTACTATAGCAGCCCTAGGCTGGGGTCAGCACAAAAGAAGGGGTTCAGATTAAAGTAGGAGGAATTTTCAAGTGCCAGAAACAATGTGAGCAAAGGTACAGAAGCAGGAGTAGACATGAACACATCTGGCTGGAGGGGAGGCTTGTGTTGATTTTACCTTCTAAATATAGCTTGAACCTTTCCATTTCTTTCCTCCTCCACTGTCACCACTGTGATCTTTCATCTGTCACCTGAATTATTGAAACAGCTTCCTAACTGTTCTTCCCACGTCCTTTTTGCATTGCAATTTATTCTCCAAACTGCAGACCAAGTGAATTTTGAAAGCAGGATATATCTCATCAGGTCCCTCTTCTATCTAAAATTGAGCAATATGCAGAACTTGTCCTTCACATGGGTCACTGGATGGTGCAGCCTTTCCAGCCTCAGAGGTCACCTTGTTGTGCCTCCTCTCCACACTGTAGTCACATTGAACATATGACATAACACACCCTCTTCTCTATGGCCACAGGACATTTGCACTTGCTGATTTCTCTGCTTAGAAACTTCTCTCTCCTCTCTCTCTCTCTCTCTCTCTCTCTCTCTCTCTCTCTCTCTCTCTCTCTTTCTTCTTCTTCTTCTTCTTCTTCTTCTTCTTCTTCTTCTTCTTCTTCTTCTTCTTCTTCTTCTTCTTCTTCTTCTTCTTCTTCTTTCCTTCCTTCCTTCCTTCCTTCCTTCCTTCCTTCCTTCCTTCCTTCCTTCCTTCCGTGAATAACAATTGGGTGCATCTTATACATCAGAAAGTAATGTTAAAGACAGTCACTAAGAGTAAGGATTAGGAACTTAACTGCTGTGTTGAAACCTGGTTCTGATATCATCTTTAGCGAGTTATCGGAACCCATTTTATCATAATTGTACTTAACTCCTGTGGTTGAGGATTAAATTAGCATATAGCAAGGCCAGTATCAACGTCCAACATAGAATTGGCTATATAAGTATTTGCAATAATAATTATTGCAGCTGAATTCTACTCACAGGATGTCAGAGTAAATGTTATAGCCACAGAGAAGGCTTCTCTAAGCCCTAGGACTTAGCTGGGTTTCTGCTCTCTGAACTTGCTCTACTGTTTTTCATTTTATTGTATTCATCTTACTTTAATCCATTTTCCTTGTTGGATTATAAATCCTAAGAGGGCAAGGGTCATGCCTATTTTGTTTACCATTTTATTGAAAGATTCTAGTACACTGGCTGGCCCAGAGTAGGAGTTAAATATTTATTTATAAGAAAATCAAGGTTAAAATGCTGACTGCTATGAAAGCCAAGAAAAAATGAATCAGGACTTCACTTATATTCAATGGGGAGAACCATCTGTGCTTTTCTGAGGTTGGAAAGACTATCTCACTTTAGGGAGTATTATACCCACAGCACCTGCATCTTCAGTGATCTTCTCAGCCCTTGTTATCACTTGAAATAGCAATGACCTGAACAGCTTCTAAGATGTTTGCTTCCCGATCTGGGACATCCTGGGTCAACCTGTGACTCATGATAATGAAAGGGATATGACAGTGCCTCCACTGACACCAAGACCTTGAAAGATATTACAAAAGATGTCATGAAAACCCGGCCAAAGCAGGAGGGCCTATGCTCACAGGAAGGGCAGGCAGATTTTAAATATCAGAACAAAGGAACATCACTGTTTCTAGGCAAAAGGCTCAGAAGCCTAAAAAAATGAAGCAAGAAGGCTTTCAAATGGGACTCAGGGTGCATAGATCACCTAGGAAACAGCACACAGGAAGACTCACATGGCTCCTGCCCTCGTGCCCTGCAATCAGGACAGGACCCATTAAACCACCAACTCATTTACAGCCTTCCTGCATGAAATGTGGCCCAGACCAAAGATCTTCCTGGTGGTAGGAAAGCGTGTCTCTCATATGGACTAATGGAAATTCCTTGATTGAAAACTATTGCATCTGGTGTGCATCTGGTGTGTTCCCTTTACTGGTGCATGGCATCATTATTAGACAATAATTTATTCAGTGCCTACTGTGCCATGTGGAGGTGCTGGAGTTGGAAAGGTGAGGTCACTTCCCCTGGAAAAATGATAGTATCATTGAGACATGACTGGGTTCAAAGAAGGTTTGGACAACTAGTAATTTAAAATCACCAGGATAGCTTTATATGAAGTACTGAGAAGTCTCCTGAGAGAAAATTTCAGATAGACAACATATAGCAAAGCCTGACCAGTAAAGAGGATGAGCAAATATGAACACAACGAGCATTTTCTTCCAACTTCCTTTTCTCTCCCAGAGCACATGGACACACAGTGAGAGAAAGAGGGGTTCTGTGCATGGGGGGGGGGATATCCCTCAGCCTGACTTGAACCCTCTCTAATCTGGGACCCCTTGGGGGATGTCAACGCCAGTTTAGGCCCGATCCCAGGATCAGGCTTAAACCGGCAGTCGGACATCCTTCTTACAATCTGGGACCACTAGCTCCTAACCGCTCACCTGCCTGCCTGCCTGATCGCCCCTAACCACTCTGCCTGCCAGCCTGCTCGTCCTGAACTGTCCCCCCACCAGCCTTCTCACCCCAACTTCCCGCCCCCCACCCCCGCTGGCCTGATCGCCCCCACTGCCCCCCTTGACAGCTTGCATGCTGCCTACTGCCTTCCTGTGCTGGCTTGCTCGCCCCCTACTGTTCCCCCCCTCAGCCAACCTGCTTGGTCCCAACTGCCCACCCCCCCACTGGCCTGCTCACTCCCAACTGCCCCCCCTGCCAGCCTGCTTGCCCCCAGCTGCCCATCCCCCACTGGCCTGCTCACCCCCAACTTCCCCCACCACTAGCCTGATCACCCCCAACTGCCCTCCCCTCCAGGCCTAATCGCCCCTAACTGCCTCTGCCTTGGCCCTGCCACTATGGCTTTGTCTGGGCAGCGGCCATGGAGCTGGTTGGAGCGAACAAGGAAGCCAAGCCTCCTGCCCACTCTGGCTGACTCCATGGCTCTAGACAGCGCCACCATCTTTGTTGCATCAATTTGCATATTCCCTCCTTATAGACTGTGGGCGCTGCCATCTTTATCACGAAGTGTGGGTTAATTTGCATATTACTCTTTTATTAGATAGGATATATAGCCCTAGCTAGTTTGACTCAGTGCATAGAGTGTAGGCCTATGGACTGAAGGGTCCCGGGTTCAATTCCGATCAAGAGCACATGATTAGGTTGTGGGCTTGATGTCAAGTAGGGGGTGTGCAGCAGGCAGCTGATCAATGAGAATCATTGATGTTTCTACCTCTCTCTCCCTCTCCCTTCCTCTCAGAAATCAATAAAAATATATATTTTTTAAAAAGAATGTGCAGCACACAATTTGAAACTAATAAAATATACAATATCCTTTATTGAAAATTCCATATAACCAATGAATTCTCACAGAATTCTCACAGATACTCTTGTACCTGTAACCAAACAGTGGTTGTAACTGACAAACAAGTATAGTTCTGACCTGAATGTTAGTTGATATTTTCCTTATGCTAATTTTTATTTAAGATGAAAGTGAAATAAGCAAGACATATGTCAGAACTTCACTCTTTTGTCAATAATGAATTCTTAGCTGAATAGAAAAATAGTTTTTGAAGATGAAACAACATTTCTTCAAATTTGTTGTTCTACGCACAATATAATGGCTGCAGATATAATGCACTTTTTAAAAAAATCTTATATTTTTAAAGCTGGAAGTGGTTTATAAGATCCTAATCCAAACCCCTGGGGAGATACCACGAGCAGCACATTCATTTTGTCCCCAGTGCCTACCAAAGTGCCTGGAGCATGGTAAGTGCTCAATAAGTATGTGTTGCATAAATTGATGATCTATTGTGCCCTTCTATTATGTTTTGCCTCACCTTTTTTGCCACTGAGAAGCTGATCCTGACTGTGAACTATTTGGAAATAGGCACCATGTGTTTCAATATCAGCATTCTCAATTTCAAGCCCAACGACTTGTATACATTAGGGACTAATAAGTATTTAATTGATAGCTTACACATAACTTCCTAGTACAGCCTTTTGAATACAGCAGGAACTCAATAATTCATTACACATTAAATGGATATAAAAATACCTGTCTTGGCTTATACACCTGCTATAAATATTTATCTCTCTGTCTTAATTAGTAAACACTTTTAAAAAACTATTCTATCTCTAATACATTAAAGTAGTAGCACTTGGAGAGTCTTAATAGACTTTCTCATATTTGAATCGAGATATTAGCACTGTGGCCAGGGAAGGGTTACTTAACTCTCTGAGCCTCAGTTTTCTCATCTGTAGAATTGAAATAATATTTTGTAAAGATTAAAAGCAATGAAGTATATGAAAGGCATTGTAGAGCCTTTGCTGATGGTAGGTTGTCAACAAACAGCTTCTTGTTTTTCCTGGAATCTCTATTCTCTCTTCACTGATACATAAAGTTTCCAAAGTTCTCTCCAAAGTCTAGAAGAAGAATTAAGTGCTTTATCTCAGATGGTGCTGTGCCAGGTCACCTCTCTCACCCCAATCCTTGAATGGCACAGTGGAAAGAACACTAGACAGGGGATTTACCTAGGTCAGCGATGGTGAACCTATGACACGTGTGTCAGAGGTGACACGCGAACTCATTTTTTTTTGGTTGATTTTTTCTTTGTTAAATGGCATTTAAATATATAAAATAAATATCAAAAATATAAGTCTTTGTTTTACTATGGTTGCAAATATCAAAAAATTTCTATATGTGACACGGCACCAGAGTTAAGTTAGGGTTTTTCAAAATGCTACACGCCGAGCTCAAAAGGTTCACCATCACTGACCTAGGTTCTAGTAACATAACAAAGTAGATTACATAGCATGTTAAGGAATAAAGAGTTCTATGAAACAAATAAAAAGTTGAGCAGGGTAAGGGGTAAATACGGTTCTGAGGCAGGGGTGGGGCAGGTTACATCATTAAATAAGCTCATGGCAGAAGTGAGTTTTGAGCAAAAGACTTGAAAGATATGTGAGGCCCTTCCAGTGGGTATTTGGGTGAAGAGCATCAAGGTCAAGAGAACACCTAGACTGAGACCCTGAGGAGATGTATCTGAGAAACACAGGAGGCCATGAAGCCAGCATGGAGCGAGCAGAGAAGAGAGGAGGAGGGGCGGTGAGGGGGCGGTGAGGGTTGCAGATCCTTAAGAGTCTGGGCTTCAATCTGAGGGAAATGGCTTCGCTGGCCTTACATCTCTATGTGGAAAGGAATTCAGATTCAATCCTTCCTGAGATACCTTCCAGCTTTTAAATTCAAACATGTTCTTATCATTTAGGTACTGAGCTACGATGATGCCATAGGCAAGTAATGGGAAAGTGGACAAGTGTATATAAATTACATTCTGTGAGACTGGCACAGACAGGATTTATACCTATAAGTTATCTCTTGCCTAAAACTTAGAAAGATATCATAGGACAATGGTACAGGACTCTGGCATTGTCTCTATATTTGGACAGGTGAGTTGCCGAGTACCACATCTGCAACTTGAGCTGACAGGTGCTTAACCTGCCTTACTTCAATTTCCTCATCTGTAAAGTGAAGAAGAAAACAGTGATTCCTAGCTCACTGATTTACTGTGAAGATTAAATAAGATGATATGCCAAGTTATTAACACAGTATTGGACCATGGTAAGCTCCCAATGAATTGCACTGTTTTTCATTTTAAATAGTAGATGCTAACATGATAACTGAATTGAATCCTTAAAGCATCTAAATTTTGGATTTGTGCACAATATTATGGATAATTTTACCTCTTGTATATCATCAAATATGCATTTTAGAACTTTATTTCAATAAATGTCTGTTAATGTTTATTATGTGCAGGGCACAGATGTGTGGATGCCTAAGATAGAGTCCCTGTTTTATAGAGACATGAGTAAAAGAAACAGATATTCATAAAAGTAACTGTAATTAAAAGCAGAATACTAAAATTATTATAATCAAAGAGCCACATATAATGGCAGAATGGATAAAAAGAGATTAATTCTAACTGGGGTTATATAGGATGCTTTCATGGGGAAGATGAGCATGTCGAAAAGTACGCCTCATATCTCTCTATGGACCAATGCCCCTGTAAGTAGTCTTCCTTCCTTTCCAGTTGGCATTAGTAAATTATGAACTCGGTGCCTTATAAAATTGTCACAAGTTTGTAGGCAACTTGACTCATATCGCTCCTGGCAAAAGTGACTTCACTTAAGTGATGCTGGGTCCTAATGGCCATGGTAGAAAAGTTGGATTGAAGAGCTAAATTCAGTTCACATGGTTGCCTTCCAGGGGAACACTAGAGGAACATCCTATGAGAAATTAAAAATAAATAAATAAATAAAAGAGGTGGGGAAGGAAGGAAGGAAGGAAGGAAGGAAGGAAGGAAGGAAGGAAGGAAGAAAGGAAGGAAGGAAGGATGGGTCTGTGATTGCTCTCAACTCAATGGTCACAAAGGATAAAATTACCTAAACCCAAATGGATCTTTGCCGCTCACTTTTTTCTTCCTGGATCCTCTAATTCAGCTGTTGGACAGCCTGAGGAAAACTGCTCTTCTTGTTAAGTAACTACACATTTCTGTTCCTGCTGGGAAAAATAAAAATTTCACAAAAACCTATCAGTTCACACGTACATTTTCTAGGAGTTGGTCCAAGGAGAGCTTGAGTATTTCCAGGGCTATAACACACTTCACTAATAGAACATACTGGGTGTTCCCAAAGGAACAAATGAAACTGTTAAATATCCTTCCCCTGCCACTCCCCCTTGCCTTCTGCTTTCAAGCTGCATGGAGAAATGGCCAAAACAATACAGTTTAAAACAGCTATAGTGGCTTTTTGAATTATGTTGTTCTAACTAACTAGTGGAAAGCCTCTTATTTTTGTCTATGATCAAAGGGATACCTTCCATAGCATATCATATTCTCAGAAGTTTGAATGGACATTAGAAAAGTGGTCCAGGATGTATGATGATATGTGAAATTATCATGGAACTTTTAGATGTGGTGTTGTAGTTGTGTTTCTAAAAAATCCTTATCCTATATAATAAAAGCCTAATATACTAAGTGCCCAGTCATCCATTCAACCAATCAAAGCTAATGATATGCTAAGGTCACTATGATATGATAATGATATGTCAACCGCTCACTATGACATGCACTGACCACCAGGGGGCAGACAGTCAACCGTTGACCAGTCGCTATAACATGTACTGACCACCAGGGGGCAGAAACTCCGACCAATAGGCTAGCTTGCTGCTGGAGTCCGGCTGATTGGGACTGAGCGAGATGGCTGGACATGCCCTGGAGCCCTCCTGTGGTCCTTCTCTGGCTGGCCAACCCCCCGCATCCCTCCCTGGCCCCAATCATGCACCAGTGTGGTCCCTTGGCCTGGCCTGCACCCTCTTGCAATCTGGAACCCCTTGTGAGATGTCGGAGAGCCAGTTTGGGCCCAATCCCACAGGCCAGGCCGAGGGACCCCACTGGTGTATGAATTTGTGCACCGGGCCTCTAGTTACTTATAAATACATTCAAAAATACTTAAGTATAAAAAGATATGGTACCTATACTTTGCTTCAAAATAATAGAGGAGAGAATGAGTAGAGGTAAGATGAAGCAAGACTGGGTCTGAGCACATGTGACACATACACAGGATTATTATGCTATTTTCTACTTTTATAATATCTTAAAACTTAAACAATTTTTTATAAAGAGAGAGGCTCACACACAATGATCTCAGTAAATTTGAAGAGGGAGTCAGTGATCTAGAAGAATGGAAGGTTTATGTTGGAAACCTGGTCTTTGATACTTAAAGTATCTGAAATGGAAGAAGAAGAGATGGAAGAAGAGCAGATAATGCAATGTGATGCTGAGCTGGAGGGAAGGTAAAACCTAAGGGATGGAAGAAGACACAGAAGCGATGAGGTCAGGATTTTCAATGGTTAAGGACTGACCAATAGGATTATTCAAGTGGCTTCTGATGCAGAGTTCTAACTCAACTCTTCTGGTCTTTAACGCTGTTGCTCATTAAGGAGTAGACAGGGAACCAAGAAAAGAAAAGGGTGAGTTGAAAAGATATGAAGGTATGAATCACAAGAGAAACTTCTTGGACCAGCTCCTGCCCCAAACTGCATATTAATTATTTCGTTCATGGTGGTATTGAAGTTATGCTTATCATGCTTAGAATGCCAAGCAGAAAAAAAACAGAGAATTCATAAGATGATAGAAGCAACATCCTCCTATCTTAATAGGTCAGAATTGCAAGCTGGATTTAGCTACAGGAAATGAAACAAGTAAAAGTAAAGTCCTACCCAGGAGTCCAAACACCACTGGCATAAATACAAGGTAGAAGATACAGAGCTTAGATATTACCGATATGAATATGCTTAGGGACACTTAAGAGGCACTACATGCCATCTAAAAAACATGATGAGGTTGACAAACAGGAAAGTTAATTCTTTGAAAATGTGTGTTAGAAGTAATGGAATGTTTAAATTGCAGAAGACTGTAGACCTGTCTGTATTGGCCAGGCCTCCATTGGAACACTAGGTTCATTTGTGCCCAGGAGACAAAAAAACAAACAAAGCACATTCAGAAGAGAGTATAGAATGAGGAAGGGGTTTAAAACCCTGTCCTTAAGAAGTGATTGAAGGAACCACGGGTGTTGAAATATGACATTTCACTCACGACATGAGCACCCTCTGAAGTGCTGGACTATGGAAGGGAAACAAACATTGTGCATATGGCTGCCAGAGGTAGAACTGGCAAAATGTGAATATGTTATAGGGATCAGATTATAAGTCAATAAGAAGAAACTCTTTTTAAAGATCAGAAGTGTTCATTGATTGCAAGCCTTATAATGGGGGTCACTGAGTGTCTAAGGATGAGGTGGAGTGTTCTGTGCAGTTCGGTAGCCACATGTGGCTATTGAGCATTTGAAATGTGGCTAGTGCAAGTTGAGATGCAGTGTAATTATAAAATACATACTAGATTTTGAAGATCAGCATGAAAAAGAAATATAAAATATCTAATTCATCTCAATAATTTATATTGATATATTGGTAATATTTTAGATATATTGGATTACATAAAATACATTGCTAAAATAAAATTTACCTATTACTTTTTATTTTTAAAAAATATGGCTACTGAACAATTTTAAATAACATGTGTGGCTCACAGTTGTGGATTGTACTCTTTCAGTTGGACAATACTGTGTTAGCAAAATAATTAGTGGGGAGAGGAGATGGAAGGTTGAGCTAAACTTAAGAAAAACCTTGATAATCTATAATTTAGGAGAGGTTTACCTGTAGGTTTAGAACTCAAGGCTATCATCTGAACCAAGATCTCTTCTACCTAGCTGTGTCACCTTAGGTAAGTGACTTAGCCACTCTGAACCTCAAATTTCTATCTGAAATGATAAAATTGCATGATCTCTGAGACATTTCCTATTGCTGACATTTTTGTCTAGGCATCCCCTATAATAAGAAGTATTCCCTCCACCAATTTATGCAAGCATCTCTTCAACCAATTGCTTCAGAGTTTTCTCCACTTTCAAAGCCCATTGAAAGAAGTCAGACAAAACTGAAATGGATTTGTAACTTCACCACATCATCATTAGCTTCAAAATCATCATTATCCTCTTTATTCTCAAAGCAATATTCTAATTATTATTTGGGTGCTTATATTGTGCTAGAAGTTCTGATGTGTTACTTTATTTAATCATCACAGATATCTTTCCAGGTGGATGCTCTTACATCCTTGTATCACCTAGAAAGGTAACTCCATTTTAAACTTGTTTGTGTAAACTTAGGTATGTCATTCTATCTCTCTAAGCCACACCACGATGGTGTAAATTTATCAATCACTATAGGACACTCAATCATGACATAAACTGCAGTGAGGATTAAGTCAAATAATGTACATGAAGTCCCACTAGAGTAGCAGATCTATAGTAGGTAGATAATACATGCTAGAATCCTTCCCCTGATAATCTCTTCCATTATAAACCCTACATATCCACTAAATCCAGCTCTAGTAGCATCCTTTCCCCAGAGCCTCCTCCTTTCCCCACAGCTGGAAGTAGATTGACCTACAGTGGGGCCTTGACTTACGAGTGTCCCGACTAACAAGTTTTTCGAGATACGAGCCCTCTCTCGGCTGATTTTTGCTTTGAGTTGCAAGCTAAAATTTGGGTTACGAGCCAGCTTCAGATACCCCACCGCTAGTTGGCACAGCGAACATCACAGTGAACGCCACAACATCAGCCCACCATCACGTGTCTCACTCGTTCACTTTTGATTTGACATACGAGTAATTTGAGTTACGAGCTCCATCATGGAACAAATTAAACTCGTAAGGCAAGGCCCCACTGTATTCTGAACTAACATAGCTCTACATCTGATCATTTCTTATTAATCTTATCATTACCAACCTTACTCCAAAGTCACATGCATACACATCTTATCTCCCATATAAAATTATAAAGCTCTTGAGTAATAGCTTTGTATCAGATTCATATCACATTCAGTCCAGTGTGTGGCACAGAGCTTATTAAATATGGATCGAGTCATAGCTACCATTTATTGAAAGTTTATTGATGCTAAACATCGCACAAAGTTTAGGTTCTGTACGTACTATCAAATTCATTGCTTTCAACCTGAGAGGTAGATATTAATTTTACAGATGAGGACACTGAGTCTTCAAAGGACCTAGCTGCTCAATATCACACTGATTTTCAATGGCAGAGGTGGTTTTAAATTTTGGCTGGCTGGCTGGCTGGCTGGCTGGCTGGCTGCAGAGCCTATGATCTTAACCATTACAAAAACAAACAAACAAACATGGATGGGTGGATGGATGGAATTAATGGTGGATAGAAGCACAACATCTATATCCTTTGAATCCGAGCTCAAGATTCCTTTCAAACCTAAGTTTCCCTTCTGGATATTAAACCCCCAGCTCCAACCCCATCATCTTAGCATATGCCTGGGGAGTTCAGCAGAGAAGAAAAAGGAGCACATTTCACCATTTTAAAGATTCATAATGAGCTAAAAGGCCAAGTCAAAATCAATTTACTATTCACCAAAGTCTCAGGTCCTTGCCTGTTTTGTTCTCCTGAATAAAACATACCTTCTCAAGTGTGTGAGCTGCCAGCAGCCAGGAAGTAAAAAGGGAATGAGTAATACATATTTACATAATTAGGAAGGAAAAAAACCATTCAAGGAGGTTTCCTTTTAACGTTTATGTTTATCTGAGTCTTCAGCTCAGAAAAAAATGTTTACCCAGTGTAGAGAGTATGTGTATTTTTCACCTGATAGCAGGATTTTTTATGATTGAGACTTTTTTTCATTCAGTACTACAACCCCAGAAATTAGCAGCTGCCCACAGCACCCTGAGCCCACCTACAGGGAACTCAGTCCCTGTAACACCTGGGTTCTTTAACCCACCAAGACAGTTCAGCTGCATCTGTGGCATTGGCTGGGACTGAGCCTTGTAGCTTTGAAAGTGACAGTGATTGTAATTTATTATCTTCATTGATTCACAGAGCATGGCTCCTTGTACAGATAAGCAGACATTTTTCAATTGTGCCTTGCAATGGATAAACTGTTTTGCATAGAAACTGTACTTCTACAACTAGTTGAGATGGGCATTGCGGATATATGAGTTATACATGTACAAATAATACATCCTTGCAAGGTAGGTGGTGGGGGATGGGGGGGGGGAGAAGTCTTAGATGGCTTCTGTTCAACTTTAAAACAGCTTCATTAATGCATTTTCAGGAAAAGAGCAGAAATCAATGACCCCACTCCCACTAAACCCAGAGCATTCAGACAAAGCAGAATCCAGGCTGCTTACTTTATTTCCTATCCCCTCCCTGAAAGTAATGGCATTTCATTTTCCAACAGAGGCCTTTTATTCTGAATTCATAATGTCATATTTTAATCCAATCAATGCACATTAGCTACAACTAATGTAAATGTCATTGCTACTCTCTTCTCAAACCATTTTTTAAAATTTGCTAAAACTCGGCACAGCACAATCTCTCCACCTCAGATTAACAACTATTGGACAGCTTTTCTATATTTCTTTTTCCTTCTCAGTGGAGTATTATTGACCAAAGTTTTAGGATATTTTACAGCAATGGATGAACCAGAGTCTCCTTGAATTCTAGGGAGCAGTGGGAAGAGCCAACCTTTTTCACCCAAGGCTCTACTCCCTTCAATAGTCTGATTAGAGCCAACCACAATTGGTTCTACAGGGCCCCCACTTCCCAGGTTCTCTGCCTTTGTTTTATCCACCTTAAATGTCTCTTTCCCCATATTCAGGTTCTGCCTATATTTAAGGGTTCTATCAAGTACCCCTCCTCTTCCAGGAAGCCTTCCCTGACTCTGTACTTACCTTGTCCCAGGCAGATGAGATTCTTTTATTCTCTCAAGGTGCTTCATATGCATTTCCCTTGAGGTTCTGGTAATAGTTCACCTTGAATTTTGTTTGCTGTCCTGGTATTATTTCCCCATGTAGATTCTAAATTCCTATAAGGTAGAAAGCAATAAATGCCATATTTGTCTCTCTCCTTTCAGTTAGTACAAGGCCTGCATAGAATGAATGCTAATAAATGTCTAGAGAAATGAAGAGAAGGAAAGAAAGAAAACAGTAGGGAAATGGTGAGGAAAAGTAAGAGAGAGGGAGGAAGGAGAGAAGGAGGGAGAAAGAAAGGCAGGCTGGGAGGGAGCTGAAAATAGGGTAGGGAGGGCAACCTGAAAACCAAAGGCAATAGAGCTTCCCTGGTTACTGACCACACAGTCCATGATACTGAGACATCGAAATCCATTCTTGTTTTGTAGACAAGTAGCTGGAGCTCTAGCAGAACCTGCTCACCTCCCAGATATGCCTGGTGCATATTCTCCACCCCCAGGACAGGCTTTCCCTCACCAATGGGGGTAAGAGATAGGAAGGAAAACAAGCAGGATCACTCATCTCATCATTCACAGTCTAAGGGAGATGTTGCATGAATAGACATTTGCAACCATTGGGATGAGTGGTCAATAGAGAGCTACAAGATGCTATGTGAGCAGAAAGAGGGAAGCATGAGACTCTGGGTGCAGGGCAGTAGATTTCACAGATCAACTAGTATTTGGTTCAACTCATAAGCTTCACATGAAACCTCATAAACAGATGATGAAGGTCCTGCCCCCAGCTCTCACCCAGGATCTCCCTGGGGAGAAGGGGTCTGCTGGCCCTATATTTAAAGGCAGCATCCTCTGTGCTTGAGGCAGGCCTCTGTGGAACAAAGCTGCCAGGCATTGTTCCTGGTCTGTCTTTATTTTTCCAAGGGTTCCTTTAAAGCTGCTCGAGTTATACACTGTGAGGCTGAGTACTTAGCTATAACAGAGTCGGTGCCAACACCTGTTCTGCTTGTTCCTGTTCTACAAACAACATTTCAGCCTCTGTCGAGAGTAGCTGAGCCCCAAACCACCCAAAAACTCTGCCGAAGTAGAAATAAGCACTATGCTACATCTCTTTCTTGGGAACGCTATTTACTATATTTTAAAAAGTATATGGTAACATTAAAATCACTGCATATTTTAAATAAAGATAACAGCACTATTCGAATGCTTGTTGTGCCCCAGGTGAGAATGCTACATACATTGCCTTGTTTAATCCTCCTTAAACCTTCAAGGTGAAAAGCGCTCCCAAGTGAGAAAAAATACGCATAGATGTCAGACAGCCTGTCCAAGGTAACTGAACTTGAACATATGAATCAAGGATTTGATTTCAGGTTTATGTGGCCCTAAATTCATGCTCAGAACCTCTATCCTCTTCTGATCTCTTGTTCAGTGTCCCCAGTTGAAACAGGTTGGCAATTGGTTATCTTGAAAATTTAAGCCAACGCTGCATGTTGAAATCCCCAGCCCTTAACAGAAATAAGTCACTTCTTTAAAAACAACTGGTTGGTAACAATGACTACCACATCTTCGTTTCCATAAATGCAAGCTTGTTTTGCTTTCATTCAAATCAGATGCAATATTTAGATACTGCTCAGGATGAGCAGCAAACATGCAAGCCTTCTGACTAGAGGAAACACAAGGGTCCATGTCTGGATTCCTGCTGCGAACAACCTTACTGAAACCAGAAACTAGATCTTCATCCTCTGAAGCTCTGACAGTCAACCATAGGAATTTGGATTAATGTTTATTCTGAGGCCCCACAGAGAAGAGGCAGCCTAAGTGATATTGTAAGAAGAAAAAGAAAATGGCTTGTATGCCCTTTGTCGAGATTTTGAGTGGTCCAGAGGATTTGGTTATAACCTCTTCCAGAGACCCAGGTACAATAAATCCTACACCTCAGATGTGCTCATCTGCAAGAGGCAACAAGAAGATGTGGAAGAACTGACAGTGGAGAGAGCTGGATGATGCTAGAAGTGCGTGTGGTATCTTATAAGGCCTGAAACATCATGTCTGCCTGTACTATCCCAGGTCCTGATTTAACATCATTTTCTTCTGTGAGAGCAGAGAGGAGACTTCTGTAAGGCTCTGTCAAAGTGGTAGAGATATTTCTACTTCTGAGAAGTGGGATTGCATTCCCTCTCAGCAGTGTGGTCCGGTGAAGAAGTTTATTCTAGAGAATCGTATGTTTTCTGAAAGTAATCTATCATCTTAAGAACAATATCAACTGTTGATATGGATTTGGCCTGCGAGATAGCCTGGCTTATGTCTCTCTACAGTGAGTGACTCCCTACTTTTTCTAGAGAAGCTATACTGTCTGGGAGGATGAACGTGAATTTCAAGTAGACTGGATATTGAATGTAATGTCAGGTTTAATAAAGCAGCTGAATTTTAGCAAGGAGGTTGCTTTATTGAGAAATCTCATTCTGGAAGAAAACATGGGCGCCTTTAATCAATTACTCATTGATTCAAAGTGTTGAAATTTATAGGGAAGTTGAAGAGCACCTAGACCCAAACATTATAATCTGGGGTCTGTGGAGCTCTGCCTGAAGGCCGTGGACAGGCCTCAGTGGCCTCATGAACAACCAGAGATTATGCACAGATTCCTTATGTTCACATGTAAACATTGGTTGCATTTGTTTTTCTTCAGGGAAGAGAGTATAAAACTTGTACTGGTGTTTTTAAAGGACCACTGACTTAGATAAATATTTAATTAAGCAGGAGCAAACTGACACCCAGGGAGGTCAAGTGACTAGCAGGAGACCACATGGCTAACTGTTAGGCAGCGGGTCTTCTGATGTCTAGCCCCCAGCCAGCAGCATGCTGCTTCTGAGTTATAACAGCAATGGGATTTCTCCTCTGGTCTCTGTTTGAGTTGAAGCCTCCTACTCGGAAACGAGAAAACAAAAATCATAAAATATGTTGCACAAGAGTAGGAGGTTTAGATATTGAGTGCATTTATACACAAATAACCAGAACTATACAATAGAGTGTCCAGTTGTCAGATTTGGAATAGAGGGGTGTCTTAAATTAAGTTCCTGCAAAAAGAGACCTGAGAGAAGCATTTGAACATGAATGGCTTAAATTGTCAGTGATTTCAGGAAGCACTCTGAGTAGGGGAGTGAAATAGGGAAGGGATATATGGCTGGTAACAGATGTATGTGTTACCAGAGGATGTCACTGTGGAACCTGGGGGACTTTACGACTTAGAGCAGTGGTTCTCAACCTTCTGGCCTTTTTAAATACAGTTCCTCATGTTGTGACCCAACCATAAAATTATTTTCGTTGCTACTTCATAACAGTAATGTTGTGAGTTATGAATTGTAATGTAAATATCTGATATGCAGGATGGTCTTAGGTGACCCCTGTGAAAGGGTCGTTCAACCGCCAAAGGGGTCGTGACCCACAGGTTGAGAACCACTGACTTAGAGTTATCCCACCAGAGGGCCACAGAAGCTATGGTTTCTATCTTATAACTCCTGTCCTCCATTAATTGAGGGTTGTTTTGTTTTGTCTATAAAAAACCTCAGATAGAGAGAAACAGGAATCATTCATGGAAATTATCTACCAGGAGCCATCAGGTAAGCCAAGGGGATAGAGGCAGTGCTTCACAACATCTGTAAAAGGTGTTTTAAGAATTAGATGAATAAAGATATATCTGGGGATTATATATCACACATTTTAGGAATAAAAAGATTCTAGAAGTTGCCTACTGCTTCAACCCCTTTTTTGACAACCTATGGAAAGTTAAGACTCTTTCTTTAATTTCACCTAAAATAGTGATTCTGTTATTCCCTTCAATGTCAGGAAACACATTTTGTTACATGTTTTGCTTTGGGGTCATCCCTGTATGTTAATGACTTTATTTATATGAAGGCAGAATCTGTTGGGATCTTCTGGTGGCCAACTTCTCCTTTGAACCTGTATGAAATATATTCAAGGTCTCGTCCCAGTGATAGCCCCTGGGAGCCAGCCTCCAAGATGACCCCCAGCAACCCCTGCCTCCTGGTAGCAATGCCCTGTGTAGTCTTATTCCACAGTGAATCGGGGTGACTGATGCATCTAACAGAACACTATGGAAATGGCAGAATGTGACTTCCAAGACTAGGTCATCAAAGTCAATGCCACCCCCATCTTTTCCTGTTGGATTACTCACTCTGGGGAAAACCAGCTGCCATGTCATGAGGACATCCCGAGAGATCTATGGGGCAAAGAACTGAGTCCTCCTGCCAAAAGCCAGGTGAGCAAGATCTTTTGGAAGTGGATTCTCCATTGCCAGCCAAACCTTCAGATGACTAGAGTCACAGCCAGAATTTTAACTGTAACTTCATGAAAGACCCTGATCCAGAAAAACCTAGCTATGCTGCTCCCAGGTTCCTGACCCTCAGAAACTGTGTAAGATGATACATTGTGGTTGTTTTAGACCATTGGATTTGGGGGTGATTTGTTACACAGCATTGATATCTTGTACTTAACCTTTTGGTATTTAAACATAGCTACTCCCAATCTTCTATTCTGATTAAATAGCCCCTTTCCCTTTCAATCTTCCTTTGTGCGGCCTGGTTTTCTACTTTTTTGCTCCATTAAGGGACTATCCTTGTATATCAATATCCTTTTTAGTGTCATTCTGTATTCGTTCAATCACTTTGTTGAAAGTGACAGAAACCCAAATTCAACCAGTTTTTACATAAGAAACAGGATATGTTGTCTCATGTAATCAAATTTCCAGAAGGGAAGAGCAGTATCTGACCTTAGAGAAGACGGACTAAAATGACACATGGGTTCTTGCTCTGTCCTTTCTGATTTCTATCGTAGGTTTTGGCTTCATTCTAAAATCTGATATCCCCAGAAAGTTAAAATCATTTATTAAAATATATTTTTTCTTGACTTCAGAGAGGAAGGAAGAGGGAGAGAGAGAGAGAGAAACATCAATGATGAGAGAGAATAACTGATCAGCTGCCTCCTGCACGCCCTCCCACTGGGGTCATGCCCACAGCCCTGGCATGTGCTCCTGACCAGAATCAAACCGGGGACCCTTCAGTCCACAGGCCAACTCTCTATTCACTGAGGTGAACTGGCTAATGCTTAAAATCGTTTTTATGTAGCTTTCATACTCAGAGCTGTGTGGCCAGAGACCAAAGAAAGTTCTTTCCTACCAGACAATTTCGGTTAAAAAAATATCTCCGGAAGAACTGCAATTGTTCTGACTTAGATCATGCTCCTATCCTTGAAACACTGTGACTTTGAAGAATTTATCACGCTCAGGTGACTCAGTGTGCACCCCTGTGGCGAGGGGCACTCTGGGAGGACGCTCAGGAGAGGGAGAGAGGAGAAGGTAAGTCTAAAATGAAGGTAATTTATGGACAGGGGAAAGAATAAATAACCTCTGCCTCTTAGCTGGATCTGATATCCCTGTTGTGTTTGGGCTCGTGCAGAATGGAGATCATATTCTAGTATCAGGTAAGTACATTTTATATAATAAATATGATAAGCTGATCAGGAATAAAATTTCTGGAACAAAAGAGAATAGTCAAGAGCATGGTGGGTGACAGTAAGAAAATCCATTCTTATTGAGACTGGAGGGCTCACTGACACAGCGATGGGAGTGGAGGAGAACACCATGCAAAGGAAAGACGGACAGGTGTGTGCTGGAGTACCAGAACAGAGATGTGGGTGTGGATACTCAAGGCCATGGCTTCTGAACTGCAATACTGTGACACACTGAGGTTGCAGCCCTCTCTGAGGTAGTTTGGGAGGTCCATCACTGCTCTCAGTAGACAAACTACCATAGTTTATAAATGATTTCCTTTTTATACATCAAACTGGATATACAGTCACCTTATGCTAACAGCCCTCTCATTAGTATGCATCTAAGAGGCAGGTTGTCTAATGGTTAGAAAAATGGTCACCTGAGCACACAGTCTACATTTGAATCTTAGGCCTACTTATTAGATGTATAATCTTGGGTAAGTTCTTTAACCTCTCTATTCCTCACCATAGGATTTGAATAATACTACTACTATTAATATCTCATCGAATGTTATGAATTAAATAAGTTAATATATACAAAGCTTTTACAACAGTATTTGACACATAACAACTGCTACATAGATATTGGTAATTGCCACTACTGTCATTCTTAAATTAGGGGAGAGTTTTTTATTTAAGTGTACCCCTACAGAAATTTGTGCATACCCTAATGGGGCTGCATTAGCATTTGAATATCATCTGCTCTATATATTGAAGAAGAAGAAATTTTAAAAGTTGTCATTCTTAGCAGTCAGTGGAGTGAAGTGTCATGTCTAGTAAGACAGTGACAAGGCAAGAGAGTCAAGATGATTTGTGGGACATTTTGGCTGGAAATAGAGACCTCTTAGAAGACCGTGTATCTATCTTGTCATGTGTTAAAGTTTGTACTGATTGCATATGGATCTGCCTTCAAATAATACAAGAGCAAAAATATCCCAATGCACTTTCCTAAGAAGTGAGCATTCATCTGTGGGCTGTTGGTTTTCCAATTGCAGTAGCAGAGATCCAAGCCATATTTTAGGACACAACACATCCATCATAAAAGCTCATCTTACCTAATGCCCATTTTTATCCAAGTACAGTGCATAATTAAATACTAACACTGAAAATCACTGTATTTAGAAAAGAACAAGGCTAGATCATCGACCACAGCTATTTATATACTCCTCCAGCTCAAATATTTCAGACTGTTCATGCTTGCTACTGACATTGCTTATTTTTAAATCCTTTATTTTAAAACAGTATAAATCATATTTTTGAAAGATGTAACAATTGGATCATTTTTATAATCATGAAGCTGGAAAATGCTTAAAGATGACTCAGCACACCTATCTGAGAATTTGTCTACCATATATTTTGAAGTATTTGTTTCAAGTCACAGAAACACTTATGGAAGCAGCAACATTATAATATGTGCGCCACCTTTATCACATGATAATTATCATCAATTCCCTGTGAAGTCTGAACTGAGCCTCAGAATCCTTTTCAACACAATGATCCAGGTAGCCACTTCAAATCAATTAGAATTAGCATGAAATTTTAAATGTTTACCATGCCCTAATGATGACAGAGCTAAATAGAACCCAGGATACTCAATTTTCATAGTAATATGATTATATCATTAAAATTCCTCAGTTGCAAACTATTTAAACCAGATTTGTCCATCTCCACACTATTTTATTGACTGTTTCATGAAGAATCAGTTCATCTCAGTGAATATGCTAGTGAAAACCCTTTCCCCGAACCTGGTCAAGTGATAAGCTCCCATGGTGCAATTTACATTTTTTAAATGAGGCATAATTCACATACTATATAATTCACTCTTTTAAAATGCACAACTCAGCAGGTTTCAGTATATTCACAAAGTTTTACATTAACACTATCTAATTCAGAACATTTTAATCTCCCAAACAGAAACACCACACCCATTAGCAGTCACTCCCATTCATCTCTCCCCTCTCCCAGCCCCTAAGAACCAGTAACCTATTTTCTAACTGTGCATTTGCCTATTCTAGACATTTTATATAAATGGACTCATACAACATATGGCCTTTTTGTGTCTAGCTTCTTTCAGTTACCATGTTTTCAAGATTAATCCATATTGTTGCATGTATCAGTACTTCCTTTTTTATAGATAAACTAGAGGCCTGGTCCACAGATTCATGCACATTGAAAGGAAATTAATTAGAAGGTGGCCGGCAGGGCAGAACTGGGTGAAATGAGCCAGACATGCCCTGGAGCCAACCTCCCACAGTTCCTCCCTAGCCAGCTGCACCTGGGGCGGAGTTGGGGCTCAAAGGCCATCTGTGGAGGGGCATGTGGGGTCTATCAGCCTGGCTTGTGGGGATTAGAGATCAGGCTGAAACCAGCAGTCTGACATCCCCCGAGGGGTCCTGGAGCGCAGTGCAAGAGGGCACTCTGCAAAGTTGCTGTCACTCGGCAGCTCCTGCATTGAGTGTCTGCCCCCTGGTGATCAGTGTGCATCATAGCTACTGTTCGGCCGGATGCTTAGCCTTTTATATATATAGAAGAGGCCCGGTGCACAAAAATTTGTGCACTCAGGAGGGTCCCTCAGCCCGGCCTGTGCCCTCTCGTAGTCTGAGACCCCTCGGGGAATGACCACCTGCTGGCTTAGGCCCACTCCCTGGGGAATTGGGCCTAAGCTGGCAGTCAAACATCCCTCTGGCAGCCCGGCAGCCCTTGGGGGATGTCCTTTGCCAGTGGGGAGCAGGCCTAGCAGCAGTTGGACATCCTTAGCGCTGCTAAGGAGGTGGGAGAGGCTCCCACCACCACTGCTGTGCTTGCAGCCATCAGCCTGGCTTGTGGCTGAGCAGAACTCCCCCTGTGGGAGCACAGACCACCAGGGGGCAGCTCCTGCATTGAGCATCTGCCCCCTGGTGGCCAGTGTGTGTCATAGTGATCAGTTATTCCCAGTCGCTCTGCTGTTAGGGTCAATTTGCATATTACCCTTTTATTATATAGGATAATATTCCATTATATGACATACCACAGTTCATCTCTGCAACTACCGGTAGACGTTTGAGTTGTTCCTATGTTTGTCAGTTATGAATAGCATTGCTATCAACATTCATGTATAAATTTCATGTACAAATTTTTATATGGCATATGTTTTCAATTCTTTTAGGTATATACCTAGGAATGCTATTGCTGGTTATATGGTAATTATATGTTTAACTTCTTTTATTTATTCATTTATATCTTTACTAGAGGCCCGTCGCAGGAAGATTCCTGCAAGAATGGGGCTTCCTCGGGCCTAATCCTGCAAGAATAGGGCTTCCTGAGACCAGAGAAGGGAGTGAAGCCCACCAAGGCAGGCCTTACTCCCTCCCTTTGCCGCTTTGCCCTCGGCTCTCTCCCTTCTCTGCCGCTTTGCCCCCTTGCTGGGTCACGGATCCGAGGCCCGGATCCCATGGGCAGAATTGGGCACTGCCAGCCTCACCTGCAGTATGCAAATTTAAAGAGCATATTTGTTGGGTTAATTTGCATACTCTTCTGATTGGCTGATGGGTGTAGCGAAGGTATGGTGAATTAGCATCTTTGTCTTATATTAGTGTAGATTGTTGATAGTATTATATATGTCCCCCTCCCCCCTCATTGACCCCATTTAGCTTATCTCTGCTTTTTTTTAAAAAAAAAAAATTTATTGATTAAGGTATTACAAATGTGTCCTTTCCCCCTCATTGTCCCCTTATCCCCCCAGTAACTTTTGAGGAACTGCCAAACTTTTTCCACAGTAACTGTACAATTTTACATTCACACCAATAATGTATAAAGGTTTTAATTTTTCCAAATCCTTATCAGGACTTTTGTTGTTTTTTTACTTTATCCATTTTAGTGTGTATAAATGATATCTCATTGTGGTCTTGATTTATATTTTCCTAATAAGTAGTGATTTTGAGCATCTTTTCACATGCTTGTTGGCCACTTATATATCTTCTTTGGTAAACTATGAATTCAAATCTTTTACCTATTTTTTAAAGAATATATTTTTACTGATTTCAGAGAGAAAGGAAAAGGGAGAGAGAGATAGAAACATCAGTGATGAGAGAGAATCAGTGATCAGCTGCCTCCTGCATGCCATACAATGGGGGTTGAGCCAGCAACTGGGGGCATGTGCTCTGACCAGGAATCAAACTATGATCTCCTGCTTCATAGATCGACACTCAACCAGTGAGGGACACTGGCCAGGCAACCCCTATGTTTTTTAATTGGGCAGTTGTCTTTTTATTATTGATTTGTAAGAGTTATTATATTTGTGATTACTCAATTTTTATCAGATATCTAATTTGAAAATTTAGTGGGTTACATTTTTACTTCCTTGATGTATAAAAGTTTTAATATTTATGATGTCTAATATATTTACTTTTTCTTTGGTTACTTCTAATATTGGTGTCCTATCTAAGAAACCATCATCTAATTCAAGGTCACCAAAATTTAGCCCTCTGTTTTCTTCTAATAGTTTCACAGTTTTAGTTTTTACATTTGTGTTATCAATATATTAATACCAACTTAATTTCAACAGTATATGAAGTCTTTGTTCCTATAGAGATCCATTTTCATTCTCTCTTTTGTATTGTAAATGTCATACAAATTGTCTTTATGCACTGGGTTCCCATCAACACAGATTTATAGCTTTTGTTTTATGCAATTGTGTTTGTTTTTAAATTATATAGGAGGAAAAAATAGTTATAAATAAGGCTTTTGTCTTGCGGTCTTATACTTATCTGTGTATTTATATGTGGATCAAGATTTCTCAGCCTTGATGCCACCAACATTTGGGACCAGATAATTCTTTGCTGTGGGGGAATGTCTTGCACATGGAAAAATGATTAGCAGCATCCCATGCTTCTATCTACTAGTTTTCAGTAGCAAATCCCTCCCCACACAAGTTGTGACAACCAAAAATGTCTGTAGGTACTGCCAGTTGTTTGATGGAGGGCAAAATCAGCTTTGGTTTAGAGCTATTGATCTAGGAGTATGTTCCTTTAATATAAGAGAAATAGAACAAAGAACAGTACTTTAGAGTGTGCGAATAACCAACTTATGAAAGAAATATCAGCTTTTTGTCATGTTTTGGGATGAATAATATCGTATTTTATATATTCAGCAATTATATACACATTATAAGAACATTTTTAGCAAAATAATGGCTACTTTTTGAGCAAGTTCCCTGTGCTGAGTGTTTTTACATGTTGGCTTATTTAAAATTCACAGAACCCTACAAGATACACAGGTAAGTAGGCAATCTGAATTTGGACTCGGGTTTTTTTCTTTACTCTCCAAACTCTTCAATCCTTCACTTATTGCTGGCAGATCTCATGACTTCATACATTATTTAGACAATAGAGCATAGTGGTTAAGAGGGGACAAACTGCCTAGATCTGAATCTTATTTCAAGTAAATCCTAGCTGCATATGTTTAAACAAGTTAATTAAAATCCCTGAGCTCAGTTTTTTCATTTATAAAATGC
This sequence comes from Myotis nattereri, assembly GCF_964212035.1. Lineage (NCBI taxonomy): Eukaryota > Metazoa > Chordata > Mammalia > Chiroptera > Vespertilionidae > Myotis > Myotis nattereri. The sequence continues at coordinate 91,805,646 of NC_138080.1, forward strand.
ACTCCTCTCAGGGGACTGCTGTGAAGATTAAGTGAGATAATGTATACAAGTGCCTAACAAAAAGTGCTCAATGACTATGAGTTTGGTTTCAAAGCTATATGCCTGGCACTAGTAGAAGGTAATGTGAAGGAGTAAAGTGGGCCAGGCAGGGCATTAGGGAGTGGTGGGGACTGTGGTGTACTGCATAGGTGACATCCTCTCTACAGATTTTCCAGCCATTTTTTTAAGGAACTGGATATGACCTAAAAAAACTAATATTGGCAGAATGAATTGGGATCCCAAGGCCCTAGTTCATCGGTGAGGGAACTGAATCCTAGAGATGCAGAGGGGCCTGCCATGGCTGTACTGTTTCTCACTGGAGGAATCTGACATGGAATTTAGACCCCATTTTATCCTTGGCCAGGTCTCTTTTTACTAACCTGGATGTATCTCTTCTCCTTGCAAAACATCTCTTGGTTTTTTCTTGATTTTATTTCTAGAAATGAGTTCTGAATTCCTTAGGGAAGATATAAATATATACACACATACATACATACACACACACACACACACACACACACACACACACACACACATATATATATATTCCTATGGGATCTCTGAGCTGTGTTTGTGGGCATGGGCACTCAAGCATTTAAATTGCTCCCCACTGGGTGTCAGAACCCCCCAGTGACAGATTGTAGAGTGCTCCATTATGAGGATTACAGTTTTTTTGCAGGGATGAAAAGGACCAAGACCTGCGAATAAATGCAACCTCCAATTAAACTCCCTACACTATGTTTAATTTAGAGTCCTTAAAACAAACAAGGATTGCTGTTCTTTAGGTATCTGATTTTTTAAGGCAGCCATCCTTTAAACTATTTCTTACTTTTGATCCTTAGGCAACTAGTTGGTAGGACTTGAGAATGAAAAAAATATATATTTGAGAGAATCATGCCTCTTTGATATATAAAGACTTCTTAAGAGTACCAAAAAAATCCTCAATACTGGGCCTAAATATTTCTACCAGTTTATCCAATTACACACACACACACAGACACCTCTGTTCCACTGCTTATTGTTATCTAGTGGGTTGCCGGGAGCCGGTCCATGCTTGCTGTTTCAAGGGACCTGGCATATATGGCATGCTGTTCTTAATATGTTTGCTCACCTTGGCACTATGTGTTTTAACCAAGGTCTCCTCTCTGAGAAAGGTTGTTTCCCCAGGTAGGGATTTTCCCCTGAAGTTAGGGAGGGAATAAAACCCCTCAACTAAGTGCCAGGCGGGTAATTAATCACTTTAACTATGAACAATCATGCTTAAGCTACATAATCTTTACTCCCTGGAATGGAGATAAGAAACGCCCTAACCTTTGTAATAGAGATTGATAGGATTGGAATCAACTGGTATAAATACAGTTGAAACAAGACAACAGCAGACAGAACTTAGGAGACAGAGAGAGAGACAGAAATTGGCACAGAACCTACACAGAACGTTCTCTAGAGACAGAAGAACTTCGCTGGAGAGAACATGGCAAAAGATCCTGGACAGAAACTGGCCTCAGAACCTAGAGACAGAACCCAGCGAGAGAACATGGCAAAAGATCCTGGACTGAACCTGACTACAGAAATTGGCAAGAGAACCTGACTAGAACCTGGTGACTGAACCTGGCTGGAGAACCTGGACAGAACCTGGCTGGAGAACCTAGCGAGGGAACATGGCTACAGAACCTGGCTGGAGAACCTGGAGAACCTGGCTGGAGAACCTAGCAAGAGACCATGGACACAGAACCTGGCTGGAGACCCTAAGCAGAACCTCTCTGGAGATCGAGACCAGAACTTGGCTGGAGATCCTGGCTAGGCTGCTGATCAACTGAACGCTGTCTCCGTGTCATTCCTTCTTCGCCGACTCCGTCTACACCTTTGGGAACCCCTGGACCTGCTGGGGTTGGACCCCGGCAGTGGGTCACAGGTCATAACTCTTTTATTCATCTTTATATCCTTAGCGCGTGCACACACACACAAATAATGCCTGGTATAAAGTAGATACTCAATTTTTTTTTTAATTTACAAGATAATGATTGAAAACTTAAATGATGAGAGAATGCTCTATTTTATAAATAGCCACTTCTACTTTGTTTGAACTCATGGAGATATCTTATCTCTCTGTTTTCCTAATTTACCCCTTGTAACTTCTAGCCATTGATCCTAGGACTGACCTAGTAGGTTTATAAAGATCTTTCATTTCTTTTCCAAGCACATGAAGGCTGGTTTCATCATTTCCCAATTTCTTTTATAACGCAAATATCCTTTCCTTTCTTCTTTAGAAGAAAATTACTATAACATATTGAGCTGTTCAGAAACTTGTTTGATTTCATATAAATTCTGTGGTACTGACTTCTGGTTGGCCCTCAATATTTCTATACCATGTTTAATATAACGTGAGTACATAATTCACAGCTAAAAACTGCATTTCCCATACTCCTTTGTATCAAAAATGTCTATGTGACTCCTAAGGTCAATGAAATGTGAATGGAAGTAAAAAGGAATCACTTCTGAGTCAAGATTTTTAAAAGGGAGCTCTTCTACTTCCCTCTTCTCATCCTGATGCCTGGTGAAAAGTCATCTTCGATTGCACAGAAGAGGGGCCACATCTTAGGGATGGCAGGACAACAAATTAACATGAACAGATATACATGATAAATGCAATATTAAAATTTCACAGATAAGGTGAAATAAGGCTCATGGATAAGAAGCCAGAGTCTCTGGATGATCTTAAAGAGCCAAGATGGTCTGCCATACCCTTGACTGCCCATCTTTAGACAATTACATGATAGAGAAATACACTTATTTAAGCCACCTTTGAGTTGAGACTATTACCTGCATTTAAATCTACAGTCTACTACTAGCACTTGTTTCCTGTATTCTGGTAACAGAGGTCAAGTTCAGCAGATAAAATACACCAGAATAGATGAGAATGATTTAGCATTTGGGGAGGAGAAATAAATATTATAAGCTAAAGCTGAATACTCTTGGAAGGCAGACCTGGTGCTTTGAGACTGCAGTTTGATACTGAAACTCATGATATTTTTACAAATCAGTCCCCCATTCCTTCTGTTGTCGTCCCTAATTTGCCATTTAATGTGGTTTTCCTCCTTGTTCATACCCAGCTTTTTGCTACATGACAAGCATGCCTCATGAATTTACTTTGTTTCACATTTTTAGCTTAAAGGCCAGCTATATGATCTTGTTGGATGATTTCCCTCAAGTTTGACTATCCAACCATTCACCAATTTTTTGAGGACAATTATTTACTTGTATCTAAAGGGAAAAATCTCTTTAATTGCTCACTCATATAACAGAATCGTCCTTAATGTTCACATATACCAGGCCTTGATAATTATCATTAATGTATCTGCAAATTAACAAGGCATGTACGTTATAACATTTTTTTGTGTGTGTTTTTTTTCTGATGCTGTAAACCAGGATTCAGTGAACCATGTGCCAATTGTGGCCCTTCTACTGTTTTTTAAATAAAGTTTTATTAGAACATAACCATCCCCCTTTGTGTATATATATATATATATATATATATATATATATATATATGGCTGCTTTTGTGCTACAATGACAGAGTTGAGTAGTTGCCACAAAGACTGTATGGCCACAAATGTAAATATACTTACTGCCCTAGCCAGTTTGGTTCAGTGGATAGAGTGTCGGCCTGCAGACTGAAGGGACCCAAGATTCAATTCTGGTCAAGGGCATGTACCTTGGTTGCAGGCACATCCCCAGTAGGGAGTGTGCAGGAGGCAGCTGATCGATGTTTCCCTCTCACAGATGCTTCTAACTCCCTCTCCCTCTCCCTCTCTGTCTCCCTTCCTCTCTGTAAAAAAAAAAAAAAATCAATAAAATATATTTAAAATAAATAAAAATAAAAATACTTACTATCCAGCCATATGCAGAACAACTTCACTGATCCCTGCCCTAGACCGGTATTTCCCAATCTTGTTTCATTATTATTCTCCCAAGGAGCCTTTTGAGACTATTTTCCCCCTTATCATCTAGCCCCATGAAATTTCAATAGCACAAATATACTTATATCTGTCCATGCACTGTATGTATATCTGTGCTTTATACATAAATATAGGAAGTTTTGTTTTTTTTCACTGCCTTAAAACAATTTCTCGCTGTTGAGAATGCATGCTCTAGACCAGAGCTTCTCAATCTCAGCACTATTTATGTTTTGGGCCAAATAATTATTTGTTGTGGAAGGCTGTCCTGTGTTTTATAGGATGTTCAGCAGCATCCCTGGCTTCTACCCACAGATGCCCATAGCTTCTCTACACAACTGTGGCAACCAAAGATGTCTCCACACATTGCCAAATTTCCCATGGTGGGGTGTAAAATTGTCCCCAATAGAAAATCCTTTGCTGCTATGTCCAAAACTTCCTTGCCGTATTTGTGATTAAAAGAAAGAATCTTATCTTTTTACTTATCTTACCCTATTAGACCCTACTAGATATAAACACCACAAAAGCAGGAACTTGAGTTACACAACAATGCAGCCAAATGAGCATCCAAAAAATGTATGGTTCTCCATTTAGGTTTTAAGGCTAAATAAATAATTCTGAGTAAAGCCTGAGCAAATGCTGGCTCTCATAAATTATAACTTCTTCTGAAAAGGGGTTATAAAACACAACTTCAAATACTTTACTCAAAATTTTCCTCCAAATTGAACATTATACTGATTGGTCAGGAGTTGTTTGAAACTCCTTTCCTATCTCTAGTAATCTATGACAGTTTCTACTTGGTTCTTCAAAAACTGCTCAATGGCTTGGTAATCTTATTTAACAATCTTCTCAAAGTGTTTTCTTCCAAGCCAGGAAAATTGAATTTTTTGAAAGTAATTCTTACCGTAACTTCTCATATATTGAATTTTCATTCTCCAGTAACAATGACCATTCTATCATTTGATGTGTAAGGGTTATTCTCATTCTCAGGAACCCAAAGAAAAAATATGGATAAAATGGGCTTTCTCTGTCACCAAACACATGCAATCACTTTCTACATTTTCTGCTTTGAAGAAAAATATAAATGTTTTATTCCCACTCCACTCAATATCATGCAGCATTGTGTTGAAATCAAAATGGCAGACAAGACACAGGTGTGTTTCTATGAGTGATAAAAAACAATCAAAGCATTGTAGTCTTCTTTTTCTGAGTTGCTAGAAAAAAGACTGTGCTGGGGTCCAACCCCAGCAGGTCCAGGGGTCCCCAAAGGTGTAAATGGAGTCAGCGAAGAAGGAATGACACAGGGACCTCTCCAGCCAGGTTTGGTCGCCAGGTTCTAGTCAGGTTCTCTTGCCATGTTCTGTCTAGGTTCTCCAGCCAATTTCTGTCTCTAGGTTCTTCAGCCAGGTTCTCTCGCTAGGTTCTGTCTCTAGGTTCTATCTCCAGTTTCTGTCCAGGATCTTTTGCCATGTTCTCTCCAGCGAAGTTCCTCTGTCTCTAGGTTCTGTGTAGGTTCTGTCTTCTAGGTTCTATCTCTAAGTTCTGTGTGTAGGTTCTGTCTTCTAAGTTCTGTCTCTTGCTGTCTTGTTGCATCTGTATTTATACCAGTTGATTCCAATCCTATCAATCTCTATTCCAAAGGTTAAGGCGTTTCTTATCTCCATTCCAGGGAGTAAAGATTATGTAGCTTAAGCATGATTGTTCATAGTTAAAATGATTAATTACCCGCCTGGCACTTAGTTAAGAGGTTTTATTCCCTCCCTAACTTTAGGGGAAAATCCCTACCTGGGGATTCAACCTTTCTTGGAGAGGTGACCTTGGTTAAAACACAGCGCCAAGAAGGTGAGCAAACATATTAAGAACCGTATGCCATATATGCCAGATCCCTTGAAACAGCAAGGATGGACTGGCTCCCGGCAATACTGAGGACAGGCAAGCCAAAAATAAGACATGCTTAATTCTGACTTTCTCTGTAGAATCATGTGTTTATACATCCCAAATTCAATCAAATTTTTGTATAATTTGCTGAAACTTGGCTTTTACAAGATAATGGAAAGGAAAAATAAAATGACCTTTTAGAATTTATTGAAGGCTTGGGAACAAGTACAAATATAAATGATTTGGGGACCAATCAAAAGTCATAATAAAGTCTAAAGGGTAGTGCTATGGGCTATTTAAATCAGAGTCATAGTCCTCCCAGACAATTTTTCAATCCATCAGGTAAAACACATCTTTAATATCATAACATTGTTCATCAAAATTCAGTGAATTCAGATGTTCTTCCTCTTAGGTTACCATCAGAGTTGACAATGTAGAAATACAAATGCTTACATTTAAAAATCCTCAGTATCTCACTTTGTGATTTTGGAATAAATCATAAAACATTTGTTCTTGGCTCTTAAAGACAGAAATATCCAACACTTTTATTACTCATATTTGAATGACCAAAATTACAGTGTAAGATTTCTGACTTGTGCTATGATCATACGGTCAGATGGTTTGAGGTGCTGGCCTCTGTGTGTCCTCTGTTATTGCATTTATCTCCTACCCTGAATTATGCCTCTGCTAACTTTATTTCTCACATTTTTTTTTTGCTTCCCTCATCACTGTATCATAAAGTTAAACAAGCCCTGAACTTCGACTCCAAAGACCTGGGTTGCCATTCTGACTCTGCCACTCACTAAACATGTGACTTTGAGTAAGGCCCTTTCCTTTACTATACTTAAATATCTTCTCCCCTCTCCCCACACTATAACTATTATTGGATCATGTAACTGAAAAGTTCAGGTACTGTTATTCGGCATGGCTAGATCCAGGGGCTCAACAATAGAACTCTGCCATTCCCCAACACTTGCTCTGCTTCCCGTCCTTGGCTCTGTCTTTCCCCTGGGAGTCTCTCTTTGCATGATAGAACCTAGCAGCTAAAGACTCACATCTTTCCAGGTCCAATCCTGGTATAGAGAGATAACATTCTAAGGCACCATTTCCAGAATAAGTTGTGTTCCTCCCTGAACAGTCACTATGGCCAGAAAGATGAGTTGTATTAGCTATTGTTGGATTAACTGTCATCCTTGGATCCCCAGAGGTTATTAATATTAGGAGAAATAAGAGTCAGAGGTGAAAGGATTTTCCAAAATGGAAATTATGATGTTATTATAGAAGGGAAATGTACACTGTGATGGATATAGGAAGGGAGGTCTACTTCAGATAGAAAAGCAGGTCTCCCTTTGGTATAAATGTCCGTTTACTAATGCAATATTTTAATCTCATTGTCACCTCTACAGGTGTTACCTGGGACACCACCTGCCTTTACCATGCCTACTTTCGATCCTGCAACAGACACCTCAACCTCAGAACTTTGAGACCTATTACTGCAGGCTTTTCTCCAGAGTGATGTCTACTCTTAGGAACTCATAAAGGAGGGAATAAAAATTCATCTGTGCATGAAAATTCATCCATGAGTAAATAAAATATTAGCTCTCTAGAGTGTGGGGTTACATTCTTGTTATTCTACAGCTTCGTTTTTATCTATGTAGTTCCATCACTGAATGTCTTTCATAAGTCTATGAGGAGCATCACCTCCAGCCCAGGAGAAACCTTGCCTTTTAGCTTAGTTCTAGGTCATCTACAACTATATCTGTCATGGTTCTGCAGTGAGATTTCAGTGGGGCCTTGGGCATGCTGCATACCACCCAGACCTCAGCTCCTCCTTCTGCAAGGAAAATCATATACAACATATGTACTTTTCCTTTCTGTTGTGTTATTAAAAAACTGAATGACTTATATATGTGATCGGTAGAGCATTGGTGTTACATTGGTAAAGACTGCAAGGTCAGGAGATGTATGGGCACCATCTGTAGATTTCTTGAGACTGAAACAATTCCTGATAGAGTCAGTTAAATGGTACAAAATGCCAAAGGCCTTCTAGATCATGTTTCAAATCATAATGTGTGAGCTACCATAAAGTTGGCTTGACCTTCTTCTCAGCCTGTTACTAAGGCCAGAGTTAGTCCCCACCATAGGGACCGTCTCACTCTCGTGCACCACTTAATCAGATATGTCTTAGGATGTGGGCCCAGGTGGGAAGTGTAGGCAAGTTCCTTGTGTTCTGGGTCACCAGAAGGTGGGGCAGAGCCATCTGCTGGTGCTTAAGGACAGCTGTGCTCCCCATTGTGAGGGACAGGATGAATCACTATCCAAAAAGTAAATTTTATTTGACTGAATGAAAAATGCACGGAAATTTCATGGTACCATGAAGTTGTTTGGGGTGTAAATGTAGAAAGTAATGATGTTTAAAAACTTTTGTTGAAGTTTTGAGTTGCGATATATTTATGTGGTTGAGAAACAAAGTTTATATTATGGACAGGCAGCCTTCACCTTGCATAATAGGTTCAATATGCTCCATTTTAGTTAGAAGTTGCCACTGTTTAGTTAGATAACACCTTTCCTCCAACAATGCAGTTCATAGTTTAGTCACAGCAGTACATTAACTGTGAATAATTGAGTAGCGTGCCAACTTTGCTGCTGGCTCTTCAGCCCACAAACCACTCCATAAATAACACATCACGATCAGTGGTCATGTCACTGCTTTCAAACTCCGTTAGTAACCGGTCACCATGCACCTAGAATTCAGTTCCTACACAGAAGCAAAGTGTGTGGCTGTGCTGCCTTTTTGTCTTCCAGTGAGAAGCCCATATGACATTTTATAAAAATGGATAATCAGAAAAGGGAATTGGCTCACAAAGATGAAAATGCAACAACAATCACAAACTTGTGATAGTGCTGGAAGTGAAATTTGAATCCAATGTAATGGAGGTAATAGCAGAAACAACTGACCTGACCATGGGAATGTTGGCATTGCCACCATTCAGGAGACTCTACACATGCAGCTAAAGGAACTTAGCAAAGGTGAAATGTATGGATATTAATGAGGAAAGTGTTCCTGACAAAAAGGATGAAGATATTCCCGAGAAAGTAATGCCAGCAAAACACTTCCTATTAAAGAAACTCTTAGAGATATTTCATGACATTGAAAGAGAAAAGGATGCTAAAAGCTAATGCAAACTTAGGAAGGAGGATGACAGTTCTCCGGAGCATAGAAAACATGTTCGCTCTACACAGTAAATTACAGCACAAAAATGCAAGAGCACCACTCAAACTACTCTTGATAAGTCTTTTTGTGAAGAAATACAAAACTTTAATACTCACTGTTTCTAGTAGCTTAATGATAGTGTACAAATAAATGTACACTTTTTTTACAGCTGTTTTGCATGTGTTATAACTCTAAACACTGACAATCAATATAAAATTGTCAAATAAAAGTGACATGATGGTCTACATTGGGATTAACAAACTACAGCCCAAGAACCAAATCTGATTCATGGTCTATTTTTGTAAGTAAAGTTTTATTGCTACAGATTCATACCCATTCATGTATATATTGTCTATGGCTGCTTTTATCCTACAATAGCAGAACTGAGTGGTTGTGACAAAGACCATGTGATCCATGAATCTCAAAATATTTACTATCTGGCTCTTTACAGGAAAAAAATTGCCACTCCTTGGTGCAGATTAATGATAGTGTTGAGCAAATAGAGTTGGCTGATTTGCTTAGGGTTCAACTAATTAATAAAAGTTTGGTCTTAGTGATTTTTGCTTTCATACAACACCTAAGAGTGAAAAAAAAAAATGCAGTGAACATCCAGCTAAGGAGAACTCACTCTTTAAATAAATCCAATTTTTATTAGATTTCTAGGAGTTATACAAAGTGCTATAGTATTTTTTTATTGTAATTGGAGGAGAGAGAGCTTCCTTTGGTTGTAGAAGGGAAGAAAAAGTTCCCTTAAAAATATGACACGACTGCAGGACTTCAAAGGATGTGGAGGACTAAGGGTCAGAACATGCTCTGAAAAGAACAATTTGATGGCCATTCTCTGTAGTTATGAGCAAATCATAATAAACCACCTTGCTGAGATGACAGACTGCAGCCAGCAGAAGAGATGGATAGAGACTGGGTCTGATTAAAGTCTCCCTGATTCCTCTTGAGTTGGAGAAGTTGGCAACAGTTCCAGTAACAGGGAGGCAAAATGTAACCAAGGGAACTGCCACCTGCCCACTCGATGTTCCTAAGGTGACCTTAAGACCTAGAGGTGTTCAACGTGGCTAGTTCCTTCTCAACCAGTGGTCAGGTTTTAGAAGGAAGCCCAAGTAAAACTCCTCTTTACAGTATTAGCTGATAATTCAAACTTGTCTCAAGGGCCATCCTTCCCAGAAAACCATCAGGACACAAAGGAGCAAGGCCTCTGCCTTACTGGAGGGATTTCAGAAGCTGCAGCAAACCAGAGGGGAAGAGGGATTTCCCTCTCACCAACAAAAGTCCGAACGCCCATGCGCTTACTTGGCCTGTCCTCCTGGAGTTATGCATTTAACCTATGCCAATCTCTTTCAAATTGAAGACCTCTTAAAATGTGCAATTTTTAAGGCTTGCCAGCTTCCAGGACCAGAGCAAATGTGTTCACCTCCAGAAATCTCATCTCAGCAAGCTCTAATGACCAGTCCTCCTGGCCTACCCTGCTCTCCCAGGAGGCCACAGTAGTGATTAGCGATTCGGGTGGCCCCACAAGGCTCTGGAGAGGGATTCCAACCTTCAGATCTGCCTTAGAGCTTGTCAGCTGGGAGAAGGGCTCACACCGAAGCCCAGGAGTTGCCTGTCAGGGGAATGAGCGAACTGCTGAGGCCTGTGTTTCAAAGGCAGCTGCCAGCACACTGAGAGGCCATCCTGGTGGGGGCAGAGGCAGCTTCCTTAGCTCTACTCACTGCATCAGGGCCATTTCAGGACTGTAATTTGCTTGGGGAGTAACAGCTGTCACCCTGAAGAATTGTGTGTGTGTACTAGGGGAGGTGGGGACTAACAGGGTCAGTTCCCTGCTGCTCTTTTTTTTAAAAAGCAAACATAATTATAGATATGGTTGCTCCAATGTTGTTTTCTTCCAAAAACTGGACTGTATGTTGCTGAGGGGTCACTGGAAGTGACTTCCATTATCATCTGACTTGACCCCTAGCCCTCCTTCATCATCATACTGATCAGTGGGCCCACATTTCGAGAAGATGTAATTAGCTCTGCCTGCCCATCTCAGACTCCATGACTTCTTCCTGTTCAGACTTGCTTGCCATACTTGTACTTCCCTGCTGGCCTGAAAGCTCTTTATGGGCAGAGACTGTCATGCTCACTGTTACATCTCCTTTATTAGCATTGGGATGTGCTCACAGTGCTTGCTGTGGACATTGGCCAAGTTGCATTCCTACTCTGATCCTCAATTTTCTTTACTATAAAATTAGGAAGTTGCAATGAATAGTCCCGTAAGTCCCATCCAGGCTTTATGTAGGGCAAAACACTGCCCAATTCTGCTCTTATTATCTGTATTACTATAGTCTTCTGAGACTATTTTCATTTTTGGAAAGAGGGATAATACCCACTTCCTGTAAGCTATATGAGTATTAAATACTTATTATTACGTTATTACTAAGGGCTGCTTTACTTGCCATATGTATATGCAAGAAAGCTATAAAATGAGATCCATTATTTTTGCTATAATCCAGGTGAGAAAATAGACTAATAAAGCAAAATAACTGGTCCAGGGTCACAGTTATGAAATAGAAACGTTGACATTTAAACCTAAGCAGTCTCCGGGGCAGCCTCTGTTGGCTCTCCTGAGTTTGTATGACTATGCTATTGGCTAGCATCAGAATAGCCCCGAAATCACCAACCATGTTCTTTGCCAGGAACAAAGTCCCTGGTGTTTTGAAAGGCATTTAAGGTCTTCTCTGAGACCTGACCTTGTCCTAAACTTCAACTTCCATGTTTACCAAGCATGATTTAGATACAGAGCACTTATATTTAAAATGTGCACAGAACCCACCTTTGCTTATGCTGAATTTTCCACTTAAAATACATCTTCTCATTCATGTCTGAACTCTCCTGGTAGAAACCTTTTTCCTTCTTCTACTTCTAGGAAACCTTGTCTCATTGCCATTCCCTTCACTTTCCCAAAAATTTTATTCAGTAACTCTCATGCAATGAAAGTTCAGTAGAGGGAGACATTGCTATGGGCTGGTAAGGACTGGGACTAGATCTTGATTGGTAGGGACCAAAGCCAGGCTGGAAGAATACTTTTGGACATTGACCTAATTCCTAAAGAAGAGAGTGCCCTATTCCTTATTCCTGTTAGTTGCCAAGCTAATTGGGATATGGAATAAATAACATGAGGAAATGGTCATTGGGAACAGATTTAGAAAATCCCTGAATGCCAGGATAAGGAATCTGGACTTCTCCTGTCCAGCTTTGTTCTGAGTGGCTCTCAAGCCACTTGCCACACATGGCGTGCTTGTTAAGAGTGGCTCCATTTCAGTCCTACCAAACTCTAGGAATTCACATTTTAATAAGCTGCCTAGGTGACTCCAAAGCATCCAGAAGTATGAGAAGCTGTGCTATGGGATTTGGTAGAATACGTGGAGGAGACTTTAAGGTGGAATGGCATTGGTGGAATGGCATTGAGGAAGATCAGCCTGGTGATAATGTGGACAAGGGACCGGAGGAAACAGGGGACCAACTGAGGGCTCCAGCAATTGTCCTCAAAGATCATGATTGACTCCAGAGTGCTCTTGATAGTTGACTATGACCAGACTTTGATTGCTAGAATCCTGTTATCTCCAATAAAAGCACTTTCTTAACTTCCTTATTCTTCCCACAAGCTATAAATTTGTCAAGACATTAACAAAAGCTATAGACTCTAAGGGCTGACTTTTGACTAGAAATGAAGACTCTTGATGCCAGAACAGGACTTCTCCTTCTCCTTCTCCTTCTCCTTCTCCTTCTCCTTCTCCTTCTCCTTCTCCTTTTCCTTCTTTTTTTTAAGTGGCAATCAGGGAATTAAGGCTGTGTTCTTTTGATGAAAAATAAAGATGAGGTGCCCAGGTCTTCCAGGCCATGCTGCAGCTACAGTGACTAAAGCCTATGGTGGTAATGAAATGCCCAAGTTAGGCCCTGTGTTTGACTAAATGTTCAGAAATGGGCAGGGGGTGGCTTGAAATGTACATTCTCTGAATTTTTCTGTGGGAGCTTGTAAAAGACTAAAGAAACCCCTGGTTTTCCTGGCATCATAAAATACAGGTGGATAAAGCTAGCACTGAATATTTCTGCAGATGCCACTTGGTGGGTAGAGAGAATAGGATCCTGAGGGAAAGCATGTATGACTCAGCATCATTAACGTTTCCATGGGTTTAGTTCAGCCTAAATCCTTAGGGGCTCAGAGGGGTGGGAGATGGTAATGAGAGATTGAAGGGAACAAAGGGTTTGAATATAGTGTGTCTGTTAAGTTCCCCCTTTCCTTTCACCAGACCACTTTGTCTCATCCCTGAGAAGATCTATGCTTAATCAAACAGCAAATTATCTACTCCCTACTTCTTTTTTGGTTACATATTGCATTTGAATCCATCTAAAATCATATTTAATTTACATTTAGTGGCCCATACTCATATTTAAAACTGGCTAGTGATAGCCATAGAATGAAGATTTACACAAGCTTCACGGACTAGAGTTAGAAACAGAGCTCTGGCTTAATCCACCATAATTTTATCTTCTTTTTCTTTATCAAGGTTATTCTTAAGTATTTTGGGTCTAGTCCTTTTATTGATAATCTAGAGAGATGGATAGTGAGAGATTAAGGGAAGACAATTATCTCTGTGTGCTCAGCACCTAAACCCAAAGCTAGGAGAATAGAGAAAATAATGAAGACCAGAGCAAAGATAAATGAAACAGAGAATCTAAAATAATAAAAGCATAATATGCTAATTAGACTGGACAGCCAAACGACCTTCCAGACGTCCTTCCGGGCAACCTTCCAGACCAAGTCAGGGCTGCGAGGGCCGAGGCAAGCTGCTGAGGCTGCGAGGGCCAAGCCCCTTGCATGAATTTCATGCATCGAGTCTCTAGTAGAAAAAATAATAGTGGAAATCAATGAAACCAAAGGTTGGTTCTTTGAAAAAAACAACAAAATTGACAAAAATTTAAGTAGTTGGACTAAGGAAAAAGAGAGGGAAGACTCAAATCTCTAAAAATAGATGTGAAAGTGGGACATTGTTACTTATTGTGCAGAAAGTCCTCAGAATGCTTCATGACATTGGATTTGACAATGATTTCTTGGATATGACATCAAAGTTTCAGGTAACAAATAAAAAAATAGACAAATGGGACATCATAAAAATCCTTTTTAAATGTGCATCAAAAGACAACAAAGTAATAGAAAAACTAACAGAATAGAAGAAAGTATTTGTAAATTATATACCTGATAAGGGATTAATATCCAGAATATATAGAGAGCTCCTAGAACCCACCAACAAAATAACAAAGAACCCAATTCTAAAATGGGCAAAGAACTAGAATATACCTTTCTCCAAAAAGGTATATAAATGACCTATAAATACATAAAAATATGCTCAAGAACACTAATTATTAGGGAAATGCAAATAAAAACCTCAGTGAGATACTACCGTACACCCATTAGGATGGCCACTATTAAAAAAAAAAGAAAATAGAAAACAAGTGCTGGTGAGGATGTGAAGAAATGGGAACCCTTGTGGTAGGAATGTAAAATGGTATAGCCACTGTTGAAAACAGTCTGCATGTTCTTCAAAGAATTAAATATAGAATTATCATATGATTCAACAATGCAATTTATGAAGATATACATAAAATAATTGAAAGCAGGATCTCAAAGAGATATTTATACACCCATGTTCATCATATTATTCACAATACCTAAAACATGAAAACAATCCAGGTATCCATCAATGGATAAATGGGAACGCAAAATGTGAACTATATATAAATGGAATTTTATTCAGCCTTAGAACGGAAAAAAATTCTGACATTTGATGCAACATCTATGAACTTTGAGAACATCATGCTAAAGTGGACTAAGCCAGTTACAGAAAAACAAATACTGTTGCGATTCCACTTATATGAGGAATTAGAGTAGTCCAAATCATAGAGGCAAAGAGTGGAATTGTAATTGTCAGTGATGGAGAGAAGGTGGAAATGGGAAATTATTGGTTAATGGGTATAGAGTTTCAGTTTTACAAGATGAGAGTCCTGGAGATGGAGAGTAGAGAAGATAATACATTATTCATGTATTTGATACCATTGAATTGTCTCTTAAAAATGGTTAAGTTGGTAAATTTCATGTTTCTGTATTTTATCACATTACTTTTTTTTTTTTAAAAAAAAAAAGGACATAGGAGCCAACAAAAAAAGAGTTCCTAAATCTTTGAATAATCAAATCTTCAACAATTTGAGCAAAAAATAAAATAAAATAATTTAGAGTACTGTAATATTGCATTACACCAAAGTATAAAATAAAACAAATATAAAGCCCATACTGATATCAACAACTTAGTTAATTAAATAAATGAGGAAGAGGAGATATGTCTTTCCTACAAAATAATTACAAATTTAGTAGATACCTCGTTCTACAGAAGATGAGCATAGTTTCTGCTCCCTCCCCTGCCCCATCCCCAGAATGTGGACTAACTAGTGGACTCACTTCCAAAGAACAGAGTAGGGAAAGGAAAAACTAGTAAGTTTCTTTGTAGTGGAGAACTCTGTCAAAAAACTACCTTAACCAAGTGATGGAGATTAACTTTGTCAATTATGTTATGTCCTTATCTTGAACCCTATGATAATGTGCAGGCTAGGCTGAGGGACTCCCCGAGTGCACGAATTTTCATGCACCAGGCTTCTAGTCATTATATAGTCCCAGTCACTGCTTAAATTTTTTTTAAAGGAGGGAGATTTTATGTTCAAGTGTAGACTCTTATTTATGAGAACAAATGTAACTCAAAAGAGAGGAAACCATGGTGGGGGTTGAGGAAGAGAGGAAGGAAAGGAGGAAGCTAGAAGGAGGGAGGAAGAGACCCTTTTCTTATTTCTTACTCATTGTTGCCTCTGGTAGTTCTAAGCTATATTTAAACACATTAATACACAGAATAGACGAGCCTCATTCAGCTACTTAGGGTCAAAAAAAAACACAAAACAAACAAACAGAGAAAAGCAAATTGAGAATTTGAAATAATGCAAGCTGCTGCCTCCTCAAAGAGTAATGAGTATATATGTTAAAAATAAGATAAATGACTAATTCCTAAAACCCAAAGATTTACTGATGGGACCACTAAGATCAGCAAGGTTGAATTATGAGGTTCTGACCACATAGCTGATAAGTGATAGGCCCAAGATTAGAACTAATCTCTTATTTTTCAGAACCCACATTCTCAACTTCTAAACTATGCTGACGCTTAATATAATAACATTATTGATCATATATGTGGTTTCTATTGAAATTAGGATCAATGCCATTCTGAGTCATAAAACTTGGGCTAAAACATCTGGTTTTCTTTTTTAAACCAGCAACTGCTGGGTTAAAGGATGTGAATATTTAAATTAATACTTTGCTAAATTGCTTTCTGAAACAATTGCATTAACTGATAATCAGTTTAGTGCTACATGCTTATCACAGCCTCTCTAGCATGGAGCCTTTTTGTTTGTTTTAGCTTTTATTTTTTAGCCACACAAAATATCTTGTCTTCATTTGCATTTCTTGATTAAATGGACTGGACTTTTTAACTTATTAATATTGGCTTTTTTAACTTGTTAATATTGGCTTTTGTAATTAAGCTTTTGTTTTATTTTTATTTGGTTTTTGGTAAGCAATATTTTTTCATGGCCATCATTCAAAGGCTCATTCATTTTCAAATAGCTATTGAATATCTATCCTATGTCAGGTATTTTGCCTGATACCTGGATTATACTGGTGAACAAAATAATTTCGATTCATGCCAGATAGAACTTACAATCTAGTGGAGATCACAGACATTATACAAATAACGATGAGTGAAATCAGAGGAGCAGGTTGCTTAGACAACACATACCAAGAGGAACTATTGTGATGTCCATATTCAGAAAAGACATCCCTGAAGAAGAGACTGAGATTAAAAAAAAAAAAAAAGAAAAAAAAAAGAATGAAAAATAGCTAGATAAAGGGAGAAGGCTGGGCACAGCATGTACAACAGCCCTAAGGTAAGGGAAATATTTTCTACTGGTTTCCAGGGGTATTTTTTGAATTCATTTTTCTTGATAGATATCTTAGAACTCTATATATTAAGGGTATTAATCTTTAATGTCATTTGTTATAAACATTATTTGTCCCTTTCCTTACCCTCTAATTCATGATGTTTTCACTCAGAAACTTTGTGCTTTCATACAAATGATAATAAATGGCCCTTTCTTTTTGGGTACACTTTAATATACTCTATAACTTATCTTTATTTCTGCCACAAAACCTAATATTTTCAAGCTCATAAATGTGTGACATCCATTTTATTCAGCTTCCTCTCCTCCTATGGTTGAACCATTTTTCCATTCCTTTTTCTATCCTTCCACCACCATCAACACAGTCTCTTTTAGCGATTTCTGTGTAACAAACTAACCTAGAACCTTATGGCTTAAAACAACAATCACTTATTATTACTCAGACATCTACAGGTTTCCTGGGTGTTTCTGCTGATCAGAGATGAGCTGGCAGGACTCACTTATGCATCTGAGGTCAACTAAAGCCATGAGGTGGTTCTAGCTGGGACTCTCAGGAGTCTGGGACCTCAGCTTGGGCAACTTGGCTGATTTGGGTCTGTGGCACATGACCTCTATCCTGCAGCTGGTCAACCTGGACTTGTTCTTATAGTGGAGGCTGAGTTCCAAAACAATGACCAAAACTGTGAGGCCCAGTCATGAAGTGGGCATATCATTGTTTCTGCCCCAAATTATTTGTTAAAGCAAATCAAAAAGCTAGCCATATACTCAAGAGGTGAGGACATAGACTCCATCTCTTCATCAGAGGGGCTGTAAAGTCATATTACACAGAGTATGAATATAAGAAGCGAGGGAGAACTAGGGCTTTTTTTTTTTTTTGGCAATGCACCATAACTGCAAAATGGAATTTTTACTTACATATTTTTATTTGTTTAAATTCTCCCCATTCAGGGCGCAGGTCAAACTCATTATTTCTCTTATGCTTACTTTCTACTACATAATACTCACATAATACTTGTTTTACCAAAAACTATGCTAAATGCTTTATGGCCTTTTTAAAAATTTAATCCCCATAATAAAAATTTGAGGTAGGTACTATTATTGCTCCATCTTGTAGTTGAGGAAATGGGTTCTGAAATAACTTTTCTCAAGGACTCACAGCTAGAATGCCAGCGCCTACACTCAAATTCAAGCATAACATAGAAATTTATGGTTTCACCCCTAAGCTTTTGCCTACTTAAAAGTCTAAGCTATTTGTGGAAAACCATAAAAAATGTTATATTAAATCAAAGTAACCATATATCATTTTATACTAAATCAAATAATGTTTAAAATTAGCGAATATAGTATAAATAGGGGTACAGAAGTAATTAATCGTAGGAGTCCTCAACACTGAAAATGCTATCTGTTAATTCTATTTCTTTTTACAAATTAGATGTAAAAATCACATTATTCCGTCTTTTTAAAAGGTATTGGTCTGTTTCACAGCACCATAGTTAGAGAATTCCCTGCTCCAAAGGAGGTAAGATAAGGTGAGTCTGGTTTCTACAATGTGCTTTAATTCACTGAGGTCAGAAATCAGGTTTCCTAGATCTGCCTGGTCCTCCATGCCTAGCACAGTGTGAAGGATGACTAACATAATTGTAGAATCACCTCTGGATCATTTAGTACAGGCTGTGTGTTTTACAAGTGAGAAAGTCGCAGAGAAGCGGTTTGGTAGATTCTAAGACACTTGGGCAACTGAAGACAAATTCTGGACCAAACCCTGCTCTGCCTGTCTTTGCGTGATGTATTCTAATGCAGAGGGATAGATTTGCCTTTCCTTTACATACAGCCATGCAGGGTTTGTTTGTTTTTTTCTCTAACTCATAAACTTGCCGGACTCAGTGCTCCTGGGAGCATTAAAGCAGAATCTGCTTATTTACTTTTATTTTTTGTACCGTTTTCCTTCTTTTTTATGATCGTGGCTTTCGACTGTGTGGCAGAAACACATAAAAATTGGCATAAACATAGGAAAATGCGCCCCAGATGCTGTATTAACCGTGAAATGAGTTTAAATGCCACCAAAAGGCTCTGATTCTCTGTCAGCTTCCAACGCAACTCATCCGGAAGTTTTCCACTTGTCTACAATGTAGGGGATGTGGTCTGGGGTGAAGACACCACCAACTTGTTAAGGGCTTCACAATAAATCATTGCACTGTCTTGGGCGACCCTTGCATCTGTGGGCAGATAGGAGCAAGAGGAAAGAATAAAACCTCCAGTCTGTCTAAAAACCACTGGTAAAAACTACTTGGGTCTAGATTTACCATCACTGGGGCCTCCTGGAGCCAGAACAACTGATTTTCTGGCAGAAGTTAGGAAATAATAAGGTCATGCCTGGTACTCATGTTTCCAAAGCCCCCCCTTTTTTGTCCAGGAAATTTGAAGAAGGGCACACCATCACTGTAATGCTCCTTAACCTCTCTCCCAGCCTCCAGTCTTGTATGCCTCTCTTCATTGAAATCACAGTGATGGGTCTCAGTGTGTCACTACCATACCCAATCTCCTCTCATACATACCTTCTTACTGCCCTCAGGAGGATACGCAAATTCTGAATGGGGCCTCAAAGAACCATTCTCTTACACCACTGCTATGCTCCAGGCCCTACTCTCGTCTTATCCTGACCATACATTTTATAGTTTTTAAAATGAGCTGTGTTCCTTCTCTTCCTCAGATCTTCACACATGCTGTTCCTTCTGTCCGGAACATCCTTTTGTCCATTTCCCATTCCTTCCCCCATTTCTAAGGTGCAACCTAGACAGAACCTCTTGGAAGGCTGTGTGACCCAGGCATTCACTCCCTTCATCATAGCACTCCTTCTGTTGTATTGTAACTGAGGCTGACATAAGGTAAATGTGTGTGGAATGTGCCACATTATGTTTTAATATGCATCTGTACCACCTATGTGGTGACAGAGATCAGTATAGATTAATGGTTAAAACAGTAAACCCTCTGGGTCTAATTCTTGACTCCATCTCTTATTAGCTGTGTAAATTTTGGAAAGCCACTGGCATCCTCAAATTTCAGTTTCCTCATTTGTGAAACAAAAACAATGATAAGGACTACCTCCTTGGGTTATAGTGAGGCTTATACATTAATTCATGTAAAGTTTCTGGTGTACTTTAAGTCTTCAATTGTTATCTGTTATTACAAAGATGCTCAATGAGCAAATATATTGAATGAATTAAAACCTAAACTATCTGGGAGAAACTAAGATGGCGGCATAGATAAACACCAGGAAATAGTCGCCTCCCACAACAATTGAAAAATATCCCAAAGGACGGAGCAAACATCGTCCAGAACAACAGGAAGGCTGGCTGAGTGTAATTTCTACAACTAGAAGAAAAGAAAAGCACGCTGAGAGCCAGAGGAGCTGCGGAGGCTGAGTGCAGAGGTACAGCGGCGGCTCGCGCTCGCGGAAAGGGGGTGGCACCTGAGGACGCGGCTGTCTTTTTGAATCACAAGCTCCCGACTGCTCTGAACTCCGGTTCTGGGAAGTCTCTTGGGACCCAGGACTCATACGGGGAGAGGCTGCTCTGTCAGGCGGCAGCGGGCGAACTTGAGGGCGGATTTACTCAGAGGTGCTTGCAGCCGTTACCGGGACACTGAGACGCGCGACTCCGGGCACGGAGAATCAGCCATAGCTTCTTTCTCCGCCCTTTTGACTCCCTGAGACCCCACCCCACCCAGGCTGCAGCAGAGGCTTTTGCATGTGAATGTACCTAACTACAGCCCAGCCAAGCAGACCCGGAACTTCCAAGAGAAGGCCCAAGGCCCCGCAGCGGCTTGCATTGCTTCACAGCTGAGCCTCTTCGTGGCTCCGGCTGTGTGGCCTCAGGCAGGGGCTGAATTAGCACCTCCTTAGATCCAGGAGCCACTGTACCCAGTGGTCAGAGGGGGACCATTCTCCCACTTCAGACACAGCTGCTTCCCACAGCCAATTGGCCCGGAGGTCAATTCCTCCCAGTGATCCTACAACAACCAAGGCACCAAGAGTGCACCAAGAGTGTCCACCCCAGGTAACTGGGGAGGCTGAGCCACTGGGCCCTACAGGACACCTGGCACGCAGGGCCACTCTATCAACACAGGGAAGCAGCCAAAATGTGGAGACAAAGAAACAGGTCACAATTGGCAGAAACGGAGGAGGGCAGACGACTGGATATAGAGTTCAAGGCCATGTTTATAAGGTTTGTCAAGAATTTTATGGAAACCGCCGATAAATTTAATGAATCCCTCAAGGAGTATAGTGAGACCATGGAGGACATGAAAAAGGACCAACTAGAAATTAAGCATACACTGACTGAAATAAAGAATAATTTACAGAGATCCAACAGCAGACAAGAGGATCCCAAGAATCAAGTCAAAGATTTGAAATACAAAGAAACAAAAAATACCCAACCGAAAAAGAATAAAGAAAAGAGATTCAAAAAATATGAAGATAGAGTAAGGAACCTCTGGGACAACTTCAAGCGTACCAACATCAGAATTATAGGGGTACCAGAAGGAGAGAGAGGGCAAGATATTGAAAACCTTTTTGAAGAAATAATGACAGAAAACTTCCCCCACCTGGTGAAAGAAATGGACTTACAAGTCCAGGAAGCGCAGAGAACCCCAAACAAAAGGAATCCAAAGAGGACCACACCAAGACACATCATAATTAAAATGCCAAGAGCAAAAGATAGAGAATCTTAAAAGCAGCAAGAGAAAGACAGTCAGTTACCTACAAGGGAGTACCCATCCGACTGTCAGCTGATTTCTCAACAGAAACCATGCAGGCCAGAAGAGAGTGGCAAGAAATATTCAAAGAGATGAATAGCAAGAACCTGCAACCAAGATTACTTTATCCAGCAAAGCTATCATTCAGAATGGAAGGTCAGATAAAGAGCTTCACGGATAAGAAAAAGCTAAAGGAGTTCATCACCACCAAACCAGCATTATATGAAATGCTGAAAGGTATTCTTTAAGAAGAGGAAGAAGAAAAAGGAACTCTTACCATTTGCCATAGCATCGATGGAACTGGAGAGCGGATAAATACCACAAGATCTCACTTATTTGTGGAATATAATGAACAACATAAACTGATGAACAAGGACTGATCCAGAGACGGAGAGGCTTTGATTGGACTGTCGGGCCTTGGAGGGAAGGTAGGGGAGGGTGGGGGCAAGGGGGAAGGATCAACCAAAGGACTTATATGCAAGCATATAGGCCTAACCAATGGACACGGACAACGGGGGGGTGAGGGGATGAGCGGGGGGGGGGGGGGGGGGGTAGAGGGTACACATATGTAATATCTTAATCAATAAAAAAAATAAAAAAAATTTTAAAAAAAACCTAAACTATCTGCCCCAAGTCTTTGTGAACTTGCTATTTTACAATGGATAAATCAATTTCTTTCTCTAAGTTTTAGTTTCTTCATGGGGTATCTTAGAAGACTCAACAAAACTATCTCTAAAGGCCATACAAAGGTGGACATGAAACTGTTTTATGCAGAAGACATTGGAAGTCCTGTAATTTAATTTTATGCCCCCAAAAGATGGGTGGGTGACTTGACAAATGAAAATAATAAAGCCCAGAGAGGTAAGGTGACTTGCCTAAAATCTTGTTGACAAATGGAAGAACCAAGATGAAATTTGAGCTTAAAAAGGCTAATATTTTTTTTATCATTATTATGTTAAACTTTATCTTGAGCAGAAGAAATCTCACTTAATCCTTGTCATATCATGCTGTATGTAGGCAAAATACAAATTAAGGTCATTGACCTTTAGGGCTGTAGCAAACTTTAAATTTATTCTAATTCTACAGACATTTACCTGAGGACTCAAAAGGTGAAGTTCATTCAATGTCAGACAGTATCAAACAGGCAGTGAACACTTGCTGGGCCCTTCTTGGCTCACGGCCTTGGTTGTCTAGAATACAAAGTCTTTCGTATGTGATATCTAAGGATCAATTACATATAACCAACTAAGCAGATAAAATTATTTGATGTGGACTTTTTGTAAATGACATTTGCTGCTATTAAGCATGGATTTAAAGAGTCTCATTACTTGGATAATGGGTAGGACTCAATTATATTTCCATTAAATATTAATCATTCATTCTGTTCAATGACAAGTGTTTGAGTGCTTACTATGTGCTAGGCCCTGTGCTAAGTGCTTGGAATATTGAAATGAATAAACAAAACAAAAAGTCCCTTATTTATAATAATTGATTCAAAAGTATTTTATCATCCATTATCTAGCCTTAAAGTTAGGACGACTCTGGTTAATTTTAAATGTGTTACTCTGCCTTAGCCAGTGTTGCTCAGTTGGTTGGAGAATCATCCCATTTACCAAAATGTGGCAGGTTCAATTCCCAGTCAGGGCATATACCCAGGTTGCAGGTTCAGTCCCAAGTCAGGGCACATGCAGGAGACAATCGATGTTTCTCACATCAATGTTTCTCATATCAATGTTTCTCTTCTTTCTCTCTCTCTCTTTCTCTCCCTCCCTCCCTCTCTCTTCCCTTCTTTGGAACCAATTTTTTAATTAAAAAAATGTGTTATTCAAATAGTTTAGCCAATTATTTTAAAAGCTTACTATTTGTGATGTCAAATCATATATACCGTTGCTCAGTGGAGTAATTGGGTAATGGGTTAGCTGATCATTCCATGGTCTCAGGCTAAGGTCATTAGTATAGTCCCATTTGGTTTGAGCACTGGGTTTTGGTCTGATGCAGACTTATAGATACTAGTCCTATCCCTGGCCAGTCATAGGTTGCTCGTCCCAAGGGAAGGTGGATATGCCTCTCAAAGTCACACTCAGCACATTTGTCCCATGGAATCTAAATCATGACAACTCTCTCTTTCAGTTTAACAGACTGTGTGTGCTTGTGATGTTTTTCTCAATGTCCTCCTTGAAATCTGAGTTGAAAGAATGTTCAAAGACTATTTTATGAAGTATGTTTTCCAGAAATGGAGAAAGATTTGTTCAACAGTGCACAGAGAGTGAGATGAGTAGGGACTAAAAACAGGGTCTCTTACTCCTTATGATCTCTGCTACAAATATAGTCCTCTGAATGAACCTGAAAAATGGACAGGAAAAGAAGTTTCCTTTATTTTACATATGAAGAGAAGAGAAGAGGAGAGGAGAGGAGAGGAGAGGAGAGGAGAGGAGAGGAGAGGAGAGGAGAGGAGAGGAGAGGAGAGGAGAGGAAAACATCCCTCCGGTACTTGCCTAACAGGGATCAAACCTGCAACCTAGGTATGTGCCCTGACCAGAATCAAACCAAACCCATGACCCTTTTGGTGGTTTATGGACAATGCTCCAACCAAATGAGTCACATATGCCAGGGCCAGACTTAATTTTAAATAGAATGCTACATTTCAGGTAGAGTGCAGTAATTTCTGGATTTGTCCCACTCAGGTTCAAGTCCTGGCTCCATCACTTTCCGGGCTTGTAATCTCTTACCACAGAGACTGTGTGGGAAGCCCCAGGACTCCAGAGAGAGAAAGAAGCTTCACAGCACAGCCTTCCACCTGTCCCTATCAACGTTCCAGGCCTCTGAGTGAAACCATCTTGAACCCTCCAAAATAACCAGCTGCCAGCTGAATACTAGAAAAGATCACCCAGCTAAGCCCTGCCCACAAAATCACGAGATGTAATAAACTGCTGTCATTGAAGCCATTAAGCTTAGGGTTAGTTTGTTACACAGTGATAGAGCACCAGAACACCCTTTATTCTCAACACTGAGCACGGTTTGACATATAGTATAACATTGTAAATATCTTTGACCAATGACTGAATAAAGACCAATGGGGCAGCCTGGAGAGGTAAGAATAATATATACTAAATGCCTACTGTGTGCCAAGTGCTTAACTCTTCACAATAACTTTCTGAGAAATGTGTTGCTATTACACACAATTTGCAAATGTTGAAACTGAAGCGCAAAAATGTGAACTTGCCTAAGGAGGTCACAGAGGTAGGAATAGTAATACTTTTATGCTGTCTTTAGATAGTAAACTTCATCAACAGAGAAGGAAATATTTGGGGAGCTCTTGCAGTTGGGTGGGGAACATGTATGTCATGTCATGTTCATATAAGAGACAAAAAGAGCTACAATGGCTGGGGTGGCTCAGTTGGTTGGACTGTTGCCCCATACATTGATAGTTGGTGGGTTCTATTCCAGTCAGGGCACATACCCAGGTGGTAGGTTTGATCCCAGTCATGCCCGATTCTGGTCAGGGCATGACAGAGGCAACCAGTTGATGTTTTTCTCTACATCAATGTTTCTCCTTCTCTTCATCCTTCTCTCTCCTTCTTTCCCTTTCTCTCTCTCTCTCTCTCTCTCTCTCTCTCTCTCTCTCTAATTTTTTTTAAAAAAGGAAGTCTTAAAAAAAAAGACAAACACACTATAGGTACTCAGATAATGAGCCTAGCTCCAGTCAAGGTAATTACATTCTTCCTAGATTCCCTTGACCTTGACCCTCAAATCAGATCATGTAGCCATTTGGGGAGAGGGCAACACAGTTAGACCTGGATTCAAATTGCCACATATTTCTTATTCCATTTTGATTGTTAACCTCTTTGAGTCTCAGTTTGCTAAGTTAAAATGGGGATATCAGCTGTCCAATTAGGTCATGGCAGTTAAATGAGATATATGTAAAAGGAGAGTGATCTGAGGGGCATGCAGTAACTGTTTAATAAATGGTGATTTAAAATCAGAAACCTGAAAATGAACAGAAAGAGCATCCAAGGAGCCATGTATCCTCCTTCTGGAGCATATTTTCTTCCCAGAGATCATTTTAACTTCATCTCTCATGGGCAGACTAATCTTTCCCTGATCTTCTGTTGTGTGAGTTCAAGAATATGTCAAGAGTAGGAAGGCCTCATTGATCCACAGATGAGGGTTATAATTCTCAATGTACCAGTTATTAAATAAATAACATTGGTGAATTTGTTCAATGAACCTCATATTTTGAATATACAAAATGAATGCCTTTCAGAGCTGGATTGGGTGAGATGATAACAGTGATCTTATTGCCCCTTGGAGACCAGCATCAGGCTCATCTCTCCCATGAAACTTCACCAATGAGTGTGATATATTGCTGTTTTGAATCCTTGTTTTAGCCATACCATTCCCTTATTGAATAAATATTTGCTGTGCACCTACTACGGGCCAGTTGCTAAAAATGTAATAGTC
Organism: Myotis nattereri; assembly: GCF_964212035.1. Classification (NCBI taxonomy): domain Eukaryota; kingdom Metazoa; phylum Chordata; class Mammalia; order Chiroptera; family Vespertilionidae; genus Myotis; species Myotis nattereri. The sequence goes on from NC_138080.1 coordinate 91,831,992, forward strand.
CTTGCCCTAAGGGTAATTAGAGTTGAGAGAAAAAGAGTCATCATATGTATGCTTAAGAAAGAGTACTAGACAGTCTAGGCTCTCTTTTCATGTGTCTGCCTCCCCAGTTATGTTAATAAACTCAATAAGGACAGATTTCTCTTGCATCTTTCTACTTCTCTCCATTTTCAACACCACCTCCCTGGTCCACACAACTACCCTCTCTTGTCAACACAAGCCTCCCAAATGGTCTCATTGGATCCTCTTCCGTTACCCGCCAATTCATTGTCAGTGCTGCAGCCATAGTGATAGTTTGGTAAGGCAAATTAGATGACCATCCCCTTTGTGTAACACCCCTCCCCCACCACCTACCCAGGGACTCTCCTTTGCTTTTTGGAAATAGAACAAAATCTGTTACATGGTCCAAAATGCCTCGATGGTTTGGTCCTTACAGTCCTTTCCAGTCTCGTTCCATTTTACTTTATCCTTTGACCTAGTTCTGTTTCATACATGATCTATAGTCCCTCCCTCTATGGGATGCTGCTCTGTCTAGAATAATAGTTTCGGGTGACCCCCTGCCTCAATAGTTGACTCTCTCTGAGTCTTTGTCAGCGACTGTAAAAACCCAGGACTGACTTGTTAATTTTGCTGAAGGCTGGTTCTTGGTGAAGATTAGCGCACATTTGACCAATGATTTTTAGAACCTAAAAAAATTAAGAACAAAAAAATACCAGACCTGTCACCTTCCCCAGGCTTTTCACTGTATTAAGGAGGAACAAAATAAAAAAATTAGCAGGTACATGCCAAAGGTTACGAAGTGGCAGAGTGGAGAGAGTGGCAGAAAAAATAAGCGTGCCAATGAACTTGATACCCGTCCTCTCTCCCTGGAGGGTTTAAAATAGATACAGCATTTTCCCAGGTATGCAAGCAGCTCTTGACTACAGTATAAATATCACAGGAGGTGTTGGAATCTGAGCCTTGGGCTGCTGGGCCTTGATTTGCAGCTCAGACCCAGCTTGACAATTCCCTGTCACTACCTTTTCATTGTTCAACCCACAGAAAGTAGATCCCATTTAAACAGGAAGAAAAAAATAAATGACCAATGATGTATACAAAGATGCTCAAGTTCATTACAAACAAGGGAAATGCAAATAAAAACAACTGCCAGAGTGCATTTTTCACATAACAGATTGGCAACTATTAAAAAGATGAATTACACCCAGGGTATCATCTTAAGGGTGTAGAGAAACAGTGCTTTCATATACTGTTAATGGGACTGGAAACCAGGAAAACCTGTTGTAGAGCAATTTGGCAAATTCTATCATCTAACACATGCAACCCTTTGGTGGAGCACCCCCACTTGTGGTGCTCTGTTCTGTTGCCGCACCTCGTTAGCACACAGAGATGTGGTAAGGCTACATTGCAGATGGTGTGTCATCGTGAAAAATCAGAAGCAACTTGCAGGTCCATCAATAAAGAACTCATTAAATTAGACTACATTCACTTCATGGGTAGGATGTAATCCATTTTTACAAAAAGATCTGTTGCCAACAAGTTAAAGAAAAATTAGTAGGATATGTGCTAAAAAGAGTTAGATGACCTATATGAGAAGTAGAATAGGTGAGGGGGCATAAAAGTGAGCGTTTCCAGTTTTTCTGTATGTATTTGTTGCTTAAAACTTTCATAAAAATAAAAATGACTTGTGTGGATAAAAAACTTGAAGCTTTAAGAGAGGGAAAATAAAGAAGAGTATCCCAACCATCTTCCTAATTTTGATTTAGTCAGATACCTGCCTACATGGAACTATTGGAAACCCAAGAAAAAGTCTTGATGAAAAATCTAGAACTTATAACATGCTGCCATGTATAGGTGGAAACCTGTTGATCTTAGCAGTCAGAACTCCAGGAGAATAGCTAGCTAATTGGTAGACCAGAGCTCGCTTGTGCTGTGCACGTTGGCAGAGATGCAGGCACAGGAGGCACACAGACATCCTGTTGGATCTTTTGTAACGGGGGATGACAGCATTGCAGTCCGTAAATACCTTCAACTTAAGCCAGGCTTTTCTGCTTCTCTGAACAATGGCTTTGCTTCCCTGGACCTCACTTGCCTGTTCTGTCAAATTCAGAGTGTGCAAGGGCAGACTACCTGCATTAATGTTTTATTGCTGCTGTCATGAATTACTACAAATTCAGTGGCTTAAAACAACAATGCAAATTTCTTATGTTACAGTTCTGGAGGTCAGAGGTCTGAAATGGGTCTCATGGGGCTAAGATCAAGATGCTGGCAAAGCTATGTCCCTCTGGAGGTTGTAAGGGAGTATCCGTCTGTTGCCCCTTCCAGCTGCTAGAGGCTGCCTGTGTTACTTGGTTCAACGCTCCAAACTCTGTTTATGCTGTCACATCTCCTTCTGTCACTCAGACCCTCCAGCCTCCCTCTTAAAAGGACCCTTGTGATTTCCTTGGGCTCATTTAAATAGCCCAGATAATCTCTCCATCTCAAGAGCCTTAATTTATACCTGGAAAGTCCCTTTTGCCATCCAAGGTTACACAGTCTCAGGTTCCAGGGATTAGGACATGGACATTATTCTGTACACCACACTCCTAATCCATTAGGAGAGCCACAGGGACTGGCAGTGTGACCTGGAAGGAGCCACCTTGCTGTTCTCTCTCAGCACATTTGAAATTGGAGCCTGTAACTAATGCTGCTCTCCCTGCACTACTCCATGGAGCAGGCCAGGATAATTTGGGGGAGGTTAGACTTGCAGTTCTTTGTGTTGTGGTAGAGAAGGAGTGTTGGGGAAATGAGTGGTGATGGCATGAATTATATTACCAGTGATGCTATCAGTTTTGATTCTGCTCCATTTCTAAGGAGGTATGGACATACAGTTTCACTGTCATCAGCTCTTCAGGGTCAGGACTAGTGCTTTAGCCTCCAGCCCAGGGTTTGTCTACACAGCTGACACTCTTGGACCCACATTACGTTGATTTTTGTTCCCTTATGTCACATGGGGCAAAGATATACAGGGTTTTTAAATATATTTGTATTGATTTCAGAGAGGAAGGGGGAGGGGGAGAGAGAGAGAGAGAGAGAGAGAGAGAGAGAGAGAGAGAGAATGAATCATTAATGATGAAAGAGAATCATTGATCAGCTGCCTCCTGCATGCCCCACACTGGGGATCAAGCCCACAATCTGGGCATGTGCCCTAACCAGGAGCCGAACCATGACCTCCTGGTTCCTAGGTCAACGCTCAACCATTGAGCCACACCAGGCAGGCAAGAGTGTTTTAAAGGAGTTGAATCATCAGATGTACAGTAACAAGACAGCCACCCAAAAAAGGTCCCTCCACACAAAATCAATGATGCCGAGTGCCCTCTCCAACAACCAGTGTAATTCCAAATGTGCCAGAGAAAAGTATGAAGATCCAGGAATATCATGACATAAATCTACTAGTATAGCCATAGAAAAAAAAATAAAAAGGACCCTGGCGAATGACAAGGCAGGAGTAAAATACATTAAAGCAAGTATTAACAGAGTGATACTGACCTCCAATGTTTTTGCTGCATCCAACATGAACCTGTGAGGCAATACTCTGAAGAACCCTCATGATAACCCCTTTATCTACACAGTAATTTTTTGCAGTATACAGAAGGACATTTATTATCCTACATGATTTTTGTGCCAACCCTAAATGCTGTTTGGGACTCTAATCTTCTCCATACAGAGCAGAGCAATGAGGCTCTGAGTCACTGCTCATGGTTTCATTCTCCCTAAGAAGTGAATTATGACTGGTACTTGTGACTCCTGTGCCTCTATTTCTTTATCTGAGAAACAACGAATTAAAATATAGGTTTTGTTGGAGAAGTAAACATTGATACTTTTAAAGTACATAGAATATTTCTTGGCATATATTAAAGGCTCAGTGAATAATATACTATCTACATACAAAATTTAGAGCTTTTTCCATATATCATCTGGTAACTGAAAATTTCTTGAATAATAGGCTCAGGATCAGGAAGAAGGTAGTAGTTTTATGGGTAAGGGGTTAATAACCATGTACATGCAATTTTACCCTATTTTAACACAGTGCCCTTCTATACACGCAGAACTCTCTCACTTAAAAATAGGTCTTCCTTTTGTCTCTCTTTTTCTTTTGTCATAGCCCTTATTTCAGTTTCTAATTATTATTTGTGGTAATTTGATAGTTGTGCCCTCTATTTGATTCTACACTCCATGAGAGAAAGCCTTTCACTATGGTATTTCCTAGAACTTAGATGGTACTGAGAGATGCTCAAATATGGGAATGAATGGACCAGAGAGTAAATCTAAGTTGTCATGTGCCTACTCTCAGCAGCGACACTTTCAATTCTGATGAAATTGTGAAATGGCAACCAACCTCAAACCATGGGAGTATATTCCAATTCACAACTTTCCTTAATGTGTAACCTGAGTCATTGGGTTAATTACCAGCTCATAACAGCGGTCATTTTTGTAGTCATTTACCACTTTCTTGGAGTCTCACTGTAGCTTTTGGAGTAGCTATAGCAGGTTTGGTTCCCCTTTTTAGAGATGATACAACAGAGGCTCCCCCCCCCCCAAAAAAAAAAATGGATGTCTTTCCCCAGGTCATAAACCTGGTCAATGTTACAAATAAAACTAGACAATAGGTCATTTGCATCTCCCATAATAATGAAATATGTATTTAGATGATTTCAATAGTCCACTGGGTTGGGTGATGTTATCACCATTTTATAGACAAGGAAAATAGGACAGCTGGTTTGAAAGCCAGCGTTTTAAAGCATCATACTCTCTATTGCTTTCCTTTTCAATGTGACTTTATTTCTACGACAGCATGCTGACTCCCCTGTGCCCTTGCTTGATGGCTCATGAGTTTATTACCTTTACCCCATTGTATAAAGTCTTACTTGGTTTTAGTGCTCCCATTTTTACTTATTTTTGACCTCAGGGAATAAGGTGTAGCAAAGCTGGGACATCCTACTTTCACCAGCTGACAGAAAAGAAGGGAAGATTCCTTCCAATTACCATCATCTTAAAGGGTGGAAGTCACACTCTTTGAACAGGGTCTGTACTGTCATGAGTTTTCACAGGACAGAGGAAATTATCCAAAGCATGACATGTTTCGACAGTGAAAGCTGATTATGAATATTTTGCCCTTAGCCGTTGTCAGTACATAGCATTTAAGAATCCCCACAGTATATATATGTTCAGTGGGGGACACTTAGCACTTCCTCCTGGGAGAGTGTGGCACTATTTCCATTTTCAAATTTGCATAGGCTTGGAGTTGAGAGCCTGGCAGGATATCATTGCATTGAAGGAGGTGAGACTGAAAGGGAACTTAGGAAGGACCCACAGAAGATAACTGTATCCCTCATCCTTCACACAATGGCCAATACTCAGAAGGTATTCAGGAAACAGTTGAAATGTGTGGAATAAATGAATAGGCTTATTTTGCAGATGGAGAGGACAGGCTTATACAAAGAGAATAACTTGCCTAAAAGTCACTCAGAAAGTCAGACATAAAAATCAGGTTGGATGAGTTTTATTTATCTGACCTTTTATAGTCTATGAATTTAGTCATTCATTCAAGGGTTGTATAGTTGCTGACACAGTGAGGGGAGTACACAGGTTGAAGACGTGGTTCCTGATCTTTACATCCACTGAAGGAAATGAGACAAGGTGGCAAGTATCAGGAAAACCAGTGATCATCCCCAAATGTCCTCACACATGCTTACTTCATGTGTAAGAGATTTGTTGAAACCCCTATGATATTGTAAAAGTATCAACATCTATATGCTTATCAATAGGACAAATATAAGGTGAACCCTAATGTCAGAGAATACTATATAACTACTAAAATCCATGGCATGATCTATAGGAGCTGACAGAACCATCACTACCAATGACATGGAGTCAGGGAAAACAAGACAATAGAACAATGCATACAGTAGATCTTGTTTATGGACATCCTATATAATAAAAGCTTAACATGCTAAGTGTCCGGTCATCCAGCGACCAGTTGACTGTTCAAGCAATCAAAGCATAATATGCTAATGATATGCTAAGGCTGCTCAACCACTTGCTATGATGTGCACTGACCACCAGGGGGAAGATGCTCTGATGGTAGGTTAGCTTGCTGCTGAGGTCCGGCTGAGATGTGGGACTGAGCAAGATGGGCCAGACACGCCCTGGAGCCCTCCCGCAGTCCCTCCCTGACTGGCCAACCTCCTGCATCCCTCTCTGGCCAGCCGGCCCCAACGGGCCCTGATCCGGACTAGGCGAGACAGGGCTGGACACGCCCTGGAGCCCTCCCGTGGTCCCCCCCTGACCCCGATTGTGCACCATTGGGGTCCCTCGGCCTGGCCTGCACCCTCTCGCAATCCGGGACCCCTCAAGGAATGTCGGAGAGCTGGTTTCAGCCCAATCTCTCAGGCTACTCCCCTGGGGAGGGTGCCAGATGCAGTGCTCATGCCTGGCGAGCACTGCTGCAGCAGTGCGAGCTTCTCCCAATCAGCACTGATTGGGTGGGAGCCCAAGACAGGTGCAGTGGGTCCAGGATGAGCAGGAATAGCAGGTAGGAGCTTCAGGCGGCGTTGGGCTGACTGCAGGTTTCGGCCTGATCCCCGCAGGCCACCCAGAGGGACCCTACCTATGCACGAATTTGTGCACGGGCCTCTAGTCTCTTAATAAACAAGAGGTTGTCCACCTATGGAGTGCATCTAGATTGCAGGTATCTTATTTGGCCTATGCAGCATTTCTAAAAATTTAGAATTCATTGCCATCACCTTAAAGTCAGGAGTTTTGACACCCAAAGTCTGGATTGGGGACTACTCTTAAACTGAAGCAACTGACAATGCTGAGGGTCTACAATGCCATGCAGCAATGACAGCAGGACAGGGTCATGGCTGCCCATACAGAATAGGCATTCACTCTCACATTTAGCCTGCTTAGAGTGTTTATGGTTCTGCCTGCCCTTCTAGGCGTTTGGGTTGCACACCCTCTCTTGGTAATGAAGAGGCCCCAAGAGCACATTGTCAGGGTTGTAAGGAAGGATTGGGGTGCTGATGAGCAGGCTGTTAAGGCCCATTCCAAAATTTCACACACTGCTTTTCTCTCATGGCAGGCAGTGTTGCTTATATAAGTTAAAAAGACACAATTATAAATACTGGAGAGGAAAATTAGGATCTTCCAACAACATTTGGTCCAACCCTAAAAGGATGGCTGTGGCATGAGCATTGGGGCACAAAGGTGGAGCACCTAGTGTAGAGGCGGTGAGGTAGTAATGGCTCTGACTCGTGTGATTTCCTTTTCATGCTCAGACTTCACTTTATATCCCAGCCATCGGACTCACAAGCCCTGGGGAGCACACTCAAAATGCTTTGCCCAAAGTATGTGCAGAGAGTATGGCTGTGTCTGCCAGTCCCACCTGGAACTCTCCTTCTCCCCAAGGCAAATGCCATAGGCCATGCATGCTTCTCTTGGGCTGCCAGAGGCCTCTTGCCAGTTAAAGGAGAACTTGAGTCTCGGCTTTGGGAATTTAGAGATTATACAGGGTGGAGAAAAACCTCTGAAAAGCAGCCTAATGTGGAATTGTGGGGAAGAGAAGGGGAGAAATAGAATTGTGACTTGTCTTCTGGTTTTGACCTTGACTAAGGTTGCTATCGGCCTCAGTTTCCACTTCTGTAATATGAGGGAGATGCCCTGGGTGCTATTTAACAGCTCTATAGTTCAAAAATTGGGCTTTGGCTCTGGATCAACCCATCTGAGAAATCAGAAATGCAGTTCCAGTAGCTTAATGTGGCCTGCCTTTCATGAATCTTGTGAGAGTTCTTATTTGAGGAAATGGACAGCGCTCTCAGCACCTTCTTTCCCAAGATTGTCTGGAGCTGTTATCACAGAGATTATGCCAATTGAGATGCACTCTCCTGGCCTGTTTGAATTCTGCAGCCTAGTTGAGTAATAAGAGCTTGCCTTTGTCAAGCCATTTTTACATTCCTAAAGTGCTATGCAACTCTCCCCTGAATTTTATACTTATATCAATACTGTAATGTAGGCAAGGCAGGATTGGCTTGAAAATCACATTTGAACAATGGGGAAATTTAGACTTGAATTGCTCTCAGAGAGGCTGCAAGGATGTACTCAAAAGGGAGCTTTAGAGCTGGGTCTATCTCCCAGCTCAGCTGTGATAGGCTGGGGATGTGAGTTCAGGCAAGTTCCTTAAGCTCCCGGTGCCTTAATACCCTGCTCTGTTCACTGGGGATAAATACCCACCCCAGGGATTAAAGAAGATCATGTGTGCTAGATCATAAAGACCAGACATGCCAGCCAGCACTTACCTTCTATGGAGACAGTGATTGACTTGAGAGGTTATAGGAAGTAAACAGGACTAATAGTGAGGATTGGGGCATGGCAGGACCGAGAGAAGAAGCTGCCATAGATGGCCGTGACAGTGTCACTTTCTGGGAGAGGGGACACCAGATGGAGTCTGGGACTGGCGTGGCACAGATGTGGAGGATTTTGAGTTTGGCTCTGGACAGGCTGATTTTAAAGCCCGTGGAGGCATTCAGAAGGAGATGTCAAAGGAGCATAATTCTGGATGTGTGTGCTTGATTTTCCTATTTCCTCACTTGCATGTTTGTTTGTTATCATTTGATCTAATAAATGCAATAATGCTGCCTCATTGAAATTATAGTAGGGTCTTGGGAGGTTTCCCTGAGTGACTTATAGATGGAGAGTCACCTGAGACTTTATTTTTGGGTGCAATATTTCTCAAAGTTGTCAAAGAATACTACTTGAGATGTTAACAGAAAAAAGATTATTCTAAAATAATTTAAAGAAATACAACATAGCCCTAGCTGGTTTGGCTCAGTGGAAAGAGCATTGGCCTGGGTTCTATTCCGGTCAAGGGCACATACCCAGGTTGTGGGCTCAATCCCTGATAGGGGGTGTGCAAGAGGCAGTTGATCAATGATTCTCTATCATCACTGATGTTTCTCCCTCTCCCTTCCTCTCTGAAATCAATAAAAATATATTTTAAAAAAGAAGGAAAGAAAAGAAATGCAACACAACTCTCTTTCATCTCTTCTTCCTCATAAGATTGACAGGAACTCATTAAAAGCTTTCAGAAGTGTGGTCCTAAGGCAAACCTGTTTAATCTTAAACTCAGTCAATTTATCTAATAGACCAAAGATTCCCCTTCATTTTCTCATATCATTCTAACTGCCCGCTTGTACATCTGGGTTTGTGGAATAGACTGGAAAGTGCTTTTCTTACTTGAAATAGGGACCTAGAGAAGCTCCATGCTTTGCCTAACGGTCCTCAGTAGCTTGTCAGGTGGGAACCCTATTTTCCTCACTGTAATACTGTTTCCTCCCTGCCCCTCTCCACACAGCCTGCACTGTAGCCTTCTGGGAAAAGCAGCAAATGAACAACAGCCAAATTCAACGTTCATTCTTCACCAGGCACCGCAAAGCACCTTCTGAAATTGCCTTCACCCTGTTGCCTGCTTAAGTCATCCAGAAAACAATTCAATTCATGTTTTAATAATATAAGTTTACACTCCCGTCACACCTATTATCTGAGGTTATCAAATCATTCTACCGACCTTAATGAATTCTCATGATGCTGCTGCAGAAGACCTTAAAGTAACATCTTGCTCATGGGGCTCTCCGGGGCCATTTAAATGAGGATACTGGCAAACTCGTGCTGCACACACCTTCTTCAATCCGCTCTTGTGTGAGCGAGGATCTTCTCTGGCTGGGCAATTACTCTACATACCACACATCCAAACGTGCCATCCATCCCAACAAGAAAGCCCTTTAATTTATTTGAAGCCCTTTAATTTGTGCCGTTTAAAAAGCTCCTGCATGTCCATTACTAATTCTTTCCTGCCAGAAGCCTAGAGGCAGGTAGGGGAGGCTGGTCACTCTCCCTTTACAAAGGAGGCAATTGGTGTCTAGCAAAACTAAAGCAGCCTTCCCCAAGACAGGGCAGGAGTCGGGATTCATATTCACATGCCGTCATCCATTTCCTGAACAAGTACTTAATGAATGCCTCCTGCTACCGAGCCCTAGGCTGGGTGTGGGGAGTACAGTAGTAAATTACTTAATAAACATCTTCTCTGCTACCATGGACTTAAGAGCTCAGTGAAGGGGACAAAAACAAAACAAGTAAAACAAAAACCCCAACAACAATAAAAACAACAGAAAATTAAAAAAAAATTAGGACACTTTCTAAAAACTACCCTGAAGAAAACAAATGGGAAACATTTTTTCCTCCAATGTCCACATGTTCTGCTCCGACTTCATTCATGGACGTCTTTGCTCAAATTCCTACTGAGCCAGGAGGACCGTGCCAGCGAAGAGCACTGCCAAGAACTAAAGGATCTTTTTTTTGGTAAAAGCAAGAGATCATCCACAATGAGAGTTTGGGAGGATGTGGGCCTCAGGCCATTACAGATAAATTATAAGGCCTTGATATTTTCCTTTCCTACATTATTCTCTCCACATCCCAATTAATGTCACAGGATAGCAAATGATTTGAGACAGAGGGAGAGAAAGAGAGGAAGAGCAAAAGGCCTGCCTGTGGCTAATCCTCCCAGACATTATCTTCATGTATCAGGATGGAGAGTCCACGCGTCGCAGATACAGTGGAAACACAGCATTTCAAGAGGGCTCTAAAGAAAAATGAATAGTGCCATCCTCCCAACCTGTCACCCTTCCAGTTTCAGTCCTTGGAAATTCACTGGGCTCCAGCCCCAGCCCCAACACCATCCTCATCCGTCACATCACCATAGCAACTTTTAGGGGCCTTATTCCTCAGCCACATGGCAAACTAATTGAACTGTACAACTTATTTTGCAGCTGGGGAATGTAAAAGTGGCTCTTACATTTAATCATGCTCACAGCATTGACAGTCAAATCAAAAGGCTTTGTTAGGGCCCCTGGAAAATGGAGTGTCATTTTGCCAGCACAATGTTTCACTCAGAGGCACATCCTTCCCGCTTTGAAGGGCTGAGTGAATGGCAAAAAGAAAAAGGCAAAAGGCTTTTTGGCTCAGGGATGGGATAGGGTGGGCAAGCGGGGAGGAAGGAACAGAATCTGGATGAATAACGAAAATGAATAAATCCTTCTAAATCAGTTCGCATTCAATGCAAATGATGTTCAAAGTTTTTGTCTTGTGATTTTTCTTTCTTTCTTTTAAAGAGGCAGCCACGTTGTGGAAAGAGCCCTGGAATCACAGACATACTCTGTACTCCCTCGATCTCAGATCTTCAGGCAAGTCACTTCGCTCCTGGTAATCCTTGTTTCCTTGCATATAAGCTGGAACTAAATACTGCCCGCCTGACAGACCCGTTCTGCAGGTAAATGGGGTATATGTAAGCATATGGAAAGCATGGAGCACAGTGTCTGACACCTCGTAGGCACATACTTGTCATTTTCCTTCCAAAGCTTGAACCTTAACATCTGGTTAGCCCTGTGCCAACACTTAGCACCTAAGACAGTACACTGGATACCTCGTCTCATTTCATCACAAATCTAACAACAGACATTGTCACCCCATTTTACAGATACAGTAGTGAGGCTTAGAAAAGTAATCATTAAAAATTACCCAAAAGTTGGAAATGAGGAAAAAGGAAGACATAATGTCCTTTCAGTACTGGATCACTATCTCACAGACCCTCCTGAGTTTTACCTGATTTTTTTTTTTTTTTTTGATAAGAGAGAGCACAATGCAGTCCCACCATCACAAATTATGCTGTCGAGTTTCCCACATTTGGGGAAATGTCAGGGGTCAGCACATCCGGATAAGCCTCACCCTGGGAAAAGCACCTTCGTGATCATGATATCGCCCCTGCCAGGTAAGTATTTTATCTGATTCTTAAAGGGAATGAACCTTTATTTAATTTACCATTAATTACACATAGACTCCTTCATGTTAGATGTTGGTTTATAGAACCTGTGTAAGTTACAAATGACTTTTGGCTGGTAAAGAACAAAGGATGTTTGTTCAGTAGAAAAGATAACGCCCAAAGTTACTACCGAGTGTTCTAACCCTGCAGAGCATTAATTACCTAGCTACCTTTGTGTATAACTTAGCCATCTTACTTCAGTGTTTTTATTTTTCAGGGACTCTACCAGTTCTCAAGTCCTTCTTTGACTGAGCTTTCTCATCCTGCTGAGTCCTTCTTTAACATGATAACAAACCTCCAATGTGCTTTCAGTATATATTTGTACAAAGGTCATGTTTTTTGCTTTTTTGAAAATTAAACTGCAACAGTAATTTACACAAGAATCATCCAGCTGGGAAAGGGCACAGCCTGGTTGGTCTGACCCCAGTGTCTGCTGACTTAGCTCCCTCCGGCTCAGAGCAGCTGGGACTAGGACTTAAAGGGTGGGTTCTGCCCACATGGATCACTCAGAAGGACAACCACCCGTGACATTATTTCATACAACACGTGCCAGGAAGGTGGGATGAGGAAAGTATCGTGCATGTTCAGAGGAGGGGTACTTCCGTTTCTCATCTGCAGGGGTGAGAGCGATGGAGGAAGCCCTCACAAGAGAAGCACTGAAGAGTGAGCAGATTTTCTCATGATTATCATCATAAGGGGGAAAATGGTCCCCAAGAGTTCTTAGGTATTAAGAAAAAAATAACAATATCAAGAGTTGTGGCAATTGTGCCTAATAGTTGTATAGTTATCACCTGAGGCTCATGGAAACCCTATGAGGTAAATATGGTATCACCATTTTCAGTTGAGGAAACTGAGGCACAAAGCTTGGGTGGCTTGCCAAGGACACTAGACTGGAGGCCAGAGCTGGGTGTTGAGCCTCTGGTTCTGGCTCCAGGGCCCATGCTCCTCCTGCTCCTCCACTGCCTGTTTCCCTGTGTCACTAAGTCCCTGCCTCTTGCCCTGGGGCATGAGTCTTTCTGGCTTAGCCCCTGGCTTCAGGCAGGCTGGGAATTTTTATTCCTGTTAGACATGTGAGGAGCCTTTCCAAGCCCAAAATGTGTAAATAACTTAGCAGCTGGGAGGAGGTGGAAGGGGAGACTGAGATGCGAAGTCCTGCCCTTCAAGATATTGCACTGCCCCTTTTCTGGCTAGGCTATTGTCTCTGATCCTTGTGAGTGATCCATGTGCACCTGGTCCTGGTGCCGAAGGAGAGAAGGATAAATGACCTTCTACATGCTATCCCTCATGGGAGACATGATGCGACACAGGGCTGTGTCATCAGTGTAAACTGACGGAGAGTAACTGGACAGAGAGGGTGAGAGACACTGTAGACTTATCCTCACTGCAGACAGGCGGCCATTCATTCTTTGGGCTTTATAAAGAAATGTCTCCCCTGCTTTATCCATTTGCTGCTCTCACCCCATCACTCCTTGAAATCTCCTGTATCTCTACTGTTGCATCTTTGCAGAAGCTGGAAGGAGAGCTCAGTCATCAATCTTGCAACAGATTGGGGTGATGCAGTGAGCACTGGGTTAGGAACCAACAGACTTCAAGCCTAGTTCTACCTCCAATTTTCTGTGTGACCTTGGCTGAGTGAGTCCTTGACCTCAGTCCCCTCATTTGTTCAGTGAGCTGATTGGATTCATATGGTGTAATTTGAGGAAGTGGACTTGGGCAGTGAGTGAGTGGCAGAAGAAAGTGTTACAGGTGAGGAGATTCAGTGTTGAGGAACCTTTCCTCTCCCCTCCTCACCCCCACCCCACCCCCACCCCCCGTTCCCTTGCACACACAGCCTAGGAGGAGGCAACCATGTGTCACGAAGGAACCATCAAACCTCTCTTTCTAATAAACAGAAAGAACACACAGAAAGCAGATGGATGGGAGACCCAAGTGAGAAGCTCCTGAGCATTCAGGGTCCAGGCTGGTGTGTTATCTTTAGGTGGTACCTGAAGTGAAAAGGCACAGAGAACGAGCATTTGCTTCATGATGTACACATTCCTGCCTGATTTCCCACACTCCACCCTCAAAGAGGGGGACTGGGAGGACAGAGGCCAGTTCAAATACTAATGGCCTCTCTCAGCCTTCCCAGTCCTCACCATCCTTTGCATCCTGATGCAGGACGACTCAGGTATGAGAAGATAGGAGTCTGGTCCAGGTCCTGCCAGCAATAGTAGGATGGTTGAGTGAAGCCTGCTCTCTCTCTCTCTCTCTCTCTCTCTCTCTCTCTCTCTCTCTCTCCCCCCCCCCCCCCCCCCGCCCCCTCAGTTTCCCTATCTGCAAACTGAGAGGCAAGATAAACAGCTGTGGAACATTTATGTACCAGACAATATGTTGTCTCTTGTGACACTTAAAAGTCCCTAAGAAATGCTTTTATCCACTTGATAGATGAAAAAGTTGACACCCAAGGTAAGTGATTTGTACATCTCAAACATCCAGGAAGTGGTAGTCTGGCTGCCCAACCTGAACTTTCTTCCATGGTGGAGACATTCTAATGGGTGCTACCTACCTACCTGTGTACACCTACCTCCATACCCACCCATGGCAGACATCACCTATGGGTCTTAGCACTCTTATTCTCACTTTAAAAGACTGTCATTTACCAACCTCTCACTTGAATCCTGCTATAGTCTATTCCCACCAGAGAAGGTAAAGTAATCCTTTACAAGTAAATCAGATCATGCTTTTATTTATATAAAACCCTAATATGCAAATAGACCAAACAGTGGAACAACCGAACAACTGGTCACTACGACATGCACTGACCACCAGGGGCGCGCGCACAACATGGCGGATGTCAGCAGCAGGCGGCAGAGCGTGGAACATGGTGGGCGTTGGCCACAGCAGGATGGTGGAGCAGGTGAGTGGGGGCGCCAGACCAAGGCGGGGTACCAGTTGCTGTCATCGGGGTGAGCCTCTGGTGGCTACTGAAAATTCTTTGCTCCTGTGCACTGCAGTCCCGCCTGGTGCTTTCACCTGCTGCCAGTGCTGGTCCTATTCGCACCCACTACAGGCACCCAGCGCCAGCCTCGATCGCTTAGGGCCGTCAGTGGGTGAGAGTGTCGGCTGCCAGCCCAATTGCCCCTGAGGACTTCTCCACCTCTTCCTGCTCCTGAGCAGCAATTGGGGCAGCAGCCGCTGCTCACACCCGCTGCTGGCACCGGCCCCAATCGCTCCACGCCATAAGTGGGTGTGAGCCGGGCCAGTGCCATTAGCGTGTGGGAGCTGCGTCAGCAGGAGCAGGGCTGCCGGCAGACGGGACCAGAGGCTGCAGCAGGAGGAGATGGGCAGGGGCACAGAGGATGAGCCGAGACCTACCCCTGTGCCCACCACAGCCTCAAGGCCCACAGTTCCTTTCAAGGTGCACAAATTCATGCACAGGGCCCCTGGTTCCTTATATCAAGCCCTTTAATATCTTCCAAATTGCTTATATGTAAATATTAGTTCTTACTATGGTCTTCAAAGCCCTATAAGCTCTAGCTTCTGGTCATCCTTCCAACTTTATATTTTACCTCTCTTCCCTTTGCTCATTCTATCCCAGCCACTATGCCCTTTTTGCTTTGCCAGAACACTAAACACAGCTTGCACCAGCCTCAGGCTTTTACACTTGCTGTTTCCTCTACCTGGAAAGCTTTCCTCCCAGGTGTTTACCTGATGCCTAGTGTTATTCAGATCCTGTTCAAATAATCTTTCCTCAAAGAAGGTGTTGCTGATCACCCATCTAAAGTGACACCTTTCTTTCTTCTTATATGTCTCTCTATTTTAGCTCCATTTTTCACTATTAACATTTATCCCTGGCCAAACCAAAGTATATATTTGTTTACTTATTAATTTGCCTCCGTTCTCTATAATATAGGCTGCATTAGGTCAAGGAAATTTTGTTCATTACTGTATCCTCAGTTCCTCCAACAGTGTCTTTCACCCAAGAGGAGCCCAATAAATGTATTGTGCTAATGAGTATTAATCACTACACCTTTTCCTTGTTGAATATACTAAAATATACTGGACTTTCACCGTTATACCTTGATTAACTTAGCAATAAAGACAACAGTAACAGGGAATTGACCTCGGGCAGCCACTCTGCGAAGGAAGGTATATTTGGATGTCACACTCTGGGCCAATGATGGCGGTGCTGCAGGTGTTGAGTCTGTATCACTGGTTCAGGAGAAAGTATTAAGGTCTAACATTTTGATGCCTTCAGGCTGACCCATATGACCTTTCAGAGTGTGGCTTTGTTTCTCCACACCTGCTTTCAACCAAGGTCATTATGTCGTTTATAGACATCATTAGTACTCAACCACCACATCACTGAAGTAATAAGGCTTGATTAAACTGACTATTTTAGTGAATAAAACATAAACCCTTCAAACCCTTTGCTTGTTCAAAATTCTGTTTAAAATACAAGGAGGAACATCCTGTAAAATGAATATAATGCATCTGTCTCACCTGACCCTGGGCATGTCCTTGTGGGCCCCAGGTCCTTCAGCTTAACATTAGAAATGCTGATCTTTGGGATCCTCCATAGTTGGTCTTAGAAATAAATATGAAACTGGAGAAAATGAGAGAGGGTAGGCTGCTCTCCAGTGATTTTGTAAAAGGTGTTAAAACTAGACTAAATAAATTCACAGTGTCATCTTTATTTTATTCCCTCTTGCTCCAAAAACTCGGGAAGGGGTTCTAATTAAGAATTCTAGCTCCTTCCCTGTGCATCACAGACAATAAATACATGATTTCATGAGAATCAGCTTTAACAGTAGCCACCCAGCTGTCAGAATTATGTCCTTGTCTCATAGCACTTTATAACATGAGTGTAGAGGGCGTGTATCATATGTGTGCATATCTACCTCTGGAATAAACCTCCTGAGGACAGGGGCTTTATGTTGGTCACATCACCACTGTTTTTAACATTAGTCCTGTCATAGAGTGGGTCTGGGCCAATATTTGTTTAATGATTGAATAAATGGCTAAAGGAGATGAGTAACCAAACTCCATTGTCCTTCTACTCGGATGAATGTTGTGTTTTCCTAACTCTGCTTCTCTACCTCCATGTTGACAATAGACATTCAAAACCTAACTGGTCATCAGCAAGACATAGCTAGTTTCTGACCTCGCTCGTCCTCACAAGAACAACCAGCCACTGTTCATAGAAAGACAGCACTGAGAAAATCCTAGAACATGGTGGTGAGGCTGATCCTCTGGCTGCACCAGAGACCCAGTCAGAACACATTAGAAAGATAAGAGGAGCGGCTACATGCCAACTGCTCCCCCAGGCCAACGGGTCTCTCCTGAGCCTGTGGTTCCTACCATGGGAAAACGGAGCCCAGAGTAGACATCAGCTTCCCAGCATTACAGGCTGCTTCTTGGAAGCCCCAAGTTCAGTTCCCACAGTGCCTGCAGGAAAATCTGTACTAGTAGGTCTAGGCCACTGGGAATCTAATTGTGACTGGAATGGGGGAGGGGTTTGCAACAACCAGCATCCAGATCTTGGCAGACCAGCTTCCTACCTTCAGCGCCCAAGTAGTTGTTCTGACCAACAGCTTTGCTGATCTGTAGAAGCAAGACATTGGTGCAGTCTGACCAGAGACTCTGCAAGGGGCAGGGCTACCCAATTCCGGTCCTCAAACAAGAAGAGTTGCTGGCGCTGGCGTCTGCTCTGCCCACATGCACACAGGGAGCTGAGTCATAACCCAGCTCACTGCTGAGTACAGCTGACCTACAACACCTGGGAGGGAGGCTGACAAAGGAATCGGACTGTGCTTATCAGAGGAAGGGGCTGGGGGAGGGTAAAGCGGAGGAAAGTAGTCAAAAGGTACAAACCTTCAGTTATAAAATAAATGAGTACTAGGGTTGTAACGTACTACAGGTAACACTGCTGCGTGGGAAACTTGAAAGTGAAGAGAGTAAATCCAAAGAGTTCTCATCACAAGGGAAAAAGAAACATTTTTTCTTGTATTTAAATATGATGGATAGTAACTAAACTTATTGTGGTAATCATTTCACAATACCTGTAAGTCAAATCATTTTGCTGTACACTTTAAACGTATTCAGTGCCATATGTCAATCATATCTTAATAAAACTGAAATGAATATACAAAATCTAGCCCTGGCCAGCAATGCTCAGTGATTAGAGCACCAGAGAGTCCAGGGTCACAGGTTTGATTCTCAGTCAAGGGCAGGTACCTGGGTTCAGGATTGATCCCCAGCCCTGATAGGAGCTTGTGTGGGAGGGCAAGCAAACAACATGTCTCTCTCACATGGATGTTTCTCTCTCTCTCTCTCTCTCTCTCTCTCTCTCTCTCTCTCTCTCTCCCCTCCTTCCACTCTCTCTAAAAATCAATGGAAAAAATATATCTCAGCTGGAGATTAACAACAACAACACAACAAACAACCTTATTGTGAGGGATCGCAGAGAGGACTATCCCCATTCACAGACAAGCAATGGAAACCTTCTAGGTTTGTATGACTTTCCTAAATTTTCCAAGACAAAGCTCATCAGAGTAGGGCTTGGCATATAAGTCTGCTGGCTGCCCAGCTCAACCCAACCGAGCCTTCTGTGTCTTGAGCCCAACTCCATGATTGGAGTATGATTCTTGGCTGGACAAGCAGGCAGGAGTGCTGTGAGCACTAACCCAGGAGCACTCACTACCCCCTAGGACTGGACACAGCCCAATTCCAGAGAAGCAATAGGTCCTTCCTGCACCTGCCCATTGCCCCTCTTTTCTCCCTGTCTCTTCCTTAGGCCCCCAGGGTTTTGTCAGTCTGGGAGCCTTTGGGCACTAAGAAAAGGGATTTTATAAAATTGTACACACCAACAATACCAAACCCTTATTTGATGACCCCTTATAGTGTACCCAGGTGCACAGCATGGGACTCAGGCTCTGGAGTCTGGCAACCTTGGTTCAAATCTCAGCTGGGTATCTTCGTTTCCTCACTTATAAAACTGGAATGCTGGCAATCCCTGCCTTGTAGGGTAGTATGAGGATTCGATAAGGCAATGCATGTACAGGCACATTGATTAAGCTTGGCATATGCCCACACCTTTTGCTTCATCCATACAACCCTAGAAGGTAGATTATAATTATCCAAACATTAAGCAGCTATCTCAACAGGGCTTGCTGTAATAAACACACTCACCGACATATGCCATCTTAAAGAATATGCTGGAGTAGAACTTTCAGAAACCAAACTGGTTAAACACTCAAGGCGAATTCACAGGTCAGTGGCATTGGGGTAGAGCAGAAATTTTCAGGAGCAGGAAGACTCCTACCCAGTCTACTGGAGGCACAGGGAAGCCTTCTAACATCCCTCCAGGCTCATCTGGCACAAACAGCAATTGGTAACACCTGTTTTCCCCAGGCCTACATCACTCCATCCACAGCTCTTTCCAATTATGTGACAAAAGGGCTCCAAAGGGCTCTCTCCATTACTGAGAATGGAAGCCTCAATGCAAAAAATCTCCAAGGCAAAGGCAATTTCCTGAGGTTGTTAGCACGCTCTCCTCAGTATCCAGATTCTCATTACTCTGAAAAACGGCCCCATGATTATCCATGAGGGAGCTCTCTACACCCAGTCCTCTGCTGGTCACCACTTAACCTAAAATTCCTGGAGGAGATGGGTCACACCCTTTGGAAAGCTGAGCAGCCTTTAGCTTGTTTGCCTTCTGGCTTGGTTGAGATGGCTAAGGAAGGGCATTTCCAGG
Organism: Myotis nattereri; assembly: GCF_964212035.1. Lineage (NCBI taxonomy): Eukaryota > Metazoa > Chordata > Mammalia > Chiroptera > Vespertilionidae > Myotis > Myotis nattereri. The sequence continues at coordinate 91,851,632 of NC_138080.1, forward strand.
GGAAAGTGATGAGAAAGCATATGTGTGCACCAGGAGCCTTATAAAGTCAATCAACTCAATTTTGTTCACTTTAAAGTGAAATAAACTACCTTAACACACGGAGGTAGGCAATGCTATCCTTAGTGGCGAAGGGAACATGAGTGAAATTGCAACCAAGAGACTGAATGGTGGATTTGTGGCAAGGAATTCCTTCCCCATTTTCATTCAACAAAGAGATTTGGGGCCACAGCAGGGCCAGCAGGCAAAGTGCCAGATGAACATCCTTACTCCTCCTAGCTCCTCCATGCCTCCTGGGCTGAATCACCCACTCCCTCCCTCTGATCCACCTGTAACTCCACCTCCTAGCTGTATGTCCACACCCCTCCCCTTCAAGCATTCCAGCACTCTCTGAACCCTAAATGATTATCATTCTCTCGCCACTTCAGGTCCCTTCTCCAATCTCTCAATTACCACCACTCCCTGAAGCCTTATTTCGCATGCTCTTGCTCTAAGGACTCTTCTCTCCTCCAGACTAGAGGGGATCATCTTCTCACCCTCCAGACCCAGCAAAGCAATTTATCTTTTCTCTTCTTGGTGTGCTTGTTACTGTCTGTCTTGTGGGTAAGGGGACTACCTCAAGGTCATGAAGCAATTTGAAGTCAGGTCTCTTGACTCTCTGCATGTGATCTTGGTAAAGCATCAAACTTCCTCTCAAACTCTGGAGTGCAAATCCTGAAGCCAGAAGAGAAGCAGAAGGAATAAAGGAAATGCCCTTTGTTTCTTACCTTTCTTACTCTAATTGCTGCAGAGGCAGCCGAAAGGCAGTGACCTACGCCCAGAAGCTTTTTTTTTTTTTCCAGAAGCAAGGCACACAAGGAGTAAGTCAAAATGGCTTATTTCTCCACCTGTCTACCTCTGCCAGGAATGGTACCCTTGACCCCTGGGCCCCTGGGAGCATCAGTGACAATGCTCACATATCAATAAAAACGTAAGGAGATGGAGAAGATTTTTATTTATCAGAATTACTCCTAGGGACTATCGGAGGGATTGGAAAGAAGATTTTGATAAAGTGTTTGGAGCTAAAGGTTTCATTCCCGAAGATCATGCTTGGCCAATGAGAGATGTTTGCTGAACTGCCTTAAGGGGCTCAACGGTTTGCCTTCTAACTGTTCATTTCCCTTTCTTCTTCCCTTAGGAACTCCTAACTTTTTTAAGTGTAAACTTTCCCCCATTTGACTCAGGAGAGGAACACTCCTTCCTTACTTCTGGAAGGGCATCCTGGTTAATCTAAGCAGGGGTCTGCAAACTGAGGCCCAAGGGCCAAATATGGCTGACCACTGCTGCCTGCACACTAAGAATGGTTTCTACAATTATATACATATATATAATACATATATATAATATATATAATATATTATATATATTATATATATAAAATATATATTATATATATAAAAAATATATATATATTTTTAATATATCTTTATTGTTGAATGTATTTCTTAGGTTTTACGCCGCCGCAAGGAAAAACCGTGAGTCCAAACAGAGACCAGATTAAACAGGCTTTATTGGGAGCACACGGCGGGTTCACCGGCTCAGAGAGGGGAGCAGGAGAAGCCGCGCCCAACCTGGGCAGGGGCAAGGTTTTATATTTTTCTGAGGCAATTGTTGCTGGCCGAAACTGGTGGCAGTCGGGGCTTTCCAGGGTCAGGTGAAACCTGCGGTCTGTCCTGCGGTTTGGTCATTTTCCGGGAGCCGTTTGTCCGGCAGAGATTTCCCACCGGGGTGGGGTGGTTTTCAGACGTCAGTGTGGACTGGTCAGCTTCTCACCGGCCCAAGAGAGGGAGGGGGTCCTTTCGCCCCTGGGGCAGGGTGCCAGCGAATACCAGACAGTATTACGGATGTCCCCTTTGCTTTTTTTCTTTCCCATAGACTCCCTCCCTCTACCTTGCTCCTGCCCCTCCTGGGCCTTCACCACACTATTCTTTGTCCTTGGGCTATGCATATATGCAGATAAGTTCCTGGGTTAATCGCTCTCCACCCACCTCCTGCTTCCCTCTGGAATTCTTCAGTCTGTTCCATGCTTCTGCATCTCTGGATCTATGCTGTTCATCAATTTATAACATGAAAAGAGAAGTTTCTGCATTTTTAAATTATTGGTGGGGGAGGGTTAGAAAAAGAATAGTGTTTCTTAACTTGTGAAACTTATATAAAATTTAAATTTCAGTGTCTCCAAAGCCTTTTTAAACAACTTTGTTACTTTATATACTGTACAATTTACCCATTCTTAGTATACTGCAATGGCTTTTAGTATATTTATAGGGTTGTGCAACCATCACCACAATCAATTTTAGGACATTTTCTTTACCCACAAAAGAAACCCCATGCATTCCCCCATCCCTTCAAACCCTAGGAAGCCACTAATCTACTTTATGTGTGCATAGATTTGCCTATTCTGGACATTTCATATACATAAATAAAGTTTTATTGGAACATATCCATGCTCATCTACATACTGTCTGTGGCTGCTTTTGATGCAGAGTTCAATTGTAACAGAGACCATATATTCCGCAAAGCCTAAATGCTTCACTGTCTTGTTTTTACAGAAATAATTTGCAAATCCCTGGTTTAATCAGAGTTTGGCATATCTTTGGAGTCTGTTATTGGAACAGGGGTGAACACATGACCTATGCTGACCCAATCAGACAAAAGAAAATGACTTATTTCATCTTTGCATAGAATAGGTATCTCTTTCTGGCCTCTGCTGGGGATGACTCAGTTGCTATTGGAAGCCAGAGCAAGACCATGAGAAAACAGCCTGAGACAGCAGTAGGGATAGCAAAGCAGATAAAGAAGAACTTGGGCATAGGTTCCCTTGACTCAACCAATCCTGGATACCACCTACCTCTGGATTTCTTGTCATATGAAGTAATAAATGTCCTCATTATTAAGCTAATATGAAGTAGAGTTTCTGTTACTTGTAGCTAAAACCATCCAAGTAGATACAACTTCCTAAAGAGGGCAGTTGAATAAGGTAAACTGGTTTGAACCAGAGTTGTATATCCCCAGACAATAGAGGGGAGGTTAAGCATTGCTACCCTCAGACCCTGCCTCCGTGAGCAGCTACTCAATGCTTGGAGGGTGTCATTTTCAGGGGATACCACTCCTTGGCTCACCTACTTGTCTACTGGTCCTTGGCTTTTCATATGGCCTGCGCAATTGTGATGTATGGCCCTTGATCTCATTTATAAACAAATAAGATAGGTACTAGTAAAAGCAGAATTGCTTTGTTTGGAGTAGGACTGTTATGCTGGAGGGGAGGTTTGATCTATTTGCTTGACCTTTCTCCAGATGCTTGAGGGTACCCCATGGGCACCCATTAAAGTAGTAAATTAAGAGGTTTTTTTAAAAACCAGGCCTGCTGTATTGATAGGATTTCAGGTATTTATTTATTTCTCATACTCTTCTGAATTACTGCCCTGTTAGAATGAACATGAATACTTTTTAAAATAGAAATTTAGCTACTGTGATATTTCTAAAAAGTTACCTCATTAATAATTTCCTCAAGTCGTCCCAAAGCCTCAGTTGTTCCCTAGTGTAGCCATCCACTGTCCAAATGAGAAGTCATCTCATGTTCAGTGAAATGAACAAAGTCCACATATCTCTTATATAAAAGGCCTGTGGCCGTCACGCTGTAACGCTGTCACGACCAAATGAGCAGTGGCTCTTGTGGTGGGCGGGGTGGGGCACAAGCTTCCAGCAGTGGAGAGCTATGAGTGGTGGAGGGTGGGGTAGCGAGCTATGAGCAGGGATGGGCAGGGCGGCCACCTGAGGCAAACAGAAGTGAGCTACTCGTGCATGATTTCATGCGTGCTGGGCCTCTAGTTGCTATATAAAAACATGTTCCATCATTTATACAGTAGCAGGAATAAAGCGTGGGATTTAACTCCCTGGGGTGGAAGCTCTGACCTTGTCATGAGCTGATGTGGCACCGGCCAGTCGGTTTCCTTCTATTTAACTTTTTGCTCCTCTTTGTAGCCTTGGTCCCTGGTCTCATTTCTTTTAAAAGCATTTCCTGAGGTCACCTAGCCATTCTAAAGTTGAATTAGATAATTTACTTCTATATTCCTAAATTGCCCCAGTATATTTCTCCATTATAGCTCTTACCTGGATGGATTTTTAAATTACTTTCACTGAACTCCTCAGCCATACGGTGAGTTCTTTGTAGGGAAGAACTCTCTATTTCAGTTTCCCTAAACTTAATATATCCTACCCACCTGATATATTTTTAAAAGTGAATGGATAACTGGCTTTCATTATTCTAGCCTAAAGGATAAGGCACTTAGACCAAACTAGAGTCTCTCCCATCTCTAAAATGGAATTCTTTTTTCTCTGATTGGTCAGTGATCTATAATAGAAGGTGTATAAAAACTAGTATATCATTTAAAAATTCTTTTCCACTGATAGCAACAGAAACTCAAAATAACAGCATCTTAAATAAGATGAGTTGCTTTTTCTTTAATGAAGAAGACATAGAAAGATGGACACCTAGTCATCAGGGGTTCAGGATCTCTCTTCTCCCTGTTCTACCACCGGTATTGTCTGGTTGCTCTCCTCTAGATTGCCTCATGGTCCCTAATGGCTGCCGAAGCTCCAGTCATTAAATAGATGTTCCAGGCAGCTGAAAGGAGGGAGCAAAAAAGAACAAAAAGACATAGCTCCCAGGAATGTCCAGCTTCCTCTCAAGTCCCAACCAATGACGTGCATATATAACTCATCTGTGAGGGAGGCTGGGAAATAGAGACTTATAGTCGGGTAAATTATACACACACCCAAGAATATAGAGGTGTGTGTCTAAGGATGTAAGAAAAGTGGGTATTAGGTGCAAAGAAGGGCATCTCTAGCATCCTTGGTGAGTGCCTCGTTGATGTCAATGTGTTACAGAAGATCAAGATTTGTTTTAAAAGGCAGGCCAATTTGGTTCTTCAGTCATCGGCTGTGTGACACTGTACAAGTAACCACTCAAGATGTCAGCATACACACACAAATGAGAGCTAGTTCAGTAGAGTCAGATCTTTTATGGGGCTAAGCATTTAGTCAATGTGTTAAATGAATATCCTGAACTGTTAAAACTACCCTTAAAATATTTTAATTTAGTTAACAAGAATAGGCACTTTCTCACCTGCTGTGCCTGTGCTGAACAAAAATATATGTTTTCGGACAACCCTTTTTGGGGCCCTCTCATGTGCCAAGAGCTTTACTACTTTCACTGTGATAAAGTTCACTTCCATTTTGCTTAAAATACACACACACACACACACACACACACACACACACACACACACACATATATATATATATGTTCATCCTGAGGTCAAGATGTTCCCACCATGAAAGCACTGGGAGGCTAAGACCCACTCCGGAAGTTCCATGCTTCTTCCAGCTCACAGTGACTCCTGGCCATGCAGAGGGTGAACTGAAGTGTAATGATGAGAAGATAATCATGTAGATCCTCTATCGAGTATGTCAACCCCACAGGCCACATGCCTCATTTATTTGGCCCGTGTTAGCCTTTGAGTTTGACATGCTTGCTAGTTGCTCTCCATCTTTTTAGTTCACCACATAAACATAGTTTAATTCAGTAAGTTAAATTCTGTATGTAATCCCATAAAGTTTATCATTCTGATTATCTAAGTCTGATAAAATACTCTGTATAGAATGCAGACCAGCATATGGTAGGTATACAGATAATGTTGAGCAAATTCATTTTTATGATCCTTTGGCTGTCAAATTAGTCTACATTAATTTGTTTCCTGGTATTTGTCCTTCTAATAGGGGCCTCACGCTTCCCCAATGGTGGGACTTTGGACAGATCGTCAGGCAGTGGAAGAGAGATTTTTTTTTAGGAGACAAGCATGCTCATCGCCTGACACAAAATCAATCTGCTTGCTTCTATAGAAGCCTTGGACTTTAAGAGAGCTTGAGATTCTGGGTAGCGGTTTCATTTCAGTTGCTTTGTTGCTTTTGTATTTTTAAGAGAGTATTGAACTGTTTCCACGGTGACATTTCATAACCACAGCGTATGGAGCAAAAATTGCCGTAGTAGCGAAGCTGGAGGAACAACGGGTTTCTACATAAATCACTGAGGATTTTGATGGTGCCGTCCGGCATCCACGCGCTGCCCACTCTTGAGGCCCATGGACGGTAACCAGGACCTAACACACAGGAGACAAAGCCCCAGGGAGCTTTTCTGTCCTGGAAAACTCAGGCAATAGCAGCAAATTATTTATGTCTTTGAATAATTTTAAAATCATACTTCTTTCTTCCCTTTATTTCTTTTCAACCCAGAGAGCTATTATTTATGGAGTTTATTTTCATTTCTGACAGTATCCAGAGAAAAAAAGAAGTGAAGATAAAAAGAAAAACCTGAATTTAAACATGACACGTTTTCATTCCCCAAATAAAAACAAAAAATAAGGTTTATCAATTCAAGTAAGAAGGTGGGCAAGGGTCAGAAAAATTCCTTAAATCCCTCCTGAGTTCTAGGACTCTGGTCCTAGCTGTGCCACAAATTGGCAATAATCTTGGGTAAAAGAAGAGATAGTCTCCTTGCCTATATACCTGTGTGCAAAACGAGTAGCTTGGATTGACCTCTGCTGTACAGATTGTGTCCCGGGAAAGGGCATTATGCTCCATTCGGTAACTAAACATTGTTAGGAAAACCTGTCTATTCTTTGCCCCTATAGGGTCTTACTCTCTGTATTACATTAGAGATCTGAGCAGGTCCATGATGGCTTAAAAAAAAAAAAAAAAGAATGTTTCTCAAATTTATTTGATCAAATTTCCCCCCGCCTCCTGGTTCACATCCTAACCTCTTGTAGAATGAAGTCTTTTGTGGAGCACAATTTAACAAACCCTTCAATTGATTAAAATGATAATTAAAGACATTGGTAGGTTTAAAATATTGACATTTTGTGACTTGGTAGCACTCCATTAAGTACCACATCCAGTTTCCATACTATAATGACGCGCACATTGTTAAGATCCTTATGGGCAGCCTACCTGGTGTGGCTCAGTGGTTGAGCACGGTTCGATTCCCAGTCAGGGCACATGCCCAGGTTGCAAGATCTATCCCAGTTGGGAGATGTTCAGGCAGCAGCCAATCAATGATTCTCTCTCACCATTGATGTTTCTGTCTCTCTCCCTCTTCCTTCTTCTCTCTGAAATCAATAAAAACAAAACAAAACATTTTTTAAAAAAGATACTGAAGGGCAGAATCATGGAGTTTGTAGCTCAGTAATTCATATTCATTCTCTCCCTCTCCCACCCCCTCGCCCCCGTCTCTCAATCTTTCATTAATATTTAGTTTCCCCAACAAGTCTGTAAGCTATGTAAGGGCAGAGACCATGGTTACTTTTGTCTGTCAGTTTTATCTACAGCACTTAGCACAGTGTTTGGCACATAGAAGGTGCTGAATCAATATTGGAAAGAATGAACAAATGTTCCCTTTCCACTTCTTACGAAGAGCTCACTCCTTGCAGATCTATCATTGAGGCTTAATGTCATAAATATGCCAGAGCCACAAGCCAGAAGCCAATTCCAGCATGTCATAATTGCAAGAGTTTCACCAAAAGGTTGATGGAACTTGGGGACTCAACAAGGGCTAAGTCAAAATTGTTGTCACATGTTGGGAATGGCTGATGGCATTTCCCCAAACCTGAAAAGGAATGATTATTTGCTGCCAGACACCTCAGGGCATCTTAATCTACATGTTATTGCCTCCTACTGGCCAAACACCTGAACAGCCAATCTGACAATGGATTCTGTATATGAAACCCTGACCCTTTGAAGTGTATATCTCCACCTCACCTCAGGACAATTTGTGTTAATAAAAAGCATGGGGTCCTGAGAAAGGATCTGACCTCCTTTTAGCTAAGCTCCGCTGACCCCCAAATGCCTTTCAAAATTATGCTTCGTCTCTGGACTCTTTAAATTACACCAGCCCTTTCTCCACATTGCTGAACCCTTCTAAATGCTGGAACAAGAACCCCGGCAGCCACACTTCTGTGGCTCGGGCACCTGTGGCAGCCGAAAGGTAACATCCAGGCGCTTTGAGCCAGGCTTGCTTACAAGAGGCTCTCACTGAAGTGAAAAGAGATGCAGACAAATGTGCGTGGGTCAGAAACCATCTCCATGCTATGGCCCTTTACTTGATCCTGGTAACGTGTACCTTTTGCCTGCTGTGACTCAGTTTCCAGCTCCTTTACTTGACTGTTGAACCATGGAATGTTGAGCCACCGAACCTCATTTCCGGTGCCTTCTTATTTACCAAGCCCTGGTCTTCCTACATTGCTCCACCTGTAACATTGGTGACTAGATTGCCTGGCTTGACCCCATCAATCCCTCCTCCCCCCCATCCCCCGCTTCTCCTCTGTGCTCTATTCCCCAGCCCTGGCTCTGTTCCCAGTCTCCTCAACCCACTGCCACCCACGGCCCAGCATGACGGAATGACTCGCTCAACAATATTTGCCTTTGGAAACAGAGCTTACAGGACTGTGAAAGATATGCCTGGATTTAAATAGCCAAACTATTTCTCTGCAGTGGGGATTGAGGAATTCTGTGTCCTCCAGGGTTTTGCCAAACCCAGGCCATGGTGCACCTGGCAGACTCTGGTTTTTGTTGGAGACTGTGGATAGCCTTGGTTTTATTCCTTAGCTATTCCCCCACGTGACTTTGGCTGACTGCCTGTGCCCTGTATCCTTCTCCTCTACACCCGAGCGTGGCGATCTTAGGAAGAGAGATTGCTAAATAAAGACCAGTGGTGGTATTTACTTAGAACAGATGGCGACAGAACCCCAAGCTTTCTCTCACTGAGCATTACTCCAAAAGAATTTTCTAGGTCTGATACAGCTGAGAACGGAGGGATTCAGCCACATTTGCTCTCTGGGCCTGTCTATAAAGAGCGTGTTAAAATCTCATTATTCGTTTTTAAAAATAGAGACCTAGGCAGTGGATTCCACTGCTATACTCGTAGTGTGTACGACGGCATCGTACTGGAGAGAAACCAGACTAGGTGTCTGGAGATTTGCCTTCTACTTCCAGCTTGGAAAAGTCACTTAATTTCTCTGATCTCATTTTCCTCTTAGATTTAACTGCCTATAGGACCAGTATTCCTTCTTTCACTATATGCCTAACACTGTGCCCAGCCCAAGTCCACAAAAGTTAAGCTCCCTGAGGGCAGTAGGGCAGCAACTTTGTCTCTAATGGTCTTCTATACTCCCCTGTGCTTAGAATTGTGCCAGGCCAAGGTAAATGCTCAGCAGCTGTATGAATGAATGAATGGATGGATGGATGGATGAATAAACTAATGAACAAATAGTAAGGGATCTACTGACAAAGCCAAGTGTACTTTGTCTAAGGGTACAAAACTACTTGAGAATCTATGGAGCCAGAGCAAAACCTGAACCGAAGTAAGTTGTGTATTTCAACAGCTGGTAGGCACCAGGAGCAGGAGGGGAGGGGGGGCTTGCCCATTGTGCAATGTGGCAGTTTGTGTTTAATTAGCTGGCTTGTTCATCTTCTTTCAGTGGAGTGACAAAAAGGGAGAATTGGATCTCAAGCTGCTGCAAGGAATAAAAATTGATATTTCTTCTTCTTGAATAAGCAAGTCTCAGTCAAAGCTTTGGTTCTTTTGACTCTTAGGAAGTTCATGATCAGTCACTTCAGGCGAAGCCCAAGTACATGTTTATCTGTGGGTTTGCAAAGGAATCTGGGAAACGCTGCCGCCACCGCGCAGATGGTATCTCCACCAGCCCTTTTGAATTTCAGTGGCAATTGCTACCACTCCCAGTTCCTCCTGTCCTGGTTCCTTCTTTTTAATCTACATCCTTTTATCTTTCTCATTTCACGTTTGTTTTCGGCTGTGCTTAGTTTTGATACTAGGAATTAAAAACAAGCATCGAATCGTTTTTAAATCTGCACAGTCTAATCTTCTCAACGTGTCATTGACTTTTCCTATAGAATTTCTGTGGAGAAAATTCAGGTGAGGGGACAACTGATGGAACCACAGATATCAGGAGTAGTTGACAATAGTGGAGGCCAATAGAGCTTTTGATTACGTGAAAGAAGAAAGAAAGAAAGAAAGTCCTAAAGCTGTGTTGTATATCCAGAGTCCAGATTGTGGCATCTTAGTCAACTTTGGAAATTTGTTTTCGATTGTGATGTCACCTTGAAATTAAGAAACAGAAACAGCCTTTGGTAGGGAGTCCGTGGACAGGTTTTGCTCTCAGCCACAACCTCCCTAGTGACCTTGAACTCACCTCCCTTGGCTATTTAAAATGGACAAGAACATATCATGCTTTGTATATTGAGGTTGAGCCCTGAAAGGTCTGACTAACTACAGCAGAAGAGGGAATGGAATGCAAGTTCGAACTGAGAAATTCCTGACTACTCTCTCTAGTCTACCTCCTTCAGTACAAACACTGTTCCATAGAATGGCAAAGTGTGACTCACCTATGAGCATGTTAATTGCCTCAGAGACCAAAAGTTTAAAACAAAAGGAATAATTGTGAGCACCAAGTGAAATATTAAGAATAAATATATTTTAAGCAGAAGCTCTGGGGTATGATGGAAACTTCCAATCCCTCTAAAATTACATAATTTTGGTAGTTAACTGCTTAACTGGTATGCAAGGCCAGCCTTGTCCCTGAATAACCCTGAGTTTACCACTTAATTCTGAGTCCTTGACATTGTGGTTGCAGCCTCATGATTTACTCAGCTTAAGGACTGAAACTGAATTTTTTTCCCTAAGATTAAAACAACAGCTTGGCCGGTGTTGCTCAGTGGTTGAGCATTGACCTATAAACCAGGAGGCCATGGTTTGATTCCCAGTCAGGGCACATGCCCAGGCTGCACTTGATCCTCAGTAGGGAACATACAGGAGACAGCCAATCAATGATTCTCTCTCATCATTGATGTCTCTCTCTCTCTCTCTCTCCCTCTCCCTTCCTCTCTGAAATCAATAAAAACATATTTTTTAAACATTTTTTCATCCATTTGGATGAAAGGAGATCTGACTTTTATAACATTCAGCTTAACACCCAGTAACCATGAATTTGAAAAGCATGATCTGAGAAATGTTAACATCAAGCAACTGTATTTTCATCTCATTCTGTCCCTTTGAACAGGGGGACTAGCTCCTCCCTGCCCATGATGGCCTCAAGGCTTTTCCAAGGTAATATGCACAGTTTAATGAAGAGAATGAAATATCCAGTCTCATGTAATAGTCATATTTTTTTTCAAATTTAAAAGAAAAACTTCTCTCCATACCCAATTTCTATCCTCTGTAGGGAGAAAGTTGCAAATGGTAGATAGGGGCACAGATCTTGGGTGGGTAGCTTCTAATCTTTCTCCCCACTTAGTGCATTACCCTTCTTCCATATTGCTGGCCAAGATTCCTGACTCTTCAGGACTGAGGGTGGATAGTGGAGTGGAGCAGGAAGTTCCAGCCTGACTGATGCTGCAGTGAGCTGACATTGCACTCCTGGGGCATGGGAGATGTTCACAGTTGACTGTCTTCTTTGAAGAGGGGCTGTTCAGAAGGTTTTTATTAATGGGTATCTGGAGTCTACAGTCCCCTTGCAGAGGGCTAATGCATCTCTATTGTGCCTCTTTACTTGCAGCTCCTTGATTGATCCCTGAGAATTGGGCCGCACATCTTCCACCTCTTTCGGTTGAGACCTTCTCACTTCTTCAGGACGCAACCTTGGAAGGGCCTAAGGTGACCAGGTTTCAGTGTCAATCACACATGGCCCACATTAAGTCCACTGCAATTGTTCAGGGATCTTTTGCCATGAGATACTCCCTTTGGGACCATTGTCTGATCATCTGTCTTCTCTCCTTTGCTCTGCCATTTAAGGAGCTGGCCAATCAGCTCTCGGGAATGATAGCCAGTTTCCTGAAATAACTTCTACCCCCACTTCTCCATCTACCAGACCCTAAGGAAGACAAAGATCCTTTCTAAGTAATCTCCCTAAAGGAGGTCTAGCTAGGCTTCAGGTGAGGGCAGGCTCCTGCCCACCCTCCCCTTGGCAGGCAGGCTCATGGAACACTAACTTTCTCTACAAAATCCCTCTCCCAGTCCGTTCTCTGTAGCTCAGCCTCCTCAACTTTAGCGGCTGAGGTGGGTGTTTGACTAGGAGTGGTGAACGATTTATCTGTCATCTCCTTTTTCCTAATGCTGTACAAGCTTACTTTAAAGTGTATAATATTTTATTCAGGATTTAACCAAAATGGTGACAAGAAACTTGAATGTCCTATTAAACCTGTTCCCTTTTCCTTTTACCCCTTAGGATCATTTTGTAATACTGCTAGTTAGTTTAGCTTTGTCTTTGGAAGGCATATCTAAATTCAATATTGATAAAGATGTGCTAATTTCTCAAATCATTTTAATATCAATGTTCTAGTTGATCTCTTCTCTGATGTGATCTATGGAATTCTCTGAGGTGGCCTCTCCACTAGAGTAGGACTCGCATTTAGGGAGTAGCAGGTTCAAGGTTAGGATCTAGGCTTCTGCATGCTTTCCACTAATGTTCATGATAATTTAAAAAATAACAGTAATAATGACTGTTTATTGAATGGAGACACTGCTTTTCAATGTAATAGATATATTAACCCAACATCATATACATAGTTATATTAGGATGCCCACTTTTATAGATGAGGAAACTGCCACACAGAAAGATTTAGTAACTGACTCAAGGTTACAGAGATAGTAGGGGCAGAGCAATTGGGTTCATAGCCTACATCCTTAAACCTTAAGAAAGGAGTAGTTTTGTCTTTTAGTTGTACACTTGACATTTAGAGCACTTTGATAAACAATATCTAATTCTCTATCTAATAAGAGGGGACAAGGATAACTTTCTTTCTTGACAAGTAAGAAATGCAGGACATGAAAGTTGACTAGGAGACTGGTGTGAGGTCACCATGCTAATAGGAACAGAGCTCGAGTGGGAACTCAGCTCTCTCAACCCCACATTCAGTTTCCCCAGTATATTAGATGGCCTGATGTGACCCTCTGTAGCTGAAATTCTTGAAAGGGAGTATAGTAAGCTGCGAGGGACTTTTCCAATTATCTAGCCTAGAACTTTTCAAATTAATGTGTAGGTCCTGAGGGACAGAGGGGAGGCACGGAGTAAGAAAGCACTGAACTAGAGGAAAGCCCCTGTCCCAAACTCCAGTAGAGATTCTACTTCTATGTTTTATACACCAGTTTCCACCAGGATATGTTTTTTGTTTGTTTGTTTGTTTGTTTTAAATATATTTTATTGATTTTTTTACAGAGAGGAAGGGAGAGGGATAGAGAGTTAGAAACATCAATGAGAGAGAAACATCGATCAGCTGCCTCCTGCACACCTTCTACTGGGGATGTGCCCGCAACCAAGGTACATGCCCTTGACTGGAATCGAACCTGGGACCCTTCAGTTTGCAGCCAATGCTCTATCCACTGAGCCAAACCGGTTGGGGCCAGGATATGTTTTTTAGAGAGAGAGAGAGAGAGAGAGAGAGAGAGAGAGAGAGAGAGAGAGAAGGAGAGAGAGAGAGAAAGGGGAAAGAGAGAGAAACATCGATGTGAGAGAGAAATATCAATTGGTTGTCTCCTGTACATGCCCATCTGGGGATCAAACCCACAACCTACGTATATGCCCCGACCTAGAATCGAACCCACAACCTTTTGGTGTACAGGATGACTCTCCAACCAACTGAGCCACCCATCCAGAGTACCCCTTAAGATTTTGCTTAAATAAAGAGATGTGCTGCCTTTATGTAAACTACCAACACAGTCCAACCCCCAATGTGACAGGTGGACAAACCAAGGCCAAGAGGTAAATAATGAACATCACAACATGAGTTAGTACAGATCTAATTCTAGAAGCCAGTCAGTACTCCAGTTCTCTGTCCCCAACACTTTGCCTGCTGTGTCCTGCTGGTCCTCTGTGTGTTGAATGTAATAAACCCCAGAGTCAGGCCAGGAGCTGACATATAGGCTGTGTGACATACCAATACCCTGTCGGTACAACAAAGTGCTTATGTTTCAATTAGTGACATATGCATATGTATGCCAGAAAGAAACACCCTGTCATGCATATGCATATATTATTAATTATGCAACATGCTTTCTTACATTTATATTTTCATAGCTTTTTATAGCATTAATTACTTCATTAAATGGAAAGAAAATGTAAGGGATGACATAAACAGGCCTTACTGCCAGTAGGTAATCAAGTGCTAAGTGGCATGGAGCTGTCTATGTGTCAATTAAACAACTTTTTTCAACCCTGTGTCTTTGATAGTTGACACATCCACTCACTGTGATTTCTGTTATGATGCTGGAGTCTCTATGGCAGCGGTTCTCAACCTGTGGGTCACGACCCCTTTGGCGGTCGAATGACCCTTTCACAGGGGTCGCCTAAGACCATCATGCATATCAGATATTTACATTACGATTCATAACAGTAGCAACATTACAGTTATGAAGTAGCAACGAAAATAATTTTATGGTTGGGTCACAACATGAGGAACTGTATTTAAAGGGCCAGAATGTTGAGAACCACTGCTCTATGGTGTCAGGTGCCCAAAAGCCCTGAGAAAGTGAGATTCGGTCCTATCTTCTGGGTGTGGGGAAGTGTTGGACATGGAGAGCTGAGTTATAACTACACTTGAGTTCCAGCTAGCTGTGTGATGCTGAGCAACTCAATTCCTTTTCTGGTCTTACTTTTTCTTTGCCTCAAACAAAATGGATTAAGTGTCTTGACCAAGAAATGAAAGATGACAAGAAACCATTTGAAAGGTTGAATGAGAGTCAGAAGCCAGGAGGACAGAGAATCTAAGTCATATGGACCACAGTGACTCACTTCTCAATACTCCTCTTTCTGTTCCAACCCTGGAGGTCTGCAGCCATACTGAGCTTCCTTCTACTCCTTCAACATGCCATGTTTTCTTCATCCTTGGAACCTCCCCATGTTCTCTTTCCTCTGCTTGGGCCACCCCTGCGCCTTTTACTGGTCTTCAGATCTCTCATAACCCTAAGTTAAATCCTCCTGGTATAAACCACCTTTGCTGCTTCTCCTCTGATGAAAACACACAACAGACTTCATTGTAATTATTATTCAGTATCTGCCTTTCTTGATAGATTGAACCTCTGTGATGGCAAGAACTGTGTCCATTCAGTTCTTGGCCATAACCTCAGGGCCTAACTGCTCAAACATTTATTGAAGGACTGGTTTCTAGAAAGAACATACACTATGCCTCTGTTTCTATGAAATTCTAAAAAACAAAAACTAACCTATCATGACAGAAAGCAGATCTGTGATTGTCAGGGAACCTGGGATGAGGAGAAGAGAGAGATGACAAAGAGGCACCAGGAAACTTTTAGGGGTAATGGATATATTCACTATCTTAATTGTGTGATGGCTTCACAGGTGTATACAAGTATCAAAAATATCAAATTGTACACTTATTGTCTACCAATTATAACTCAATAAGGCTGTAAAAAATTAAAGCATAAAAGAAGAAAATGGTATTATAGGGAAAAAGGATAGATTGATTGGTTAAGAAACTGAATGTTTCAGAGGGCTAAAAAAGGTCAGAGTGAGAAATATTTATTAGAATGGAGTGTTTTGAGGTACCTGGGGTCCTCAGTTAAATCAGTGGGTGGAAACCCAATAACAGTGAACAGGGTTTCCAGGTAGCTATTTGTCTGCCTGGTCATTCCACAGAGCAGGGCATCCCAGCCCCCCCCCCCCCCCCCACGCACACACACCCCCCCCCCCCCGCCCCTGTGGCTCCCCACATCGGTGCATTAATATAAGGACATTTTTCTTGCAAGGAATAGAAATAACCCTGTACTAGCTTGGCAAAAAGAGGGACATTATTACAAAGATAAAGGAATGCCTGAGAACACCCAAGGCCTAATGCCATTCCTGGACATTAGAAAAAGCCTGGAATAAAATGTGTGCAGGAATCCAGGCATGACTCAGTCTCGAGTTCTTGCTCTTTCTTCTTGGTACCTCTGCTTCTCTCTCTCTCTCTCTCTTTCTCTCTCTCTCTCTCTCTCTCTCTCTCTCTCTCTCTCTCCAAATTAGATTTGGGGACTCCTCAGTTAATTCAAAAAGCCTAAAGGCACCCCATGGCTCCCAGGTGGCTACAGCCCACCAGCACAGGTAAGCAGTCACATTTAAATCACAAAGCAACCAACCAAAGACCTTGTATGCATATATGCATAACCCATGGACACAGACAATAGGATGGTAAAGTTCTGAGTGGGGGCAGGGGCAGGCTGGAGGGGATCAATGGGGGAAAAAGAGGGACATATGGAATACTTTCAACAATAAAGATTTTTTTAAAAATCACAATGCTAACATTCCGGAAGAGCAAATGTGATTGGCCCAGCTGAAACATGGGGTCCCCCTACCTGCTCAACTTTGGCTGGTGAGGCAAGTCACTTAAATGACACATAGCTGCTTGGGACTCGTTTCTCAGGTGGGGGAAATTGGGGGGGAAGATTCTTAGAGAAAGGGAGAAATGGTGATTTGGACACTCTAAATTTCTCTATTAAAGGTTATTATTGGGATCAACCAGATATGCAGAGTGGAAATTAGACTCTCCCATTTGCAGATAACAAACTTGAACCCAGAATAGCTCCTTCATCTTCCCCAAGCCACATAGTGCAAAACAGAGTGCAAGGCTCCAGATTTTGAACTCTGAGCCCCACTATACTTACTGGAACACCAGAAAGTATCCTCAAGCAATCCTGCTCTCAAGAAAGATTCTAAATCTCATTTGAACTCAAGTGTAAATGAATGCAAATAGCTTGAGGCACTATCCAAACATTGAGAAAAGAAAGTGGAGAGGAAGGGAGATGAATTTATCAGTTATCAGAAACCAAAGCTTTAAGCTGAAAAATACTATACTGTACTAACAGTGATATTTAAGGCATCCTTTGGTGCATATGTATTTTTAAAGGGACATCAGTCCATTCTGAAGCCCACGAACTACATTAAACAGAAAGTAGTAAGTGTACTATTTTTTGAACTAGCTGTTTCTTTCTTTACTCACAAGGTCTTAAAGGAGGCAGAGTGTACTTGGTAAAGCTACTATTAAAAAGAGCTCTGACTCCAGATACTTCCAGCATGTTGTATCTGAAATCTACCAAGAAGACAGCCTGTTTTTTAATGCCTGCTTCAGTCCAACCCATCAAATCAAAGAAGCACAAATAGTTCAGATGGTTGAGAAATAAACAACGGCTCCTTGTGTGGTCACTTCAGGTGACCGAATCTGGATACACCCTGCAAGGAAGCCACAGTGATGGAGGGGCCAGGAAACCAACAGTGGTTCCTGGAGTGGAGGCAAGATGAACTGCTTCCAACCTGCAGAAAAAACAGGCTAGAAACTACCTTTTTCATCCCAAATATCCAGTTCATTGCTGGCCCAAACAAGATGCCAATGAATCATAGCTAACCATGAACTGCAGGTCAACTGTTTACAAGGCATTGTGCCAAGCGCTATACAAGCAACTTATCATTTAATCCTCACAGTGATAGGGGGGAAGGACACATAATAAGAATAGAGTCACAATAATTATTGCCTAATAATTATTCACCTTACTAACTATAGATGAGAAGTTTTCGTACAGATCCTGGGAAACTGGAGGATGAAACAAAGCTGTGAAAAAATAAGATGCCTCCATGGGTCCATTACTCAGAAAAGAAATACATTTTGAGAACAGACCAAGGACAGGACATGCTTTGATTTGGTTGCTGTGCCCGAACCCTGACCCCCTCCAGGAGTTTTTCTCAGGAACGCGGACCATTCTCTGGTCCCAGGAACAGGCTGAGCTGTTTATAACATCATAGAAGATTAGGTACCTTGTTATTGGACTTTGAGCTCCTGAAGGCCAGACTACAGACCCTACTCTCCCCTTTCCATGTTATACTTGTAGTGCGAAGCTGCACGTAGCTATCTTCTCCCTCATGAGTATATAATCAGCCAACTGGTGAGCGGGGGTCAGAGCAGAATTTTCAGGGTAACCACCTGCTCTCCTCATACTGCCGGCATTATTGGAATAAACACTTATATATGATTCAACCCTGTCTCTGCTTAATTTGGCTCAAGTATTACAGGTGGCCTCAGACCCATTGTGCCTGGTTTCGACAGCACCCCTTGGAGGTATGATTATCCCCATTTAATGGATAGGGAAAGGGAAGCTTAGGGGGCTAATGCAGGTTGCCCAGGGTCAACTGCTAATAAGGTAGTCTGCAAACTCAGACATTCTGCTTCCAGAGCCAATGCTCTAAATGTGAGTTAGGTGAACAGTTAATAATCATACTGGTTACCTTTTGGCAAGCTTGGCTTTGACACTTAATGCTTTAAGCTAAGATCTGGGCCATCTCCATAGTGACCAAGGGCTCCTTGAAAAATAATGCCCGTCCTTTCTCACTCCAGATGCCCCAGCAGAGGTCAGCCAGTGGCTGAGAATTTCTGGTGGCATTTTGAAGAGAAAATAGCTCAGGTCTGTGCTATCCTGGGTATACCCAATAGCCCAGGTGTGGAGATCCCTCCTGAACAACATAACTGCCTTATTTTTCTTGTTGTCATTATTTGAAGTTGGAATAAGAGAAAATCCTCTCTCTTGCTCTGGCTGCTCAGTGCAGGGGATCCTATATCACCGCAGAGCCTGTGACTGCACATCCCCAGCCTGTCCCTTGAGGCCCTCATTTTCAGGGTTCTAATCCTGGGCCAACTCATTCAGCTTCCTCTGGTGAGGTCACAGCCCCTTGCTGCCACTTGAACTTCCACTGGGGGAGATAGCTTCAGAGCTTTGAGAGCCTTAAGCTCAGTCAGAGAGGGAGCCTTTGGAGGCCAGTTCAGGGGTGACAAAGCAGGAAGGAAGGGTCAGCTTTAGAGAGTGCAAAGGAAGCTATTCTCCTGGGGCATCAGGAGCTGGGGGCCCAAAAAGAGGAGGAAGTCCGCCATGGCAAAAGGACCTCCTGACACTTTAAAGGTGCATAGGGGTGAGTTAATTAAATGTTTGACTAAATAAAGCAGGCTAATTTTTTAAAAATAAACTTTTATTGATTTCAGAGAGGAAGGGAAAGGGAGAGAGAGAAAAACATCAATGATGACAGAGAATCATTGATTGGTTGCCTCCTGCATTCCCCACACTGGGGATCAAGCCTGAAACCTGGGCATGTGTCCTGACCAGGAATTGACGCATGACCTCCTGGTTCATAGGTCAACAGTCAACCACTGAGCCACGCCAGTCAGGCTTGCAGGCTAATTTTTAAGTTGATAATTTTGCATGGCCCTCAAATGATGTTATAAATATCCAAATGGCTCTTGGCAGAAAAAAACATTCCCCATCCCTGCTTTAAAGTGAAAGGGTTTGTGGAGAAAGTCAACTGGTGTTCCATCTCCTTTTCTTCCCATAGTTTTCTAGTTTTGGGTTGCAGTGCCCTCTGTGCTCAATCCAGATCTGCTTGGTTCAGGTAGAAAGTGTTATACACAAATAGTGGTTAGTTTTCCGTAGAAAATGTTATAAATGAATAATGGTTAGTTTCCCAGATGAGCTCACCAAAGCCAGCTTGACATTTACTATAGTTGAAATACTATACTTTTGCCATAAAAGTAATAGAAGACAATACTGTAGAATCAGGATTTATCTCCTTTAAAAAACTATATAATTTTAAATATGGTTTAGAGTCCATGAACTTCATGGAATCATTGGCCCTATCTGGGAGCCTCATCTCAAGAGTTAAAGGCAGGAATCATTCATCGCCTTTTGCCTGATTTCAGGGGTAGGGTGAAGGTGGGGTGGGGAGATTTTTGACCTCCAAAGAGTGATGAACATCATGGGAAGCAGATACTGGCAGTGTTGAGTAGGGGGAAGTGATCTTGGCTTGAGACCTTGTTCTACCACTGACTAGTTGTGTGTCCTGAGATTAGTGCTTTATCTTCCTCTGTTAATCTCATCACTTGCTGAATAAAGAGAGCTGACAACACTGTTTCCACAGATTTCCTGGGGAAACACATGGAACTCCATGTGGTGCATGGCAAAGGCTTTAAAGGCTAATAGACCAAGGTGTGCCTCCCCCGTAAAACAGGGTTTACCACAGTGCTACAGGGCTGGGTATTATAATGTGGAAAGTACTTAGAACAGTGTGCTTTATATGATGGCAGCTGGTAGCTGATATTACTGACATTATTATGTTACTGTCCTCACTTTCCCCAAGGAGGCTTATTCCCTTCTGTCATGCCTGTCCTCTTTTCAATTCTTCAGGAGCCAAGAAGCTATTTCTGCTTGGCTTTGGATATGGGAATGATGGGGGAGGGGATGGTGACCAGCTCAGAGCAGGCAGCGACTGACTTGGGTCACTGGGGACGTGGATCTACCCCAACAATAACATAGGATGGAAGGAGGGTGGGAGCAGGGGATGGGATTCAGAGAATGATTCATCTGAAAGGTTCATACAAGAGACAAACAGGAAAGAGAAGAGAGAAATACAAAGTGAGGAGCAGAGGAGGGGAGAGTTAAATTTTATTTAGGGGATCTCTGTTAAGGACACTGAGGAAGTTCATACATACTCTGGTTTGTGTTTATTCTTATATAAGATTCTCTCCACCATCCCACTGTCAGGCAGCATGCAGGCTAACTATTTGACCTTTGTGTCGGTTATGCTTAAATATAATCTCAGAAGTCTTTAGTGGAAAAATTACCACACGAGCTATGGACTGGTGGGCAGATCTCATTCTCCAGGGACTCCTTCTGCCTCTGCTAAAAGGTGAGTCTAACTTAGGCCCCTTCCCTTGTGTTTCTATGGATGGTAGTTTTCATAGCTGCTACTTGAACCCCTTTACTTGAGCCCTGTGCCAGGTCTCATTGTGACAGGATATGTACAAAATCCATCATGTAGTCAAACTTTGGTTTCAAGTCTCTGATCTTCCACTATCAGATCAAATGAATTCACCTTTCTGAGATCCCATTTTATTTGTAAAATGAAGGTGTTCGTCTCTACAATCTCAGAATGTCCTTCCAACTCTACATTCTACCTGTTTCTCTTCCACATAAGAGGTATCCCACTCCTAGCCCTTATTTTAATTCTGTCTGATTTTGTCTTAGAGTCATAAAGGAGAAGCTAGAGGTTAGGCAAGCAGCAAAATTTAATATGAGGAGTATGCTAGTCAATTATGTTTTAAGACTTCTGACAACTTAAAATCTCCCTTTGGTCATGGGGGTACATGGGGACTATAATAAGCACCATAATTACTGATTGGCCTCAAAAAAAGCTACCAGATGTGGGGAGAGAGATATTGATTCATCTTCTTTTTTGAGACACATTTCTTTTAAAGCAAACTCCAGTCTTGTACATGTTTCCTGAATGGCTTCTTAGAGGCCTTTCCTATAATCCTGTCACTGAGCTACTGTGGGACAGAGTTTTTAATATGAGGATTCATGGGCTAGGTCACCTCTTAGCCATGGGTCCTGAGGCTAAGTCCTTTATCTTTTCAAAATTATGGTGCACATTGTCAAGGGCCTGTCCAACAAATTGGTGGGCATAGCCTTGAGATAGTATAGGTTAATGGTAAGGAGAACCAGCCTTGAGAACCAAGCAGATCTAGTTTGAAATCGAAGTCCTGCCTCTACATAGTTATATAAGCTTGGGCAAGTAACTTAACCTTTCCAACCCCCTCTTCCCTACCTATAAATAGAATAATCAGGGCTCCTACTTCATGGGGTTGCTGTAAACATCATGCAACATGAGGCAGGTATGTAGTCTGGCACATAGTAAGTATTCAAAAAAATTAGCTTTTACATATTATAGCCATGATTCTTGCCCTCTAAGGGGCTGAAAAATCAAATGGGAGGGGCTAAGTGAAATATCAATTAAAAGCAGTAAGTGATAAGTAACACCCAGGGAGTCCAAAATAGGTGTGGGAAGGCAATGTGGAGAAGATAGGAAATGAATGGCATCTTAAAAAAATCAGAAGGTGACAAAGGAAAGAAAGGCTATTTTGCAGGGAAAGTGAGATAAAGGCCATCTCTTCACTTTTTAACAAGTATTTATTGAGAACTTACTTTGTGTTAAACCCTCTCCTTAGCACTGGAGTGAACAAGATACATTCTAGTAATGGGTCAAATGATAAACCAATAAATACATAATGTATTGAGATCGCAATAAACACTGCAAAGAAAAATGAAGCAGGGTAAGGGGAAGAAAAACCATGGCAGGGGGTGGGGTGCTATTTCAGAGACCTTTGAAGAGAAGCCTGAATGAAGAGATAGAGAGGAGCAATGTGGATTTCTGTGGGCGGAGCTTCCTAGGCAGAAGTACAAAGGTCCTGAGACAGGGTTTCCCTTACTGTGTGCAAAGAATAGCAAGAAGGCCACTGCGACTGGAGTAGCGTGACAAGGGAAGAGGGTGCAGGAAATGCGGTTCAAGAGGCAGCCAGGCTTTGGAATTTATTCTAAGCATGTGTGAAGCTCCTGGATATTTAAGACCTGGGGAGAAACAGAATCTGACTTCTGTTCAGATTTTAAAAGTTTCACCCTGGCTACTATACAGGGAACAAATTATGTTGCCATGGTGGTGGGCGTGGGGGCAGAAACAGAGTAAAAATAAAGTTGTTAAAGTTTGCTATGGGTCAGAGAGAGATGAGGGTGGCATGAATGACTTGTAGAGATGGTGGAAAGTGGTTGGATTATGGCTGTAATTTGCATCCTGACAACTAGGTGAACGTAGGTCATTTAGGGAGGTGGGAGAAATGAGGAGATGAGCAGGTTGGAGGACAGTAGAATCAGAAGTTCATATATCTCTGATGGAATAGGGTGTGGGGAGCTGACATAGATTCCACAGATTGGTAAACTGAGCTATGGAACAAGATTTCAGAAGTAGATAGCAACCACACAGAAGGCCCCTGATGCTAGGCTGAACCTGGACTCCAACCACTAGGGAAGAACAATGCTAAGCGAAACAAGTCAGACAAGAGAAAGACAAATACCATCTGGTTTCACTTATATGAGGAATCTAAACAACAACAACAATAATAACAAAAACGGGCTCAGAAACAGAAACCAAAGAGATGGTTTCCAGATGGGAGGGGTGGGGAGGATGGGTGGAAAAGATAAAAGGGAATATAGTCAAAAATATCATAATAAGTTTGTACAGTGACAGATGATTTCCAAAATTGGTGAGATGATCACATTGCAAGGTACAAAAATGTTGGACCACTATATTGTACACCTGAAACTACTATCCTATCTAGTAATAGACAAACATGGTAATTAACCATACCTCCGACACATTTCCCATTGGCTAATCAGAGCGATATGCAAATTAAATGTCAACCAAGATGGCGGCCGGCAGCCAGGCAGCTGAAGCGAACAGGAGGCTTGCTTGCTCCAGTGACAGAGGAAGCCAAGGTTCCCCGTCTGCCGCCGCCCAGCTCTGAGCTGCACTCTTAGCAACGATGTTGCAATTATAGAAACTAAACAATCCCCAGAAACCAGCTTTCAGCCAGCTGGGCCTCAGAGCTGGAGTTGCAACAGTGTTTCAATTATAGAAGCTAAACAAAACCCAGATACCTGCTTTCAGCAGCGAAGGCCTCAGAGCTGGAGCCGAGCCTCAGAGCTAAAGCCAGCTCTCAGCTCCAGTGACAGCCATAGAAGGTAAATAAATCCCAGAATAAAAGAAAAAAGAAAAAAAGGAGAGGTTGGGAGCTTCAGTCACCCGCCAGCCTGAAAACGGCCCTCAGCCCCTCACACAGACTGGCCAGGCACCCCAGTGGGGACCCCCAACCTGAAGGGGGTGTGACCAGCTGCAAACAGCCATCATCCCCTCATTCAGGCTGGTCAGGCACCCAAGCAGGACCCCCACCCTGATCCGGGACACCCTTCAGGGCAAACCAGCCAGCCCACACCCATGCACCAGGCCTCTATCCTATATAGTAACAGGGTAATATGCAAACTGACCCTAACAGCAGAAGGACTTGGAATGACTGGTCACTATGACACACACTGACCACCAGGGGGCAGATGCTCAATACAGGAGCTGCCCCCTGGTGGTCAGGGCGCTCCCACATGGGAGGAGCTCTGCTCAGCCACAAGCCAGGCTGATGGCTGCCAGTAGAGCGGTGGTGGGAGCCTCTCCTGCCTCCTCAGCAGCGCTAAGGATATCCGACTGCAGTTTAGGCCTGCTCCCCGCTGGCAAGTGGACATCCCCCAAGGGCTGCCGGGCTGCCAGAGGGATGCCTGATTGCCATCTTAGGCCCAATCCCCCGGGGAGCGGGCCTAAGCCAGCAGGTGGTCATCTCCTGAGGTGTCCCAGACTGCAAAATGGCACAGGCCAGGCTGAGGGACCCCCTTCCCCCGAGTGCACAAATTTTTGTGCACCGGGCCTCTAGTAACTAATATAATGGTGTATACCAACTATACTTAAATTCTAAAAAAACAAAATAGGCATTAAAAGGCAAAAACAATGAAAGGTCTATTGGAGATTATTTTAAATAATAATAATAATGACATTTCACATCTCTGTACTGTAAGAGCCAGTGGAGTCCTGACTGTGTGCTTGGAGCTTTGCCAGCCCTCAGGGAGCACATCTCATGAATCCTCGTTCCCATCATTTTATAGACAAGACACTGAGACGAAGGGGTTAAGAGGCTCATTCATAATAATGAGTCCAGTGAGGATGGCACTTGGAGTCTGGCCAGCATCCACCTGAGCATGGCCTGGGCAACCTTGCTGAGGGGTCCACTGGTTTGGAGGAACAGTCAGAGCCTCCAATTTCTATCAGAAACAATGGTGCTGCGTAGGAGTTTCCCTGGAATAGACCTTTTTTTTTCAGGCATTGATCCTGCCCCAGGGTGTTTTCCAGAACTTGCACTGCTCCCTAATTATCTAGTAATGCTGAGGGCTTATGAAAATGCTGTCATTTGTGTGAGAAGGGAGCAGGGGGAGAGGGAGGCTGAAAGAATGAAAAAAAAAAAAAAAAGGAGAGAAAATGCTGCTAAACCTGGCAGACGTCCAGGGTGGGCAGTTACATTCTTTGGGATGGTGTTCTCACCACACACAGTCTGCAGAGTATTTGGGGAGACTTCTGTAGGTATTGGGCTAAAACCACGAAAAATATTATCCTTATTATTTTTTCTACATCTTTTAAAATGGGGACTTTCTAAAACCACAGAGGCACCCACTCTCTGATTGCGTTTTTTGCCAATTTGTTAGCTGTCAGAGATCTGTACTCAGATCATAAATTTGACAGCTTCCCCTCCCCCTTGAATTGTTTCGCATGAAAAGCCTACAATGTTCAAGCCAATACAGACCTTGGTACACTCCCAACGATTTAAAGCTGGAGGTGTGAGCCCAGGGAGGGGAGGGAACCTGGGAAAGCCACTGCCGCAGGTAACAGGAGGCGAGAGCATGGGGCTCCCAGACTTGATCCCTATCCTTTTCCTTCCTTGCCTGGTCAGTGCTATCCGTGGACCCACCAAGTGTTAGAGCCAGAACAGTGTGCCGCAATCACCTAGTCTATTCTCGTCATTTTATAGATAAGAAACAGAGGCCCAGAAACAAAATGGACCTATCCCCCAAGTTGATATGGGGAGGAGGGTGGTGGTTGGACCCTGTCTCTGGCCTTTTTCACGGAACCAGAACTGGCACTACATGGCCTGTGGGCCAGATCCAGCCCAGAGACACTCCCTTCTTTTTTTATTTTTTGTTGGGTTCTTGCAATGAAGGTACACATAATGGAAATAAATTTTAAACATCCATATTTCTACTTTCTTTTGAAAAATAAATCAGAAGATATGGCCATACAGGGGCTGCTATCAGCTGCTATTGAGCTTCTACAACCACCTTCAGACAGGGTGTCTGCCCTCTAGCTCTATCTTCCCTCCCTGGCCTCTCCCCTGTGTGACTCACTTCATTCATGTCCTGCTTGGCCCAAAAAGGCATTTGAATTCGTAATCCCTGCCCGGCACCATTCTTCTTGATTTGTGGTGTAAATCCAAAGCCAAATAAATAAGTCTTAGGCTATTTTGGCTACATGATAATGGAACTTAAAGTATGCAAAAAAAGAAAAAAGGGCTGGGACAGGTCATAATTCATCTTAGGAGTGGGTGCCACACCGTCTCTGAGCACAGGAGGACTTTTCCTCCGGCCTGCCCACTGCCTGGAGTACCTCACAGTACTCATTTTTTTTGACTTTAAGGAACACATGTGGCTTCTACCCACTAAATGCCAGTAGCACCTTCCCAAGTGTGACAACCAAAAATGCCTGTAGACATGGCGTAATATCCCCTGGGAGAGAAGTTCACTGCCAGTCGAGAACCATTCATCTACCATTTGAGTTCTTACTTAACCATTTGTACACCATAACCGTCTATAGATGCAAGCGGCAGAACTTTTTAATTAAATTCAAAATATTGTGGCAGTTAACTGGTTAATGTGTAAGTTAGGTTCCAATTCCTGCCCTTGTGGGGTTGTTGGGAGGATGAAGTGAATAATGGATGTACAAATGCTGTGTAAATCACAACATGCCATGTGTGTGTACAGTTTGGTTGCCATCAGTCACAACAGACTATGAACAGTCAAACCTTCCAAGATGGATACTGGGGATGGCAAACAGGGTTGGAAGCTATAAGGAGTTTGACATGGTGAACTAATGAAGGATGACATCAGAATAGATTGTCCAGGGTGTGAATGGTATGTAGTCTTAACCTCTGAAGCTGAGGTCAGTGTCTTCTTCCTCACACATATCCCTGGTATAGAACTATCATACTAAAAAACTACCCCATGGCTCTCCATTGTCTGCCAGGAATTCAGTGGCTTCCATTCAAATCCTGACCCTGACCTCGTCTGGGTTTTATGTTTCCCACCCTGTCCTGTATGAGCGTCTGCACCACATGAGGCATCTTCTCTGGCCTCCAGCACTTGCAGGTGCTCTTCCCTGGGTTTGCATCTCTGTTCTCAGCCCTTTCTTTCTTTTTTTAATATATGTTTTTATTAATTTCACAGTGAGGAAGGGAAAGGGAGAGAGAGATAGAAACATCAATGACGAGAGAGAATCATTGATCTGCTGCCTCCTATAAGCTCCCCACTGGGGATCAATCCTGTAACAGGGGGGAGGTGGGGGTGTGTGCCCTGACCAGGAATTGAACTGTGACCTCCTGGTTCATGGGTCAATGCTCAATCGCTTGGCAACACTGCTGGGCTCGGCCCTCACTTTCTGCCTGTAGTTTCCTCCTTCACAGCTCAGCTCTTTGAAAGCCCTGCTGGCTCCCCACAGACAGATGTTCGGTCACTTCCTTCTTTACTCCCCTGTGTTGTGTTTACATCTCTATTAGAGCACGTGCCATGGTCTGCTTTGGATGACTGGGTTCATCTGTCTTTCTCTTCTACCACATTCACTTGCCTTGAGGTGGACTGTGCATCTGATTCCTTTCCATATCCCCCAGCACCTGGCACCCTGTTGGATACAGAATATGTTCTCCACCAATATTTGAAGAGAATTCTGAAGGCAAACAGTTGAACCTAAATGTACTTAGACCTAGATGCCCAGACTTGAAATGTATAACCTCCATGTTTATTTAATCACTAGAGGCCAGGTGCATGACATTCGTGCACTAGAGGTGGGGGGGAGAGGAGGGGTCCCTCATCCCGGCCTGCACCCTTTCGCAGTCCGGGAGCCCTTGGAAGATATCTGACAGATGGCTTAAGCCCGCTCCCCTTAGCGCTGCTGCAGAGGCAGGAGAGGCTCCCACCACCATTGATGTGCTCGCCAGCCATCAGCCTGATTTCTGGCTGAGCAGTGCTCCCCCTGTGGGAGTGTGGGAGTGCACTGACCACCAGGGGGCAGCTCCTGTGTTGAGTGTCTGCCCCCTGGTGGTCAGTACACATCATAGCGACTGGCCGTTCCGCTGTTTGGTCAATTTGCATATTACCCTTTTATTATATAGGATTGAACAACTCTATATATTTAATAGGCCAAGGGGAGTCATTGTCCGTATTTGAACAAAGCAATAACGAAGAGCTATATTTTAGGAAAACCTATCTGACTGCATGATTTATAATGATTGAAGAAAATGCATGGTTTTGACTCCTTTAAGCCCCTCTCCTCCAAAGTAAGCAAAACAAGTCTTGCCTCTTCCAGGTGGGTGTTGAGGTTTTGCTAATTAATTCTTGTAAAGGGCTTTGAGATCTTCCTCTGAAAGGTGACAGAGAAGTGTGAAGCTTCCAGTGACAGCCTAATTATTATTATTACCAGGCATAAAGCTCAGAGATCTTAAAAGATTCCCCAGGTACCATTCAAAATAGTAAGAGACAAAAAAAAAAAATGCAAACGGAGAAATTATATTTTAAGCCAGAATCACTGCATCACAGACATTTAATGTCAGCAGGGACTTTAGAGGGAATCTTTCCTGATCTTTTCCCTCACCTTCCCAAGCTGAGGTTCACATACCTTTAGAATCTTCCTGCCGAGTGCTGTCTGCATTAGAACCTAAGGGTTAAGACCTTGGGCCTGATTGCAGAGTTTCCTGTGTTCAAATCCCCAATCTCTTCCTTGTTTGTAATGGAATATCGGGTGAATTTTAGGCTTCATTTTCTTGAACTATAAAATGGGGATTAGATGACCTACCACAAGTGTCATTGCACAAGTACATGATGCAAACACATTGCTTGGCATGGAACCTGGCACATGGTAAATAAATAAACATTAGCTCTAAAAATCACTTGAGCTAATTAATAAATGTGAGAGTGCATGGGAAATTACAAAGCATCTGATGTCTAAGTTGCTCCTACTTTAGGGGGTCCATCGAACACGGTGAGATACTTCTTGCACATCCCAGCCCTCCTAGCTGTCCTGCAAGTGTGGGAGAGTGTGCACGGTTGGTGAGGGAAGTGGGGAGTTTTGGATGGTCAAGTGACAAAGCAAAATTGGGTCTGTTCTCCCTCTTTCTAACAGAGAAAAGGTGATCTTTCCTTTTCAAGACTATCATTTGTCAGGTGGGATTCTGACCGGGCAGTGAGTGGGCCCATTGGGAATGCCCAGAATATTCAAATTCATAGGTTAGACCATATATGTGTTGGTCCTGAGCATCCAGACTCCATCTTAGTAGGTCCATGTCTTTATGATTGAATCCCTGGAGCCTCACTTTTTTTCATCTGTAAAACCGGGGCTGTGGCCATGTCACAGGTGTGAGGAGAGAGCAGGATAACACTGTGAAGTTGCTTCGGAAACTGTAAAGTGTGGTGACTGGTAGTGACAGCCACTCTGGAACCCACACTTTGTCCCTGACCACAGTTGTTCCCCCCACAGGTTAGTTATTTCAGCGAAAGCCCCTGTCCAGGAGGTTCTATGGAGCTCCAGTTTACAGGAGAATGGCCAGCATCCAGAGGTAACTAACTGTAAAAAGTCTGACTCCTCTCACTCCAATCCCTGCAAAATGACTCATGTAATTGCTCTGGGCAAGTATCCTTTGCCGTCATGTACACCCACACATTCTGATGCCATAGTCTCCTGTGGAATGCAGGGGAAGCGGGGAAGGGGGCCCATTTTCAATGCCTATGGTTTAGAGACCACCAATTCCACCGTAAAGGCACACAGGGACTGCACAATGTCCAAGCAAAGGCACCTGCCAATCATCCCAGACCCTCAGGTTTGTCTTACTGTCACTCCTCCCATTAGGGAGGGAAAGCGTTTTTTTCTCCTCTAAAGCTCCTAGGGGGGATTTCTAGGGTCTTCCCCTCAGGAATTAGTTGTAGGAATAATTGGGCCAGTGAAGTGCAGGAGATATATCCAGCACAGCCCGAGCGCTCCCAGAAAAAGTGACCTAGATCAAGCAGCCTGTGGATGGAGGACTATTGCGGGGACCCCCTGCCACCTACTGACTTACAGCTGAACCCACATTCCCAGGAGCATCTGCCAGGCTGGGGGTTGGGGGAGGGGGCAGAAAGCTGAGGAAGGCAAGGGGGCGGGTGAAGGGGCCAGTGGCTTTGTCCCTTTCAGGACCCAGCTCCTTGTATCACACTCCCTCACCCACCCTCCCACCCATCCGCCTGGCACCCTGGAAGGAGGATGAGGTGAGGAAGGGAGGCAGGGAGTGACAGGGAGAGAGGGCAGCTGTGGAACTCTGAGCTGGCTGGTGGGTATGAGCACACAGCTTGCTGCCTGTGTGAGTGTGAGGGGGAGAGCGAGGGAGCGAGAGCAAGGGAGGGAGAGAGAGGCAGGCTGTGCGAGGAGAGGAGAGGAGAGGAGAGGAGGAGAGGAGAGGGGAGGAGAGGGGAGCAAGCGCTCCAGCTAGCATGAGGACGGTTTCTCTTTTCCGTGCTCAGTTAATCTGGCTGTCAGTTGGTGTTAACGCTGCAGTTTAAGTGCTCGGATTCCAAGGGAAACACACACCTCGCGGAAGGAAGGAAGGAAGGAAGGAAGCGAGGAAGGAAGGAACTGCAGGAGGAAAAGAACAGGCAGAACAGAGAGAGGAATACAGGGAAGGGGGGAAACACCAAATCTATGATTGGACCTGGGCTTCTTTTTCGCCAATGCAAAAAGGAATATGCAGCACATTTTTGCCTTCTTCTGCACCGGTTTCCTAGGCGCGGTAGTAGGTGCCAATTTCCCCAACAATATCCAGATCGGTGAGTGAGAGGGGCAGCCTGGGGAGGGACTTTCTGGGGTCTGGCCAGGTTTTTTCTGAGGTGGGGGGTGTCTATGTCTCCCCACCCCCACTAAGGACTGTGCTTGGCTAGTGAACGCTGTGCTGCTGTGATAGGAGAAGGACTTGGGCCACAGCATGGGGAGGGGGCTCCTCTTGATCAGATGAGGAGCAGAGGGGAAGCGCGCGCGCACACACACACACACTCTCACACACACACACACACACACACACACACAGTCCCCACACACTCTTACACTCCAGGCATGAGCATATGAAATGGAGGAATAAAAATAATCAGGCTTTAGCAAGGAAAGAAATGGTGGGTGTTTAAAGAGTTAAGTCCATTGCTTGGTAGATGGTGCCTGATTTCATTTACTTATATAAATACCTGTGGTGTCTGATGTGTGTGATTATGTATTAAGTAGCCACATAGACACTTAATTGAGAGTGGCAGTGATTTCTTAGCTGGAGGAGGTCTCTTTAAAGAGACCCTCTAAAATAAGGAGCGAAGGGTTTATTGCAGCCATTGAAATAATGCCAAAAGCACCCACTCCAAGTCAGGGGGGCTCCCCTCCTGCTCTGGACTCTTCCAGCTGCCTGCTCTCTGCTATCTGCCATGCCGGGCTGGTGGTCCCCTCTCCTGGGATCCTGGAACTTCCTAGCCTGCCTTTTCTCTGCTCCTTCAATGGCTCCCTCCTCTTCGATTTTCTGTGCACAGACATTTACACACAAATACACACATTTACACACGCTCCTCTCCCCTCCTCCGAGCTTCCCACAGCCCTGGGCTCCATCCTCTCAACTTGGAGATGGTTGCCACAGGCTGCTTGTCT
Organism: Myotis nattereri; assembly: GCF_964212035.1. NCBI lineage: Eukaryota > Metazoa > Chordata > Mammalia > Chiroptera > Vespertilionidae > Myotis > Myotis nattereri. The sequence goes on from NC_138080.1 coordinate 91,883,155, forward strand.
TTTTGTTCCCTGTTTCCCCTTCCTGGTTGTTGTGCTTCTAAGGAGACCCCCACCCTCCTTGTATTTATGGGGCAGCCAACCTAACTGCTTCTCCTGATAATAATGGGTGAAAGCAAAACAAACAGGAACTGTTACACCAATTACAACGCGTGTCCACAAGGGCCCAGGATTCAGTGTGACCGGCATCTCAGGGCTGATTGTGAGGAGGAATCAAGCAAGCTGCTCTGCTTGGAGGCATCTTGGCTGGTTTGGATTCTGTTTTCTCTCCCCTGACAGGGACCTAGCTCCATTAGGGAAAGTTCCCATCACCGATACTTGTGTTTTGTGTGTGTGTTTGTGGGGGGCTGTGGTGCGGCTGGTATTTTGTTGGACACGCAGCATGTGCTGCAGTATCAGTCACTTTTGGCCTCCCAGCAGGCTGGCTCCGAGGGCGGTTGGAATTGCCACAGAGTAACTTGCTTTGTTTCCTGACACCTGTTAAGCTCCACTCTGAACTGTGTCTGTGTACCTGTGTTTGTGCCTTACACACAAAACAAAACTTCCTGCCTCCCAGGAGGCACTTCCCTGCAGCCCAGCCTGTAGCTGCCTGCCTCCCCACCCCCACCCCCTCTCTTTCATTCACTGCAGGGGTGGAGGAAGGGAACTGGGAAGTGTTTTGGGGTGTGGTCATCTTGGGGGTGAGGGGAGAGCAACAGAATCCAGAAGGAATTTGTTGTTTTTTCTCTTTAAAATGGAGCCTATGAACAGGTGTAAATCACTTGCTTTTAGGTGTAGCATTGCTTATGTTGGTGCTTATGTATTGCCCAAACCTTGCTAATTGGAAATATTTGTCTTCAGATATGTGAACTTCTTTCTCAGAGAGTATTTGTGTATTTTGCCATGGGATTAACGCAGGGGGTTGTACATGGTATGTTTGCCCATGTGTCTCTGAAGAGTTTTAATCATATTTAGCTCCCACCTGCTGTTCAAATGATACAACCATCGTTCCGTTTTCAAATAAAGGGCTGAAACATTAAATTGTAGAGCAAATGCTGAAAATATCACTGCTAGCAGGTAGTACTTGATTTTCCTTGTACGATCTTTATGAAAAGCCTTACCATCTATTTATTGGTTCGGAAACCAAACACGTCCCCCCTGTATAAGAAGTTAGAAGTGCCTGGCATCGGGACTATGATTCCTCTGGGCTCTGCAATAAACTTCTGTGTAAACATTCATTGTAGTGCAGCCTCTGGAAATAGCTCATGCTCACTCACAGGAATGTATTTTAATTCGTTTACATGCCCACAGTAAATACAAAGGCAAGCCATGTACTCTTGTTCCGTGGAACTGGAGCTCCAACAGGCACCTTTGTTGTTCTTTTTAACTAGAATAGAACATTCATATTCTCTGGATATTCTAAGCCCCCAGCTGTTGGAAGGCCAAGGTTCTATCATGCCAATGCACACCAGGGCAATTCCTTATGTAACAAGTCATCCCTAGGTAACTGGGATGCGAGTGTGAAAGAACCAAAACACTGTTTGCATAAAATCAAGAGTTTTCAGAGGAGGTGAATAATAAACCTTCAAGGTGATAGGCCAGTTAAATCACATGAAGGTCTTGGCAGGTCCAAGGCCAAAAGTGTCAAACCAAATGGGTAGAGTGCGGGAGAAGCCCCTGGGGCCCCAGAGTTAGGACTCACTGTGCCACATTTATTAGTACTCCCCCTGTAAGGCTCTGTGGTGAGAAATGGGTTCGATAGAGGACAAAGTTAGACACAACAAGGGCTTATGTGCATATAAGAGCAAAGGCCACCTAGGTGGTTGGCACAGGGAGGAGGAAGAGAAATGTCAGAGTTCTCCTGTTTTCTCTGACCTGAGCTGAGTTGAGGGGTGAATAATCCAATGTTTGGGGAGAGTGACTGGTGTGTTAGAGGCCCTTGTCCCATGAAAGGCATCTACAGAAGTGTAAGCCTCAGTGTCCAATTACCTCTATTGAACTCTCAGTCCCACCACTAAAGGCTACAACTAGTGAGTTTGGCAGGGGGAGAATAAAGGGGTCCTTCTGGGGAGGAATCAAATCTGTTTCTAGCTCAGAAACCATGTTGCATTTTCTTTCCTCATAGGGGGATTATTTCCGAACCAGCAGTCGCAGGAACATGCCGCTTTTAGATTTGCTTTGTCGCAACTCACAGAGCCCCCGAAGCTCCTCCCCCAGATTGATATTGTGAACATCAGTGACAGCTTTGAGATGACCTATAGATGTAAGTAATTGCTTCTATTTCTGAGATTTTTTTTTCTGCGATCGACCAATGAGAAGAGGGGCTGTGGGTAGGTGATGGTGTTGCAAACATGACTTGAGTTGTCATTTGTCTTCATGAGAGAAAGCCCTCCAAGAAAAATGTCTAGGGCCTTTTGAGTGATTCCATCAGTTGGCATTTTAGATCCTGCAATGCCTCATAGAATGGGTTCACTTTTTCACTGTCAGCTAACTTTAAATGCCAGCACGATGGGTACTTGGGTTGACTGCATCTCCTCTACCTCACAGAAGGGTTTCTGGTTTAGCTGAAAGAGTTTTCGTACTTAGGAAACTTCTGAGAGACATTGAATTAAAGAATCTGACTTGGAGAATGTGGTTTAAAATGCTTAAGCCTTGCCCTAGCTGGTTTTGCTCAATGGATAGAGCGTCGGCCTGCGGACTGAGGGGTCCCAGGTTCAATTCTGGCCAAGGGCACATGCCTGGGTTGTGGGCTCGATCCCCAGTGGGGGGCCAGAAGGCAGCCAGTCAATGATTCTCTCTCATCATTGATGTTTCTTTCTCCCCCTCTCCTTTCCTCTCTAACATCAACAAAATATATTTAAAAAAATAAAAAATAAATGCTTAAGCCTTTTCCTGTCTGCAAATTAAAAGGAGAAAATGTCCCTGCAGCTTGATTTTAAAAAAAAGGCTATATGAGAAGTTGTATATCTGGTTTTCCATTTTGGGAAATGACCAATAATTGCTTAAAGATCAGTGCCTTGATTATTTCTAAAATGCTTTGAAGTGATTGATTGCTTAAGACACATTTTGCAGGGCAGACTTTGAGCATAACGCAGAACAGAGGTGACCTCAAGAAGGAGAAGGGGGAAATAAAGTTCTGACATCTGAATTGAAAGTCTTATAAAATATGGGCAACAAACACTATCCTGCGTTTTTCTGACAACTAGGACTGAAAAGGAAATTGTATGGTCACATGATTGCCATTTTATGACAGATGAAAGCATAAAAATTAATCAGTAGAGACATATTCCCTCCAGGGATTAAGCTCATGTAGGATATTAAGCTCATGGGATGGAAGTGTGAGCTGAATGGGCAAGAACTACTTAAGATTCAAAACTGGTTTAAATTGGCACCATAGGTTTTGTGTGCCACCGTGGGCTCAGTGACTTCTGCTGAGCTGTGGATGTTAGAAGTCAAACAGACCAGATTTCCTTCATCTCTTTCCCTCATTTCCTCATGGCGGGCTCTCAATGATTTGAACTGAACATGCTTGCAGGCTCAAGGTGAGAATACAGAATTCTTTCTATCCCTAAGACCACTTATAGGATAATGTAGATACAAATTCCAAGAATTATAATTTTACCAGGTTCCATTTATTGAGAACATTTTTTTCAGGAACTAAAAGTATTTTATAGATAATGATAGTAACATTCATTCCCATGTACTGAGCATCTACTATGGCCTATGCAATGCATTAATTGCTTTTCATGTGTTAGCTCATTTAATCCTCACAAGAGCCCTGCAGAGCACTGTTATCTTTTAGAGATGAAGAAACTAAGGTTTCCACAGGTTATATAATGTACCCAAGATCACCCAGGAAGTAAATGGTGGTCTAGTGACCCTAAAGTCCATGTTCCTGGGTGATAGATACACCAGCCAACCCCATGGTAACCTGATCAATTAGACTGAGAATACCCAAGAAGCAAAAGGGAGTTTTCTGCGTGTTGTAAGGCAACGGCCTGATAAAAATACCTAAGAAGAAAACTGTATAGTGCTTCAAATTGCAGCTTTGATTTTGCAGAAGAGTGACCCATTGAATAAATGAAATAGCAATTCTTCATGTTAGTGATGCTGAGATTGAAAAATCTTGTCTACTGTGTTATTTGATACCCTTCAAAAAGAGCTGAAGTTTAATTGTTGAGTTGTAGTTCTGTGAAACCATCTCCCTGGAAAGCTAGAGTCTTGAGTCGGTATTTGGTTGTCCGATAACCTCTCATTTCTTTTGATATGGCTTACAGTAGGGTGTTTGGATAGATTTGGGTGTGTGGATAAATGCATCTAAAAACAACCTGTGATTATGTATAATCTTTTGCATTCGTATGAATATACTAATTTATTTCCTGAGGAAAAACTCCAAAGCTTTTGTCATACTCCATAGCTTTTGTCATACTTCCTCTCAAAAGGTTCCATTACTCAAGAAGGATTACTTGTTTAGGGAATCAAGAAGAATAAACGGCTGGCACACATACTACTGAGAACTGTCTACCACACAGCTTGTTGGAAAGAGATGTTAACTGCTGTCCTAGTGTCAAGACGTTGACTGACAGGACAAGATAAGAGAAGACAAAAATAGGAGAAAATGTTCTGAGGCAAAAGGTGGTGCTTCTGTACTGTTATCTTCACAACCTAAGCCTTGATCTCTAATAGGGTTGGTGGCCATTTATTGGGGAGATTGAAATATGAAATATAATCCATTGTGGTTAGTGAACCTAGAATGAATGGATCTGGGTTCTTGACCTTGATTCCTGCTATGTACCAGTGCACAGGTTCCTGTGAATTTGGTTATTCTTTCAATGCTTCTTCAATCTGTAATGAACATTAGAAAACCAGAGATGATAAAAGACCCTTGTTCTCAAGTAGCTTACAATCCAGCGAGGGACATTACTGAGGGGGTTGTCTGAGAAGCAATAACGCTATCTTATGCTTAGATCTTTAATTCTTCCCTTTACCTCTAAGATCAGAGAGGGTACTGGGCAGTTTGGGTAGTAACAGTGGCACTGTCATTCCCAACCTGCCTGGAAGATTCTCTGTTAACTTCCACATGAGGCTGGGGACCGTCTGGGCTATGTTCATGCGGTCCATTGGTCTGTGAAAACTGTACATCTGTCCCAATTGGAATTGAATAAAATAATGTCAAAGGGAGGAGAGAGGTTTTAAGGAAGATGCATCAAATTAATCATTTATGGGGAAAAAAGTACATCTTATTCAGATTTAATATCAGGTGCTTTTTGAAATCTGGACTGGTAGTTACTTTAAATTAACTGCCCCAGTTTTACCACCAGAAAATAATCAAATCTTTGTATTTTTATAATTTTTGCTGTCATTTGATATTTTCTTGTACATTTTGCTATTCATTATCCTTCCACCAGAGGGTGGAGAAGGGAAGGGAGAAATATAAGAAGAGCTACACCTACTAAATGTGTTAGCAACAGGGAGTAAAAAGGAAGAATGGTAGTTATAGGGTAGGGGATGCAGAAGAGATGGAAGAGGAAGATTGCTAACACCACTGGCCAAAATGAGAGTTTTGTGTCTTCTTTGCATTCAAGCTTTCTTGCTTTCCTAGTATGCCATCATTAAGGAATAAAGTCATCGAATCAGCAACCCAACTACCTTGGGATCTCCTCTGAGTACTCTTCCAAGCCTACAAGGGCAGTGTTGGGAAGATTGTCCATAGAGATGGTAGTTATTGATCATTCAGTTTATCTGGGTGCCGTTATGGTTAAGTATAAATAAAGGGACAGATGAACTACTAACTGGGCTTTCTATTAGCAGTCTAAGGAGCACTGCTGCAACTTAATTCTGACCTTTTCATTCATGTATCCATCCATTCATTCAGCAAATACATGCTATATGCCTACTTTGTGCCAGGCACTGTGCAAGGTGATAGGAATATAATGGTCAATGAAGAAGACACAACCTCTTTCCTTGTGGGGTTACATTTCAGCTCATAGGTCCTCAAACTTTAGTGCCCATGATATTCATCCAGGGAGCTTATTTAAAACAAGATTCAGAGGCAGACTCTGGACTTTCTGAATCAGAATATTCAAGAACTGGCCCTAGGGGGATTCTGCAGTAGTTAGTATGAGCATCCAACTTTGAGAAAGAAACTCTTTAATCTAAAAAGCCTTCTATTCCCTGAGCAAGCATTTCTGAGCTTTTAACGAAGCCCAGGTATGGTGTTAAGCACTAGCAATGCAGACAAAAGGAAGACATGTTCCCTGCCCTGAGGACCTTATTCCCTGTAAGGATGACTGTCCTCTAAAGAGAAAATTAAAATGTAATGTTGTATGTGCTATAGCAGTGATTTGTGGGGAGTGTTAGAGTTGTCTTGAGGAGTAGGGTTGGTTTCTCAGAGAGTGGTAGTGGAACTGAGTTTTAGTGATAAACAGAAGCTCTCCAGGAGGACCAGGTGAGGGGGCTGGAAGGGATGAGGTAAGTGTGTTCCTGGAAGAGGGAATGGCATGTGCAAAGGTAAAGAAGACACATTACCTGTTGCCCCTGCTCTAACCTCCCTCGGCACTTCATTCTAGGCCAGTGGTCGGCAAACCGCGGCTCGCGAGCCACATGCGGCTCTTTGGCCCCTTGAGTGTGGCTCTTCCACAAAATACCACGTGTGGGAGCGCAGGTATAGTGAGATTGAAACTTCATGGCCCATGAGCAGAAGTCAGTTTTTGGAAAGGAGATAGACGAAATAAGTATACAAGACGAGGGTGGATGGGAGAGTTGGAAGGGGTCGACCTCAGCGAACGTACCTCAATCAGATTGAGGACGTTTTTAGCAAAGGCCAGCTTAGGAGTACCCTAATTAAGTTAATAACAATGTACCTACCTATATAGCTTAAGTTTAAAAAATTTGGCTCTCAATAGAAATTTCAATCGTTGTACTGTTGATATTTGGCTCTGTTGACTAATGAGTTTGCCGACCACTGTTCTAGGCCGCTCACTTGCCACTTATTGAGGACTGCAGAAGGGGTTGCCAAATAGCCGTCCACAAGCCAGTTTTAGTACAGTGTTTAAAAAATATGGGATTTCACATAAAAATCTGGGTATCTTAGCTCTCTTTGAAATTTCAAAAAATCTGACAACACAATATAACACGTCTCTTCTGTAGCCCCAACTTGCTAGGATGGGGCAGAAAGTATCCAATCTAGATGGCTTCCTTCCAAACCAGTGCCCACTGCTCTCTTTTCTTTACCTGCCTGGCTCCCGAAAGCATTGCTTTCTTAAGCCCCAGTTGATTTGTTCTACAAGGTTGCCTGTGTTGTGTGTTTATAGGTCAACTCTACCATCAGAATATGAACTGCTCTCCAAAAAGACCATGTAAATCTTTCATTTGGTGTTACTGAGAACAGATGTCACAGGGCTAGTCCCCTAACACAAAGGAACAGCTGTCTCCAGGAGTCGGGGAACAACACAGCATAAAGGTGCTGAGAGCCTAAGTGGCAATCAGCTGAGGGGTAGTGTGCCTGATTGTGGTGGGTTCCTTCTGTTGTGAACCTACTCAGGAAACCCAAGGGCACTCTAACAAGACTTTAGGCATATAGACCAATGTCCTTTAGCTTTTGCCTGAGCATCCTTCATCATTTTCAGATTTGTAAACTAACTGCCCACAGACTTGTTTTTTTTTTAAAAAAAAAAATGGCATAAAAATATAGATTTCTGGCTTCTCTGAAAAAAACACACACACACACAAAAAAAAAAAACAACATAGGACATCAGACAACCCTGGACCCACATTCCTGCTCAGCTTCTATTGTGTAGAGCTGAGAAGTACTGTCCTCTTTAAGTGTAAGGCATAAACTCTGAAGTTTACCAAAATCCTTGCCACTCCCTATTGTACATATGGCCAGTGTATAAAAATGATTTTACTTGCCCAGGCCAATAAGCAGGACAATGTGCTTATACCTGATGTCTAGCCTTCAGCATCTGTCATTTTATTATTTCATTCTAATAGTACTTAATATTCACTCTGTAACAAATAGCTGAAGACACAAAAGATGTGCAAAACTCCTACTATTCAAAACCTAGTTTGTATATCGTAATGAAAAGCATGGAGGGCTGGTGGTGGGATAAATGAAGACTATTTTGAAGACCTACTATGTGCCAGATGCTTCACATGTATTTTCTTATTTAAGTTTTATAACAAAAATTGAAAGGATATTATCCCCATTTCATAGACGATGCTACTGAGACTGAAAAAGATAGTGTCTTCTCCATATGATGCAATGAATCCGAACCTAAACTAGCATTTGAAACCAGCCTTAGGTCTAAACCCAATGAGATTTCACCCTTTCAAGATATATGACTATGTGGACACACAAAAAAAGTGAAATGGCATGAGCCCCACACAAGAAGTGCCACAGTCAAGTTTATGATTCAGGATTAAGAACTAAGACCTATGAGGCAGAAGCTAGAAGCTAGATAGTTGTGGATAAGGACGACTGCTTGGGGGAGATTGGGCTAGAGGAGGCATTGAAGGGTGGAGCAGATTTTGGTAGTAACATGAGTGGAAGGTATTTCGAGTGGGTAAAATTACAGTATTTCTTCTTCCCTCCCCTCAGCCACTCCAGCACATGTTTGTTTCAGGAAGGTGGGGCGTTCAGTTTGTCACCTACAGCTACACCACATTCTCAGATGTCTGCATGTCTCTGCTTGATGTCACAATCTGATTGTGGCTCCTCCATTTTTACCTGTGCCCTCACCTTGAGACATATGGTTTTCAACATGTGTCTGTGGGTGACTCTTAGCTCTTATTATAATATTTCTGACCCTAAGCCTTTTATTTTGTGCAGAAAAGTGGGTGTGAGCATTGCTTTCTCTAACTAGTTGGAAGACTTCTGCTGAGATGGGAGAGATTAATGTCCTCCTCTGAGATGCTCAAGATAAAGCACCAGACAATGGAAAACCATTAAGGTTCATGCATTTGTTCATTTGTTCAAAGCTCTTCTATCATTGACCTTTCTGAAGCATATATACCTCTAGAGGCCCGATGCACAAAATTCATACAAGGGGCTTGGCCCTCGCAGCCCTGGCTGCCTCAGCCCTCACAGCACTGGCTGCCTTAGCCCTCACAGCCCCAGCTTTGTCCAGAAGGTCATCTGGATGGTCAAGGTCGTCCAGACAGTCGTTCTGCTGTTTGGTCTAATTAGCATTTTAGCTCTTTATTATATAGGATTACTGCCCCTTCCAAGTCCCTGCAGACAGCATTCATTGATTACAGAATTCTTTCCCACTGAATCTCAACATGGCCTTAAATTTCTTTTCACCACAGCATTCCAGGCAGCTACTACAAATCACAAATTGGTCAGAGTTAAAGTTGATGCAACAGATAAAATCCATTTGTTTTTATAAGGCATTACAGTAGGAATTAAGGAAAATAAAATATATTAGGTATTGATTCTCCCCTTAAGGGACTCAGGTTCCTATAGAGGAAATGGGCACACACACACACAAAAGATATAATAGTGTGTCGTCCCCCCCCCACCACACACACACACACACGAAGGCAGGAAAACTTCCTGATGGAGGAATCAGACTAGGTTTCATAAAACAAGGACATATGAATTGAATTTAGAAAGACAGATAGGATGTAGACTGGAAAATACACACATGCACACACACCCCACACACACCAAATTTGATGCAGTGAAAGTATTCTAGATCGAGGATTGAAGACATGGGTTCAAATGCTGGACTATATTCTTAAAATCATTCATATGTGACATTGGAGAAACACCTCTTCCCCACCACCCAGTGCTAATTTGTAAAATGAAACTCACATAATCTCTAAGAATCCCTCCAGGCTGTATTTCTATGGTGAGGATGCATGGAAAACTCCAAGGATAAACAATTCAGAGAAGATGCTCTTGTATCAGCTGTTGGTTGGAGGGAGGATCACTCAACAGATTGAGAATCTAAGGAAAGCTCTGAACCCCCCCACCCCAACCCCACCAAGTGTCACATTTTACAAACACAGGGGTATTAACCCTACCAGGAGCCTCAGGTGCATTCATGCAATATTCACCAAGTACTGTATTTATGGAGTGCTTATTATTGTGAGCAAAAACAGAAAACAGCCTTGTGCTCCTGGAGCTCACTGGCTAGTGAGGGATGCTATCCTATCTAATAAAAGAGTAATATGTAAATTAACCATCACTTCGCAATAAAGATGGCGGCGTCCACAGCCAATAAGAAGGGAATATTCAAATTGACGTGACAAAGATGGCAGTGCCAGATGGAGCCACAGACCTGGCCAGAGAGCAGATAGGAAGCCTGGTTATCTAGGGGCAATGGGGCTAGGGGCAATCAGGCCAGGAGGGAGGGCAGTTGGGGGTGAGCAGGCTGGCGGTGGGGAAGTTGGGGGCAAGCAGGCCGGCGGGGGGGGGGGGGCAGTTGGGGGTGAGCAGGCTAGCGGGGGGGGGGGGGCGTCAGTTGGGAGCAATCAGGCTGGCAGGGAGGGCAGTTGGGGGTGAGCAGGCCAGCAGGGGGGTGTCAGTTGGGGCCAAGCAGGCCAGGGGGGGGCAATAGGGGGTGAGCAGGGGGGGCCAGTTGGAGGCAACCAGGCCAGCAGTGTGGGGCAGTTGGGGGCAAGCAGGCTGGTGGGGGGGCAGTTGGGACTGAGCTGTTGGGGGGGGGATTAGGGGGTGAGCAGGCCAGCAGGGAGGGAAGTAGGCAGCAAGCAGGCCAGCAGGGGGCGCAGTTGGGGCGATAAGGCCAGTAGGGGGGTGCAGTTGGGGGCAAACAGGCTGACGGAGGGGCAGTTGGGGGCAAGCAGGCTGTCAGGCAGAGTGGTTAGGGGTGATCAGGCAGGCAGGCAGGCAGGTGAGCAGTTAGAATACAGCAGTCCCAGATTGCGAGAGAGGGATGTCCGACTGCCGGTTTAGACATCAGACATCCCCCAAGGGGTCCCAGATTGGACAGGGTGCAGGCCGGGCTGAGGGACACCTCGCCTCCCTCCCCCCCCCCCCCCCCGCGCATGAATTTCATGCACCGAGCCACTAGTTAGTCATATAATTGTGCAAATCAATGTATCGTTATAGGTTGTGACAAAGATGTGAAAAACAGGGTTATAATTCAATGAAAACATATTACAAAGGAACTAGCTCTGGCAGAGGAATGAGTAGGTGTTTGAGCTGAGAACTAAAGGCTTTTGGTGATGTGATGCTGGGAACAGGAGGGGTATTCTAGAAACTTCCTGGTCAGAGGCCAGGTGGTGGGGAAAATGCATGGGTTGGAGCTGGAGAGGGTGGCAAGGGCCAGGCCTGGTGGGCCCTCTTATGCATTTTGATCTTTAAACAAGAGCTATGACAAACCCACTGAAGAATTTTAAGCAGAGAAGTGCCATGTTCAGATTTCTGTTTTCTCACCAGGAATTAGATGATTCCAAGCACTTTGACACTTCCACGTTCCCTGGAGACATTTTGCTAATGGAGCAATGGCCTTTGCTCCTTTACTCCTGTTGTGAGTTTGGGATGAAGTCTGGAAGATGCACGGAGGAATAGATGCTATGGTGAGGGTGCAGGGGAAGAGCTGATGATTAGATGGAGATGTGAGCTGTTGTATGTGGCTCTGCAGTGTGCCCAGGGCAGGAGGGGTGTGTGTGTGCTTAATGAGACTGGAGCTCAGGGAGACTGGAGCTAATGGAGATTGGAGCACATGGAGATTGGAGGCTGATCTAACATGGGGGCTGGAAATCTGGTGAGTGTGTATTTGGAAGCAGAGGGAATCACCTAGAGCCCCACTTATGTAATCAATAGGGAAAGCCACACTACACTGAATCTTGGTCTCTAACCAAACAAGAAAATTCAATGGTTCTAAAATTACCACTGCTGTTTCCTCCACTTTCACCTATAAATTTCTCCTCCCATGGTCCCCTGTGGAAATTCTAACCTCCTGGGCAGCCCTTGCTCTTATGCTGCCTCTTCACAATGCCTTCCTCACTTTCCCATGTTCACACCCTCCTCAGCCACCTCAGCCCTTTGTGTCTTCTCCATAACAGCTGTTGCACTTGGTCCTGGGTTTACCTTTCTTGGACCCTTGTTTTATCTGCCCAACTGGACTAAGCAATGTGAGGATAATGGCCTTGGTTTCTTCAGATTCTCATCACAGTCTCCACCACAGTGTGCAGAGGTGCTAGTTGAATGAATAAATAAGTGAATGAGTGAATCAATGCATATCTACCAGTATATGTTATGTAACATCAGTGCCAGTATTGGGAATAAGCCTGAAGCATTGTTGTTTGGGGGCGGGGGGTGGGGAGGGTGGTTTGATTCCACCAGTTCTGAGAGTTTCAGCAGGCAGCATCGTACCTATGGAAGGTTATTACAATTGTGTTTCTGGAACATGATGGGGTGAAAATTAATTGTAAATCAAATCAAAAGCTCATTTCAACTCATCTGGACTATTGTCAGTAGGAGTCCTAAATAAGGTATAAGGCTCCATTTCCTAAGTAAAGGATTTCTGGTTCAAGGCCTTGCTGTGCCATTGCTGATGTGCTCAGCTTGTGCCAGTCATTTCTCCATTATGGAAACTGTTTCCAATGAAAGTATGTGCTTATTATGAGAGGGAGGAAATCAAAGTTAATTTCAAATCAACTCTCCACTCAACACAATGCCACAAGGTAGGTACTGTTAGTCTGCTATTTTCACAGATGAGGAAACTGAGCTCTCAGGAGGAGAGGGGGTGGTGGTATGTGTTTCTGGTTCCATTATTAGACATCTGTGGGCTGGGAGGACTTTCTTCATTCCGTTGACTGCTGTGTCTGCCTGCTCCCCTGTGGATCCTGTAGTTTCCCTCCCGTGGAGGCAGCCCTCCTCCTCCTCTGGAGTCCCTGCTTAGTGCTTTTGTCACACAGCCTTCTACATTGTCAAGTGGCCTGTGCTTCTCGGTGCCAGCTGCAGTCAAGGTGTACAGGGCACTGAGGTCACTGGAACCCCCCTCCCCCGGGCCCCACCCCAGCTTTAGTGTGTCACAGTTTGCTGTCCAGAGAGCGTAGGGAAGCCCAAGGTCATGGGAGGTCCAGATCTCAAAGGATATAGGCACAATTGAGGTTAATGAGGCAGTGGGAGACTAATGAAATTGACACCCTATGGTGAAGCCTGTCTTTGCGTGTTCATCGTGCAGAATTGCTGAGATGGAAATTAACTTTCTGAGGATAGTTTTTATTTTATGTACAAAAGTGATATGTGTATTGTAGAAATCCATGGGGATACAGACACCGAACAAAATAAAATTTGTGTAATTACAGTGCTAAAGATAAACTCCCATCTTCTTTCTGAACATTTCAATTTAGAAATTAAAAATAGAGTTATATTACTCTCTTAAAAAAGATGATTTTTCTACTTAGTATAACACATTACTTTGAACATCATACATTCATTTTAATGGCTTCCTAAAAGCCTATTGTACATATGTACCCTAATTTATTTAATTTGTCTCCTTTTATTGAATATCTAGTTTATTTCCAAGATTTAAAAAAAAAAATTCTATGATGATCATTCCAATAAAACTTAATCATTGGTATCTATTATTCTATTTTAAGAGCATTATAGCCCAAAAGGACAATTTCCAATGAAATTAAATAGAATAATTAGTGTATACAGAAATTAAAATAATTTGTTCAATGCCAGCTTTGACATTGACTTGTTGTATGACCTTGAGAAATCTTTGTGCCCAGCTGAGTTTCCAGACACATGATATGGGTGATAATACCAAATTCTTAGGGGTATTAGAACAGGCAAATGCCATTAGTTACATGAAAGAGCTTTGAAAAATTAGAAGTGGTAGGCAAATGCAGGGCAATATAATTAACTAGGCTTCTTATCTATTAACATAAATGCACCACAAGTACAATGTGACTAAGTAATCTTTAGTGTTTTCCTATGAGGGTAGTCATTATCTATGAATGAATCTATTTTGTGGATGAGGAAAATTGAAATCTTAAGGAGGATAATTTGTTCTGGGTCCAAATATGCAGCAACACTACATCTGAAAGTATTCCTTTGCACTTGTGATTCAGTCCACAGTATCAAACTAAATATGTGGGCCAGACAGTATCTTTGACTTAAAAAATTATTGCTTATAGGGATGAAGGGCCAACCCCATTTGGGTGGTGAACAGTCAGGACTCTTTTTAAAAAATATATATATATTTTATTGATTTCAGAGAGGAAGGGAAAGGGAGAGAGAGATAGAAACATCAATGATGAGAGAGAATCATTGATCAGCTGCCTCCTGCATGCCCCCTACCGGGGATCGAGCCACAACCCGGGCATGTGCCCTTGACCAGAATCAAACCCAGAACCGTTCAGTCCACAGGACTACGCTCTATCCACTAAGTCAAACCAGCTAGGGCAGTGGTTGGCAAACTCATTAGTCAACAGAGCCAAATATCAACAGTACAACAATTGAAATTTCTTTTGAGAGCCAAATTTTTTAAATTTAAACTATATAGGTAGGTACATTGTTATTAACTTAATTAGGGTACTCCTAAGGCTTAGGAAGAGCCACACTCAAGGGGCCAAAGAGCCGTATGTGGCTCGCGAGCCGCAGTTTGCTGACCACTGAGCTAGGGCAACAGTCAGGATTCTTGGGGACAAGTCCTAGAGACCCAACTCACTGGATAGTTTTTACTTCAGGTCCAGCTAGATTCAGGAGCTTGAATGACATCAGGACTGAGATATACCCTCTAGGTTTTCAGGCTCAGCTTTTCTCTAAATTGGCTTTACTCTCAGGCATATATATGTCATATGTCAGATCTTACATTTCAGATTCCAGCACAGCCAGCCTCCACTTGTCCATCTCAATGTCCAGGGGAGAGTGAACTTCTCTTTTCCCATCAGTTCCACAAAAGTCTTAGGCCTGATGTCACAGAATAAAAATCAGGACACGTGTCCATTTCTCAATATGACATAATAACCAGTATAATGTCATCTTTTGGTTGTTCCAGACTTAGTCACATGACCATTCTTATAGCCTGGAGTGGTGAGAAGGACCAAATGGATTGTCGGTTTTCATTAGCCCACCATAACTACATGGACAGGGGTGAAAAGTAGTTCTCTCAAAGGAAATCAAGATGTTACTACTGAAAAATATATAGATTAAATGCTCAATAGGTAAAAAAATACATATACCCTCTCATGCACATCTCTTCAGAAGGGAAAATTCAGAGACGCTGGAGCTAGATCAAGGGTCAACATTCTAAAGCAGAGAAGAGCCACCAATAAGTGAAGAGCATACACGGGATTCTGATGGTAAGGGAAGATTAAAGGTCAGTGCAGGCAAACGTTTTGAAATCTAGGTCGACTGATGAGTTAGTCAAAGCTGAAAGGGATTTTTTACCATCTTGGCTCAGCCAGGAGCAAATCTGCACTCCTGGAACAGTTTTAGGAAGTGTGGTCCACCCACATGGTGTGGTTGGGAGGGTGGTCCCTTCAGGCCACTCTTTTTGGGGCCATTCGCACTAAAATACCTGGTTATCCTCAGGAATCTATCCTTGGTCACTCTCTCTCATGACCAAGATGTTTCCTGCTCTACTCAGACACTCAATCTATTGTGCATAAACTCTTAAACAGTCCAAGTGGGAATCCTGGCTATAAATCTACAAATCCCACACCACCAGATGGTAGGTTCTTCTAATTGGTTCCATCCCTTCTAGTTTTTTGCAGGAATGAAGCCTTCCCTATGCCTTAATCAGGAGGGGAGGGGTGCAGAGAGAGCCAGTATCAAATAAAGGAGGCTTTATCCTCTGTAAAAAGAGTCAGAGACATTAAGAGAGTTCCTATCCAAAGAAAACAGGGTGGGATAGTTCTTTCACAGTAAGTCATCGATTCACAATTTTGGACTGAAATTCCAAAACTAATACCAATGGGACCCACAACTGTAATGACTAGAAAGTGATTTAGCTAGAAAGGTCAACTGATCTAGGGAGGGCATTCATTTAGTCAATCATTTATATTTATGGAGTATTGTGGTGGTTTATTATTTGGAAATTTTCTATCTCTTCCCCAAACTACATGGAAAGATTATA
This sequence comes from Myotis nattereri, assembly GCF_964212035.1. Taxonomy (NCBI): domain Eukaryota; kingdom Metazoa; phylum Chordata; class Mammalia; order Chiroptera; family Vespertilionidae; genus Myotis; species Myotis nattereri. Next base: position 91,899,195 of record NC_138080.1, read on the forward strand.
TCCCCCATCTCCTTTAATGATATGTTTGTTCATGTGACTTGCTTTGGCAATTGGAAAATTATTAGGCACGTTTCAAGTAGAGACCATGAGAAGAACATGCCCCAATGAGCCTTCTGGTCCCAGAAGAAAGAATTACCACAGTCAATCCACAGACTGAAGTCTGAAGGAGAGATGTCCCAACTGACCTGCAGACCTGTGAACATGGTAGTGAATGCTCATTCTTATATCCCACTGAATTTGGGGATCGTTTGATATGCTACAATACCTGACCATTTCAATCAACTATTGTATGTTCCACACTTTGCTAAGCACTGAGGAAACACTACAGCATGATAGATATGGCCCTGGTCTCCGTGAAGCATATATGCTGAAGGAAAATAAGCAATAAATATGTTTACAAGTAAAAAATAGAAATTATTATTAGGGTCATAAAAGTATGATGTGGTGATGAATCCTGTGGTAGAAGAGAAGGCTGGCTTTAGATTAAATGGTCAAGGAAGGCCTCTCTTAGCAGGTGACTTTTGAGCTCAAATATGAAAGTTGGAAAGGAGACACATAGGAGTAAAATCCCCTATGGAATGTAAAAAAACAGCCATTCAGGCAAGTTATACTGAGAATCTTCTCTAAGCAGGGGAATGAGGAACCCTAAAATATTCCTTGAAAATCATGTTACTCAGTTGTCTCAGGGCAGATGCTGGCTTTTCCCCTCTGTTTTGTATGTACAAGTCAAGGGCTGACAAAGATGCACTTGCTGCCAAGGCAAGACAGCCACAGGATGTGGAAGCCACTGAGCATAGCAGAGGCAGAGGGTAAGGTTTCCTAGGGTACTCCTAACAGAGAGGTGATGAAATTGTCTAGCCTTCCTGTCTTGGATCCAGAGGAGTCAAGAGTTGTTGCTGTTGCTTCTAAGGATGGCAGAGATGTGTGCGTGTGTGTGTGTGTGCGTGTGTGTGTGTGTGTATGTGTGTGTTTACATGTATGTATTTACATATATTCAATTTTTTTTCACAGAGGAGGGAAATGAACTAGATGGTTTCTAGATACCCTTCCAAGTCTACAATTTGAGATTTAAATTATGTGCAAAGGAAATGTTAAATTGAAGCACTTCATCTCTCTGTGTCAAATTCCCTATGTTAATCAAGGTGATAAATTAGGGCAGAGTCTCTCTTGAGCAAACAGGATAAGCTCTAGCCATCCCTAACCTATCTGGTGAAGTTTATGATGATCACAGCTACAAAGGAGGGCACACAACATCTAATGCAAGCTCTCCATGTCATCTGTGCTCCAGGCACTGAAAAGCAGGAGTGTATGGAAACTCAGAAGCATCCATGTGGAGTCTAGTCTAGGTAATTTATTCGCTTTGGCAAAATTACTTAAACTGCTCTTACTACCTTTTCTTCCTTACTCCAAGATCATTCTTAATATCTTAAAACATGGTTATTTGGGGCTATTCTAATGGAATACTTCCTTTAGGGTTACAATAGATTTCTCATCTGCAAATCCAACTGTATTACGTTTTTGTTTCTCACAGCTGAAGGACTATGAGAATCTTCATATCTCTCCCGAAAAGCCCTTAGTTTTGTGGTGCTATGTTTTCCCACCATCACCATTGCGGCTCTCTGTGACAACTCTGCTCCTTTTTCTCCCCAATGTCTACCTTTTCCCCAAGACACTGACCTCTATATTTTGGGTTCAACACATCAAAAATAGAACTTCACATCTTTCCTGCCAAATATGTTGTTCCTCCCTCACTCTATTTCTGCTGAACTGCTCAGGCTCAGTAAATCAAGTGTCTGGTTTGACTACTCAGATTCTGTCAACCTCTCCGCCCAATACATGTAATGTGTTGATTTCACCACCACAATGATTCTTGAATCTGTCCCATTTTGTTTTTTTTTTGTTTTTTTCCACTGGCTTATGGTTTTAGCCTTCTAACTTGTCTCTTCGAGCTATAACCCACTTGCCACACAGTAGGTAGATTAATTTCTTGAACATGAAACTTCTCTGTCTTTAAAAATTACGAGTGGTACTCCCCTTTTTAAGTGCAAACTCAGCCCAGAATATGTCTTTCAGTAATGCGGTCTCATCTGAGACTTATCTAACACTGTACACGCTTTGCTCCAGCTGAGTAGGCTACCCTGTGTTGCCTCAAATATGCCTCTCAACCTCTCACCACTTTGCTTTTGTTCATGCTTCTGCTTCCACCTGGCATTGTCCTCACCACCAACTGCTAATATTTTATTCATGTACTCATTCAGCTAGCATTTACTCACCACCCACTCTTATTAGGCCTGGGGATGTATTAACAAGGTCCCTGCACTCTCAGGGTCTATATTTTGGTGAATAGATAAATAAATGTAATGGTTTTAAATAGTGTTAAATGTTACAAATATAGCCAAATAAAGTCATGGAACAGAGAGTAGGCTAGAGAATTGCTTTAAATGCGTGATCAGGGTAGGCTTCTCAGGAGAGGTACTATTTCAACTGACCCTTGTTATGAGCAATAGAACATTCTGCAATGATGGGAGACATTCTATATCTGTGCTGTCTAATATGGTAGCCACTAGTGACATGTGCCTATTGAGGATTTGAAATGTGGCTACAATGACTCAGGAACTAATTCTTCAATGTTATTCAATTTTAACTAATTTTAATGTAAGTAGTCACATGTGGCTAATGGCTACCATATTAGATAGCATAGATCTAGATTCTAGAATTTTTCAGACAAAAAAGAACAGTAATTGAAAGGCTTTAAAATGAGAGTGAGTTTATGTATTCAAACAACACAAAGAACGCAAGTGGGGCTAATGCATATTAAACAAAGAGTTAGGCAAGCTATTTTTAAGGCCTTAAAAAGGAATGGAAATTGATTTCAAATACAATAAAAATTACTAATATGGTTTTAAGTTTGGGAGTGAGTAATCTGATTTACATTTTTTAAAGATCACTAGATTTCCTCTGTAAAATATGAAAATAGTGTGTATCAGTCCGTTATTGCTGCATAACAAGTAACATCAAAATCTCAGTGGCTTATATAAAAACTTTGTTTTTCTTTTCATAATCTGCCAATTGACTATAGTTCACCTGTTCTAGGCTGGATTAGACTGGACTCTGGGAGAGTTTGCTGTCTGCCCCATACATCCTTGTATTAGGAGTGAGGGTAAAAGGACAGTAGCTATAAAAAACCTGTGATTCTCACAGAGGATCACAGAAACATAAGAGGGTCAAGAATATATTAAAGCCTCTTTTTGGTCATGCCTTTTAAATATTCTACTGACTCAATTACTCATGGGGCAGAGAAGTATACTCTACCTTCCAAGAGGGATTACAAAGTCACATGGCAAAGGGTATAAATGTATGCTTTTATATCAGTAACCCAGTGCATCACAAAGGGGTCCCTGGGAAACCAACTAAGAGACTCCTCCACTAGGCCACATGATAGATGATGGTGGGTTGGATCAAGGTGGTAGCAGAGGGGACACAAGAGGTATGTTTATAACAAGACTTAGTAATACAGTGTAGAGTATTGCCATAAAGAAACCAGACCTACTTCCAACATGCCTCCCAGATATTTCCACTGCACTATAAAGCTATTTTGTATTCCTTCAATTATAAGTAATTTTTCCTTCCTTTATTTTACTTGCTCTCTTTTTTGTACTGCTATTACTGCATGTTGGAAAAGGATATATCTACTATCAAAAACATGAAATCTTTGAGGGTGGGCGATAAGATCACTTGTATTTGCAACCCAAATGCTCAGGGCAGATGTTCAATAAATATTTCCAAGGTAGCATCATGGCTTACAGCAAAGACTTTGGATACACTTTCCTAATTTTGAATCCTGTGTGATCTTTACAAGTGATTTAACCTCTCAAAGCCTTGATTTCTTATTTTGTAAGTGGCTGTAATAATACATTCCTTTCAGAGTTGTTGCGAGGGTTGAAGGAGATGAACTTACAAAATGCTTAGCATAGCCTAGCATAGGGCCTAGCACAGTAAATGCCTGACTAATGGGAGCGATTATTGTTTGTTCAATTTAATTGTTTGTGATGACAAGCTTCTTTGGAAATACCCTCCAGAGTGTTCATCAGAAAATCCAATGTTCTTATTGAAATGAGGGGCATGAAGGGAAAAAAAAAGTGCTCTGGATGGGATTTTGTAATTTAGTTAGAAAATATCTAGATCTGAAGCTGTTTTGATCTGAAAATGACAGCAACAACAAATCCCCCCAAATACAGCCACTTTGCTGCTTGCTTCCTTTACCATCTGCCAAGATGATTCCTTTTAGTTCTCCAGGTCTTACTCGGAGAAAGCTGCCTTAAAATAATGAAATAAAGTATCATTTAAATCTGGTCCTGTACTTATTTGAGAAGATAAAATGCTTTAAATATACAGCTAGTGGCTGCGGGAGTGAAATATGGGGCAATGTTGACTAAAACGTTTGAGGAATGAATAGCTCTGGGAAAGTGAATGTGAGGATAAAACAGAGGATTAATAAGAGCCTGACTTCTTTTAGATATGTGCAATTGAGGCCGTTTCTGAAATGTACCCTCCTGCTTTTCCGCCTTAGTAAGATGACTGTGTTGATCCTACTTTAATGTTGTCTTGATCACAAGTATCCCACAGGCCCAGGGAGCATTGTAAACATGGGCTGTTTAGGATTGTAGATGAGAATGGGTGAAAGAGCCAAAAAAGAGGGCATGAAAGAGGTGAGAGTTAACACGGTGATTTTAAAGATTGGGATGAAGGTTCCAGGGAGATATATTTGAAGAAGTGGATTGGTTTCAGACTGGGAAAGGCTTTAAAGGCCAGGAAAGGTATTTCAGGGACAGAATAATGACATTTCATAGCTGCTATTCAAAAGGTCCTCTTTATACACAAATAAAGATTATTTTATTTAGCTGTTACTAGAATAATCCTCTACCAGAATAAAGTTACCTGATGTTAAATGACATGAAAAATCCACATTTCTACATGAAGGCACCAAAGAGTTAGTTTTTAAAGGGCTTTAGGAATCCACCTAGTTTACCTTTCACATTAGAACTCTGATGTTCTGAGACTGCTCATTCGTTTCCCTTGAGGGGATATGAGAGGATGATGGAAAGTTGTGGGGTTATAGTTTAGTGATACTGGATTAAGCAGAGTAGGGAGTTATATTTTTCATGATTTTGAAAGTCCTTTAATATGCTAATATGTTTGTTCTCAGAGTAGGGTAAAGTATTATTTTCCTAATTTAATAGTTCCTCTTTTTACAATTACCTATTAATACCTCTGGGACTCAATGCCTGGTGTGTTCCTCTGTTTAACATTCAGTGAAACTAAGGCCCAGAGAGCATAAAGGGCTTTGTCTACAGTGAGCCAGTGGCCAGGTCGTGATTCTAACACAGGTCTTCTGACCACTAACCAAGACTTCCATCCACTCTTCCTGGCTCCCTAACAACTTTTGGAACCAGTCCCTCAAACCATTTTACTGAGAACAAGGAATGGCCAGTGATTTCAGAAAGAAATGACAGATTCCGGGGAAGCAATTGCCAAACTGGCCCAGGCCAGTCCTGCCACCATGCTCCCTCTTCTCTTCCCTGCAAAGGCAGTTCTGGGCAACCCACACCTAGATGTCCAGGAATAACACCACCAAGCCTCTGTACTGTTTTTAAGTGAGGTGAGTTGAAATATATTATTTTTAATGTGACGTGTAAAGTTAATATCAAAAATAAAAGAGGCAAGTTGCACAGAGAGGCTGAGGAGATGCTGACATACAGTAGGAAAGGAGACAAGATTGGGTGTGGGGAGTTAGCAATGGCTTTGAGGCAGCACAATTAATTCTACTCCAGGCCTTTATCTGACAGAACTAAATCTATTCTTGCAGATATTATACAGAAACCCAGTGACTAGACCCACTCTACCTTGGGTAATGGACTTTGAACTTAGTAGGCAGTTTACAGGAAGAGTGGTGCCTTACAGGTTATAGGATCGTGTGCAGATGGGCCAGGCTCTGGAAAGCACTCCCGCTGAGGAACAGTGGGCGGCTCTGAGACAGAACGTCTTAGACTGAGTATGGACCAATCTCCATCCCTAAGCAGTTAAACAGTCATTTTTTAAAAAGGATTTTATATATTTATTTTCTGTGGCTTAGGAGGCCAAACAAATACCAATGAATGGGATATGTGGCTTGACAGATTTTGGCTCAACATGGCAGAGCCCATTCTAAGAGTGTGGACTGGCTAAGAGTGTAGAGAGTGTTTCCTTTATCTGGCTCTGGGCATCTCCCAGTCATCATGACTATTGGAGACCTGGTCCTTATACAGAAGTACCTTACCACTTCCACCCTGATGACCCAGTGCCTGCGACACCACTGTCAGAAAGTCTCCGCCGGTTTCAAACTTGCTTTCTTCAGCATCCCTCAACAATAAGGCACATATTTCTGAGCATATTTCTAATTGCATATACTGGTACTATGGACTGAATTGAATCTCCCTTCAATTTTAAGGTATTTGGAGATGGGTATTTGGAAGAAAATTAGGTTTAGGTGAGGTATAAGGATGGGGCCTTCATGGTAGGATTAGTGCACTTATAAGAAGAGATAGCACAGAGTCCCCCCGCCCCCCGCCCCCTCTACACACACACACACACACACACACACACACACACACACACAGGAAAGGTCATTGAGCACACAGTGAAATGGCAGCCATCTGAGGGTTCTCACCAGAACCCAATGACACTCTAACAACTTGATCTGAGACTTCTAGCCTCCAGAAATGTGAGAAAAGTGATTTCTGTTGTTTACCCTATCCAGTCTATGGTGTTTTTTAATGGAAGCCCAAGTTAACTAATACAACTGGTAATAGAAGTTTTTGCTCAATGATAAGTGAAAATACTTACTAGTAGGTGGTAGATAGGAAGCAAATAGAAGCTTATGCAAAAATAGCGGGGGGGGGGGGCATTTGGGAACTAGAGGGAGTCCTGTAGACTAGACCTAAGATTTGATAGTTCTGCTGAGTTTGGCCCTGTGCCCAAACCCTTCTCACTTCTTCATTTTACTAGACCAAGAAAATAGGTACATCTGTTATCCACAAATACTCTGAATTCCCCGCCAACGCAGATCTCTGGGAAAACCTAACACAAGCAGAACAGTGGAGGGGATACACAGGATAGTTGTTGTTTCTAGGGAGATGGCTGATTGTTTTTCTGACACCCTCTATCTTGGTCTCTTAATTTGTCCCAGGTCAGTGAGATGCAGTCTGATCCAAAGGAAAGATAGAAGGAGGATGATTATGAGACTTAAGCCTTAGTTCTGTCACTGATTAGCCATGTGATTTTGGGTAATCCATAGATCCTCTCGTCACTTCACATCCCCTTCATGATCCTGGTTACTCTCACAGCCTCAGTTTCCCCATGAATCCCTATTTAACAGAAACCATAAACAGTAGTGCCTGTGAACCCAGAAACGGTGCCAAACATCCACAAATTCAACATCTGCCACTTCTCACCTGTGAAATCTTGGAAAAATCATGTAATAACTCGAGTTTCAGTTCTATAACTGTCAAATGGGATCAATAACAATCCTTATCCACATGCATGGCACAAGAAATTGCTGTGGAATGTTGCACGCAGGGCCTAAAGTGCCCAATAAATACTAGCTCTACCTTGCGTCATGCTGTTGAACAAGTTGCAACCACCCCAAACGCCTGCTGTAACTCAGCTCAAGGCCTTGGCTCTGCTGGCCTAAGGAATTCCCAGTCAACCTTTAAAATCCAAATTTTAACCCACTGAACTCTGAGAAGGCTTTCCTGCTCTGCAGGCAGCGAGGCACACACTCTCAAGGCAGCAGCACTGTGCCTCTGTCAGCCATTATTGCTCATAACCCATCATGTGGTGATGAATTTCTTACAAGACGTTCAAGATCCTAAAGGGTCACAAAGCATCCAGCAATGTATAAAGACCCGGATGTGACTCCTCTGTACACTGCTGACTTGATGTGGGACCTTCTCTTCTCTGGCATTTGGACTGGTCTCTGGGGTCCCTTTCCATCTGGGATCCATGCCAGATCTCATCTTCCTTCAGGGCCAAGTTAACATGTCTTTTTCAACCAGTTTTTAACCTAGTTAACATGGCCTCCATTAGGCATTAAGGATGTGAAGGATGGCCGCTGGATGGGTGAACCATTGAACAGTTGAAGAGATGAATAGTAATCCATCACATGTACCTGAGGCATAAACATGTAACCATGTCCTTTCATTTTCCATCAGTTTAATAACTATTTGTGAACATTTGAATGTGAGACCCATGTTTGGAGTCGTAAGGTTAAAAGAAATGTTTGCCATTTATGTGAACCAATCACATGAACCTCACTTGATTCTCACAGCACCCCTTAGGGGAAAAAGAGCAGACGATGATCTGATTTTACCAATGAGCAAACAGAGGGTCAGAAATGTTCAAGATCCTAAAGGCTTACATGGCATCCAGCAGTGTATAAAGACCCAGATTTGAGTCCTCTGTACACTGCTAACTTGCTATGTGACCTTGACTCAGGCACTTCCCTTCTCTGGGGTTTGGACTGGTCTCTGGGATCCCTTTCCCTCTGGAATTATGTGAGCTGGAGAGCCTGTCAGCCGGGAAAACAACAAGGCTGGCTGCTTCCAGATCTCCCTCCATGAGCGGGGACTGAGTGTGCACTTTGAACATATCAAAGCACTTGGGCGGCATGGGGGAGTATTATGATTTGGTTGATGGATCCTCCCTGAACTGGTGCTTCAGCGTTCCCATGCCAACTGAGGGAAAGGAAAGAAAAAAAACACCTCAAAAACAAAATCCAAGCATGATCCGTGCCTGATAAAAAAAATATTCTGCTGATGGCAACATTGATTACCATATAATAGGGAAAAAATTAATAGAAACCTCGGCTTGGCTGTAATGGCTGGTCTAGGACTGATGAAAACGGAAAGGAGATTGGGTGTGAGAGATGCAGGGACTGGGAGGGAAGCAGACTCTGGGGTCAGCTTCCCTTATTTGCAATATCCATCAAAGGATGCATTGTCCTCAGCAACCCCAGGAAACCAAATAGGCTTCTGCTTTTTTCATGGTTCTGCCACTCCCACCAGCGCCAGGAGGCCCAAATCAACAAGACAGCTCTCTCTTAATATTCAGCTGAATTTGTTTTCAGTTTCCTGCCAGCATCCCAGATCCCCAGAGTGCCCTCATGTCTTTATTTTGCCATCCGCTGCCTGCTGACGGGCCACTTTGCTAATGACCCCCAGAGGGCTTGCTTCCCCCTTGCCTTGCAGGGAGCAGGACATCTGGGCTTCTGGGATAGTAGCCACCAGTCCTGGGCCACAGAGCTTCACAATAAGGGGAGGTACCCTTGAGGAGCCTCACAAAAGGCTCTGGGCCCTAAGAAGGGAGGAATGGAATTGAGTAAGAGAGACGGGGTGAGATGTGAGCAGATGGGAAGCTAAGTAGCTGTGGCGTTTCGTATAAAGAGATCACAGCTGGGGATGTGTCATTAAGTCCCCATAGTGGTCCCCTGTTCCTCTTTCCTATCCCCCCATATGTAGTTCATCAGCAAGTCTGTCAGTACTAGCTACAAAGTACATTTTGAATCCACTTTTTTTTCTATCTCCACTGCTACCTCATATTCCACACCAAGAGTATCTTTTCCCCATGTCGCTGCATTAACCTGTTAATTTGTCTTCCTGCCTCATTTCAGGCTATGCACCACCCAGAGGCTAATCTGACCTTTCAAAAATAGCAGGCTAAACATGTCATTCCCCTGCGTTAAAAATGTTAATTTCATGCCTTGATCTATAAACCCCTCCATAAACCTGTCCCTCTCCAACCTTGCTTCTACCCCCTCATGAAAGGAACTAGATTTCAGTCTTTCTTGTCTTCTTTCGGTTCCTTGAACAGGCCAACCTGCTTGCTGCCTCAGGACCTTTACATCATCTTCCACCTTGACATGTTGCCTCCATCTCATGATTCATATCTCAGCTCACATATTGCCTCCTCAGAGAAACCTTCCCTGGACACTCCACCTAAAGTAAACCCCTAATTTCCCTCTATTTTAGCATTATTTTTCCTTTAACATTTTTCGTAATCAGTAACTATTTTGCTTAATTACTTGTTGTATTATTTAATGTCCCTCTCACCCAGTAAGCTCCAGGATAACAGGGACTACTGCTTCTTTTTAAAAAAATATATATTTTATTGAATTTTTACAGAGAAGAAAGGAGAGGGATAGAGAGTTAGAAACATCTATAAGAGCGAAATATCGATCAGCTGCCTCCTGCACTCTCCCTACTGGGGATGTGCCCGCAACCAAGGTACATGCCCTTGACCGGAATCGAACCTGGGACCCTTGAGTCTGGAGGCCGACACTCTATCCACTGAGCCAAACCGGCTAGGGCTTACTGCTTCTTGCTCATTGTATCTAGTGTCTAGCCTGGGCCTGGCACAGAGAAAGTGTTCAGTTAACATTTATCAATGGGATGAATAAATGAGTAGGTGAATGAGTGTCTTTCTACAGTGTGTTCTTTCTCTGAGCCTGGCATTGAGCTCAGCCCTTGGGATACAGGAATGAATAAGGCAGGACTACTTCTCTGAAGCTGCTCACAGTCCAATGAGGGAAACTGAGGTGCCAAAGTTTCCAGGTAAGAAGTATAACAATACATAATGTATGATGCTAATGATAACAGTGGCTAACCCTGAGTATGTGCTCAGTACTGTGCAAAATACTCTGTATTTTTTCCATAGAATCCTCATAAGAACCCTATAAATTAGTATTATCATATTTAAACTAAGTAACAACCCACTTGACGGATGCAAAAAGGCAGACCCAGAGAGGTTCAAGTAACTTGCCCCTCAGGAGAGCTGGTAAGTGGCCGAGTAAGATTTCCAATGGCACCCTAAGGTCTTTCCAGAGCCTGTGCTCTTCAGCCCTAGACAGAGGTTTTCAAAGTGCTCTCCTCCTGGCCAGCAGTGACTTCATCACCTAGCAACCAGTTAGAAATGACAATTCTCGGACCTCTTGAATCAGATTCTCTGGGGCAGGCCCCCAAAATCTCTTTCCACCTGCCCTCCAGGTGATTCTGATGATGGTCACTCAAGTTTGAGGGCCACTGCCTGCAGAATGACTGGCCTTTTGTGGTATATTCAATTGGAGTAGAGTCAAGATTTTTCTGATACCTTGAATTTCACTCAAACATTGTGAGTGTGGATTGCTTCCTGATCCAGAGTTCAAGGAGCCAAGTTGAAACCTGCACTGAACCAGTTACCCTGCCTGGTCCTGGCCCTGGCCCTGGCCCCAGCACCTGCAGTAGGAAAACATCACCTAGATGTACAGCCCCTGTGAAGAGAGCTGACCTGAGTGGGATGGAGTCTTTGACCCCATTAACCTCATGCTCCACCAGGCGACAAGAAGGGAACAGGGTCCCAGACTGGGGGTGGGGGGTGGGGGTAGGAGGGGGGCGGGGAGAGCATCACAAAGCTCTCTCCCAAATGTAATCAACTTATAGTTCAGCAATACTTCCTGTCTTACTTATTGTCCTGGGCTAGAGGTTATTACATAATAATAATAATAATTAGTAAAAATAATAAGACCATTCATTTGACTAGACTTTTAACATTTTCAGGGCATTTTGACATCTATCTTTTCTCTCCAGTCAAGCAGAGTAGGGCTAGAACTATTGTTAGTCTGTCTGGCCAGTGACGAGGGAGACTGAAGAGATGTGTCCAAGGCCTCTCGGCCTGTTAGCTTACTGGTAATAATAGCTAATGTGTATGCAGAGCTTATGTGGGCCAGGCTCTATGCTCCATGTGCTGGGCTGTTTCATTTAATAAAACCCCGAGATTGGAGGTTCTAGGCTCCCAATTGGTCTGCTTTAGCAGGAAGGCTTCTTTGCTTTTACCTCATTCTACCCTCCTTCCAGCTCTCCATCATTTGTTTATTTTATTTCTTCAACCTTTATTTAGCATACATGTGATACGGAGAAGTGAAGGGCATAAGGGTGAATGTGCCTGCCTCCAGCTGCTAGCTCTCTCAGGGGGCCCTGAGCAAGGCAGTGCCCCCCACGGGTGGAGCCCTTCAGCCAGAGGCCAATTATTTACCAATCCTAAAGCTGCTAGATTCAAGATTCTCTGAGTTTTCTGAGGTTAGAGCTTATTGCATAAGAAGAAAGGATAATTTGTTTCTGATGGGAGACAGAACACAGGGCCAGCTATAAAGGATGCGAATAAATGAGGATGACATCAAAATTATCTTCGTGTGGCCCCCGGGATATGGAAGGAGGTTGGAGAGTTGCACTCAGGAAAAGGGGGGTGAAAGATGGGGAGCTTTCTAGATCCAGTGCCAGAGGCCCACAGGTTTGCCCCTTACAAACTCTGTGATGTTGGGCAAACCTCTTTATGTGGCCAACCCCCTGCTTCCTCTTCCACGAAATAAGGACCAGGGTTACTGACTTGCCTGCTTCACAGGGATCTTTGAATATCAACTGTGAGAATTAATAATTAATAATAATAATAACATCAATTGAGCAATTATATGTTCTACTCTCTTTCTCTGGCTTATTTCATTTAATTCTCCAAGCATCTTTATGAGGCAGATACTGCTTTAGACTCCAAAATGTAGTTTAGTAATTACTGAGATCACCCTTCAAGAATTGATGGAAGCAGAATTTGAATTCAGGCCTGTCTCATCCCACAGTCTGTTGCTATAAAATCACTGCATCAGAGTTGACAATCAAGTGAGGGAAATTATAAAGACTCTACAGACATAAGTTACAATGATGAAATGAGTGGAATCAAAAGCACAAACAAATGTGTGGGATGAGATCAGAAGCTGTTAGCTCGCCCTCTGGGAGGGAAAATGCTTCCAGATATGAGATGCTCTATCTGGTTAACACAATTGTCCTGGCTAAACTGTGGACCCTAGATGGTGAGTCAAGGTTTAAGCGTCAGGGTCAACCTTCAGAAAGAAGGGCATAAGTGGGGTGATTTAATACATGCCATAAACTGCAGAAAGCATCAGGGACTGATGATACAGACACTGGAAGGTGGAGGGGGTACCAGGCAGCTGCACTTTGCAAAGGCCTCTGAATTTTTGCTGTCATTTTGAAGGTACATTAAACTCCATTCCCAGCCACCTGGCAGTCTGGGGGGCCTTGGGCAGGGCTGTAACTTCCATCTCTGGCTCAGGAGGTGAGATGAGGGGAACTAGATCACCGTGGGCAAAGAAGAGAATCTCAGTCTGAGCCCGGAGAAGGACCAATGTCAGCTGTGAGCTGCTGACAGCCCTTTGGAAGTGGCTCAAGGGGCCAATTTTTGCTTTGTTGCAGAATTTTGAAGAGCTTCAGATGTGTCTCTGTTGGCCATAGCTAAGGACAATAGTGAAAATAGTATGATAAGTACTATTTGTTGAACTGTATTCAGGGGATCATTTAAGGCACATTCTGGGCTCTAGGCACTTTTACAAGCCTTATCTTCCCCATCGTGCCAAAGGTATTACAGATATCACAGTGCAACCACTTCTCACATTAAGTCTAATGTATGTGAGCTGAGTGGTGCTGTTGTGGACTGATTGACATAATGACTAGTTTTATAGATATTTAAGTATTTATTAATTTGATTTTCCACAGTGCCTCGCCTCTACTATTTCAGAGATGATATATTTCTTTTTCTGGTTAGAAATACTTTGTAGGTCCTTCAAATGACCATAGGCCCCAGACACTATGATGATCATGCCTAATGGGGAAAATGACTGCAGTTGTGTGCTGGGAGTTAAGTTCTTCCATGCACTGTCAGAAGATGAGTGTGGGGACTCTGGAATTAAACTGCCTTGGGTTTGAATCCTGGCCCCACTATTTATTAGCTGTGTGATCTCAGCCAAACGCCGTAAACCTTTCTGAGCCTCAGTTTCCTCATTTGCAAGATGGTCATTATGAGGACGAGATCAGGTAACACACACACATAAAAGATTTAGAAAACTGCCCGGGATGTAGTCTGTAAAGTCGTTGTTATTTTTACAGTGTCCCTGCGAGGTGGCCACTGTGGTAATTCCTATTTTGATGATGAAGTAAATGAGGTTTATTCAGAGAGGTTGTGATCTACCAAATGTGGAACTTGGTGTGGGGAATTTTAACTTGGGTTACCACATTCAGAGATCACATTCTTAATCAGTGAGGGTTTATTATTTCAGCAGGACAGGCCAGGTTACATTGAAGCAGCAAGGACTCCCACATTGCAATGGGCTGATATGGCAGGAGTTTATTCCTCATGCGTGCTACAAGTCCAGCCCAGGATGGCAGAGGGACATTGCTCCTTAATTCACCCAGGAACCTAGGTTCAGAGAGGCTCCTTCCTAACAAACACTTCCATGACCACTGTGGCAGGGAAATATGTGACATAGCACACTGGCTTTTAAAGCTTTGCCAGAGGTAACACACCACTTCCACCCATAGGACATTGGACTAAGCAGGTCCCAAGGCCAGGCAGATCCTCAGAAAGGTGTGGGGAGGTGCAATTATAGCATGTGACCAGGAGGTAAGCTGGGGACTCGTGAACAGCTCTAATGTTATTGTAGAGGAAACTTTTGAGGATCGAATTAACTAATCCATGTAAATTGCTAAGCACTGGGCCTGGAACATAGTAAAAGCTCCTTAGATGTTAGGTATTAATTCTCATTACTTATGAATTGCCTGTAGTAACTCTCCCATATAAATAAACACCTTCCACCTGATTCTCTTACTCTGGGTATCCCTTTCCCAATTATTTATTTTACAAACACTGCCTGATCCATTTTGTTCTCCAAATCTCTCTCTTATATGTCAATCTCCCATTGACTCCCCATTATTTTATGGGGTAAAGTTCAGACACCCAGGCGTATATTAAGGGCACTCCATAAACCAGTTCTGACCTACGTTGGTACATTTTCTCCCACTCCCTCTAATACCTTGGCTCTGCTCCAGCTCGGCCTATTCATAGTTCCCAAAATTAGTCTTGCACACCCTACCCCATGCCTTAATAGACACCATTCCTTATTGTATGATCTCCCCTCCCCAAACGCGTCTTCCCTGTCTGAACTCCTATGTTCTTCCTCATGCACTTCACCACTTCCTCCAAAAGCCTCCTCCTCCACCACAGCCTGCAATGATTCATTCAGGGCTGAACACCCAGTATTCAGCAACTGGGCCACTCCTCTGGCACTGAACTCAGACTGCTTTGAACGCTTTTTTCCTTTTATCTTTTTATGCTCTTGTTGTTGCGATTGTGGGAAGAACACAGACTACGGCAGCAGACCCGTGTTGATCTGATTTTCAGGCCCGTCGTTTACTGGCCTCAAGACCCTGCGCAGGTTCCCTCAAGATCCCTGAGCCTTTGCTTTTTTCCTGTGACATGAAAGTGATTCCACCTATCACATATGGATGTTATGAGGAGAGAAGTAAAATAAGGCATAGTGTCAGGCATATAGAGATGACTGTCCTCATAATAGCTGATTTCCTAGTACCTGGAACAGTACCTGGAACATACCAGGCAATTCAATGACTAGTTGTTGAATGAATGAATGAATGAATGAATGAATAATTGTTAGTCACCAGCAACTCTTACCAAACATGCTAGTTTCCTCCAAAATCTAATTTCTCAAAGATGAGGAGCTTTGAAAAGTAAATGCTCTTTAAAACAGAAGTCTTAGGCCCAGCCAGCGTTGCTCAGTGGTTTAGCATCAACTTATGAACCAGGAAGTCGTGGTTCAATTCCCAGTCAGGGCATATGCCCAGGATGCTGGCTCGATCCCCATTGTGGGGCATGCCGGAAGCAGCCGATCAATGATTCTCTCTGATCATTGATGTTTCTATCTCTCTCTCCCGCTCCCTTCCTTTTGGCAATCAATAAAATTATTTTTTCTAAATATTAGAAAAAAACACACAGGAGTCTTGGGCAATAGTTCTCAAACTTAAGCAGAAGAAGCAAGGAAGGTTATAAAAAATATTGATTGTTGGAATCTAGATTTGCTGAATCATAGTTCCTGACATAGGGTTTAAAAATCCTCATTATAAGCTTCATAAATGATAATAATGCTAGGGTCCACAGTATATACTTTGAGGAACTGTGCTGGGAGGACCCCTCCCTACAGGGTACAGTTTCTTCCAGGCAGGTCTCTGCAAGGCAACCAATCTACAAGGAATGGTCCTTTCAGACCAGCCTGCTTGCATAGCTCATTCATTTAATTTGAGAGTAGAGTTCTCCTAAAAATAAATTCATTCGAATTGGGGCAAACTGTCCACTTAATTGACCTGGTGTATGCTTTTCTAAATGGTACTCGGTTTGAAGTGAAGATGGTGATGATTCTTTAGAGGGCTTCTCTGACAATACTTGATTCTATCTGTGTACCCAGTGTCAGATCTGTGCATCGGCGGCCAACAACCTGTGTTGATGATTAAAATATATAGTTTCCCAATTGTAACTCCAGTGGACCTGTGAGGGTAACATCCTATGGCTCTCTGGAGGAAAGTATTGTCCTCAGAGTCAAAGATCACCCATTAACCCACCTGGTAGTTGATAGATGTCCGGGGAAATATTTGCTATCTTTTGGCAGAGCTCTTCTTGGATAAATAGTGAACAGACACATTCGGTTTTAGCGATGTCAGTTAAGGATCTCGCAAGGATTCCACTATTTACTTAACTGAGGTACAGCCCATGGGACAAATTGAATTCCAGAGCTTAGCAGTTTATTGGAAGTGTATGCAATGCTTTCTTACAGAGAAATGCCAACTCACCCAATTGCCAAAATGATTTACCTTTTCCTTCTCTCTTTTCAGTCTAATGCAGTGGTTCTCAACTGGGGGCAATTTTGCCTCCTTCCCTTCCCCAGGAGACACGTGGCAATGTCTGAAGAAATTTTTTATTGTCCCAACTTGAGAGGGACTACTGGCATCTAGGTAGGAGCAATGGATGCTGCTAAACATCCTCTAATGTGCAGGACAACCCTCTACAACAAAGAATTAACTGGTCCAAAATGTCAATAGCAGCTGAGACTGTCCTTTTCATTGGCCCAGTGCTGGGCACTGGCCCCCTCTGATATTTCATTGTGTGGAATTTAGATGGGCTACTCAATGTGTTCCTTGTCCAGAATCAACTGCAACTGATTTCCCTCCATGAGAAGGCAAGGCTTGGGGGATATGGGTAATTCAAACCAGAAACAGGTTTTCTATGATAATGTGGAAAGCTGTCAATGATATTTATAAATCAAGAATTAGTGGTTGTTCCTGTAGCTGGAACCCAAACCACAACTTTCTCTCCTGGCCAGGCTTGCATCTCTCAGATACTACCCTTCTCACCCTCCAAACACACACACACCTTTCCTGATCTGGTTGGAACATATTCAGCTCAGTACATTAAAGGGTCTCTTTAGGTACATAACTGGCACTTTGACGGATGAAACTTTGTTAGCTGTGATCATGGTGTAGAATGGCCAGGATGGAAGCCAACTTTCCTGTTAGCTACTCAGCAATAGTCACTCAACACTATTAAACAAAGCCAGTCCTGTGAAAATTGAAGAGAGGGACTTCCGTGTGCTAAAAAGGTCACTGGGTTTAATCCAACAGGCCTTGGTTTGAGCCTTGACTCCTAACCTGGCCAGTGGGTCTCTGTTTCTTTATTTCTACCATGGAGATAAGCATTCCTGCCTGTGATGGAGACAATCAATGAGATGGCTGATAAACTGTTCTGTAAATTGTACTGCAGTCACTCCCCCAAAGTGGATTTTAGGATTAGGAAAACTTTTACGTTGGTCCCAGCCTGTGGAACCATGCTTGGAAATCACTGCATTATACAGGTAATTTGGAGACATATTTTTGTGACTGCAGCAAATCAGAAAGCTGAAGCCAGCATAGTGAAGCAAAATGCATATTTTATGGGACTCCTTTATTCTGTGATTATGTGCTTTTTCTTTTCTGCTGTTCAAGTGCCTTTTCTATTATGAAATATGATGATGGTATATCACAGGATGTTCTGTTTTGTTTTAAAACACCCTTACATAAAAATACCAAAAATTAACATCCTATATCAGTCCCTGACGTGTCTTTAAATTTTTTCTGATCTATGGAGCCCAATGCAAGGTAACTCTGCAAAGTCGGCTCAGCAGGAAAGTGGCTGTAATGTGTGCACAGAACCTGTGCAGGGAAGTACTATTTGACCTCATCACATCAATGTGTTTGGCATGTTGAAAGGAACTTGCCGATGCTTTCTGAATGCATACACAATCTTATTTGCCTAGGACTACACTGAATTCAGAGAGGGTGTATGGGTGCACAGTGCAGATCAGCTGCTTTGAACTCAGGCATAGATGACATTCCCTTATCAGCTTTGTGGCCCTTCACTGCACTTGAAGAACCTTTGTTTCCTCATCTACAGAAAGGCAAGATATAGTACTTCATGGGGTTGTTGGAGTGATTAGTGAATCAGTTTAGGGAAGATTCTAGAAGAGAGACTACTACTGGTGGGGACTTGAGGTTGTTCCTTTTCTTCCTTTACATCATGTCCTGTACCCCCGGGTATAAAAATGGTGAATCTGTGGCATGGAGGTGCTTCCAACTTTAAACCAGTGCCTTCTTGCTTCCCTGCCTCTGCAACCCCACTGTCCTAACCCTCGCTTCTGGGGTACAGGCTCAGAGCTTCTCAAACTTGTGTGCATCAGAACCCCCTGGAGAACTTGCTAAACACACAGCTTTGCTGGCCTCACTTTAGAACTTCTGGTTTAGTAATTCTGAGGTGGGGACAAGAATCCGCATTTCTAACAACTTCCAAATGCTGCTGCTGCTGCTGCTGGTGCTGCTGCTAATGCTAGTGGTCCAGCCACCACGTTGGGGGAACTACTGGCTAAATGTTTCCTTCTCTTTCAGCAGTAGTTAACTCCTGTGTTTCCTAACTGATGGCTGCCATTTTTCTGGCCATTTTCCAAACCTGGCCCTCACCCACTATTTCCTATCATAGCAAAGACACCACCTCTATCCAGGAAATAAGACACCTCCCTCCCCCACAACATGCCGCCTTCTCCCTCCCCCCACAGCCCATCCATCTGCAGGTCTTGCCTCATGTGCCCCTGGCCCAGACTCCCCATCAGCTGACATTCATCTCCCTGTTTCCATTTAATGGCTACACAACCTTGGGTAGGTTGGTCCTCAGAGTCGATGTGCAAAGAATGAGTAAGTTTTCAGCACCTCAAGAACTTCATTAGCAGTGTCCTGACTGGACCAATGGAGTGTGGTCTGCTGTCTGCCAACAGAAACATTCACAGCAGCTTTTCTCATTAGGGTCATGTTTGCCTGTTTTGTGTTAATGAGAATCATTGTTTGTTTCCACTGAGTCCTCTTTATGCCAGTCATTCCTGCTTCACAATAAGAAGCATCTGTTCTTGCAGTCCAGGGGGTGAATGACTGTCTGGTATCATCTGACAGGGCTGTCCCTTTGGGGGACATCTTTCCAGAACACTGATTCTCTTAGAGGTCCCAGGAGAGCAGAACTTAAACTAACAAGTGATTGTCTTCCCTGGAACAGCTATCAGTGGACCTTGCACTCCTGGGCTTCTCCCTGCAGGACTGAGGTTCAGATATCTGGTCCAGGACTCACCTTAACCTCGGAGGCCAGACCTCTAGGATGGGTGGGGAATGGGGAGAGTGTCAACTCATACCTCAGCCTAGTTGCTCAGGCTTGCTTCAAGTACCTTCTCAAGAAGAGAGTTGGAACTTAAAACATTAACAGCCTCAGGGAAGTACTATTTGACCTCATCACATCAATATGTCACTATGAGCATCAGAAACTTCGGAACCTGCTTTTCAACACAGATGAGGAAGAACACACAAGAATATGCTGACCCTAAAAGTCAGGGCAGTACACTCTAGGAGAGGAGAAATGTGCAGGCCAGCGCACTGAGTGACACCCACCAGCTCTGAGGGAGTATTTGTAACTTCAGCGTAGCCTGGGGCAACATCCTGAGGCTTTGAGCTGAGCACATTCAAAGTCCCCAACCTTCTGCTTTGCTTGGAGGTGATATTTGTGTGAAAGGAGCAGCCTTCTGAAAGTCACACTGTGATGAGCACCATTCAGGCCTTCTGCTGGGTTACCTTGGGCAATTCACTGCCCCTTTCTGGGCCTCAGTTTCCAGTTCTTTCACTTTTTAGACGGGATAATAAGCCCAGCTCCACCCATCCCAGGATGTTGTGAAGCTCAAATGCTGCTGCTGCCAGTGAGACTAATACTAATGTCACAGCAACAGCAGCGACACTAGCGGCATAAGCACTCGTGGTTCTCTCGGCTCTGTCAACTGTCTTCTGTGTTGTTCACATCCTATAGCAGCGCTGGGAGGTGGTTACTGTCATCATACCCATCTGATAGATGAAGAAACTCAGGCACAAAGAGGTTAAATAGCCTACTTGAGGTCACACAGTAAATAACTGGTAGAGTCAGGATTGAAACTCAGCCCTGTCTGACTCACCTGCACTTAACCACTAAGAGACATTGCTCTGTGATGTTTAAATAATTTTGGTGAACTTATAGATGAAAGATAATTTTTTTGGCCATGCCACAGCAAGCTCTAAGCTGATCGCAGTGGAGCCTAACTCCCCAAGGCCTTGGTCTCTCCCTGCATGGGCTCATCTTTTCTTTGTTTCTCCTCCCTTGCATTATGAAAATGAGAAGCAGCTGTGAGCCCTGCAGATCGCAAATGGGATTGTGAGTGTCGCTACCTCTGCTAACAACTAATTCATTACCAGGCGGAGGACAGTTTCCGCTGTGCTGTTACAAGCTATTTGGCTGCTAGGTGCCACATGGAATCAAAAACAATTTGCTCAGCGGTCGGGTTTGGGTGGTGTTTGCATTCAGACAGAGACGCTCTGTTTCCCTGTGCCTCCAAGGGGCACCCTCTCTGGTGCAGAGCCATTCTCCTGGGCAGAAAATGCTCTGTGCATGGGAGATGGAGACTGGAGGATATGTTTGGGCTTGGAAGGGACTCAGTCTAGCCCAGGGGTGGGCAAACTTTTTGACTCAAGGGCCACAATGGGTTCTTAAACTGGACCGGAGGGCCGGAACAAAAGCATGGATGGAGTGTTTGTGTGAACTAATATAAATTCAAAGTAAACATCATTACATAAAAGGGTACGGTCTTTTTTTTCAATAGTTTTATTCATTTCAAACGGGCCGGATCCGGCCCGCGGGCCGTAGTTTGCCCACGGCTGGTCTAGCCTCACATACCTTTGAATAATGATTCAGCAAATGCAGATTGAGCACCACAATGTGCCAGGTACTGTGCCAGGGTACAATGGTGGTAAGACAGACAGAATCCCTGCTCTTGTTTGGATTGGGAAAATGCACACAGGACAACAGGTAAATAATGGAGATAATTTCGGGTCATAATAAAGGGCAGGGAGAAAATAAAACTGGGCAGGGATGGATCCTTTAGTTAAGATGTTCAGGGTGGACGTGGAGGAAGATGGGGTATTTGAGCTGGGATGCACACAGTAAGCAAGAATCAGTTCTGGGATAATATTGGGGAAGAACGTTCTAGACAAAGGGAATTTCAGTGTTCTTAGGTGGGTCCAGGTTGGAAAGGTTCAAGAAACAGAAGTGAGGCCCAAAATGTTGGGTAATCAGGGGACAAATCACATAGGGACTCAGAACATGGTCTTGTCTGGGCCCCTCCCCTTTGTGGAATCCTCAGAGGCCCAGCCAACCAAGTCAGGGCTGCTGTCTGTATATTCATGATGTCTCTAGAGTCTGACTTGGACCCTCTCCAAAATCAGGACCATGTCTTACTCTTTCTGCATCTCCCTAACCAAACCTTACACAGTTCTGGACACATAGCAGAGTCCAGGACAGCCTGATGACTTTCAGGTGTAGCTTAAGAAGGATGCTGCAGACCACAGAGACATATTTCACTTATATTCAAGGAAGAAATATAGGGACACCCTATATGGTGAGGAAAATGACTGAAAGTATATTTTTCCACCAGCAAAATCACTCCCAAAAGATTTTGTTGTGGTTCCCTGCCCTGGCCCCTTCTCTTCACTTTATTTGAGCAATATGTTAGGTGCTGAAAGCAAAGGTTAAACCATTCCAATGAAGAAATAAAAATAAAAATTCACCAGCCTAGAAACCTGATGTTTTCATCACCTTTCTTCACATTATAAATGAGACCATGGCTTTCTGGAAGCTGAAACACAAGTTTCTTGAGGAGAGGTGAAGAGATTTAAGAGTGGAAAATGGACTTTTGACATGAAAATGAATGTATCCAGAATTTAGTTTATGCAAAGCTCCCAATATCGCTCCAGGCCTGTCCAAGTCCCATGGCTTCCTTGTAGCTTTCTTTCCAAGACTCTCTCTTGCCCATCCCCCAAACCCTCCATAGCCTCCTCCAACCTAGAAGATCTATTTTGGTTGAAATGGCCAGCCTGAGCACTTATGCTGGACTACTGTGGTGTTTTTTTTGAGCATCCCAATGATTTAAAAAGATTAAATGGGAATGTCCTTCAAAAAATGCAGGGCTTCTCAGCCCAGTGTTTTTAGCATGACACTTGTCTGGCCCCTCTGTTTTTGCCTTGCAACCCCTTTTGAAGGTCATAGAACTCTATAGCTGTGAGGAATCCATGACATCATCTCAGACAACATTTTATGAAATCTTTCAAAAAGGAACACTGGATACTGGGGCTGTGTCATTAGATAGAGATTGAAAAAAATGTTGTGAAAATCAGTGTCATAATGTTTAAAATATTTAGAATGTCACTAACCACCATTATTAATGTTTTCTAAACCCTTACAAGAGTTTTCCAGATCCCAGGCTGAGTGTTCTTAACAAATGTCTGGCTTAGTCCTTACCATACTGGGGACTTTTTCTTCCTCATTAGCTAGATGAGGTTAAGGAGGCTGCTCAAGGTCACAAGGCTTAGTAAGTATGTAGAGCTAATATCTGACTGTAGGCATTGACTCTACAGTCGACTTCCAGAATAGGAAACACCAGGTCAAGGGTTTCAAATCCAAATGCTTACAGGGGCTGGACTGATAATGTGACCGGGTGAAGCCAGAAAGTGTCATAAAAACAAGAGTAATGATAAATGATGGACATGCAAGACAGCCTCAATGTTGGGGAAACTGATAGGGTTCCATGGGGACCGTGGGAACTGAAGAACATATATCCCAACTAAATGGGGGTGCTCACTATTGGCCCCCAGCCTCCTGTGGCCATGTATGAATGCCTAACCTTCTGATGTTTCAAGGGAAATTGAAAACCTAAATTTTTATTTTAAAATATTTAACTGTTTAATATTGGTAAGTGCTTCAAATCTTTTGAAACATTTTGCTAGCTGAATCAAATACACTCAACTACATGTCACTTTTGATTTTATCCAACCCCTACATCTTTAATCTGGGCAAACGAAGGGTCAGAGAAGGAAAATAACTTGGCGGCGATCATGCAACAAATCAGTGGCAGAGTTGAGCCTAGAGCCCAGGGCACTTTCATCTCGAAGTGCTACTCACTGTTTCCAAATGATGTATGAACTGCCTTCACTCTGACCTCCAGCTGTGCCTGCATCTCTCTGATGCAGGAAATTTTAAATTCAGTTTCTTCTAAGCCCTCTCATGTTTTTCCAGGTGTTAAGTGGGGAGCTGTCCTTCATTGAGGGTGGAGATGAAGTTGTAAGATGAGGCATTGGCAGGGGAGGCCAATGAAGGCTTTCTTTCCTACTGCTTTGTCTTGGCAGCCAGACCAAGAGTCCTTACCCATGTTCTCTGAAAACAGATGACTGGTGTTCTCTTGCTGTCCATGAGGTTGGACAAACAGAATGTTCCTCTTGCCTTTTTTGGTCATAGAGACCAGTTTGCAGCCATTTGTAGTGAGAGCACTGGCAGGAGATGCCCAGCTAAAGCCTCCCTTTCCTATCAGTTTGTCTTGGATTCTAGCCAAGGGGTTTTCAGAGTCACAAGAAGAATGCCCAGCCTAGATGGAGCTAAAAAGACAACAGTCACTCCATAAAACAGCAATTCTAGAGAGTATTTGAGTGCCAGTCATGGCCCAGGTTCTTTATGTTCTTTATCTCTAAACTAGTGGCCTGGTGCAGGAATTCGTGCCCATTGAAAGGAAATTAATTAGAATATTAATTAATTAGAATATTTTAATACCACTTCTATAATTACTTTCCCATCATCTTTTTCTACCAGACAGTAAGCTCAGTTAAGTTCAAACATGTCTATCTCCTTCACAACTGTATTTCCAGCATTAGAACCACAAGGTGTAGAGACATGAGATGCTCAGTGATTATTTATTGAAATAAGAGAGACTGCATGTGGTAAGTAAAGCCCTCTGACTCCAGCATTAATACAGGGAAGGGAATAGAGCCCTTATGGGGATAAAAAGTCCAGTGGCCAAACTCTTGCTTTCCTGGCCCAAAGAGAAGACAGAGTATCTTAAATGTTCCTATAGTTATCTTTAGCATAGATTGGACAGAACACCTGACATGTTGACTTAATGTAGAATTGACTCACCTGGATGTGCAATGAAAATAGAGAGATGATGATGGAAGAAATATGTTCCTTTTGCCTCATGGAAGATTCTGCTCAAAGAGCCAGGCAGAATTAATGAGATTACTAGAAACAGTGATCAGAGAGACAGGAGAGTATGAATCAGAAATACAGCCAAGAGGGTAGTGATGGTCAATTAATTTTTATGAGTACTTATTGAACACCTACTATTTAGTGAGAAGTTATGTTTTGCTTCATGTTGTTGATATAAAGCTAGTGATAGTAATTAATAACTAATGTTCAGAGAGGTTAAGCAATTTGTGCAAAACAACGTGTTAACCAGTAGGTATGAAATTTGAATCCAGGTTGGTCTAAAAATTGAAGTATTTTCTTTTAGCCTTGGAGACATTTTGCTTTATGTCACACATACATACACACACACACACACACACACACACGCACAAAACATAATCTGGGGCTTTGAGACACTTATATACTGGTGAATATTGTACCTAATCCATTGTTAAGTCAAGATGTCTGCACTTTTCCTTGGTCCTACTGGTGACAATGAGACTCTAAGACAGCTGCTTAAGCGGCAGAAGTAGACAGTTTATAACTTGAAGCTGAGACAACATTTGGTGGTGAAAATAATTTTAAAACTGAGGGTCCAAAGAGCTAAATTCAAGCCCAAG
Organism: Myotis nattereri; assembly: GCF_964212035.1. NCBI lineage: Eukaryota > Metazoa > Chordata > Mammalia > Chiroptera > Vespertilionidae > Myotis > Myotis nattereri. The sequence goes on from NC_138080.1 coordinate 91,924,385, forward strand.
GCCTAGTTCTCAGTCTTGAAACATGCTGTACCAGGTTCACTGCTTCTCCCCTGGCCTGGGTTCCCCATTTGTAAAATGAGGGCCATTCTGTGTTCCTAAAAACTGATGCACTCAGTGGAAATGAAACTTTTGAGGCTTTGCTCCGTATCTCTAGAAGCTAACCAGTTTTCTCACTGTATGAATATTTTCCTAAGGGGTTCTATTGACAGCCAGGAGATTTCCTTCAAATGTGATACACCCAGAGCTGTTAAGCCTTTGCTTAGGGTTAGGACTTTAGCCAGGGAGGAACAAGAATCCTTCACTTTTCTTCTGGTTTCCTGTCCAGTGCCCCACAGCCCAGCCATCTGCCTGCCTGCAGTGGGGAGCCAAGGAGCTCCGTGGATTTCTAGAATGTTGACCACTTTTGACTTTGATTTTTGAGTGCTCAGGTGGCAGGATGACAGTGTGGCAGGTCCTCTTCTACCCATCCCATTCAGCAAGCGTTATCTTAACACCCCAGCCCAAAGAGCTACAATCACCCATCTATTTGCCCATGAGACAGATGATTAATGAACTTGTAACCATCCATTCCACCTTCTATTGTAGCAACTTACAGAGGGCTTTTCCACTCTTCATCCTATTAACTCTCACTGTAGTTATTACTGTGTCCATTTACTAGTGCAAGTCAAGTAGCTGAAGTCTGCAAAGCAGATAGTCTTTCCATGGCCACTGGTTGATCACTAACCTCTGATTCTTTGACCCATTTTCTGCTGATGTCACTAGCTTACCATTTCTCTTCTTAGCCCATTTGTGATTTGTTGAGTGATTTAGCTTTGAGACAGTCCTAGACTAAATTGTTTGGCAATGTTCTCATTTGACATGATCCCTGGTTATTTACTGACTCCCACATAAATGTAGCTAAGGCCCTACTCTTAGAAAGTTTCAATCTAGCTGGGCATATAATTCATAAACATGTGAATAGTTGCAAGTTTTCATTCATTTATTTAAAAAATGTTTATCACCCATAACGTACTGAGGACTGTTCTAGAAATTAGCAGTAGAGAAGTCATTAAGGCTTCTCCCCTGCTCCCCTGAAGCTCATAGTCTCTTGGGGGTGGGTGGAAAGAAAAATTAATTGTGGATACACCCATTAATAAGAAAACTCAGATAGTGATTAAGTGCTGGGAAAAAATGTTAAAAGAATGGGATAAAGTGCGGTAGATAAATTAATTATTTAGGAAGGATGGTCAGGCAGCAAGGCAGTGACATGTGAGTTGAGAGCTCTATGAAGAAACTGTCAATCCTGTCAAGATTTGGAGGCAGAGGGTAGCAAGAGCATGGCTTTGAGGCAGGAACAGACAAGGGGCATTTGGAGAAGAGCAAGAATGGCCTTGGGGCTGAAACAGAGCCAAATGAAGGGGAGAGTGGCAGGTGATATCTGAACTATGAGCTTATGAGAAGTAAGAGGAGAGGGAGACTGTGGTAAGCTGAAACAGTCAGGGAAAGTTTTCAGTTTTTTCAAGAAAAAATAAAACCTGATTAGGAGCATGTGGGGCATTCCAAATGGGGGTTATGGAGGTTGGCATGGAGGCCAGAATTAATATAATGTGCACATTTCTATGTGTGTACACATGTGCTTATGCATGCGTGTTGGGGAGGGGTGGCTGGGAACCAGGAGAAAAGGCAAAGTTTAATAGAAGAGAATAGCTCACTATGCAATTGTGTTAGAAAAGTTAAAATATTGAAGGTAGTGCCTATTAAGGACCAGATGCACAGTTTCACTCAGAACCAAAGTGAGATTCCAGGTTTCCCCTGAGGTATCTCTAAAGTCCTGGGATCCTTTATCCCGTTACTTATACCCCAGAAGAGACAGCCTCGCTAGGAAACATTGGGTTGTGAAGGGTCAGACCTGAAAAGGCCCTTCTAGCTGATCAAATGCCACCTCCCACCCCTCCCCAGCCTTGTATTTAATACAGATGAACAAATGGAGAACCAGATAAGGGAAAATACTGGTCCACACAGGTAATGGTAGAGTTGGGGATCTGACCTAGATGCTCCTTCCTAGTTCTTTACCAGGAATCACTAGGTAATGCATCCTGTGGGTGCCTCCTGTGAAGTGTGGTGGGCGAGTGGGGAGGATCTGCCCATTTTCTTTCTGGTCCATTTCTCCTGGCAGGTGTGTACTACAGGCTTGGAGGTCTTCCCTCAGATGGTGCTGGGAGAACTGGGGGAGCTGCTTCTGAACACAGAGCACTGTTTTACACATGCTGGACCCACAGCTTCTCTGTTAGCTCAGAACATAATCAGAGGGGCTGCCTCCAAAACAAGAAAAAAAATGCCAGGCTCCAAATGGAAATCTGATGGTAGAAAACATTTCTTCCCCTCCCCTCACCCTTAACAACCTCCTCTGCGAAGCCTGCTGTCCATCTCATTGACCTGTTTTCTTCATGATTCTCACAGTCATGGAGGTTACTTAGTCCACATCTGTTTTCACTACAGGAAATGAAAGTTCATTTGGAGAGTGAGTAGATGGTGTGTGATGTGATTGGAAAGACACACATTATCAAAGCTTCCTAGTTTCTAAGATTTCCTCTGGCAATTACATTTCCCTGTCCTCCAGGCTACAATTCCTATTAGAACCCCTCCATTTGGTTGAAGGGATTGGTACTTTTAACTCAAAAATAATTAATATAAGAATTACTTACTGGCCATATATACATGGGTGTGAAAAAATTGTCATTTGCTGTTCATCTGAGAAATTACACAAAAGCAGATTTTGAGCAGAAACATAGTTAGAGGTTATCATGGATGCCAGGAAAGGCGCTTTCATAAAGGTGAGATGGGGCCCAAAAAGAAAAGAAGAGATACTTACACACAGGCTCCACCTGCTCACAAATGAATACTGCTCTATTTGACTCATAGTACGAAGGCCATAGAAAAGATGGCAGGAGCAGTTTGATAGACCTGTTTTTTTCTTAAGCAGTGTCTTTTAAAAATTGCATGTGAATACACTCCTCTTTCTGTTCTTCATTTTCCAATATTATATAATTTCCAGGCCTTTCTACTCGTGTTGGTTACTCACATGACTTCCAAAGACATTTGAGTTTGTGAATCCTCCCATTACACATACTACATTTGTCTTTAGACAAATATTGAAGACCTACTGTATGTTGGGCACTGTGGATATAAATAGGATTGGCCAAACATTTCATTCATTCGTTCATTCATTCAGCCAATGTCCATTGGGTGCCTGCCATTTGCTAAGTCCTGGGGATACAACGCAGGTCCCTGTTGGGAAGACAGACATTAAATCACAATAAGGCATAATCAGTGTGATAGCTGGAGAAATTTAGAGCTCTAAGGGAAAGAATAGATAGAAAAAGGCAGTGGCATCTACTGTACCTTGAGGAGCTTAAATACTGACTCAAATAAAAAGTACAACGTGACATGAGGAAGTCAGAACACTACTAATCAATGCTCAAAGAGCACGATGCTCATCAGTTTGGAAGTGGGGGGTGGGAGGCAGTTATCAAGGAAGTCTATCTTGGAAATAAAGCATCTGAGATGATCCCTGAAGGATGGTTGGATTTCTACTCCTGGAAATAGTGATGGGAAAGGCTATTCTGCTTGTGCAAAGACAAAGAAGCAGGAAGGCAGAAGCTACATGGCTAAAAGGTTGCAATAATCGCAACAACTATCATATGAATGCTAGGTACTCTGCTAAACATGTCTCATGCATAATCTCACTTAGTACTCACAACAGTCCTCTCAGATCCATGCTATTATAAAGCCTATTTGGAAATGGAAGCTCTCTGGAGTTCAGAATAGAAAAACTTGCCCAAGATTACCCATCTAAAATAATGCAGAACTTGGAATGGAACCAAGGTCTGCCAAATTCCAGAGTGTGGGGACTGATCAAGGAGGCCCACCAGCACCAGGCCAACCAACATGTTCCTACACTTGGTTCATGACACAGAGTCTTCAAAAGTGAAGGTTTGAGGACTACCCTGATACTTGCCTTGGAAAAGTTGCCTAACCTTATTCTGTTTTAAAGAGAGTCCAGAGAAGAGAGTCATTCCTTCTTTTTTCTCCGTGCCTCTTCTTCTAGTTTTTTCTCCAAAGTTTAAGGTCCAAAGGGTGTAATTAGCAGGCCGGCCTGTCTTGGAGAACAGTGAGGTTGCTTGACTTCAGTATTTGATGCCAAGTAAAGGTTTAGCTGAAAGGCTGGCTGATCAATGGCCCTCTGGGGAGAAGGAGCTGTGAACTAGCCTGGATCTATTGGCAGATACTAGGGAGAAGAAGTGCTTAGAAGTTCAAGCTGAAATAAGTGACTGGGGAAAGTAAAATGGCAAAATAAAGTAGTAAACGCTTCAGTAAACCTTAATGATAGCAACTTGAAAAATCCTGCATGTTCAGTTTCATTTAATAAACTCCTTCAGTAATGGGATGAATAAATACTTCCAGCCTGGAAATGTAACTGGTAAATATGCAGATGGTAATGTGTTGGCAAATAGTAGTGTGTGGTTACTCGCTCATGGAAAGACAGCGTCAGGTTGTGGAGTAAGCACTTGACTGATATCAAAAAGTCTTGGTGTGAGCCTCAGGATCATCACCACCAGCTGTGTGACACTGGGTAAGCCACGTCCTCTCTGGGGCATCTATGGAACAGTATTATAACTCCCCACCCTTAATGCACCAGCCAGTCTTAAACAAGGAGTCATATAAATGCCTGCCCTCTATTGGATACATAGCAATGTTTTTACGAGAAGGGGCATATTTGAAAAAGCTTTTTCAACATTATAACATGCTTTCACAATTAGAACATGATCACACTTACGGTGTTTTATTTTAATACTTAAAATGATATTTCAAGAAGTCTTTTTGGCTAAGCAGATGGTAGATTCTATATGAACCAAGAAATTTCTCCATTGGGTCCATATGTCCTCTTAATGGGAGAGATATAAATCTCCATGGGATGGAGGGTGGCACATGGATTTTACATTCTAAAGAGGCAGAGGCCATTCTCAATGGGTAGTTAGGATCTGGTGAGGGAGTGAAAATGATCTATAAATCTAGAGTGTTGGACATGTATACTGAATAATGCTACCATCTACCACTATTGTTTAGTTAATTGCGCATCTAAGAATTGGGATAGTCTTTTAGCCCACTGGAGAGATGATCCAAGTTTACATCCTAAGCCTTCCTACTACCCACAGCCCCACAAGAATTAGCCTCCCTCCATTGTATCCCTCATTATTTTGCCCTTTATGAGCACAATTTGTATGCATGATTGTCTCCTCCTTTAGGCTGAGAGCTCCTTTGGGGAAAAGGACCTTATCATGCTCATTTGTGGATCTTCCTCCTCCCTCCTCACCGCTCCCCCAGCCCAGGCATCTAAGTGCAGAACTTGTCACACAGGAGACATCCTAGCAGAGTTTACTGAATAGATTCCCTTAATTTGCACTCTGTTTATTCAGCAATGACTGTTGGAATCCCCCAGGCTGAGCAAAAATTTCACCTAACAAGTTGAAGAAAAACCTTAACTTTTTTTTAAAGTATATTTTATTGATTTTTTTACAGAGAGCAAGGAAGAGGTATAGAGAATTAGAAACATTGATGAGAGAGAAACATTGATCAGCTGCCTCCTGCACACCCCCTAATGGTGATGTGCCCGCAACCAAGGTACATGTCCTTGACCGGAATTGAAACTGGGACCCTTCAGTCCGCAGGCTGACGCTCTATCCATTGAGCTAAACCAGTTAGGGCAGAAAAACCTTAACTTTTGTGCTCATATTCCTTTTAGAAACATTTAGCTTCATTCCATCACTCACCCACCCCAGTTAACCTCTTCACTAATTTGAGGCTGCAGAGAAAAGGAAGCAAGCTTGCTTTCTCTAACTCCTTAATATTTCCAGTGAATTCTCTCTTCTCTTTGCTATTGGCAGTGCCTTCACTGAGTCAGATCACCTTTGTGGTTAAAGTGCAAGGGCCCTGAGATCAGACTGTCTGGATGCTAATACTAGTTAATAGACCTTGGATGAGTTAATTACTCTCTCTAGGCCTCAGTTTCCTCAACCACAAAAAGAAAATAGCAATGCTACTTATTTCAGAGAGAGGTTCCATAGGCCTGATTAGTAGGGAGGGCACCCTGGCAAAATAATAGCAATGGGACATCTCAGGAACCAGGTAATCTCTAACCTTCCAATGAGACCTGCTGTCCTACTTTCACCCCATACAGCGTGTGTAAGTGGATTATAAATGGGATGAGGGAAAAGATAATGTCGGCTTCACTCTGCATGCCTGGCTCCTGACATCTAAGAGGAGCATAAACAAGTTTTGCAAAGCAAACCCCAGCTCTGGGATTCTGCAGCAGCCCCGAGACCTGCCCTGCACATCAAGGCTCTGTGGAAAACTAATGATCTCTCCCCACAGGCCTGCCTAGTGAAGGGCCCATGGAGCCCCTGCATTCTTCATTCTCCATAGGCCCCGCTCTCCTTCTCCCTCCCCACCTCCACAGTCTCCCAGTCAGGCTATTGTGTGTCTCTGCTCTCGGTTTCTCATCTCCTGGGTTCCTCTCTGCACTGCTGCGGAGGCATTGTCAGTGATGTCTTTAGTGTGAAAGGTGATTCACAGAAATAAATTGCATTGTGTTTAGGTCCATGGCAGACTGCCTCCGCAATCATGTCTGTAAGGGACTTTATAATAGCTTCAGGGCCCTGGTGTGAGAACCAGGGACTCCAGTGGCTTCAAAATAGATAAATGCTGCCACCAAATGCACATTCAGCAGGTGGAGTCCTGGGGTAGAGGTGAGAGCAGAGGTACTGGAGCTATGAACCAGAAATACGTCCAGCCTTTTTATCTGCAGGTGGATAGAAATCAAAGGATGAGAGATCGTTGTGTTGCTGTGTTACTCTGTTTCCTTAATAAACACTGGGAAACTGAGGCTCATTAACCCAGCCTCAGCTAACATCTTGGGCTCTCATCAGCCCTGTGATTTGATGAAAGAGAGAGTTCAAAATGTTGCCTGGGAAGAGAGAAGCTCAGAGGAGAGGAGAGACAGTGACAGGCAAGGACCAGCTGGGCCTGAGATATTGATCCTTTTTAATCATCACCCAATGAGATGAGGGATGGATGGCAAGAAAAGGACTGCAGATGTCAGAGGGAACTGATGGGATTGTCTCAACAATATCAGGGTGAGTATTGACAAGAAAGAAAGGAGGAAAATAGGGAGAATTATGCTTCCTTAAGCACATTATCCGGAAGAAACCACATTCCCATGGCATTTTAAAAATCTTATTCTATATAATAAAGAGGCAATATGCAAATTGACCATCACTCCAACACACAAGATAGCCGCCCCCATGTGGACACAAGATGGTCGCCACAAGATGACCAGCAGGGGAGGACAATTATGGGTGATCAGGCCAGCAGGGTAGGGAAGTTGGGGGGGGGGGGGCACAGACCTGCAGGGGAGGGCAGTTGAGGGCAACCAGGCCTGCAGGGGAGAGCAGTTGGGGGCAGCCAGGCCTGCAGGGGAGGGAATTAGGGGGGACTCAGGTCTGCAGGGGAGGGCAGTTGCGGGGGACTAGGCTTGCATGGGAGGGCAGTTGGGGGAAACCAGGACTGCAGGAGAGGGCAGTTGGGGGAGACCAGACCAGCAGGGGAGGGCAGTTGGGGTGACCAGACCAGCAGGGGAGGGCAGTTAGGGGTGACCAGGCCTGCAGGGGAGGGCAGTTGGGGGTGACCAGGCCTGCAGGGGAGCAGTTAGGCATTGACCAGGCTGGCAGGGGAGTGGTTAAAGGGTGATCAGGCTGGCAGGCAGAAGTGGTTAGGGGCAATTAGGCAGGCAGGCAGGCGAGTGGTTGGGAGCCAGCAGTCCTGGATTGTGAGAGGGATGTCCGACTGTCCATTTAGGTCCACCAGGATCGGGCCTAAACAGGCAGTTGGACATCCCTCAAGGGGTCCCAGAATTGAGAGGGTACAGGCTAGGCTGAGGGACATACCCCCATGCATGAATTTCATGCACCAGGCCTCTAGTTGATATATATAATTTACATACCATAAAGTTCACTAATTTAAAGTGAATATCCCATGACATTTGAAGGTGATAAATTGTGACTATAACAACAAGATGTAGAGGAGGCAATATAAAGCAAAGACCATGAGATGAGTAGAGAAGGTTGTCAAAGGAATGTGTTTTTGTTTCCTGTGTCTGCTCTCCCAGCAACTACTAGTTCAGTCCTCACCCCACCCTCCACCCTCTTCTCGTCTGAACTTGCCACATGATCACCCCAGGATGAATACTGCCTGTACCCCTTAATGGCCTCTAGTTTCTGACCAGTTAGTTATCTTCTCATGAGGTTTGCTTGAATCATTGTTTCCTAAGCTTCAGTCCTGCCTTCATGTCACTATTTTATCTGTGTGTTTGCTTTCTTCTTTAAATAAAATTACATTTTAATCAAATTATTTTATTTTAAAATGAAACATAACCACTGCAAATTAAAAAAGCCAGTATTGCCTATCTGTAATAGATGGAAGCTATAAAAATGAACAGATAAAGCAATATCACATTCTAACCAGTGCCTATAGAGAGTTCTGAGCCTGACTCTTACTCTCTTTTTGTTTGAAATGAAAAGGAAGTGATGTAGTGTGAAGACTAATCATTGTTAGAGAAGTCTTCAAGATAGCACACAAAAAAAGATTTTCTTTTTTACTTAATCGAAGGTTTAAAAAATATTTTAAATGGGCATACTTTGTCATTGTGAGTCGGTTCTTTCATGCCATCCCCACTTTGGGGGATCCCACCCTCCACTCCTGGGTTCTACTACTGCCTGTAAAATTAAATTGCTGTATGACCATTTCACCCTCCCCAGCCTCAGTTTGCACATCGGGAAAATGAGTTTGATAAATTGAGGTAGAAAATATCTTTAAACCTAAATGTCTCAAATGTTGCAGATAGGGGTTTACAGAGAACATGCAGTGGAGTGAATTAGCAATCATAGAGCTCAGTCTTTGCCATTTGGTAGTCATGAGGCCTCAGCTACTTTCATTTCATTTTGCAAGATTTGTTGCATGACATTTTCTCTACAAAGCCTTCCTTAACCAACCCTTCCCCTAGTCCAGTCAGGTGGCCCTCCTGTGTGCTTACATAGCACCTATTTTTTCAGTCATCACACTATAACATAATAGTTATATAAATATCTTCTTCTCTCACTAAATCATGTGAGTTTGGACTGGTCTTGCTGGATTATATGATTAAAGATATTATAATCAAGCAGACATGGTTGCAATTCATAGTTCTGCTCTCTTCTATGTGAAATAATACTCATTTCATGGGGTTGCTGTGAGAATTAGGAATATATATAGCTCATAGCTAATAAATCCATTGGTCATAGCTAATAAGTCCATTGCCTTTTATTTTCATCATTATTCTATAGCCACAATGCCTTACACAGTGCCTGGCACACACTGGAAGAGGAGATGGTGGTAGTCATGGTGATGTCATGGTGGTGATGGTGGTGGGGGTAGTGGTGATAATGATGTGATGGTGTGGTAGTGGAGATAGTGATGATGATGCTGGTGATGAATAACATGGTGGTGGTGATGTTAGCAATGTGGTGATGGTGATAGTAGTGACATTGTAATGGTGGCAATGATAGTATTATAATGGTGATGATAGTGATGTGGTGGTGGTGCTTGTGCTGGTGGTGATACTGTGATGGTGGTAATAGTGATTATAACACATATACATAATAAAATTAGCAGCTAGCACTTATTGAGAGCTTACTGTATTCCAGGCATTGGACTAAGTACATGCATACATCTAATTTCATCCTCTTGACATCTTCCATATACCCCTCATCTTTCACATGAATGAACTGAGGATTTAGAAGTTAAGTAATTTGCCTATGATCTTACATTTAAGAAATTAAGACAAAGTCAGAATTTGACATAGGTCGTATGACATTACCACATACATGTAAAGCACAAAACTGTTGGTTATTTGAATGAGGAAGGGGAAAAGGAAAGAAGGGAGAGAGGAAGGGGAGATATTGATCTTTTTCCTGATCTGAAGATTCATTTTATGAAAATGGAAAGAATAATCTTTGCTTTTATGAAAGTCATATTAGATAAAGAAAGTCAAGACCAAATCATCAGCAATAGCTCCATAATCATTCATTCATTCATTCATTCATTCATTCATTCATCAGATCCTTGTCTCTAGGCACTGGGAATACAGCCAGTAAAACAGCCTAAAGTGCCTGCCCTGACAACAACACTGTATTATAAACTTCAAAGTTGCTAAGAGACTAGATTCATAATTATTCCTACCACAAAAAAGAAATGATAATTATGTGACCTAGTAGAGGTTAACTAACACTACAGTGGTAATCATATTGCAATATGTAAATGGATCAAATCAACACATCTTATCTCTTAAACTTACACAATGTTATAACCTCAATAACAATTAATTAATCAGAGTGCCTGCCCTCTGGAGCTCTTAGTCTAATGAATAATGCTATGGGAGAAAACAAAGCATAAAGGGGGCTAGAGAGTGTGTGAGCGGGAGTTGTCATTCTTTTAAATAGAGTGGTCAGGGCAGGCCTCTGATAAGGTAACAACATTTGAGCAAGGCCTTAAGGCGGTGAGTTAGGGAATGCAGAGTCTGGGAAGAGTGTTCTATATCCCACAAGTCAGCTTAAAAGTAAAAATTAGGAATATTCAGAAATAATTAGGTCGCTGTGATATCAAATGCTGGGAATGAGCTAATGCAGTGGTCGGCAAACCACGGCTCGCGAGCCAAATGCGGCTCTTTGGCCCCTTGAGTGTGGCTCTTCCACAAAATACCACGTGCGTGCACCCACGTGCAGTGCGATTGAAACTTCGTGGCCCATGCACAGAAGTCGGTTTTCGGAAAGGAGATAGACGAAACAAGTATACAAGATGAGTGTGGATGGGAGAGTTGGATGGGGTCGACCTCAGCGAACAGACCTCAATCAGATTGAGGACGTTTTTAGCAAAGGCCAGCTTAGGAGTACCCTAATTAAGTTAATAACAATGTACCTACCTATATAGTTTAAGTTTAAAAAATTTGGCTCTCAAAAGAAATTTCAATTGTTGTACTGTTGATATTTGGCTCTGTTGACTAATGAGTTTGCCGACTACTAAGCTAATGCAAGACCCCAAGGTCTGCTGCCAATGGAAGAATGGAAAGCCGAATTCAGCGTTTCCCCTGGTATCTGCCCCTAGCACTGTTTCTGAAGCCTCAGTCAAGTCATGATGTCCTGGAGGAGAGAGACTGTTACCCAGAAGCACCTTTCCTCTGGCAACAGGCAGTGGGCTGGTGGAAAGTAGCTTCTACTCACCACTCATCCACTCATCCATCCCTGGGCAAAATGGCACTAGCAAGGTCATCTGTGCTCATGGCCTTCTCACTCTTCCCAGTTGGGAAAGACAAAGGCAAAGTCGGGGGCTCTTGCCACATCAAATGGAAAAAGATTAGTTGAGCCTCACACCACAGGGGTCTATAATGAGATCAGCACTGTTTATTAGCATCTATAATGTTCTAAGATGAAGCTAGCTGTGCATTATTCAGATTCCTGGACAATGCCATACTATGTGGGTTGCAAACACAGGAGCAGATGATGAAAGAAATTATCAACTGACTATAGCGCTTAGAGGAATAGGTAAACAGTCAAGGGAAGAGATTTAATTTAGATAAACCTAAGGCAGGATCTCTGGAAGGTTCCAAGGCCAGGGTAAAGCCAAGGGTTCTGGGACGGATGTTGATGGCAATGTGGCCAGTATGATAATAAAAGCAGAGGAAATGATAATGTTAAAGGCTAGAGTTCAGGTCGACTAGGTTCTGACTCTGGGAATGGGGGGAAGCCTTTTGATATTTCTGACCTTTAGCCTCCTCTTCTGTAATGATCTATAATGTAGCTGTAAGCCCCAAATCCTTGATTCCCTAATGTTTAAGGAGGATTTCATGGTCACTAAGGAGACCTAGATCTCCCCCACTCTATCTCAGCAGACCCTGTTGGGAAAAGCAAAAGATATAGTCATGATAGAAGCCCCATGGAAGGGCATTCACGTGGGAGATGGATAAAGGGCCAGGCATCCTCACACATGTTGAACAACCTTTAAAGGTTTCAAACTGAGGAAGGATATTAGTTATGATAGTTCAGTTTAACTGGGTTTCTCCAGAGAGTGCAGAGAAAATGAAAAGGAAGATTTAAAGTAGGCAAAGGGTATGTGTAATGATGATTGTGTTAAATAAGACAAATTATAGGCTGGGTGTTTTCAGGTTTGGGGTGAAGTTTGGGTGACTTTAAGATTGTGTCATAATCTAGGAGTTAAGAATGCTTGAATTCTGCTGCAGACCATTGCCATCTATCCATTCCAGAGGAAATTTGCAAAGGAGAGCATGCCAAAGAGAGAACATCAGGCTCATCCTACTTGTTCAAGTCCTAGGTCAGTTCATCACTACAGCAGCACGGAACTAACTACATGCCAAGCTTAGTACATAAAGGTCAGCAAAATTTTTCTCTAACAGGCAAGATGGTAAATAGGCTCTGAGGGCCATATCGTGTCTGTCCCAACTACTGAATTCTGTATTCAGAGAGTGAAGCAGTCATAGATAATATATAACTGTATGGGCACAGCTGTATTCCAAGCAAACATTATTTACAAAGACAGGCAGCCAGGTTTGGCCTGCACACCATAAGTCTGCTAGCCCCTATGTAAATGCATGACGATCCCACCTACCAGCAAATGTGTCCTCATCAGTATCCTGAAATCTGTCCAATTTTATGGATAACTCCTTCCTATTGGAAAAGAGAGTGGAGATGGAATGGAATCACTTACTGAGACATATGTCACTGAAAATGCATTTTTAACATGACAAACTCCTGGCTATTGGTGTGTGAGGGTGAATTTGTAGGAGAATGTTAGATGCTTATATGGTTGATGTGTGTTAAGAGAGATTCACCGTGGTGGGGGCAGTTTTGAGTTCTTCAATGAGGAAGAGCTGAAATAGACTCTCCAGTCTAGAGGAAAGATGATTCTAGTGCAGCGGTTCTCAACCTGTGGGTCGCGACCTCTTTGGGGTCGAACAACCCTTTCACAGGGGTAGCCTAAGACCATCGGAAAACACATATATAATTACATATTGTTTTTGTGATTAATCACTATGCTTTAATTATGTTCAATTTGTAACAATGAAATTGGGGGTCACCACAACATGAGGAACTGTATTAAAGGGTCGCGGCATTAGGAAGGTTGAGAACCACTGTTCTAGAGGAAACATCGGGAACATAGAGAGAAAAGTCAAGTGGGTAGAATCACCAGGAGCTCTATTATGGCTAGATTATGCATCTGGTGCTTTATATTTCATAAATATTTTAGGAAGGGCTTTAATATACTTATCAGAAGCGATCAGGGCCCTTCTTATAGGTTCTCCATATGTGGAAGGATTCAATAATAATTATTTATAATGATAATTTATGCTTAAGATGCTGTGACTGTGACTGGTAGAGCAGCAGCTATGCACTGAGGCACTGTACCGAGGCTTCACATGTAACACCTCAATAAATCTGCACCATGGTTGTGGGAAGCAGCTATGAGAAGCATTTTACAAATGAAGAAACTGAAATTCAGCCTTGATAACTCACCCAGAGAAATATAAGGGCTCTGAACTCAGATCTGACCCCACAGCCAACACTCTTAGTCACTATTTTGTCCTACTTCACAGCTGTGTTATTTCTTCATTAGTGGGTACGTTCAAGTAAGTGATGACTCAGTGCTTGGACCAGTGACCTACAAGGATCCCTTAAACCAGTGGTTCTCAACCTTCTGGCCCTTTAAATACAGTTCCTCATGTTGTGACCCCAACCATAAAATTATTTTTGTTGCTACTTCATAACTGTAATTTTGCTACAAATCGTAATGTAAATAAATTTGTTATGAATCGTAATGTAAATGTCTGATATGCAGGATGGTCTTAGGCGACCCCTCCGCCAAAGGGGTCGTGACCCACAGGTTGAGAAGTGCTGCCTTAACCCAAGGTTTTATTGTGGTTGAAGAGTAAGGAAGTAAATCATCAAAATCTGTCAACAGAGGTAGAGACCAGAATGTAATCTCCATAAAGTCAATGTCCTTGTCTGTTTTCACTGTGTCATCCCAAGCATTTAGTCATCTGAAAATATCTGAATCACTGAATCAGTGCATGAATACTCTGCTCAAGTCTCCATGAGTTTATGATCATGCCTCATACCTCCCTGTTTTTCACCACACAGTCTATTACCCTGGGCACAGTAAGCACTTGATGAATATTAGCTAATGATGAGCCATAATAGCTGATTCTGATGATACAAAGTGCTATGTAGTGACAGTAATCAACCATCTTTTAGCTCTCACAGCTCTCATGACAGATGCCCCTGCTCCTTATTCTTTTTGTGGAAGTTGTAGTTCAATCCTTTTCTCTCCCATGTATGGATACAGAGTGGAAAGTAAATCAGAGAGGGATAAGCTAAGAACATATGCTCTAATTTGTAAATGATACTTGGGTGAAAGTTTGATGACTACAGTACTAATGATGAGTTACTTTTCACAATTTAGATCCATTGATGAAAATCTACTGGGGCTCTTGCGTTGCTCCATGTGGCAGAGCTCAGAATTTAGGTTTAAAACTAAAAAGATGTTATCACAGCACCATTCAAAGAACAAATGGAGAAACAGAGGATGCAATGTTGGGTGGATGTCAGGCATAATGATCACTCGAGCCCCTTTAAAAGATAAACTTTTTGAGTTTTATGCATCCCTCAAATCTCCATTTACTGTGACATTGTCGTTTGGTAAACAAAACCCTTTGGGTTTCTTGGTTTAGTTTTGTTTTTTAACTTTTTCCAAAATATACAGTATGTTTGTGAATTTTTACTCCTGCTTGAGCAGTTTGAGACTGTATTGCAGGACCCCTGCACTAAGAGTGTAATGATTTTCAATTAAGTAAGTTAATTCTGTATCACACCACATCAGCCCATGTGTCCAGGAGAAAGAGAGAGAGAGGCTGTGACAATCACTCCAGGAGAATTAGCTCAGGGCTTTCCTGTGAGCCCTGGATTATGTAGGAATGGCCTTAGGTGGGGCTCAGCAGTGTGTATTTTTAAAAAGTCTTCTTAGTTTTGAATTCTTAAAATGAGACCTATTCTTTAATCTTCATAGCAGGCTATAAGGTGAACTGAATTATCCACATTTTACTTAGAAGTAAACTGAGACCTGGAGATCCAAAGTCTCTGTGATTGAAGTCACAGCAGTAGTTAGGAGCAGATTTGGGACTAAAATCCAAGGTAGTTTCCTCCTAACACAGAAATCTCTTTACCGGGCAACTTTTTATACAACACACTAACTTCAGGACTGATGGTTTGGCTGATCGTTGGTTGGTTATGTGTATGGGCTTGTGTTGTAATGGTGATAAAACAGTATTTTTTAAAATTACATGAGTGATAGATGTTTATTGTGGGAAACTATAAAATATAGTAAGAAAACGGGGGAATCAAAGTACTATCATTGCATAACTGAGATAACCCTATTAATATGTTGGTACATATCCTTTTTGACTTTTTATACATACAAGACTCAGTAGGTTTACCGTTATGAGTACAGGAAATACAGAGTTTATTCTTTTATTATTTATTACTCATATTATTTTCCATATGAACAACTGTAAACCTAATTTTGCAATATTGGGTTTTTATGATTTCATAAGACTGAGATCATAGTATGCAAAGTATTTTACTCTTTAATATTCACTTACTATATTATGAGCATCTTTTACGCCAATAAGTCGATATCTGCTCTTGTACTTAAATGGCTGTGTAGAACACCTTGATGTAATATATCACGATTCGTTCAACAGAATCTTATTGTCAGATGTTTAAGGTATCTCTGTGTTTTTAAAACATACTTGAGTTAACAGCCTATAACCTACCAAAGCTCAAAAGTGGGATGTTTAGGTAACAAACAGCTCTGAAGAAGTTAGAGTTAGCATTCAGTTAACCAGAAAAAAAGAGTTTGCTGTCCCTCAGCCAGTTGGATGACCGAGGCTGTACACATTGATGACCCCTGTTCCCATCACTGCTCAGTGACAGGTGTGACCAGTACTTTGATGTATGTGATCAGACTCACTGAGTTTATTTTCAGGTTTGAAATTGAGCTCCATGCGATAGTGGGACATTATTACTTGTGAGTCCTTAAGACTGCCCTGCACCTGCAAGAGCAGAAGTGAGGTCCCTGAGGTTAGCAATCACCACTGAATTTTCATCAGGAAAAGGAAAGGAAGTCATCAATTCAAACCCTGAAAAAACTAATGCCTTCCCAGAAATAGCCTCAGAACCAGATTGGAGCCTCAAAGGAAAGTCCCATAGACTTGAAAAAGAGCAGAGTTAGAAATGGGCTTCTTGGAGGTCTAAAATCTGAAGGAAGAGTTCAAAAGAACTCAGGGCAGCAGCATCCAAAAAGTGGGAAAAGCTGGCCAGATGATGGATTCTGATATCTTTGAAAAGAAAATGAGTCCAGCTTCTTCAAACAAATTTACAGGCCACCCATTTACAGAATGAAGGTGACTCTCTAAGTGATCCAGAATTCCAGAAACATTTTTTTCTTTCTACTACCAAGATGCTCAGGGGAGATGCCAGGGTAGCTGGTTAAGTGACCTGAGGTTTACATTCTAAACTCAACTTCAGTCCCTCTCTGTGTGATTAACAAAATTCTCTTCTCTGTTTAGGCTTTGGTTCTGCTGCCATGAAATAAGAAGTGTCTGTGTGTGTGGCGGGAGAGGGGGAGGGGGGGTGGGGGTGGGGAGGGGAGCATTAGAGTATACTCATCAACAACTCCAGTTCTACCACTTAGCAGTTGTATAAAATTGGATCACTTTCTTAACTACTTCTGAGTCTCAATTTTCTAGTCTTTAAAATAAAGATAAAAATATGTGCCTTACAAGATTGTTCTGAGTATTAAAATAAAATAAAGTATATGGAAAGTTTACTCCCTAGGACTCATGACACAGTTGATGCTCAGCAATTATAGCAGTTGGCATGTTTTATTTTCTTTGCTCCTTTCTAATTCCAAGTTATTATAATATGCAAGTTTAGGGGGATATAGAGGTGGTAAGATATGTTCATTTCCCTCAACGAGTTAACAGCCCACTGTGGGGAACAGGCTTGTAAACACAGCTGTATTGGTAGGTCAAGTGGAAACCTGTATTATTGAAGCAGAGCTGATGCATCCTGAACAGGGGTGAGTGGGGGCAGGTTTCCCAGAGCAGGTAGCCATTGGGGTGGGCTTTAAAGTTGAAAAGGAATTTTTTAAGGCAGGGTAGATGTAGAAGCACTCAGATAGAAAAGTAAAGGGCACCGCTGGATGGATGAATTGTTACTAGTATTCTTTGAACTCCTTCTAATGGGCTTATATGATTGTTAAGCTAGAAAGAAAATAAGCCTATATATTTACAACTGAACCCAAATCAACTCCTGGTAGAAAATTTAAATTTTGACCTCCAGATCAAAGTAGCAAAAGCTTGGTGTCTTTGTTTTGTTATGAGCAGCCTAACCTTGACATATGGTATCACCTGTTCCTCAGCTCTAAAATAAGGATTGTAAATTATACCTGTCCATCTCCATAGATTGTTGTGAAAATTATCTGAGGTAATATATGATCTCCCTCAGGATTATCTCCAAAGCTTATGAAAGCATAGATGATTGGACCTAACCCCACAGGTTCTGATTCAAGAATTTATATTCCTAACAAGCTCCCAAGTAATGTTGACATGGCTTGTCTGAGGACTACCCTTAGAAAACCACTGCTTCAGGGTACTATAATCTTTCTAAGTTATTCACAATTGGCTCAAGAGTAATATAAGTGTTTATTGCATTTTATTCTGTTTCTTGCTCTGTGATGGATTCTGTAGGGAATATGCACAAGTAGAAGCCATAATGTTTGCTCTAGCTTCCCTACATTATATTAGCCCTGCTCAGTCATATGTAGTTAATAAATGTGCTGATTTGATTGTCCTCATATAGCTTCTAGTCTCTCTAGAGAGACATAACAAATTTATTAGAATGAGTTAGAAGGACATTATTCATTGGAATAAGATCAAGTCTTTTTCCAGTTCTTTTTTCTTCCCCTTAGTAGGCAGGCCCATACTCCCCTAAAGGACTTTTTCTTTTCTTTTCTCATACCCTTCGATACAAATGGCTCCTCTCTCTCTCTCTGCTCCTGTGACCATGTTCCCAGGAGTCTTTTAAGTTTTTAGGTTGGATGGGGTTTCAATTAGTCTAAGATAACAGATATCTATGTAAATAGAGCTGGATGTCTCCTGAAACATCTGAAATGAACTGTTTCAGCCAACAGAACGGTAAATCACCTTCAGAATGTTCCTTCTCCCAGGAGTAGAGTTTGCATTATTCATATTCCCATTGCTACAGTACAGTACGCTCTTGTCTCATGAAGATGACAGTCAGTCACCATGCTTTGACAGCCTGGCCCCTTCCTGCATTCCTACACCCCACCCCACTTCTTGGCCTCTACGCTTTCATGCTTCATAGTATCCTTTGCACACTCTGTTCTTTCAACTTCATTGGGGAGCTGTTTTCCAGGGCCTGGCTCCAGTCTGCCAAAAGTATTGCCTTTCTGTGATCATGATCCATTTTAAAGTGTTTCCTTTTTGAAACAGGAAGAGCAGCAGTGGTCCTAATTCCTTCAGGCAGCTGGGTAAAGAGAACCCACCTCACCCTCGCTGAAGCAGCCACATGCTCTTTTCAGAAGGAATTACCCTTTGGTACTGTCTGCATGTGTTTTGTGGGGTGGGGATTATACTTTTTCTATACATACATCTGTGTTCTCTCTGTCAGAGGTCCCAAACTGGTGTTCCATATATCCTATTCATCCTGGGTAGCATAATCTTTTCAAAAAGAAAAGAATATTGAGTTTGTGAAACAGAATTACATGAAAAGGATTTACATAACAATTTGGATTTCCAACTTCTTAAACCAAAAGTGTCAGAAGACTGGCTCCACTGGACACCCATTGGTAAAGGTAACACTGAAGGACTGAACACTGGCACCTCCTTGCTCAGGGTCCACACAGGGTCCACGCTGTCCAGTTTGTCACTGTCCTCACTGGCATGCATCACTCATTTACAACACCAGCTTTGTTCCTATTTGATTAGGGGCTTAGTTTTGCTCTTCTTGACAGGTTCACAGACACAGAGTCTGAGAGCTGGCAAAGTCCCTTAGAGCAGGGATTTTCAAACATTACTACATATAGAATCACCTAGTAGCGTCTACAAATCTCTATACCCAGGCTATGCCCAATACCAATTAAGTAAGTATCTCTGGAGTAGGGCCTAGCCATCAGTACTTTTTCTTAATTCCCAAGATGATTTCAATATACAGACACATTTGAGAACCAGTAACACAGAGGACTTGTTCTCAGACTTTACTGTTAATATGAATCACCTGGGGATCTTGTTATAAATGCATATTCTAATTCAGTAGGTCTTTCTAGAGCCTGAGATCTAGCATACTTACAAACCAAGGCTGCTGGTACCAATACCACATTTTCAAAGCAAAATCTTATAGATCCTCTAGTCTGGTCTTACTCGTAGGTTTAAAGGGTTGCCAAAATAATGCTTTAGTTATAACAGTTAAGTATCTAAGCTTAGACTCTTTTTAAAAGAATTTATTTGTAAAAATAAAAGTTGACCACTTTCTTTATTGTTTTGTTTTTTTAAAATTTTATTTTGTTTAAAGTATTACAAATAGTAGTACATATGTCTCTTTTTTCCCCATTGACCACTTTCTTAGACTATATATAGAAATAAACTCAAAATGGATTGAAGATTTAAGTGTAAGATTTGAAACTATAAAACTTCTAGAAGAAAACAAAGGCAGTAAACTCTTTGCCACCGATCTTAGCAATATCTCTTTGGATATGGCTTCTCAGGCAAGGGCAACAAAAGAAAACATAAACAAATGACACTATACCAAACTAAAAGGTTTTTGTACAGCAAAGGAAGCTATCAATAAAATGAAGGGCTACCTACTGAATGGGAAAAGATATTAATGAATAATATACCTGTAAGGGATTAATAACCAAAGTTATGCTATTTGTGACAACATGGATGTACCTATAGCAGTGGTTCTCACCCTTCTGGCCTTTTAAATACAGTTCCTCATGTTGAGACCCAACCATAAAATTATTTTCGTTGCTACTTCATAACTGTAATGTTGCTACTGTTATGAATCGTAATGTAAATATCTGATATGCAGGATGGTCTTAGGGGACCCCTGTGAAAGGATCATTCAACTGTCAAAGGGGTCGCGACCCACAGGTTGAGAACCGCTGACCTAGAGGGTGTTATGCTAAGTGAAATAAGTCAGACAGAGAAAGACAAATACTGTATAATATTTCACTTATATGTGGAATTTAAAAAAATAATAATAAAACAAATGAAAAAACAAAACAAAACACCAGAAACAGACCCATAGTTATACAGACCCAATGCTAGATTGTTATCAAAAGGGAAGGACTAGGGATGAGTTAAAAAATTACTTTTAAAAACATGAATGATAGTGGTGTCAAGAATCTATATATATAAAAGCCTAAGCGACCGAACAACCAGTCGACCAGTTGCACTGACCATCAGGGGGCAGACACTCAACGCAGGAGCTGCCTCCTGGTGGTCAGTGCATTCTCACAGCCAACCTCCTGTGGCGGGCCAACCTCCCACAGTGCCCCCCCCCAGCCCCCGCCCCCGGCAGCTGGCCAACCTCCTGTGGCCCCTCCTCCCCCAGCCAGCCAACCTCCTGCGGCCCCTCCCTGTGGCTGGCCAGTCTCCCTGATCAGCCCCTATTAGGGGAGGAGGGACAGCCCAGACAGCCAACCTCCTGTGGCCCCTCCCTCTAGCCGGCCAGCCCCCCCATCCCCCTGCCATAGGCCTAGATTGCTGGTCAGGCCGAGGGACCCCACCCATGCACAAATTCGTGTACCGGGCTTCTTGTATTTCTATAACAAAATTGATATTTTTCTTCATTTACTTACATTCATTATGCCTTCTTGACTAAAAGAGACAGGGTAAGTCTTCAGCCAACAGAACATTATTTCACCCTAGGAATTCCTGTCTTTTGTGGTGGCAGGTGAGGTGGAGATTAGAAAACAGATCCTTACCCATCCCTCCAGTTTACTGCCCAATATTCAATATCACATAACTATGAAATAAAAGAGCCTATGCACTGAAAAAAATAGCTCCATCTGTTTTCTCCCTTCTTTCTAATTTTATTTTATTGTTTAAAGTATTATAAATAGTAGTACATATGTCTCCTTTTTTTCCCCATTGACCTTCCCCTGGCCTCCCCAACCCCCTGCCACATGCCCTCCCCCAGTGTCTTGCATCCATTGGTTATGCTTATATGCATGCATACTGTAAGTGGTTTGAAATCTTGAGAGGTTTTTTGTGTGATTGAATTTTAAGTCATGAGGCAGCCTTTCTTTCAGATGAGAATGAAGCAATTAGCCAGGTCTAATTGCCTAGTTCAGTGGTCGGCAAACTGCGGCTCATGAGCCACATGCGGCTCTTTGGCTCCTTGAGTGTGGCTTTTCCACAAAATACCACGTGTGGGCGCGCATGTACAGTGCGATTGAAACTTCGTGGCCCATGCGCAGAAGTCGGTATTTTGTGGAAGAGCCACACTCAAGGGGCCAAAGAACCACATGTGGCTCGCGAGCCGCAGTTTGCCGACCACTGGCTAGTTGTATGAATGAACCGAGTAGGCAACTCTCTCAACAGTTTAATTTGAAGTCTGAAACTGTAGGGTTGAAGTTGGGACATTTCCTGGGGCTGAAAGATTCCTTCCAGGCTGGCCATTTCTCTGAGTGGAAAATGCAGCATGGGTTTATTCTCCCACGTCCAAGTTTCTCAAAGTATTTTCAAGGGACGATGTGTGTCAGAATCCCTTGAGGCTCTAGTTAATATATAGTTCCAGTCCTGTCTCCAATATATTCTAAATTGGTAGGTCTAGAGTCAAAGCCAGGAATTGGCATTTTTAAGAAAACTCATCCCCGTGTTTCTGATGAAGGGGAAGAGCCAGATGTAGAGAAATAAGGTGGGTAGGTAAATGTCCTTCCATCCTTGTCTGTTAGTGTAACTATTTTCTTCTGAACCAAACACTGAAGCCTATGGACCAGCTGAATCTCAGACTGAGCTAGGTGTACAGTGAGCTCAGGAGGCGGCTCTTCATTTTTTAATTATGACAGAGATCATGCATTAACCCATGTGCTGTCAGGACAGGCAGCTTGGACACCCAGATATCAGTGGTAGATATTCCGTTTCTTAGAGCAGAGTAGCCTGCAGTTTGTCCTAATGTGCTCATTATGGCTGGTAACAGAGTAAAACTTTCTCTCAATCTTTAAATTTTGAGATTTCATTATAGCAGAGTTTTTCAAATTTTTAAAAAATAGTGAATAGCTACCCTTTAAATTAGCAGAAAAGCCTTGCACCCTACTGTCTCCCACTAGATTCAGATAAACCTTTGAAGGATGTCACTCATGACACAACACTAAATATGGAGAGAAAAACACATTTTCTATGTATTCCTACTATGGACAAAAATTTGAGGCACATTATCTTAGCAATTTGTCCCATAAAACAATAGGTTTACATAAATGATTAATAATTTATAATTTTTTAATATTGACTATGTTTTGCCACTATTCCTGCTGCACTGAGCATATATGTGATTTATTTCTGTGTATCTCCTCCCCCAGCAGGTGTGCTCCCTCTTCTTGTGTCCTTCCACTTAGACTCACTGCTGCAATTAAGGGTTAGGGAGGCCCCAGAAGGCAGCTGGGCACTAGCCTGTCAACACGGGAGACCTAATCAGGAAGCCACTGATTGGTCTCTGGGTGCAGAGATTTAACTGAACGGTTTTTGTGCAACTGAGTTAGCCTTTCCAGGCTGGAATTTCAGCCAGTCTGACAGACTGCTGAAGGGGACTCAGGTGTACAGTCAGTAACTCATAACTCTTCCCCTGCTGAATGTCAATGATTTGATCCAAAGGGAAACAAGCTGAAATTGCCCTGTCTGGCAACTAAGTTACAACCTGGCCTTTTTGATCAGGAAGAATCTTCCATGTGATACTGAAAGTGAATGTAGAAACTATAAAGGTGACAATGGTGAGGATGGCATTTAGAACAGCAGCCATTGCCATTAAGAGATGATCCTGTATCAAGCACATGTATTATTCTGTTTAACCCTCACACCAACCTTGAATGGCATATGTATCACTGTTTTTCTCATTTTACATGAAGAAACTGCGGCTTAACCCTATTAAGTGACTTGGACATGGTGACACAAGCAGGACAGGGCCAGGGCTCAAACCCAGGTCTATCCAGCCCTCAAGCTGCTCTCCCTAACTGTGCTATTATCATGCAACTTCTTGTAATAACTTTACATTGTGGAAAGCTTTAAATTGTTGCACTAGACCATGCTTCTGGAGATATTTTGGATCTTTGTACAAGTTGGGAGCTGAAGTTGGTCTTTTTAGGAATTCAACTATTTCCCATCTAGTTGTGGGCAATAAAGGAGAGGCTCTTATGTCAGTTGTTGCCTCAGAAGATTACTCTTCCCTGTAGATCATTTGATTCACCTATAGATTGCCTCACTCCCAGACCAGTGCTCTAGCAAGATCCAGGAACTAATCTACCCTGGATCTCCTCTAGTCTTTGGGGAATAAACAATAGTTTCGAAGACCTTAGTTGATATCCCAGATCTTCAAGACAGTAAGTCTCATTTTTTTATTAACAGAGATACCCAGCTAGGTGCTGAACTTGGCATGGGGTTTAGAATACTGTAAGTGGGCATTGAATATTGGTTGCAAAAATTAATATTACTAGTGAAGAATGTGATATTGGAGATAGGACTGTATTTTCTTGGTGTTAAATTTTTCTATCTTTGAAATAAGTAGGGGTGGGAGGCCATGGAGGAAGCTTGCATTATGCAGCCTGGGAAAATGCAGGAGAGAGAAATGGAGCTTAGTCATTCAAATCATTATCAATGGGCACTTCCACTTTCCACTTCAAACTCTGTTTGACTCTAGAGCAGGGTTTTTTTCACCTGAGGTCTGAAGACTGGTCCATGTACTCTCCATAAACCTATGCAGAATATCTCTAAATTTAGATTTATTTTAGTGTCATTTTCATGCAGTAAAAGTCATACCTATTAGGCATACATTTCTATAAATTTTGACAAATGTATATACTTATGTAACTGCCACTATAATCAAGATACAGAACATTTTAATTGCCAAAATTTTTCCTTATGCACATTTGTAGGAAATTTCCTCCCCCAATTCCAGGCCTTGTAACCACTGATATGTTTTTCTCATAATTTTGCCTCATGATTTTCATATAAATGGATTCATATAGGACATAGCCTTTGCAATCTGACTCCTTTCACTTAGCATGATGCTTCTGAGATTCATTCATGTTGCTATGTGTAGTAATAGCTTGTTCTTTTTTATTGCTGAGCAAATATCCCATTGCAAGGATGTACCACGATTTGTTTACCCATGCCAGCTGGTTAACATTTAGATTATATTCAATTTGGAGTATTTCTAAATGAAGTTGTTATAAATATTCATGTATAGGTTTTTTACATGTATTTCTTAATTTCTCTTGGGTAAATATTGTAGAGTGGACCCATCAAGAAATCATATATATATGCATATGTGTGTATATGTACATAGATTCATATATACACATGTACATATATACATGTACATATACATATACATATACATATACATATACATATACATACATCTCTTGGGGGAGATAGTTCATATCTTTTATTAGATTCCCAAAATGGTCCCGGGTGTTACAAAAGGTTGAGAGCCACTGGTCTTATTGCAGCTTCCTTTGATTTGTGTTGAGTTCCTTAAGTTTGGTGGCCTAACTTCTCAAGTAAGGTATAAACAAACTGAGAGGCAGTGTGGCTTAGTAAAATAGCATTGAATTAGGGCTGCAGTGCTGCCCCCACCACAGCCTAGTCTTTAACCTGGTGACACTGCCAGTCCTCTTGTCCATTCCAGGACCTCAGCAACCCTGTCCACTGATAATGAGTTTAATGGCTAAGCTTCATTTCTCCCTCCTGCATTTTCCCAGTCAACATAATGCAAGCTTCCTCCATGGCCTCCCACCCCTTTGGAGTTCTGGCTCATACACTAATCTCAGACCCTCCATGAACCCATCATTCAGACTTTCCCTACTTCCTACAGGGACATATACACAGTATGCAAAGCTTTCTAGCCAGTTGCTCTCATTTTTCTTCATTAATGTCTGGGAGAAGGCATGCCAAGAAATAGGTTTATCCAGATATGCCAAACTAGAACAGGGGAACCAGATTTCCACTCCTGGCTTTGCTACCCAAAGCTCGTTCAACATAGGCAGATCACTTCACCTTCTCTTGCTTAAAATCTTGAGTGGCTTCCCAAAGTCCTTAGGATAAACACTCAAAGCTTTCACAGGACTTACAGACTTTTGCCTACGTCCCTCCTCACCTTCCCTGCAGTGGCCTCCAATGACTCTTTCCCAAACTAGTGATTTAGAAAGTGCCATAGAGACTTTGAGCATAAGCTGTGGACCTCTGGTTTTGAGGCTCTGCAACATTCAACTGGGCAGTTGTGTACCACTAAGTGGAGTTCTGAAGAAGCTCCCATGAAAGTAATTAAGTTAGAGCCGCAGACCAATGCAGGCCTGCCTGTATGGAAAGAAGGGAGTAGCAAGGCCAGTTCCAGGTTGCTCCTTCTTCAACAAGGTAAAAAGGGTATGTTTAAGGCTAGAGAACAGAGATTTTTTGTTGATTCCTATATTTATGCAGGTTTCTCCATGACACATATCTTTAGGACAGCCTTGGAAGAGTAAAAGATTCTTCAAATGCCTTTGGTTTATTTGGCTGGCATTTATTAAATATGTGGGGAGAGATCAGGAGTCCACTAAAACATCATATCCTAGTCCTCAAACAGCTGGGGGGTCATGAGAGCTACTGTCTCTCTAGTACCTTCTCTGTGCTCAGCCTCTTGCTCTGAGTTTTACATTCATCATCTTATATAGTTTTATAGATAAGGAAACTGAAGATTACATTGAGTCAGTTATTTGACAAAGGTCATGGTAAGTTATAGAATCTGGACCCAAACTCAAGTGTCTCTGATGCCAAAGCCCATCTACATAATCAATAATTTCTATATGGGTTATCAAGTTCATTACCTAACCTCATCTGGGACTCAATTTTCTCTGTGAAATGGGAAACATTATCTTGGCTTACAGTGTTTGCAAGAATTGAAAATATAATTAATGTGAAGTATTTATTCATAATGTCTAGCACACTGTAAATCTCAATATAGGTTAGCTGCTCTTTTTATCATCATCAGCAGCAGCACTATTATTGTTTGCTAAGAGAGAGGTATATGCAAAGTGCTATGGTGGCTCAAAGGAGGGAGTAATCACTTTCAGCAAGGGGACAATCAAAGGCAGTATGAGGATAGGTGAAAGGTTCATCAAAATTTGAACTTGACCTTGAAAGGAGAATGTGTACATGCAGATTTGGGGTCAATAAGACATTCCAATAGGAGAAACAGCATGAGTGAAAGCAAGGAGATAAGAGATAAGAAATGGTGAATAGACCATTTGGCTAACTTATCCTATATAATAAAAACCTAATATGCAAATCACCTGAACAGTGGAACGGCCAGTCACTATGATGTGCACTGACCACCAGGGGGCAGAAGCTCAAGGAGCTGCCCCCAGCCCACAGGCTCCAGGCCAGCCAAGGTGGGTGCCAGCGGGGGCACCCAATCGCCCCACTGGTAACCCCACAGATCGGCCCTGATCGCTGGCCAGGCCTAGGGACCCTACCCATGCACAAATTTTGTGCAATGGGCCTCTAGTATGTGTATAAATGCAAATGAGGCTGGACAGATGTCCTAGGTGAGGGTTTTAAGAACCAAACTGAATATAAGCTCGGTTTTATAGGAAAACAAGAAACAGTGAGTGTTTATGAGCAGGGGAGTTACAGAGCAGAGCTATGCCCCAGGAAGATTTGGCAGACCATCTATTACCCACTATGCATGGGTGCATGTAAGGGAGCTGTAGGATGTGAAAGTCAGAGAGGACCAAGTGAAAAGCCTGACCCAATACAAAGCTGTGTACAGTTAGCTAGACCTATTTTGGCTTTGAATGGGAAGGGAGAATATGTGACCTCTGAGTCAGTCTTTTGAAATGCCCAGGACTTAAAGGGTCTTGCAAAGTGCATTGACTTTGTCATAGTACTTTAATAACAGTCCCTTACTTTGCTATGTTAATTTGAAATTCATGCATGTCTCTAAAGTCCATTGGAGCCTCAGAACAGCCCTGTGATGAGATGAGAGAACTATTTTGACATGTGAGCTTATTAAAGGCATCAACTGTGTGTGGTGATTGATTTTTGCATACTCTATAAGTAAGTAAATAAGTGAGTGAGTGAGTGTGTGCATGAGTAAAAGAGTGAATCTCCACCAGACTCAGGCAAGTGGGGAGAGGAGATAGATAAAAATATATAAAGGTCTCGTGGTCAGTAAAACATAGGACTGAGACTTGAACCCAGGGTTTTTCATCTCTCCAATTTCATTATTGTCACACTTCCCCATTTTCTATTTACCCTTCCTTAAAAGGGTGTTTTCCAAAGTATACACAATTTAATGACTTGGAATCCTGCTTCTTTTTTACTTTTTCTTTTTCTTCTTAAAAGAGGAGCTTTGCCTTTTCTCTTTATAGTCAGACACAGGAGGAGTGCTGGATTTGTGCCCTCTGAGAGCAGATTTTCTGATTCTGATGTGAGATAATGGAGCTTAGCCTTCAGAGATATGAAAACTACCTATTGTTTTGCTCTCCAAGCATTTGGAGGCAGCTGTTGTTTTTGTTATTTCCCCTTACAAAGCTTTCTTTTCCGTACAGCGAGGAGGGTGAAGGATGAAAGGTAGAAGGAGAAAGTCAAGTTAGTCTATGCCTCAGAGGCTTAGAGCAGTTTATGGGGAAAAATGAAATAACACAAAACTATATCTTCACACTGTTCTCTGCCATGGCCATCTCCCACTGCCAGTCTATGCTTTCCATCAAATAAGTATAATATTGGTTGTGCAGCAGATCAAAACATTCTCCTTTCTCTGGGATGTGTAGTCAGTGCATCTTAAAGAAGGAGCACGGCATCAAAGAAGTTCATTGTCTCCCCCTAACCTTGTGCTTTCTCTTCCCTTCAGGGGGAACAAAAAGCCTGGATTCTGTTACCTCAAATTGGTCTTTTTCCGAGTGTCTTCACTATCAGGAACCAAAAATTAAAAACAAAGCAGATATACTATACGTAGTATTATTGAGGAACCTAAGTGCTAATTAATAAGATTTCATATTTGCACAGTGCTTTTACAGACAGAAACTTGTGCCACTGCACTGTGATCAACTACATTGTGGAGGTATTTTGTGTATGTTGCATAAATCATGACCACTTGTTGAACTGTGTGCTAAGGTCCAGGTGTGACCCCTACACAGTTTAGGGTCCTCATCTTGGTGAGGTCTAGAGTCTGCACCTTGCCAGGGCTTCCAATATGATTAGGTATAAGGTGCCTGCATCATGGCATCTGAACCTTTGAGCAACTGCCTTATAAGCTGTTATTGCAGTGGCATCTGTTCACCAGGATAAATGTCCAGTCATGTGGACCAGACCGTGGAGTCTTCAGACAGTACAGCCTTTCCAAGTAGGGAAGTCTTCATGGGAGCCCAATTCTGAATTGTTTTTGGTTTTGGATATCACAGCATAGTGATTAAGAACATGGGGCTCAGAATCAGACAGATTTTGTATATTGGTTACATATTGCTGCAGAACAAATTGCCTCAAAACCTAGTGGCTTGTGACAATGATAATTGTGTATTATCTTTTATGGTTCTGTGGGTCAGGGATTCAGACAGAGCACAGCAGAGATGGCTTGTCTCTGCTCCGAGGAGTCTGACATCTCAGCTGGAAGACTTAAAAATGAGGCTGAAATAATCTGAAAGCTCATTCATTCTCATGTGCGCTTTGCTGGAGCTGTCGGCTGGAATGCCTACACATGGCCGCTCCACATGGCCTGGGCTTCCTCACAACACGATGACCGGTTGCGTGGCTTAGCATAGCAGAGACCATGACATTATGATGCCTCAAGGAAAGGTATGTCAACAATGGAAAGTAGATGGTCAGGATGGGAAAAATAATGAAAGAAATGGGAATAAAGGAGACCAAAGGTGGCCATGTTTGTCTAACACTGTTTCAAAGAACCAATTCATAAAAAAATGACAGCCTCCCCTCCTTATCATATCTGTGTATTGTGTAGAAATAAATGTATCAGGAATCTGTAGTTTAATAATGATTTATCCAACTAATAGCTCCTCCTTTATTCCAGGTTCACCATTACTCCCAAACAAACATTACCTGAGCACCTCCTTTGCCCAAGCATTTTTACAAGCATATTCTAATTTAATTCTCATAACAACCTGATTAATCCAATGTTATAATTTCCATCCCCCCTTTTTTATCAGAACTTTAAGAATATGAAAACCTCCACTCTCACTCATATTTACATACTATAATGGTGGGATAGGCATAGGATAGACATTCCCATTTCAAAAGGGAGAAATTGGAAAGAGGAAAGAAGTGACAGGTCCCAGGTTGCTTATCCCAAAACCTAATGGGATAAGCAACGTCAAATCTTATAGCTCCAGAATAATTCTTTTTGTCTCAATGATCTGCTTTCCAGAGAGAGAGGGGATCTGGGGGATGGGATGGCCTTGTAGCAGCTCTCTGCTAGGGTTCCATGCATACAACTCTCCCAGGTTGGTTCCTGAGCCTCTGACTCTGCCAGGGAGCCCCATCCTTTGAAATCTAGGTGGAGGGAACCATACCATAGCTTTCTGCAGGGACCCCAAGCCTGATGCACTGGGGGGTGGGAGTGGGGAATGGGGATGGAGAGCATCCTGGCCCATTGAACTAGACAGGAAGTCCCACCCCCAGGCCCTAGCATTCTGAGCCTGTGATGGGAGTGGAAGCCTTGGTGATTTCTGAATCCCCCTCAGTGCCATTCTTCCATTATCTTGAAGAATAACTCCTCACTTCTATTGAGATGGCTGATCTTTACTAATCTCCATTTCAAATTGACTTCTGTCCATATCCTCAAGTGTTTTTGTTCTTGGCAAAATAGATAGGCTAAGAGTTTTCCAAATTTTAAGTTGTAATGCCCTTTTGCTTAACAATATCCTCTCATAAGTCATTTTTCTCCTTTCACATTTTACTATAAGTAGTCAGGAGGAGCCAAACCTCATCTTCAACACGCTGCTTAGAAATTGCTTCAGTTAAACATCCAATTTCATTGCTGGCAAGTTCTACCTTTCACAAAACATTAGAACACAAACACAATTTAGCCAAGATTTGTGCCACTTTATAACAAGTTTCACCTTTCCTCCACTTTCCAGTAGCAAGTCCCTCATTTCTGTCTGAGACCACATCAGAATGGCCTTTACTGTCTATATTTCTACCAACATTCTGGTCAGAATGACTTAGCTTTTCTCTAAGAAGATTGAGATTTTCTCTACAGTTCTCTTTTCTTTCCGAGTTCTCACCAGAATCAACTTTACAAAGTCCGTTCACAGTAGTATAGCCTTTTTCTAGCATATTCCTCAAAACTCCACAACCTCTAGCCATTACCCAGTTCCAAAGTCACATTTTCAGATATTTGTTACAGCAACAACCTCACTGCTCAGTACCAATTTCTGCCTTAGTCCATTAGGGTTGCTATAACAGAAATACCATAGAGTGGCTTAAAAACAAACAGTTAGTTCTCAAAGTTCTGAAGGCCATGAAGACCAAAATCAGGTGACTGTGGCCTCCCCTTGTGCTGAGGTCCTATGGCACTTGTTGTTTAATTGCATTATAATTTCAGATAAAACCACACATGTCAGAACTAGATTGTAAGCTCATGGAGGGGCTACATCTTTATCCCTTCTCTCATCTCCAGCATCTGGCAAGGCACTAAGCCCATAGTAGGTAATCAGAAAATTTTTGCTTCTAAATCTGCTGAACATATGGAGTAAAGTCTAGATTTGCAAGCACATCACTCTTACTCATCTGTTGATTGTATAGGATATGGCTACTTCCATGCTACAGCAATGGGTCTATGCTACAGTTCCTCTAAGGGTCTATGCTACAGTTCAGCAATTTCGTTAACAGCATTGTTTATAAAACCAACCATGGATAGGCCGCCTTGGATCAGCCAGGCGGTAGGCATAGGGTGCCGGCCAAATTGAAACTGTGAATCTTTATTTCAAGAGCCACTGTGTTCTGTGGAACCGAGCTCTGGGTGACAGAACAACAGGTATCCCTTCCTACCTCCCTGCTGTGGCACTCAAGACCATCTGCTTCTGAGAAGCTATTCAGGCACAGAGCCCAGCGGGGCTGCTCCAGCTGAGCCTGGGGCAGCCAGGATATAAAATGCTGATAACATTGACCCTAATTCTATATTTTGTTATATTTTTTGTGCATTTTCTTAGTACTTCCTTCTTGTTGTCAAGGTTGTTGGCAATAGTGTCTGTGGTCACTTGGTTCGTATATTATCGGCTTTTTGTATACGGTTTAGTTTTCCTATTCATGGGCATTGGACTGTAAAGATTCCTGTGAGTAGACATTACTACTAGCAATGCTAACCACCTTTTCTGTGTGTATATCATTTTCTTTGCCCCTCATAAACCAAAAGAGATAGAGAGGAAAAGTGCTGTCAACCCCTTTTTACAAGTGAGTAAACAGAGGCCAGAAAAGTGATCTAACTTGCTCAAAATCACAATTGCTGTAGCATGGAAGTAGCCATATCCTATATAATAAAGAGCTAATATGCTAATTAGACCAAACAGCTGAACGACTGTCCAGATGACCTTCTGGACG
Source organism: Myotis nattereri (assembly GCF_964212035.1). NCBI lineage: Eukaryota > Metazoa > Chordata > Mammalia > Chiroptera > Vespertilionidae > Myotis > Myotis nattereri. The sequence continues at coordinate 91,956,414 of NC_138080.1, forward strand.
ACCTTACAGACAACCTTACAGACAACTTTCTGAACGAAGCTGGGCCTGCAAGGGCCGAGCCCCTTGCCCAAATTTTGTGCATAGGGCCTCTAATATAATACATAAACAAATACCTTCCAATGAAATTTCACTTTTAGACACTAAAATTTGAACTTTATATAATTTCCATGTGTCACTAAATGTTCTTATTTTCATTTTTTTCCTACCATTTTAAATGATTAAAACCATTCTTAGCACACGGGCCATTAAAAAAAAAAAGGTGGTAGGCTAGATTTGTCCAATGGGCCATTTTTGCAGACCTTTGGGCTAAGGAGTATATGAAGCTCTAAGACAAACATAATACTTACTTCTCCTGCAAGTATCAAATTAACTTAAAATTTTGGAAAACATTTTAATCAAAATAAACATTGTTATATTTGCAGCATAACCCAAATCCATATGAATTTTCAAGATAAAACATATTTCAAAGTAATGTCTTGCTTGCTGTGGGTTGCCTGGAGCTAAGTCTCAGGAGGCCAATCCTGTCATCATTGTCTGATTTTAGGCTACTTTGGTAGAAAATTTTGAAAAGCTGACATTGTAGGTGAGAAATTAACTTGCATAAGAGCCTTTTGGGCTTCTCATAACTGACTGTCCTTGAATGAGGCCCAATAAGACCCGTGAAAATATTCTAGGGACCTGAATATATCTAATATATTTCATCCAGAGAATGGTGGGGGTAATATGTGAATATTTAATCCAAGGTGGTTCCTGTAAGTTCTTCTGAAAACTTTACAGTGTCTTCTTCATACATTTAGAGCCTGGAGTCTACTCACTTTTCTTGTCAACTAAGCCATATGTGTAATACTCAGCATGGCAAGTACCCAGGAGATTAACAGATGACGCAGTCTCCAACATCAGAAAGCTTAAAACTTGCTGGTGATGCTAGGGCTTATTCATATAAAATGGCTCCCAAAGAGTACATCATCAAGAGAGAGTTAGTGGTGGAAAGAGAATTGAACTGCAAGTAGGGGGCTTCTTTTCTAGCATCTCCTACGCCTTTTATCCTGAATGGACGCATTCCTTTCCCTTTTAGCTAAGTTTTCTCTTCTTCCCAGAGTGGTTTTTTTTTGATAAGGGTTCTGAGGCACCATTCAAGCTGAGCTGAGAAGAGTGTGCCACAGATGATTAAAGCTGTCTGCTATGAATGGAAATCGGGGAGTGGCTGGCACAAAAGCCAGGGTGTTTCCATGCGTAGGGTCAGTCTACAGTCCCTCTGACTGGAAATGTCTATGGTGATATTACTCTGTTGCATGGTTTTGTGATACTGATTCACTCCAAAGAAGGAGGGGCCATCACTGTGGGATGCAAAGGTTAAGGGACCCTTGCTTGGCGGAGGTGAGAGGGTAGTCAGGGCTTTGAAGATGTTTATTCTTCTTCACAACTGGGATCCAACAAAGCACATTCTGTGCTGACTTGGGTTTTGGTTGGCTCTAGGCTGAGCGTCTTCTATTGCAGTGTTGGCATGGCAAGAGGGAAGCATGTGGGAGATACTGTGTCCCTGCCATTCTCCGGAGCCCTCATGAATGGGAATGCCTTCTTAATGAGCCCATCCCAGGGAGCCTGGCCTTCAGATAAACAAATAAGTACCAGCAGGAGATGCGCATAAGAGAACTGGAAAAAATAAGGCCACTTTGAGTGACAGCCCAAATAAAGGAGACCTAAGAGGTCTCAAGTTAACAGCTAATGAGCACAGCTCCTCATCAGTGCTTTCTTGGCCAGGGCATCTATTATTGAGAATGCCAAGAATTTGTGTCTTATTTTTACACAAAGAGGCCTTTCCGGCCTCTGTCCCAGGACTGACTTTTATTTTTTAAGTTGGGGAGAAGGCCTGCCTAGAGGATATTTGCAAGGTGAGAATAAAACAATTCACTTATCTTCCTAATAATGTATGTATCAGTTTCATCATTTGGAAAATAGGGATAAAAATATAAATCTCCTCCAACACTGTTGGGAGGATTGAATAGGAAAGCACCTAGCACAGTGCCCAGTGTTTATTCGGCATCTGAAACGTATTGGCTGCAATCATTATCACCATCATCTTCTTCTTCAGACATGGAAGTGCACAGAAAAACATCTGGAAACAGGGAATCTTGTTCTAGTTCCTCCATCAACTCCCTGTGAGATGTTAGGCATATCATCTCTCATGTCAACTGACAGTATGGGACTGTAATTTTTCTTCACTTAGTAAACATACTTTGAAGACCTTCTAAGTGCCAGGCTCTGTCACAGCCACTAGATATATAAAAGTGAGATGCAGTTGCTGCACTCAGGGACTTCAGTTATAATGGGGGAGACAGATGGGTAATGCATGTGACAGTATAACACAAGAATGACTATTACTGTGATGATGCATGTCACATGTGTAGGAGCCCTAGGCAAGGAACTAGTAAGACTAAAGGTCTGTCTTAATCTGACCTTCCAGTCTGCAACAGAAGCATCCAAGAGATAAGCTGGGTGATTAGGGGGAAAAAAGGTCACCTAATTGGTGAGGAGCCTAAAACCCAGGTCCTCTCTTTCTGAGACCAGAGTTCTCACCAAATACCAAGTTGCCATTAAAAATTTTTGAGAAAAAAGTGGTGTGCAGAGAAGTGACATGATGATTAAACACTGGGGTCTGGGAAAAGGAGACTTCCATTTGAGTTTCAGAGTTATTATTTTGATAGTTTCATAACATTGGGAAAGTTGCTTAATCTCTTTGAACTTCATTTATCAGCAAGGATGACATTACTATTATACCTGCATCATGTCATCATGTGGAGAGAAGGAACTTTGGTAAACTGTGACATATAAATTCTAGCTTGTTTCTGTTGTCACCCTTAAAAACAATAAAAATAACAAATACCCTGCCATGTTATGAAAAAAAAAAAAATTCGGTGACCAGTAATCGATTTTGGATGTCCAAAGAAATATGTAAGGATTATTTTCTTTCAACAACCAATATCTTTTTTCCAGGAGAATAGGCTAAGTGGAGGCCTCTTTTTAATTTTAATACAAAGCAATCTTAATTTCTACATCTTAAGTATGTGTGAAAAACAGAAGGGAGAGAGGAAGGAGAGAATTATGTATTTCTCCTTAAAGCTAATCAGAGAAATAATTTGAGGTCAGAGTCTTATGACCTGATCACTGATTAATTGAAGTTTCAATATTCTGTTGTGATAGGAACCCCTAAAGTGTGTGATTGATTATCTCATGGAGAAAAGAAAAGGTAAACATTATCCTATATAATAAAAGGCTAATATGCAAATAGATTGAACAGCCAAACAACCAGAGCAACCGAATAACCAGTCCCTATGATGTGCACTGACCACCAGGGGGCGTGTGTGGAACGGGGCAGGCGTCGACCGCAGAGGGATGGTGGAGCAGATGAGTGGGTGCTGTTCACACCCACTGACAGTGCTGGCCCCACTTGCACCCGCTGCTGGCATCATCCCCAATCACTCCAAGCCATTAGCGGATATGAGCGGGGCCAGCACCATCAGCATGTGGTAGCAGTGGCAGGAGCAGGGCTGCCGGCAGACAGGGGACTGGAAGGGCGGGGGGCATGGCAGGAGGGGCTGAGACCTGCCCCTATGCCCACTACAGCTTCGCAGCCCACAGTTCCTTTCAAGGTGCACAAATTTGTGCACTGGGCCCCTAGTATTAAATAAAAGCCTTTGTTGAAGGCAAAGCAAAGGAGAGATGATGTAGGAGAAATGTAATGAAGATGAAGTGACAAAAGTGATTTAGGTTCTAATTCTTCCAACTAGATGACCTGCAATGAATCTCTTCCTCTATGTGGCATCAGTTTTCTATCTGTACAACTTTAGGCTTGGTCTAGACTAGACCCATGGTCGGCAAACTGCGGCTTGCGAGCCACATGCGGCTCTTTGGCCCCTTGAGTGTGGCTCTTCCTAAGCCTTAGGAGTACCCTAATTAAGTTAATAACAATGTGCCTACCTATACAGTTTAAGTTTAAAAAATGTGGCTCTCAAAAGAAATTTCAATCGTTGTACTGTTGATATTTGGCTGTGTTGACTAATGAGTTTTCCAACCACTGGTCTAGACTATCCCTATAGTTCCTTCCAGCTTGCCAGACTATGATATTTCTACCTGTATAACACTGAAACAATAAGAGAGAGAGAGAGAGAGAGAGAGAGAGAGAGAGAGAGAGAGAGAGAGAGAGATTGATTGTGCATGCCTGGCTGAAAAACTGAAAGGGGAACAGTCTCATAAAAACCACTGATTCGAATTAAATAGAGAATGCATGTTGATTTAGAGCTGGCAATATCAGGCTCCTAAATCACAAGGAGACTCTATTTAATCCTGGGATAGTCTCTTGGGTATTGTCTTCCTCAGCTCAGTAGTGTTACACAGAGAACTCCCTTAGATATCAAGATGACAGAGAGAGGGAGGGGGGATGAGAGAACGAACTCTTTACAAAAAGAATATATCTGAATTACCTGGAGAGTTGTTCCCCACATTCCCCACCCCAGGTATAGGCAAAAGAACCATGAAAGCCTTAGTCAGGCCTTAAATATTGGTTGTCTACCTGCTTAACTCTTTATGGACTTGTTTTCCATCCTTGATAGGAGTCAAGTCCAATGACCTTATGTAGGTAAACAAATAACTTACACACAGTCTGTTTAGTAAAACTGCTTATCATTGTTAGGACCTAAAAAGGGCAGGGAATTTAATAGACTCATAAACCAGAACTTCAAACTATGGAAATTGATCCCTTGAGAGTCTGGGAAATCCTAAAAGCTGAGAAAGGTCACCAATCAACACAGAAGACACCTAAGAAAGCTTCCAACATCTGTGGTGCTCCAAATGAGAAACTGAGGCCTTACCATAGGGCTTTCCCAGAGTTACCCATGAGTTTCAGCAGAGCTGGGACTAGAACTCAGAACAAGTAATAGGACTAGAACTCAGAACTAGAACTCAAAACTCAGACTTGTAACTAGAATTCAGGATTCAGAACTACTAGAACTCAAAACTAGAGCTACAATTCAGAACTAGAACTCAGAACTAGAACTAGAACTCAGAACTAGAAGTAGAACTCCATGAGGGTTTCTCTGGCCCTTCCTATGACTTTGGCCCAGTGATTCCCTGACCTTCCCCAAGAGATGTGTAGGGACACTTTGTTTTCTGGTTCTTTGCGATATAATGTCAGAAATGAATTTAGGTTTCTCCTTGGACATGAGGGCCACCAGCCAACTTAGACTGATAATTAGACAAAGGAGTGTTGACTTTGGAAAGCTTTGTGAGACCTGGTGTACAGCAGGTCTTTATACACACCACTAGCATTTCGGCGAGAATTATGTCCATCTAGAGACACAGCCACAGTGCCAAATGCAAATCAAGCCAGCATATTGATTCAGATACAGGGAGCTGTAATGAAACCTAGAATAGGCATCTGCATGCCTAGTTTCTAATCCTAATTCCACCACCTGCTAGTTCCTATCCTTGGTGCTCCATTTAAATTCTATGAGTTATTTTCCCATCTTTAAGACAGAGATGATTATGACAATATCTGCCGAGCAAAGTTAACTTGAACTAAATGAGGAAAAAATATTAAAAAGAAAAACCAAGAGGCATGGAAATAAGAATGACTTTCTAGGATTTAGTTTATATACGGTGTGAAAATTTACATATATATATACTAGGGGCCCGGTGCACGAAATTCGTGCACTGGGTGTGGTGGTGGGGGAGTGTCCCTCAGCCCAGCCTGCCCCCTCTCACATACTGGGAGCCCTCAGGCATTGACCCCCATCACCCTCCAATCGCAGGCCTGGGCAGGGGAACCTTATTTCCCCCCATCACTGGTTCTGCCCCCAGCCCAGGCCTGATGCCTCGGGCCCAGGCATCAGGCCTGGGCAGGGGACCCCCAGACCCCTCCTATTGCTGGCTCTGCCCCTTGCCCTGGCCTGATGTCTCAGCCTGAGGCGTAGACCCCCATCACCCTCCGATCGCCTGATCAGCCCCTTGCCCAGGCCTGACGCCTCCGCCAGAGGTGTCAGGCTTGAACAGGGGACCCCCATCTCCCCCCGATCACTGGCTCTGGTCCCCGCCCAGGCCTGAGGCCTCTGGCCCAGGAATCATGCCTGGGCAGGGGACCCCCATCTCCCTCTGATCGCTTGCTCCACCCCCCGCCCAAGCCTGACGCCTCTGACCCAGGCTTCAGGCCTGGGCAAGGGGACCATCATATCCCCCCAATCCCCGGCTCTGCCCCCCACCCAGGCCTGATGCCTCTGGCCCAAGCATCAGGCCTGGGCAGGGGACCCCCAGCCCCCCGCCCAGGCCTAATGCCTCAGCCAGAGGAGTTGACCCTCATCACCCTCCGATCACCAATCACCGGATCGGCCCCTTGACCAGGCCTAAGGCCTCTGGCCTAGGCGTCCGGCCCGGGCAGCGGGGACCTGCAGTGGCAGCGGCCCCGCAATCGTGGGCTTCGCTTTAGGCCCAGGCAAGGGACCCCTAGCTCCTGGGACTGCCAGCTTCAACCGTGCCCAGCTCCCATCGCTGGCTCCACCCCTACTTCCTGCTATCACTGGCCAGGGCGGAAAAGGCACCTGATTCTCTGATCATGGCTGGGGGGCAGGGCAAAGGCGGCCCCAGGGCCGCCTTTGCCCTGCCCCCCAGCTCTTAGCTCCCCCCTGGGTTTCTGATCACTGTCAGTGGCAGGGGGCTTCTTCCTACTTTCCCTTTCGCCTCCCTGCATTGTGCCTATATATGCAAATTAACCACCATCTTGTTGGCAGTTAACTGTCAATCTTAGTTGGCAGTTAACTGTCAATCTTAGTTGGCAGTTAATTTGCATATAGCCCTGATTAGCCAATGAAAAGGGTAGCATCGTACACCAATTACCATTTTTCTCTTTTATTAGTATATATATATATATATATATATATATATATATATATATATAATTGATTTTTTTACAGAGAGGAAGGGAGAGGGATAGAGAGCTAGAAACATCTATCCGCTACCTCCTGTATACTCCCTACTGGGGATGTGCCCACAACCAAGGTTCATGCCCTTGACTGGAATCAAACCTGGGATCCTTCAGTCTGTAGGCCAACACTTTATCCACTGAGCCAAACTGGTTAGGGCTACAGTGTGAGAATTTTAAGTACAACTATCCTGGGAAGATTAAGAAATGCTTCCTAGGAGTGATTAGGAAGTAGCTGAGTCTTAAACAATAGGTTGGATTTACATAAAAAGAAAGAAGAGGAGAAAGAATGAGAGGTAGTGAGAAGGTAGGGGCTATTGCCTGACAAATGTCTAGAGACAGTTTCTGATTGTTCTAATGCTTTGGGCTCCTCACTTCTGTTTTAAGTAATATCCCAATTATTGGCATCTCCATTCAACAGTGTTTTGTATTTTAATTTCCTGAATTGTTCCCCTGGGGAGGAGTGGGAACCATTCACTGATACGAGTCATATCACAGAAACTTATTTCCTTTACTTTTATTGATTTGTTTTATATTTCTTTATTGATTTCAGAGAGGAAGAGAGAAGGGGAGAGAGATAGGAACATCAATGATGAGAATCATTGATCGGCTGCCTCCTGCACACCCCCTACTGGGGATCCAGCCCACAACCCAGGCATGTGCCCTTGGCTGGAATCCAACCTAGAACCCTTCAGTCCGCAGGCTGATGCTCTAGCCACTGAGCCAAGCTGGCTAGGGCTTATTGATTTTTTTGGAGGGTAAAATATATCAATTATTTAAAAAGCAAATACTCTTTTGAGCTTTACTTATAATCCCCAAGTGAGTAGGCTTGGCCTAAATTATATCATGTCCCCTTCCTTTCTTGCTAAACTGTACTACTAGTAACCATAATCCTGTCTATGTGTTTTGGACTTTACAGTTTGTAAAGGGTTTCATTGATGTTGCCACCTTTGGGTGTCACAGCAAGCCCATGCAGTAATTTTTAGGCTGTCTGAGTTTTGGAGAGGTCACTAATATTTGGCCAGGTCGTCTGACACACTAATATTTGGCCAGGTTGTCTGACACATAGTAAACTTTAAATAAATATTGGAAGGGTGGATGGAAGAGAGAGGGGGATCTAGTGAGTTGGTAGCTGTTATGAGTAGCTGCCCCATTTTAGCATTTTCCCTCAATGCTAATCTCAGCTTCAGCTGAAATCCCCTGGCATAGAAAACAGGCATGACCTGCGGGCATTTACCTGGTACCTCTGGACTATTCCAGAGCCTATCAAATGGGGATAGGCACTAAACCTGCCCACTGTAATTTGTGATATGGAAATTCCAGTAAATTCCCCTGAAGCAATGCTCAACCATGAAGGCTATTTATACAAGAGACTGTCCCCTTCTATACTCTGTGTGAAGGTGTGTTTGGATTTTCTCCCTCATTTGAGGAAAAATAGAATCCTTGCCCATTTCCATACCAAGGCATGAAGTTGAATGTACCAATGCGTGGGTTGCAGGGAGACCATTTAGTCAAAGGAAAGGACCAGAAACTAGAAGTCAGAAGACCTGGGTTTGAGATTCAGGTCCAAAGTTTATAAACTATTCATTCACTCATTAATCTATTATATATTGAGTTCCTACTATGTTACAGACTCTGACAGTCTTTGGGACTACAGTAGTCAATAAGGAGGACATCTGCCTTCATGGACCTTGAGTTTAATGGAGCAAAATATACAGATAAAACAAACAAACAAGAAAAACAAATAAATTACTAAATATGTAAAATAACTGTAAGTTGTAAATGCTCTGAAGAAAAAAAGCAAAATTCTAGAAGTAACAGGAAGCATTGTTCAAATAATGTAATCAGTGAAGACCCTCTCTGAGATGGTGATATTTAAGCCCAGTCTTAAAGGATGAGAAGGTGCTAGCTACACACACACACACACACACACACACACACACACACACACAAGTGGGATTAAAATATTCTAGTTAGAGGGAACAATTTGTGCAATTGATACTATTATAATAATCTGGCTATTATTTGACAAGAAAGAAGTAAAGGAAAGACTAAATAATACAGGCATGCCATTTATACAACTTTGCTAATTTAAAACTTTCTGAGACTGTTCCGTGCGGATCAATGCAGGAAGGGACTGGACAAAGGCAATTTAGATGCATGTCCAAAAAGACTGAGTAACATGGGAAGGTGCTTACCTGTCTGACAGTCACACCTTGGGACAGGTAATTGGCCAAAATAGGAGTGGCCACGGCAAGGGCACAAAACCTAAATATTTAAACTTCTGAACAAAGGAAGTTTGCTCTCTCTCTCATGTGCCAGGCTCCTGGCTCTCTCCGGTTGCAGGGGCTGGGCTCCACTGCACTCACATGGCCCATCGCCATGTGGGCTCCACACAATGGACTCACTGACTTTAATTAGCTTGAATGCTGAATGTGACCTGGCTGCAACATGGAAGTGATGCTCTAGACCAGTGGTTCTCAACGTGTGGGTCGCGACCCCTTTGGGGGTCGAACGACCCTTTCACAGGGGTCGCCTAAGACCATCAGAAAACACATATATAATTACATATTGTTTTGTGATTAATCACTATGCTTTAATTATGTTCAATTTGTAACAATGAAATTGGGGGTCACTACAACATGAGGAACTGTATTAAAGGGTCGCGGCATTAGGAAGGTTGAGAACCACTGCTCTAGACACTGGCCCTCGTTTTGGCTCTTCTGGAACCCTTTTCAGGACTGGTTTAAGGGGCATGGGACTTTACAACTCCAGAAATATAATTCCACACAAAGTCTTCTATCACATCTCATTCTCCTGGGTAGGCTTCTGAAAATGCTTATTTAAGTGGTACCCCAAGAAGCTCACACCCCCTCATGTTTGGGAAATCTGACCCCCTAATTTCCCCTGGCAACACAATAGTCATGACGTAGGAAAAATCTTGGTGGCAGAGTTCGAGGAATGGAGGGGCAACCAGGTAGCTGGAGCATTTTCAGCAAGAGTGAGAAAGTGATAGAAGAGAGAGAAGTGATCAGACCAAGCAGATCATGATGGGCCATGGGAAAAGGTTCGACTTTTTAAGCTTATGAAAAACCACTAGAAGGTTATAAATAGAAGTAGCATGTGATCTAATCTCTGCTTTAAGAATCTGAGTTTGGCCCAGTCAGGCAACTTCTCTGTGTCTCCCTTTCCTCTCCCAAAAATGGGGATAACAATCCTAATTCCATATCCTTTCAACAGGTCATTTGAATGTCAAATGATGTTTACCATAACTTATTGCTCTAAGTCAGCGGTTCTCCACCTGTGGGTCGTGACCCCTTTGGTGGTCGAACGACCTTTTCACAGGGGTCGCCTAAGACCATCCTGCATATCAGATATTTACATTACGATTCATAACAGTAGCAACATTACAGTTATGAAGTAGCAACGAAAATAATTTTATGGTTGGGTCACAACATGAAGAACTGTATTTAAAGGGTCAGAAGGTTGAGAACCACTGCTCTAAGCAATGCTTGATAATCATTCAATAATAATATGAATATGCTTTAGAAGCTAGTAAGAATCATTCATACGTAAGGTATTATCAATAATATCATATCCCCAAAGTCCTGTGTCTTTCACAGGAACAGTAAGATCACCAGCTACAAGATGCTGTGAAAATCCCATATCAATACAAATTAGTTTTTATTTTCATTCATTTATTTATTAGTTTAGGTTTGGTTTCTTTCTTCCATGGCACCAACTTACTCTCTATATTTGGCCCAGGAATCAACCAGACTCAGGTGTGCTATTTAACCCTAAGAAAAATAGCCAGAGAGAATATGATGGGCAGAACTGAGAGTCAAATCAGCAAGTTTTTGCCTAGACCTGGGCACTTCCCACCTCTCTTCCTGCAGTAGGTGGAAGCTTGTCCTCATTAGTCATAGGCTCTCCATTACCTATGAAGGAGTTGTGAAGAATAATACTGATGATAATGATAACAAGAATAATAAATGATTAGTAATGCATATAGATATATATGCGTTTGTATACATAGCCCTTTGCTACTTTTCTCAAAGTATTTTTTCCACCTATTGTTTTAATTGAGTTCACACCCATGCAGATGTAGAGTGGGAGTATTCTAATTGGGGAAATGACCATGCAGTGCTTAAGTGGTTTGCCTCAAGGTCATGCTGTGAGGGAAGAGGAGGTGAAACCATGCTCCGGAATCTTGTGCCAACATACTGTGTCAAGACCTATCGGCTCTCCTGGGGGCTTTGGGAAAGAAAACTGGGATCCTGAATCCCAGATTAAATAAATAGGAATTGGAACATTCTGAGACAGTAAAACACACTTTATCCATATAGTCTAGCCTTCCTCTCCCGTTTTGCACACAAAGAAAGTGAGGGCTATGAGCCGAAACCCACACAGGAAAGTGCCCTTGGTACCACCTGCTCAAGCACCTACTAAAGTTCCTGCCATTCTGCCTTTCACCCCTCTACACAGCTGGGGGCTGCAGTGGAAGGAAAAGATCTAAAGAATTCAAGGCAGTCCTCAGTTAGACACATTACCAAAACAAAAACAGTAATAGGTACAGAGATCTTCATTTAATTGAGAGTTTGCTCTTTGGCTGGAAAAGAGATCTCTGTGAGTTTGGGTCTGACCTTCGGCCTGCCATGCATTTGCCCTGGGCCTCTTTTTGCACCCCCTCCAGGGATTTGGACAAAGTGAATTTTGTAGTTCTTTCCAACTTTAGCATTCTTTAATTCTATCATGTGTAAGCTGGATAATGTGTGTTCATGTGTGTGTGTGTGTGTGTGTGTGTGTGTGTGTGTGTGTGTGTTATTTTTAAAGGCTCTTATATTGTGACCCATGGAATATTTTGTTTCCTTAGTTCTGATATGGACAGCCTATTTGGAAAAAAAAGATACATCTTTTAAGATTTTCCTGAAGCCAAATCTTCTATACTTCTACCTTCACTTCCAATAACTAAAAAAGTTAGAGAACTTTCTTTTATCTGCTCTGAAACATTATCTCTAATATTAAAATGGTTAATAGACACCCAAGAAGAGGTATACTGAGGGCCCATCATGCTGTAGGTATTATGAAACTAGATATGAGAAACACATGTAAAGAGTAGGCACAGGACCCAGCACAAGTATGCATTAAATGTTAGTTCTTGTTGCTATCATCATCATCATCATCATCATCATCATCATCATCATCATCACTATCATCATCAGTGGTAATTTAATAGTAAAAGAGGAGGTGTTTTGTTTTTTTTTTATCTCACCTACCTATCACAACAGCTGAACAAAGTAAAAACTATAGTAAATCCTCTCTTGATGTCCTCAATAGGTTCTTGGAACTGCAGGGAAAAGTCTAATGAAACCAATTTTACCATAGGCTATTTGATATACTTAACAAGAGTTAAGTTTTTACAGCACCCATCATTGTTATAACAAATCAACTTCGTTATTCAACAGTGATATTCAAGGACCTGCTATATTAGTTTCCACATTAAAGAGATGGATTAACTGGAACAGAGGGTGGTTACATACTGGCCTACACCCACACAGCCAGTCCTCAAACCCAGATGTAGTGATCCATGAAACCAATCTTTAAATTCCTACACTAGTTTCATTGATCTTCCATACAACACCTGGCAGCTGTATAGATTACCTTATCCAAATTGAGCCTAAAAAAATGATCTAGCTCAGAAACACCGAAGTTCAATAGGATGTGCATGAGTACTGGGATGGGAATCTGAGGACCAGGTGTGAGCCTTTTGGCCTTGGTCAAGTGCCTGCTCTGGGGTCAGATGTCTCTATTGGTGAAAAGACTAAACATATCCATCCAGCCCACCTCACAGAATGTACATGAGGTTCCAGTAGAATAATGAATGAGAATATGCTTTGTATTTTATAATCTTCCATTCAGATGCATGATGCTTATCTCATTAATATTACACTCTAGTGCCAATTTCAGGGAGGGGGGTCAGCCACAGAGAAGCTAGTTCAGGCTGTGACATCTCATTAGAAGCTGAAATTAGAATTCTGAGAGGGGAAAAGGGGGCAGGGGCTAGAACTGCTGTCTTCTGCCCAGGTTCCCGCTGCTATCTGTATTCAGAGCGGCTTCCTGGTACCTTGGCAGTTCTGCTTGGTAGGATGTCTCTGACTTTGATGTTGCATGTGTCAACATTCTAATAGGGTTGCAGCCGGGATCCAGTGTGAGTTAGGAGAGACATCTTATGACAGGTTTTGCCTAAAGATGTTTCAACAGATAACCCTTTAGAAATAATAAAGGTAGTTTATGCATTCCACATGAATGCAGCTCAGTTTGAAGTTTGCCATGCAAAGAGCTTTCTGTTCTCACTTTTTCTTCCTGCTGCACATCTGTGGGACATCATTTCATGTCCCTGTAGAAAATTATTGTGTTTGGTTACACTGATGCTCTGTCCACATCGATGGCAATGACAGAAGGACATGAAGCCATTTCCTTCCAGAAAGTCCACATTGGAAAATCTTAGACAGTCACTCCTCCCTCTTGAAATATAAATCATATCATTTCATTCTGCTGTTTAAAAATCATCTTGTGTGCCCTAGCTGGTTTGGCTCAGTGGATAGAGCATCGGCCTGCGGACTCAAGGGTCCTGGGTTCAATTCCGGTCAAGGGCATGTACCTTGGTTGCAGGCACATCCCCAGTAGGGAGTGTGCAGGAGGCAGCTGATCGATGTTTCTCTCCCATCAATGTTTCTAAATCTCTATCCCTCTCCCTTCCTCTCTGTAAAAAATCAATAAAGTATGTTTAAAAAAAAATCATCTTGTGGCTTCCCACCATGCTTAGGTTAAAATTCAGACACCGCCTATGACCTGAATGGTGGGCTGCTATAACTTCAGGTGACCTTTCTGACCTCACCTCCGATACAGCTTCCCCTACTCGCTGTGTTCCAGCCACACGAGGAAGCCAGGCATCATGAGTCCTCCAACATCCTTCTGAATATGCCAAACTGCTTTTTTGGTGTCCAGACCCAGTAATGCTCTCACTGGTCTACAAAGACCAGCATTTAACTTGGCATTTCCAGTTGCCCATGTCTGCTCCAAGGAGCCATTTACTTCTCCAGTGGTATCTAGTGAGGCATCAGTGGGTCTTGTGGTCCTGTCACCTGTCTCTATCCCATAGGGTAAAGTTTTAGAGCAAGTTGGTCTATCACAGCAATCATGGACACACATTCCATTTCCTCCAGTTGTGCCCATGTTGGCCCAAATTCCTGTGGTCACTGGCTGGTATCTGGATGAGATGTGGGAAGACTTCTCTCTCCATCTACGACTTACTCAGAACACTACCAGATGGTGTGTTTTAAACACAGTTCTCTCACTTAAGTTATCATCTGGGTGTGCTCTTGGGAAAAGAACATCTGGAAAGACATCCCAAGCATTGCACACAGTATTTGCGATATTACTCAGTAGGAATATTGGTTGTCATGCCCAATTTCTGTCCCCTCCCACTGTATTTTTATGCTGGAAGTTTAAATGATCTGTGGAGCCCCATCTCAACCACTTTTCTCACAGCGGATGCATTCACAGTCACAGATCCTAGAGTAAGCAAATCTAAGTGTTTAATCTATTATTAATCAGCCAGTTGCCAAAATGATAGAGCTCTAAGGGGGCCTGAGGAAGACATCAATATTTATGGCCTCCTTAGTTTTTCTCTCTTGCCTTTCTCCCTCCCTCTCCTTCTTTAACGTAAAAATGGAAATATGAAGGTTGTTATGTTTTATGCCATTGTTCGAGGCAGGAACATCATGTGCTGGAATGAAATGACTCCAAAGTACTATTGCATATTTGTTTCAGGATACTATTAGGGCCGTAGTAACGTTAGCCAGGTTGGGTTAGTAAAACCAGTCTTCAGTCCATGGTAACACAGTGAAGGGTTTACTGACCAGAATGGATCTGGGATACCACCTTTCGCAAATTGTTCATTTTTCTGATGAGGCAACTGAGGCTCGAAGACGGAAAGAGTCTTCTTTGTGACCATACACTTATTTATGACTCAACAAACTTTAACTGGATACCTCCAATGTGTCAGACAAAGTGTAAGCTGCCAGGGACACCAAGATAAGTATTAACAGAAATCGGTGCCATTTATGGAGCATGTCCTAGGTGTTAGGTACATGCTAAGTCCTTTAAATAGTCCCTCCTGCCAAAAAACCTCCTATAGGCTTCTTACTGCACTTGGAATAAATGCAGGTCTGCAAGGCTCTATGTGACCTTGCTCTGACCTACATTTCTGTTCTCATTTCATTTCATTCCCCCCCCCCCCCACCTCATTCTTTAGGCTCCACCCTCAGTGTCTTATATTGTTATTGTTACTGGGAAATATATCAGGCTTATTGCCTTTTTAGGCCTTTTGAATCAGCTGCCCACTCTGCCTAGATTACTCTTTGCTGCATCACTTCTAGATACTAATATTTCAGGCTTCAGCACTAACTCCACTTTTTTAGAGATTCCTTGACAATGAATTACACTGCCTTAGTCACTATCTTTTAATCAACCTGTGTTAGTGCCTTTATACCCAGTGATGTGTTTACCACCTGGATATAGTGGGGTAGAGATGAGGGATTGCATTTGCGAAGTGATAGAATTTGCCAATTTCCAAAGTGTAAATATCTCTATTATGACTGAATCAGAGATTCAAGCTATCAATATGATGTCCCTGAAAGTGATGCTGAGAAGACACACACACAGCCCACTCTTGTGAGCCAGTATAAACCAGCTCAGGCACACTTTTTACTAATCTGAAATTATAGTGTTTACTTGTTTATTGGTGATGCTTTTATCCTCCCATGTAATATAAGTTCCAAAATAGGAGGAACCTTCCCCTTTTGTTTATGATTGTTTTTCTAGCACCTAGAACATGGACAGGAATGTAATAACTACTTAATAAAAAATTGCTGAATGGATTATGAATGAATGAATGAATGAGTAAATGAGAGACCTCAGAATAACTCTGTTTAGTAGTTAAATAGGTACTACTATATCTTCCTTATTTGTCAAATAAGGGAACTAAAATGCAGACAGAGATTAAGTAACTTGCCCAAGCTTACAGTTGGTCCATGGTAGAGCCAGGATTTGAACCCAGACAATCTGTCTCCAGAGCCGCTACTCTAAATCCATAACTATATGAATGTGAAGGAGTCCCTGCTCTCAAAGAATTCATAGTCAGAGAAGAAAAAGACATTTGAACAAAAAGGAATAACGTGACCGTGTCAGAGGTGCACATCATATACACGGAAGGACCTGGGTGAGTGAGGGCAGATGCTTCCTGGGAAGAATGGCAATGCTGTGATCGTCAGGCCAGGCCATGTGACAAAGGTAATACTTGATAGAGGCCTTGGATGATATCCTCAGCCTGCTTTTTCCAATATGCTGAGTTGCTTCCCACTTGGGGCAACTGACATTATGAAATCTCCTTGGATCAGGAAGAGGAATCAGGCTTCAGTAAAATGTAAAGAAAACCACTATTGTGATGGCTTGAGGATCTACTGGATATTTCAACGCACAGAAATCTGATAATCCACTTGAGACACACTTCCACGTAGGGACTTACCTTCTCCTCACTGCTGCTCTCATAACATACTCATAAGCTCTTTGTTTTGCTCTGGGCTGAAATGCTCACCCATTCTGTTTCTGATTCTTTGCCTCTTACATCAAAGTTTCAGGTGGCTACTGACCTGAGAAGGTAGTAACTGCAAAGTGCACTGTTGCAGGTCATTTGATTTTCCTACTAGCCAGGCTTGAGAAACCACAGAGCCATCATTGACACCTGCCTAAAACTTGGTATTCCCTGCCTGGGCTTTACCCTTCCCTCCCCAACCCCAAATCAATCATTGGGTCCTTTTGCCAACTCTTGCATCATACCTTTTTTTCATTCCTGCTAGCTTCCTGGTCCAGCATGTCTATTCATACACCCACTCATTCACTCATGCACAACAAATGTCAAATGCCTATGGCATGACAGGCAATCCAGGAGGTCCTGGGAATGCAACAGTGAGCAAAAGCAGACATGACTTCTGCCATCAAGAAACATATATTCTAGTGGAAACAACCAGCTGATAATCAAAATATCACATGAATAAGTGGGTAATTGTTCCCATGACAGATGTTACAAAGGAGAGGGGGCATGATGTCATGAGAGCCTCCACAGGGCATTTGACCTAAGTAAGAATGCCAGAAAAGACTTCTCAAGTGAAGTTACATTTAAAGGAAAATTTGAAGGACAAGTAGGAGGAGTTAAAGTATCAAAAATAGGAAGTCATTTCTGCCAATTGGAACAACATGTACAAATATTCTTTGGTGGAAGGGAGCGTATCTGTTACCAGCAGAGTGAAAGTAGGTTGGTTTGGATGGAGGCTGAGAACAAAGGTGGAGGGTGGTATGAGATAAGGCTGGAGAAATATGGAGAAGCTGTATTAGAACACTGGGAAGCAATGTTAACCTCTATGTTGAGATACCAGAAGGAATCAATTTTTATACTCCCTCAGTCTCCCGTTCTGGCTCATCCTATGCACCCATTGCCAAATTCCTCTCTCTAAAGCACCATTGTTTTTCTCCTGTTACTTCCCTACTCCAAAAATCATCACACGTTTTCCACTCCCTACATTGTAAAGCCTGAACCGACCGCTATCAAAGATTTCTGTGACCTAGCACTAACTTTCAGCTGTCATCTTCTGCTGTTGAGAAATAGAACATAATGTTTGAGAGCAGAGATAGCCAATGTGAATCTTGTTTCTTCCCCTTTCTACCTTTGTGACCCAGGACAGATAACTTAATCTCGCTGAGCTGGCATTTTTGTTTCTTTGAAATTGGGTCAAAGTGTAAAGGGCTAAGCCAGGTAAGTATATAAAAGCCTTGGGCATAATTGATGGTGTACAGAAAGTTCTTGCTGATTTAATACTAACCTATTAGACTACATGGTCCAGTCACTGCTCCTCATTCTTATCTAATATCCCCCAGCCAGTCTATGTGCTATTTCTCTTGCCTAGAACAGTTTCTTTCACATCTATGCACAATATATAACCCTCATAACAATATGTGTCCTCAATCTCCACCATCCCTGTCCCAACTTTCCCTCGACCACCAACATTCTAGGATAGATTCTTTCGTAACATTCCTAGAACATATTTTCAGAAATTTTTATTTGTATTAAATTATTTGTTTAAAAATCATCTTTCAGCCCTGGCTGGTGTTTTCCAGTGGTTAGAGCATCAGCCCACACACTGAAGAAGGGGGTTTCCATTCCCAGTCAAGAGCTGGATTGCAGGTTCAATTCCCAGCCCCAGTCAGGGCATGTGCGGGAGGCAATCAATCTATCCATCTCTCTCTCTCTCTCTCTCTCTCTCTCTCTCTCTCTCTCTCTATCTATCTCTATCTCTCTCTCTATCTCCTCTCTCCCTCCCTCCCCTTCCTTCTATCTAAAAATCAATGGAAAATATTCCCAGAGTGAGGATTAACAAACAAAGAAACCATCTTTCAGCTTCTGTGTGCATGTTTTCCTTTTCATTTTCTTTAATTATTAACTCTGCAAGGTCAGGTACCACACCTTGTATTGGCTTTACAACCCTCATTATATCTATTACAATGCATGGAACATTGCTCTTAATGCACATTCTTTAGATGAAAAAATAAACAAATAAGTAAAGAAGTGAAAGAGTGCCAATTTTTATAATGCTCTAAGTGAGAAAAAAACGAGAGAAGCTAGTTAAAATATCTTAGAAATAAAATCCTATCCCTGTCTTTCAGCTTGTTCATTTATTTATAAGCTCAAGAACATGTTGCCTAGCATCTATCTAGTCTCATGAGTTTGTTAATATCATTAATATGAGGTTTATGAAGTACTTTGTACTGCCAGGGGGAAAGATGGTATAGAAATTTAAAGCATTACATATAATACCTCCAGGAAAAATAGAGGAAAAACATCTATTTTGTGAGATGCATCAATTCTAAATCACTCAGGTGAAGGTGCTCAAAGGAGTTCATACACCCCTTCAAATGTGAATTAATTTGTACTTTTCAAAGCCTCTGATGGGTACCTTTCATTTTAATTAAAGATATTTTGAAGAATTTTCACTTTAAAAACTAGACAAAATAGGTCCCATATTTGCTTTGCCAATTCTACAATATTGGGCATAAATACAATTAGAAAGGCATACATTAACAGCTTCACAAGCTGAAGTTGGCCACCCAGCAGCTTTTTCTCAGGGATCTGAGTACTCTGATGTCTGAGTGTTTGTATATTGAATGTGGTGTTTTTATTTTGATCATCATAAAAAATACAAAGCGTATCTTAGAATTACCATTTCATACCTGCCACAGGTTTGGGTCCTTGCTGGTGTCTGCATTTACTATGATGCTAGCACAGAAGTGCTGCACAGTGAAATAATGCTGGGTGGAGGCTGACATACGCATGTACTTACCATATGGAAAAAAGGGGGAAAACACTAGAAGGAAAGCAAATCTTCATGCAGTACACGGTAGTTTAGACTCAGAGAATTGTGAGCTAACACAGATCCATATTGGTGTCACAACTAGTAGTTTGAAGTCAGCAAATGCCATTGTTTGTCACATTGTCACATTGAATTAATACTGGTATTTTGAAATGTATGGGTTATATAATCATGTTTTGTTTCTCATTTGTACATTTTCTTGGGTTTTATAGTTCTAAGAGAGCTACAAGAAGAGTTGATTCCTGCTTTAATATTTGTACATTTTAAACTATCATTATAATAAAAATAATTTGTCAACATGAGCCCAGAAGAAGAGTTTCCTTAAAAAGGATCTATAAATGATATGAGTTTGAGAAAACTTCAGTAGTAAAAACATCCAAGAAAATGTTACATTATGGCTAAGCTTCATCATACCAAGTTTACAAAACACAAGGAAACAAAATTGTGGAGAATTGCAAATATGGAAACCACAGCTTTCTAGGTAAAAGTAAAACTTTGAGGTTGTAAAGAGGTTTTCAAGGTTGGATGGAATGGAAAAGTCAAGATTGATAAAAAATAAAAACAAACAAAAAAAACTATAGAGTCTTGAAAGTGTCAATGATGAGCTGTTAAAATAACCAACCTCAACAAAGTACTAAGATGTGTGGGGGTGGGGTGGGGTGGGGGGGGGGTGTATGCACGCGCGTGCGCACGCACACATGCACATGCCCGCACACACGCATGTGGTGTTTGTGTGTACCTGTGTATCCCTTCTCCTTCAGTACTTTGACGATCCCCTTCCTACTGGACTACATTTTTAATTTTCCAATACTAAGCTTTGTAAAATAGTCATTTTAAATGAATTTACAGCAATCCATAGTTTCTAAAATATGTTTTGTGTTTGTTTTTCTTGTTAAACAAGAACATTCTTATTTCATCTCTTGAAAACTTTTATCTATAAGCAGTAAACCTGTATTTGAAAGTTTCTAAACTTTATTTTCAGCATCCTGTGTCTATAAATGTTTCTTCCCATTTAGGGTGTGTTCAGTACTTGTTAGAAGAATGCCCTTTTTGTTTTTGTTATTTTTTCCTCACCCTTTCAGAGTTGAGAAGAGTATTTGTGAAAGTGTGAAAAGGTCTAAGCTTTGTACCTTTGAATGGGGTATTATTGTGTTAATTGCAGGCACCACCAATGCCAAAGTGGGTTGCTATTTCATGGTTGTTGGGCTCTATGTCAGAAGATTTAGCTACATCGTGACCCAGTCCTAATTATTCAGGAGCAGATGCAGAGATACACAATTTGAAACTGCTGTTCAGAATGACTTTAAAGAGGGCAAAGGGGTAAGTAGAAAAGTCAGCTAGATCTTCCTTATCTATACAGGATCCTTCCCATCATTTTCCCCCAGTAAAGTTTAAGCCTAATTTTATATCAGAATTTTTCCCCGTTATTTTTTATTGCCTTTCTTTTGGGCATGGTAATAATGAATTTAACTTGTAGACCACTTTAACTTTTCAATACCATTTCAAGGATATTCATCAAAGAAATAGCCAATGTTTGTTGAGCATGAATTCATCACTGGCAGGTGTCAGAGGTAACCCACTGAGTATCGTGTGACAGTTCTGACCGACACCCACCATTCCAATTAGGTTAGATGCCCATTTACAGGTCCCCCAAACTGCCCTGCACAACTCTAGGTCACACGTATACAATAATTATTTATCCCATGTATGCTTTCCCACTCAATTATGAGCTCCAGGAGAACAGAGATGGTATCTGTTTTGTTCGCTGGTGATTCTTAGAGCACAGTTTAGTGTCTAGCGCGCTCGCACGTGCACACACACACACACACACACAGAGTATTTAATAGAAATATGCTGGAATGAATGAAGAAAGGAAGCAATGATGATCTAGGAGGGAGTCGAATGAGTTTGAGAAGCATACTATTATTTGAGGAAGCAAGAAAGGCATTTGTAGCCAGGGACTGTATAAAGTCAGGAACCTGCAACAAGAATCCCATCCAGGGCAGAAAGTAGGCCAGATTATTATGTACAATCTAAGAAAGTAGAACAATCTTTTGTGATTGCAACATAAAAGCAAAGGCCTAAGCCATTATGCATCTCACAGACAAAAAGTATTAGGAAAGCCTGTTCTAACATCACCAGACAGAAAACGTGGGCCCTACCTTTCACCGTGAGGGAAAGACAGGCAAATTACTAGTTTTAAAAGGCGAAAACATCTAGGGCTTTATTCTTTTGTTCCACCTTAGTTTTTCTTACTCAGAATAGAGGCAGTTATATTGTCAAAGCATGCGGCATCCAGAAGGGGCTGGGAGAGTCTGGAAGTGAGACATAAAGAACTGATGAAATATGATTTTACAAATTGCCTCTTTCATAGCAAGAGGTTGTTCCTCCACGGACTGTCCAACTCCAAACCATGGCTTATTGTTTTTCAGAACTCATAGAAGGGGGTAAAGGTCACAGAGTGTTGCTGGAACTAGTAGATGACTCTAGATTCCACTGAATCCCTGCCCAGGAGCCTGACAGCACAGAAAATGCTACTACTTCCTTCTTCTCTATCTAGAAGGGGCTCTGGTTTGTGAGTCAGGAGACCCAAGTGTAGGCTTGATGGTATCACTCACTGTGTGTGACTCTGTGACACTTTACCTCTTACATCCGCAGTTTCCTCTTCTGTAAAATGGAGAAATAATTATTCACTCTTCCAGTCATTATTTGATAGGGTGAGAACATGTTTTAAATTTCTCTTCCCACTAAATAATGCATGTATACTACTTATAAAACCAAATGGTATTCCAAGTAATACAACAAAATTCAGCATTCCCTTCCCTCATTGCTTTCTATCCTAATTCAAACTCTCAGGGGGAATCGCTCTAAATTATTTTACCTATTTCTTCCCCGATTTTAACTTCATATCTCTTAATACTTACTTGTGGGGAGCTGGCACGGCCATGGCATACTCAGCACCAGGGCGCCTTATGTGTCATGCCAGCTCAGCCTGGTTCAGTGACCCTGAGTGGGGGGGTGAAAGGATTGAGAAAAGACAGACAAGAGAATGAAAGCTGGGTCTCGGTGGGACGCTGCTCCCTGATGAGGAGACAGTGCCAGCACCCACAAGCCGTGTCTTTATTTTATAGCAGATGCCACGAGGCAAAGTAGGGGCGTGATCAATTGTTTACAGCATTTTCGTTTCATCCCCCCTCAACTACATGCACCGGAACTCTATCACAAGGCGCGTGGGGCTATGTGTTCAGACCATAGGTTCAAGCTTACAACCACAGCCATTGGCTATGATTGTGCTGGGAGGGCCCTGCCCTTCCAGCTGGGACTTGCATGTGGCAATGAGAGGACCCTGTCCTTTCATTAGTCCGAGGCTTGAGCCTGGCCAAAACACCGTAACCATGCCCCACACTTACTTTTCCTGATTTTCCAATTTTATAAACTTTGGTTTAAAAATATTTTTATTTATTTCAGAGAGAGGGAGGGAGAGGGAGACAGAGATAGAAACTTCAGTGATGAGTCATTGGTTGGGCTGCCTCCTACACGCCCCCTACTGGGGATCAAGCCCACAAGCAGGGCATGTGCTCTGCCCAGGAATCCTACTGTGACCTCCTTGTTTAGAGGTCCCTGCTCAACCACTGAGCCACACCGGGCTGATTTTTCAATTTTAGATATTATTTGTCAAATCCCTGCTATGGCAGATGAGGATGGAGCTTACACTAATCCATCACCACTCATCCTCTTCTCATATTACCAGTGTTATATTTTTGTTGAATTAAAATTATGACGAGGTAAATACCTTCACAAATAAGCCAAATTGTATACTCTGAAACTTTTTGTTTTCCTGCTTTCTTTGTTTATACTGTTTTATTTGTTTGCTTTGTTTATTTTGTCTTATATATTTTGCCATTGATTCAGACCCAAACCTTCTGAGCAAATCATAAAACTCCTCTCAGTTACAATCATGAATATGAGGAGCTCTCTTGGGTGCATTATTTGCCCCCAGGGACCTCCTTTGTGGAGCCCCCATCCTTTCTGCTTCAGCCTGGCCTGGTGCTGTTGGAATCTGGCCGGGTGCTATCTTCCTGGGCTGAACCACAGCTTTCCCCTTACTGTTTGCCCTCCTGTTCTCTGTAACTCATTTTTTCATTATTCTGGGTTTACTCTCTCATTTTGTTCATTTCCTAAGAAAGAGTACATAGGAGATAAGATTTTTAGATTTTGCATATCTGAAATGGTTTTTATTCCACCTTAGACTTCATTGATTGGGGATGGAATGCAAGCTTGGAAATAATTTTCACTCGAAATTTTTCAGATATTATTCCATTATCTTTTCTTTTCTGTGTGGCTGATGCAAGTCCAATGCCATTCTGAGTGTTCCTTCTTTGTATGTGATTTGCTTCACTTCTCTCCCTCCAGAATTTATCATATCCTCTTTGTCCCTCAAGGTCTATTAGTTTAAGATGATGGGCTGTGGTATGGAGCTTTTTTTTATTCATGGGTTATTCATGAGGCTAGGTAGGCACTCTGTGAACTTGTGTTATTTGAAAACTCAGATCCTTCAGTTTTAGGATTTTCAATATATAATTTATTTGATAATATCCTTCCCCCCATTTTCTCTTTCACTCTTATTTCCTAGTAGTTGTATGTTAGACTTCCAAGATTCTATTTATTAGACTGTAAGTTATTTTCAGAATGATATCTTCAACTTTATATTTCAGCATTTTAATTAATTGATGTAGTTACCTTTTGTATTAACTTCCAGTTATTCTTTATTGTGTTTTTTTTATTTATTCGTTCGTGCTTTGTATATCTCAAATAAGAGTTTAGTTGTTGTTTATATATATAAATGGAACAGCTTGATCCCTGAATTGTGAATGTGACTTATTTTTTCTGTTTGTTAATTTTAATTTCTACCCACCCCCATCCCATGCTTAAAGGCCCTTGACTATCTGTTCTAATAAATGGCAAAAGGCCAATAGGATGTTCTACTTATAAGGAGGAAGATGACCAGTCGCTGGGCCTCACCCTCATCACCAGTTGTATTGCTGACTCCACTCTGTAGTCCCTCCACTTTATCTTCATCGTCCACCTCCAGGCTTCTGCTTGGCTGAAAAGGAGGGGATCACCTTGCTGCATGAGCTAGAAGAGGGGTTCTGGGGCTTTCTGCCAGTTTTTACCCCAACCCCATACCTCAATCCTCAGAGTATTCCGTACTTCAAATTTCTGTACCTTTCTGGTGAGCGATGTTCTGATTGGCTTTCTTCCTATTGACTCCACCCACTTCCTCTGCAGATAGCTACATTTTGGCTTTCTTCATCTTGCTGAGTCAGCTATCCTTCATCCATCCACTTTCCATTCTGCAAAGGTTTTACTTTGTCTGCCCTTATCTTTTCTCAGTTTCTCTTTGTTTTATAAATCCATACCTACTTTATTCCTTTGCTGTGATTTTTGTGGATTTGAGGGAGAGAGCCAAGACAAGCATGCATATTCAATGTGATGTGCAGACAGTTGTGAAATTACATTTGTGAAATAAACTTTTTATTGTAGGCTTAGGTTTACAGAAAGGTTTTGAGAATATTCAGAGAGTACTCATATATCCCATGCCCAGATTTTCCCCCCTATAATTAAAATCTCACATTAGTATGGTGTATTTGTCAAAATTAATGAACCAATGATGATATTATTATTAACTAACAATAAACGTTTATTTAGCTAACACTCTGGAAAAAAGTAACTATGCCTAGTGTACATTTAAGGAGTGGAGAGTTAGGCTCTGCCTCCTTAAAGGCAGAGTAGCTACATTAATTATTTGGAATTCTGCCTGAGAGATTTGTCTGTTCGCCCCTATTTATTTATCTATTTGATCATTTATTTATATCAACATGGATTTATGGACTTTTTTATACTTTAAGTTATAATCCAATCATTCTTCACTGATTGTGTTGCTCAAACTTAGGAATGCTATTTAGTTATAAACCTCTTTTTAAAAGTGCAATTTAGATAATATAATTATATTCTATGCCTACTACCTAACAAAGTGTGAGTAACAAAGCGCTAGAAACATAGGATTTGAACACTAAATGCTTGTTTGACTAACTTTTGGATTAATTTTAAATATGTATTAATTATTTCCAAATGTTCAATGTCATGTTCCATGAGAGCTCATACATGCATAAGGCTCCCTCCCTCAAGGACCTGTAATCTTATCAGGAAAGTAAACATACACAGAACAGTAAGAAAACGGGTCAACACTTTACAAAGTACCAAGCTGTGTTATTTCACAGTTTCAGAGTGTGATCCAGTGGCCTGCGTGACCAATTTAGATGCATCCATCATGGCACCCCAGAAAAGGCTAGAAATAAATTAGAGGAAAGGGCAGAGGGAGCATCTTTTAACCACACAGAGTATAGCAGGCTTGTATCTATTTATTCTATTTGAACATGTCTAAATATTGTCAAATGAAAAGCACTTTAAAATTCACTTTCCTTTTAGAAATATATCCCCTTTCTTTCCCAGGAACATGGTTTCTGCATCACTGCTCTCTGCAGTTTAACAAGCTGCTTAATGAAAACCCACATGTGGCTTCTAAACCTGGTCCTACCTGGTAAAGACAAGGCTGGTGCTACTTAGCTGTCGCCAACTGGTAGACCAGGCTAGAGGTGAAGACAGGTCTCTCCTCCCCTGATCAAGAGAACTCACAGAGCTTGCCTATCTTAGCCTCCTCAGGCATCTGCACACTTGGCTGTCTGCTAGGAAGGGGGCAGAGAGAGCAAGCAAACACCAGTAGGAATGCTTCCTTAAGGTCCCTTGAAGGGATTGCACTGAGGGAGAGTGATGGTTTAGAAACTTTCAGCTCAGCAGAGCCATAAGTTCTGTTTTGAAGGGAAGCTTTGGTCAGTGGAAATTTGGTCCTTAGAACTCACTTTCCTTATTCCCTTTGTGCGTATGTTTCAGCACTTATGGGGACTACCTTAATACAGATTGGTTATTGAGGCTTTCAAGAGTTAGGAACTCCCGAGGTCTGTGCCAGGGATCCTGCAACCACTCTTGCTATTTTTGAGAATCTGTTCTTCCCTCTAGGATTGTTGTCTGGGGAGGATCACCAAATCTTTTTCAATAACTCAGATTCTATAGTCAGACTGTCAGGGTTCATATTCTGGTTCCTCCATTCCACAGGTATGTGGCTTTAGACAAGCTACCTACATCTCTGAGCCTCACTTTCCTCAACTGAAAATAATAATAATAATTAATAATAATAATAATAATAATAATAATAATAATTCTTGCTACAAAAGATCATTGTGAATATTCAGTGGGGTCATACATGATACCTAGCACATAAAAGTGTTCTTAAAACATTAACACTTACCTATTACCTATTATTGAGCAGATTTTTGTCTATTTGAAAGTGCTATAGGAAATATTAAGATGGATAGAAGACCACTCCTTTCCTCAGACACAGGCTAGAAGAAGCTCTTGAGATTGGCATGTAAATAACCAATCACAGATTTTTAATATATGAGACAAAATATATCAAGTCTTGTCAGAGAGGTAAAGTCAAACTACTTGGAGGAGGGAGAATTCAGGGATAAGAGACCACAGCCTGTTGGAGCTGATACCTTTCATTTGATTCTGATGGTTTCAGAGAAGAAGTAACTGGGACTTCAATTATGGGTTGAATTTAGTATATCTTCGAGGAGAGGGCGGGGGGGGGGGGGAATCTAAGAGTAGGGAACTAAAAATACATTTTAAGAACAAATAGTCCATACGTAAGAACATAGGGGCAAAACTTTAAAAATATGACAGATAAGATTGAAAAGAAGTTTATGCTTATAATATGGAGAGCCTTGAATGCCAAGCTACAGAGCTGAGTGAAGAGCTGAGATTCTAGGGCAGTTTCAAGGAGAAATGAGTGTGATAATCTATCAGCCTACTTCCACTGCATTTGGATCTGCACTTTCTTCTCAGGAATTCTTTTCTCCTTTTCTTCCTTCAGTAAATATTTATTGCGTTCCTGAGTTTATGATGTGGTCCAAAGCTGACTACCGTCCTCTGATACTTTACCAGAATTAAGTGAACGTCAAACCATGGCGACTAGCATTAAATAGCATAGGTGTAATCAAGGTTCACTGGAGTGGGGTTATTGATTCTACATAATTTGCTTTTGGCCTGACTTGTAGTCTATTGCTAATCCTAGCTTTAATACTTTTTATCACTTCAAGTAGATTATTTTGTCTAGAAACAATTTACTGCATATCTACCAGGCTAGGCACTTTAGAAAGCATGAAACAAGTGTAAACCACAATATTTATCCTAAAAGACGATAATCTTGCAGATGGTTAATGGATAATACTCATGAAATTATTTGAGTGGCACAAGCCTGCCAGTGAGTTTGCCACCAATTCAGAAAACTAAAGTGACTGAATCTATAATGCAGGGATAGATTTTGGGTGCTCAGGACATGAAAAGAAAAGGGGGGAATCTATGGCTGAGAAATTTCATGAGCAAAGGTTCTGAGGCATGTGAACTCACAGGGAAAAATGAGAAAAGCTACTAGCTTGGCTAAAGACTCTGCACAGAGACAATGCAGGAAGAGGTGCTGAACACCTTGAATGCCAAATAGGGCTGGTCATATGTTGTCTGTAGTGTGACCTCCTGTTTGGTATTGGATGGCGGAGATTATAGGGATAGGTTTTAAATGGGAGGAACAGAGAGATGCTCTCTAATCCTAAATTTCTTGGGGGAAGAAATGTCCTGTGCCCACCAGGTTTTTCACCAGGGAAGGTCAAAGGAGAACAAGGAATTCCAGATCACTTTCCCAAGGGGCCTGCATTTATAGAAAGTGTGGTCTCAAATCTCTGACTGAAAATTGAACATCCTGAGGGGACCAACACAAAGAAGTACCCATCTGTTCCTTGCCAGGCTAGGGGCTGGTGGGAAGCCAGGTACATGTCTGCTACCTTGGAACCTTGCTGCTAAAATTTTATATCAGAGTTTCCCTATGTCTGGCAGCCTAGGAACTTGGGTTTAGGTGAGCTTTACACAGACATTGTCAACCCAACAGTCCTGGAACCTGAAGCCTCCTGTCTATTTCAAGTTTAACTATAGCTTCAACCATCAGAGTGGCATCACACACTGGGATCTCACCTGGAACATTCTCATCGTGGCCTTCAGGGACTTCCTGGTCTCATGAGGAAGGTGGAAATCTGAGTTAATCAGATGCTTGAGGATGAAACTATTCCCCTTGAGGTAGTGAGTTCTCCATTACTGGGAGTTTTCAAGCAGAAAACCTTTTGGCAGGGATATTATCAAGAGAATTGTTTTCATTGTCCAGGTGGTCAGAATGATGACAATAACTAACACTGAGCATGGCCTGGGTGCCAGGCTCTGTATTTAATAGTTCACACATTTTCCCCTCTTCATCTCCATAAGGTAAGGGATGCTGTTATTCCCGTTTTACAAACAACAAACCTGAAGCCCAAAGATCCTATATCCAGTAAGTGATAAGAGTTAAGATTTGAACCAAGCCTGTCCACACTTATTTTTTTAACTTTTTATTTTCCGAAGAGTGCACTAAAGCCCTTCACAATGATACCATACTGGAAATGACTTATGTATCTTCCAGCCATGCTATTTCAAAGTCCCAGTGAAAGATGAAGGCGTCTTTGGTTCTTTACCTTTCACTGGGGCATAAAGGACTTGGTATTAAGCTTCATTCACTGTCGTGTGTATGTTTCCTATAATCAGAGTATGTGTCTGATGCAAATATGAAAATCAAATCAGAGTTTTAAAAAATATGAGAAGAGCAGAAAAAGTCTCTCCGTACAATTCCAGAGAACTGGGGCTTGATCTGAAGTGCTCATAGGTAAATGAGCACATGGCCGAGGGGCCAGAGAGCAAATCCCAGGACCCTGGAAGGTTGGATGGGAGAGCCAGCATGTCAACCACCTCTGCCCCGACCTTGTTCACGGGATGCTCTCAGGCAAGTGCCTTAGATCTGTGGTCAGCAAACCGCGGCTCGCAAGACACATGCGGCTCTTTGGCCCCTTCAGTGTGGCTCTTCCACAAAATACCACGTGCGGGCGTGCATGTACAGTGCAATTGAAACTTCGTGGCCCATGCGCAGAAGTCGGTATTTTGTGGAAGAGCTGGTATTTTGTGGAAGAGCCACACTGAAGGGGCCAAAGAGCCGCGTGTGGCTCGCGAGCCATGGTTTGCAGAGCCACAGTTTGCCGACCACTGCCTTAGATGACTGTGGTTTTTTGAGTAGGAAGGGACCTTAGCTTGCCCTACTCCAGGTTGTTTTAAATTGTGTTCTACAGAAACTTGGACTCACAACTTATTCTTCAAATATTCATTGTGAACCTACTATGTGCCAGGTATTGATCCAAAAGCTGCCTCTAGGGCTGTTCTGATGCGGTAGAAGAAACAATGAGACAACATTGCCCTCTCCTCCTCAGTACCTTAACCATGCCCTCTATTATTGTCTGCCTTATGTTGTCATGGCAGTTAAGATTTATTTGGAAGAAGAGACTCCGCAGCTTAAATTCCTTTAAAAAAATTAAAAAGTCTATTCTAACATTCCCAGTTGACAGACAACAAACCCCAAAGACAGTTAGTGACTTGCCCAAGGTCTCACCATCATTTTTAGCTAGTGACCATGTGCAGAGTGGAACTCTTCCCACTTTATCCCCTGCTTCTTACCCCTATATTCTATGATGGAGGAGAGAGGCCAGATTATCTCTACTGCTCCCTTCCAAAGCTAATTTAACTTTCAGAATTTCTCAAACTCACTATTTAGCCAGTATTGTCATTGGTAACACAGCAATCATGGACTGAAGAGCCATGATTGCTACAAATCATTTTCTCTCTGTCTCTTTGTGCCCTTCATGTTCAGCCTGGGGAACTGTCATGGATATTGGTCTGGGCTTTATTTAAGCTTGTACCATGGGTGTCAGGGAAACTGGGAGGATGAAGAGTTTGTAACAATTACCTGTACTTATTGAGTACTCAAGGTAGTGAGGGTTTAAGCAACTGGAGCTCATTTTCCTGTTGAATATGCAAATACCACTCTGAGCTACAAAATCCAAGAAATGCTAAAATGATGTCGATATATCTTACATCAGGACTGGTGGCCTCACATATACAGTGCAACAGTTAGTAATGACAGGCATGAACAAGAGTCTAGTAGTCCCTGCTATTTGTCACTGGCTCGCTGTGTTCTTGCACATGAGACCTAGCTTCCCTGAGTCTCAACCTTCTCATCCAAAAGACAAGTACAATAATTCCCACATCACAGGAATGTTTAAATGATATGATAAATAAATGCTATGGAGAGAGTTTATTACAAGATTGGATATATAGTAAGCTCTCCATAAAATGTGGTTACTATATTTTTTCCCATCTGGCATGTAACCTCCAGGAAGCTTCAGAATGAGTCTTATTTCATTTGTGATTTTGATATCATGCATGGACACATCAGAAACAAGTTTTAGATTTCTCTCTGGAGCTTAACTTCAACAATATGCTACCAATGAGAGAGAGAGAGAGAGAGAGAGAGAGAGAGAGAGAGAGAGAGAGAGAGAATAAATGATGACGGGGCAGTGGGAGGAGATGAGAGAGAAAAAAGGGGCTGAGAAAACTGAAATTTACTTGTTACATTAGTATAGTTCTAGTCATCTACATGCAAGTTAAGTTGTTGGTCCCTAATTTTCTCAGGCTCTCGCACCAGAATAGAAGCAAGCTCAGTGCCTGTAACTTCTAATCAAGTACATGAGTAACTAGCAGAGATTACAAAATGACAGCTCATAGATGAAATGGGTGTGGCCACATAATTCTAAATCTTTAAAAATCTGTTGCTAACATTTTAAAATCTGGGAATTTCATTTGAAAAAGTCTAGATTTCTGGTTTCTCATTTTAACTTTCTTAAATTGGAAAGCCTAATGTAGATACTAAAAGCAAAACTATTTAGCTCAGTGATTTGTCACAAAGGTAACATTTGAATAACCATTACTTAGGTCATAATGTTGGCAGCTGCTTTCCCCTCCACCAATAAGTTTCCTCTTGCCTTTCTCAGCACTACACATCTTTGTTTTATTCTTTATTGACTACCTAAGCATGCATTCCTAAATGTTAAGAGTTTAATTTTCCTAGTGTTTGAAATTTATATAAAGGGAATCATCAGTATGATTTTGTGTATTTGTTTTTTTGTTCAATATTATACTTATAGGATTCAGCAATTGTATATAGGTATAGTTTCCTCATTTCCATTTCTGTAGAGGATTCAATTGTATGAATATGTCATAATTCATCCATCTGTAATTCTACTGTTGATGGATATTTAGTCTGCTTACACTATTGAATAAAGAGTCTATAAATATCCTTGTATATGTCTCTTGGTGCACATATTCACATATTTCTGTTGGATGTAAACCCAGGAGTGGTATGAGAATGTTCAGTTTTAATAGATAATGCCAAATAGTTTCCAAAGTGGCTGTACCAATTTATACTCCCACCACCAATATGTGATGACTCTCATTGCTCCAAATTCTCTCAAACACTTGAGATTGTCAGTCATTTTAATTTTAGCCCTTCTGGTGGGGGTGTAGTGCTAACTCTGTGATTTTAACTTGTATTTCTCCTGACTATTTGTGATGTTTAGCTTTATTTCCTATGTTCATTGAGATATTGATATACTTTATCCTTATTTTTCTACTGGGTTGTACTTTTCTTATTGTTTGTATATGTTCTAGATGTGAGCTCTTGGTTAAATGTGTATGTTGCAAATTTCTCCTTCCTTTCTATAGCTTGCATTTTCACTCTTTTGATGTACAGAACAGAAATTGTTCCCTTTAATGCAATCCCATTTACCAGTTGTTGTATTTTTATTGATAACTTCATATACTGTTTAAGAAGACATTTCCTATCCTGAGGTATGAAGATATTCTTCTGTATTACCTTCATGTGGTCCTATGTTCTCCCATTCAGATTAGCAATTCATCTGGAATTGATTTTTGTGTAGGCTGTAATTTAGGGGTCTAAAATTATTTCTCCACATAGATATTCAACTTATGGCATCATTTACTGGGAAAAAAAAATATCATCCTTTCCCCCACTGAACTACAGTGGCATCTTCGTTACAAATCAATTAACTTAGTATATGTGGTTCTGTTTCTGGTCTTTCTTTTCTATTTCAGTGTTCTGCTATGTCTTTTCGGTTTTAGATTTAACCTAAGTGTTCATATCTGAGACAGTATGTCTTTCCACCTATTCTCCTTCAAAATTGTTTGGAATCTGTTGTTAGCCCTTTTTCCACTTTTATATAAATTTTAGAATCTGCATGTCAAATTAAGAAAAACAAAAAACCTACAGGGAATTTAATCAGAGTAGCATTTAACTTACATATCAGTTTGGGAGAAATGATATCTTTAACTAGTGAGTCCTCCAATTCAGGATCATAATACATTGCCTTGCTTACTTAGGTCTTCTTATCTTTCCTTCAGTAATGTTTCATAGTTCTCAGTATGTTTTAGGGACTTTTCACAGACTTTGTTAGACTTATTTTCTAATTATTAAATGATTTTTATGTTATTATAAACAGTATCTTTTAAAATATTGTTATACTTGAATTGTTTTTGCTTGTATATTGAGATAGAGATCATTTCATTTACACTGATGTTATATCCAGTGACCTTGCCATCTTAGTAATTCTAATATTTTTCCATAGTGTGTCACAATCATGTCCACCTATGAATGATGACAGGGTTATTTTTTCCTCTGCCACCTTGGTAATGATATTATCTCTTGTATCCTGTTTACTAATATTTTAAGTTTTTTTTTTCATCTTGATTGTGAAATAAAGTGCCTGTAATTTTCGTTTCTTATAATATCCTTCTTTGATTTGGCATCAGGGTTATGTTGGCCTCACAAAAAGAGTAAGGGAATACTCTCCCATTCTACTCTCTGGGAGTTTGTGTATGGTAGGTGTTTTATTTTGAGAGGGAGAGAGAGAGAGAGAGAGAGAGAGAGAGAGAGAGAGAGAGAGAGAGAGAGAGAGACATTGGTTTATTGTTCCACTTACTTATGTATTCATTGGTTGATTCTAATGTGTCCCCCAACCTGGGAACAAGCAGCAACTTTGGTGTATTGGGACCATGCTCTAACCAGCTAAGCTATCCCGCCAGGACTCTGGTGTTTTTATTCTCGAATGGTTTTATAGAACTCAGAAGAGAAGCAGTCTGGGCCAGGAGTCTTCTTTGTTTACAGCTTTCACTGTCTTTGATCATTACAGCACTAATCAATTTTGTCATTCATCTTGTGGTAGTTATTTGTTCCTTCATATTATATTAAGAATTTGTCCATTTCAGCTATAGTTTCAAATATCTTGTCATAAATTTGTTCATAATATTCTCTTATTATCTCTTCTACATTGCGGTGTTTGTAGTGATGTCATCTTTTATTTTACTGTCATTGGTGGGTTTTGCCCTTGTTTACTCTCACACTTTTTCTAAGATTTTAAGGCGCTGGTTTTGACATTGTTGATAGTTTCTACTGTGCATTTCTTATTTCGGTAATTTGTACACTTTATTTCCTTCTCTCTTTATGTTTAGTTTGCAGTTTTAGGGTATTTTTGGTGTTTTTTTCAAACTTCTTGAAATGGATGCTTAGCTTACTGTGTCTTATTTATTTTTTTTTACATTTTTTCATCTAATTTCTAATATATGCATTTTAAACCTATACATATCCCTCTAAACATCGGTTTAACTGTATTATTTGTGTTTTTTACTTCTTCCAGATTTACATATTTTTTATTTACATACTCTTTTATTAATTTGTTAAAAAATAGACAAACTTAACTATTCTTCTAGTGGTTTCACTAGAGTTCACAACATTCATTCTTGACTTTTCAAATGTTATTATAGACTGGCACTTGATCCTCTTCCAAGATAGTGCAAAGACCTTAGAATACCTTAGCTTTATGTATTTCCCTGCCAATGTACATGTCATTATTGTTATATGATTTTTGTATTTTTTAACTCAACAATGCGATAGCATTGTTGTTGCTGTTGTTTTATTCAGTTCATATTGTTTTTTACCCATATATTCATAATTTTATTCCTTTTTGTTCTACTCTGCATCTCTAAGTTTCCATCTGGAATAATTCATGTTTTCCATGAATAATATCCTTTAGTATTTCCACCAGTGTGAATCTGTTGTTGACAAATACTTTTCCTTTATTTGTGTGGAAATGACTTTGTTTCAGATTTTCTCATGAAAAAGAACTTTTTGTTAGAAATAGAGTTCATAATTGTAATTATTTTCTTTCAGCACTTTAAAGATATAATTCAGTTGTTTCTTGTGAAGAGTAAGCCAGCAGTCCAATTGTTGAAATTCGTAGTAATCTGACTCCCATGCCTCCTTCATTCTGGGTTCATTTAAGAGTTTCTCTTTGTCTTTGGTGTCAGCAATCTTACTATGTGAGCCTACATGTGATTTCTTTTATTTAATTTGTTGTGGATATGTTTAACTTCTTGATTTTGTGTCTTGATGTCTTTTATCAGATTTGGAAAGCTCCTGGCCACTGACTCTTCAGATATCATTTCTGTATCTTCCTCTTACTTTTTTCCTTATGACATTTATTTATATACTAGAGGCCCAGTGCACAAAATTGTGCACTTAAGGGGGAGGGGGTCTCCTCAGCCCGGCCTGTGCCCTATCGCAGTCTGGGAGCCCTCAGGGGACGTCCAACTGATGATTTAGGCCCACTCCCCATGGAGAACGGGCCTAAGCTGGCAGTCAAACATCCTTAGTGCTGCCACAGAGGCGGGAGAGGGTCCCACCACAGCAGCTGCACTCATCAGCTCTGAGCCCAGCTCAAAGCTTCTGGCTGAGCAGTACTCCCCCTTGTGAGAGCACACTGACCACCAGGGGCAGCTCCTGCATTGAGTGTCTGCTCCCTAGTGGTCAATGAGCACCATAGCGACCGGTCGTTTTGCCATTTGGTCGAGTTGCATATTAGCCTTTTATTATATAGAATATGCTAGGGCAGCAGTTTTCAACCTGTGGGTCGCGACCCCTTTGGCAGTCGAACAACCCTTTCACAGGGGTCGCCTAAGCCCATCATGCATATCAGATATTTACATTACGATTCATAACAGTAGCAACATTACAGTTATGAAGTAGCAACGAAAATAATTTTATGGTTGGGTCACAACATGAGGAACTGTAATTAAAGGGCCAGAAGGTTGAGAACCACTGTGCTAGGGTTTTACACTATATCCATTATAACCTCCCACATTCTTTTCTGTATTTTCCATCCTTCTCTCTTTCTCTGCTTCCATCCTGTTTTCATTTTGTCTCTCTTGAAGTTTACTAATTATCTTTTAATCTTTATCCAATCTGCCATTATGCCTATTAAATTCCTTTTTTTTAATATATATTTTTTATTTATTTCAGAGAGGAAGGGAGAGGGAGACAGAGATAGAAACATCAATGATGAGAGAGAATCTTGACCAGCTGCCTCCTGCACGCTTCCTACTAGGGATCAAGCCTACAACCCAGGCATGTGCCCTTCACCAGAATCGAATCTGGGACCTTTCAGTATGCAGTCCGATGCTTTATTCACTGAGCCAAACTAGCTAGGGCCCTATTAAATTCTTGATGTTAGTCTTTGTACTTTTCAAGTTTGAAATTTTCTCTTGATTATTTCACATGGTTTTCAATAGTCTGCTGAAATTATCTATCAATCTTACATTTTACTTCCCAGAAGATAGTACACATAGTTGATTATATAATATGTTTGATTACTCTAATAGCTTGAGCTTCTATGAGTCTGTCCTATATTTTTTCCTTCCTCTTCATTTTTATTTATGTTGTTTTATCTATGGTGAAACTAGTTATTTTTTTTTAATTGTATGCTAGACATTGTATTTGCAGAATGTTTTGTAGAAGTAATTTGAGGCCTAGGGCAATGTTATCTTTCCTCCCTAATGGATTCATGTTTGCCTTGTTGCACTAGCAATCTGTTATCATTCTGGTCCCATTTTAGAGACTGACTGTTGTCCTGCCTATTTTCAGTTCATTCTTACTCCTATTGGGTAGCTCTTCCCATATCAAACCAAAGTGATCATTAAACAGCCTATTTCCATTGCCACCACTGTTTGGTCCTGAACTCTAATCCTCCACATAAAAATGAGGAGGAAAATTCAACTCCCCCTGTTAGTAATCAGGAAATATATAGGTCTTGTCAAAGGGTCACTGGAATGGAAGAAAGCCTACAAAGACTTCTAGATTCCCTGTGGAAGACAGAAGTGTGGGGGTTGTTTTTTTTTTGTTTTGTTTTGTGTTTTTTTTAAAAAAACAACAACTGTCCTTTGATCAGTCTAAATCAATGAAAGATTTCTGAGTACAGCTACTCTATGCAAAATAATCTCTACCTCGAGGGAGAAGGTGTTTTTCCTAATTGTGATTGAGTGTTTAGTTCTTCAGAGCCAGGCTGTCTGGATTCCAATCCTGATTCTCCTATATGCTAGCATGGTGACCTTGGGTAGTACTTAATTTTTCTGTGTTGCAATTTCCCCATCTATAAAATGGGAATAACATTGGCACTCACCTCAATGGGTTGTTGTGAGGATTTTAAAAAGCAGTGCATATAAAGTACCTAGAACAGTGACTGGCATATAGAGGAACTCAAATAGAAACTGCTAGGTATAATTAAGTTTGTTGTATTAGTATAACTATTTAACAATATTTAACATCTTGATCTTGTGCCTCTCAGAGCCCTGGGTTTCTTATCCCTGTTCTACACTCTTTCACTTAAAGTTCTTATAAGACTATTTCTATTTGGATGTGGAAATAACATTGGGAATTTCCCAATCTTGTTATGCATTTCAGAAAGCTTTTAAAAACACAAATTTCTAATGTACACCCATAGAGATTCTCATTTAGTAGATCTGGAGTGGAGCCTGGGGCCCAAAGTCTCCTCTGTTCTC
Source organism: Myotis nattereri (assembly GCF_964212035.1). Taxonomy (NCBI): domain Eukaryota; kingdom Metazoa; phylum Chordata; class Mammalia; order Chiroptera; family Vespertilionidae; genus Myotis; species Myotis nattereri. Next base: position 91,993,857 of record NC_138080.1, read on the forward strand.
TGAGGTTTAATTGGTTGAGGTTCGGATCTCCCAAAAAATAGGCTGTGGTGGAAAGGGCTTTCAGCTTGATGGCTCTGCAACCATAATCAAACTCATTTCTTCAGCGTGAGGCAGAGTTGGAAAACTTCCTGTCCAGTGGAGACTCCAGCTTACCAATCTGTTTTAGTTAGAGGCAGCTTTTTAAAAATCATAGCTTTGCATATGAAAATCTAGTTTATCAGTTTCTCTTTAAAAAAAAAAAAAAGGAAAGATCTGGACCTGTTTTTCACTTGACAAAGTTTGGCTAAAGCTGAGTGAACATTGGCAGGGGGAAGAGTGTTCTCTCACCTGCCCATTTGCTCTTTTAGCCCTTTGAGTGCCAACCAATATCCTAGGAACTATGCTAAAATTGCCAAGGCATTTTTGCTGATTTTACAGCAGTTTAGGAAAAAAATTATGAATCGCAAGTAAATGAAGTTACATATTCAATATCTTCCACAAAATCGTCATCTTCACAGCAAGAATTGACATATTTAGCAATATCATCATCACTAATAAAAGCAGACTTAGAACTGGACACTGCAGTAGGAGAGCGATAGCGCTCCTGGCACTTTTGGCGAAAGACAGGAAGAGCGCGATCGTGTTCCCTGGCACTCTAGGGGTTAAGCTTCCTGCTGGGCCCTGGAGGTTTCAGGACAAAGGTGCACTTTTCCAGAAAATGTACCAGAACTGGATTTAGATGTGAGCTTGTGTCATGATTCTGCTTTTAACTCATCATGTCACCTTGGCCAAGTCACACCCCCACATCCCCCATCTAAGTCTTAGTTTCTTACCTGTAAACCAGGGGAAATGCTGGCCTTGTCTGCCTCTTAATAATGTTGGGATTGTCTAAATGGGATAGTGTGAGCCCTTGACTAGCAGCTGCAAAAGAGTAAGGAATGACTGCTAAAGGTTGATTTATATTGTCTGTTATTTATACCTATGTGGGACTGCATGATTTCGGGAGCAGTTCTGCTAAGAGAAAACCTTTGAATGCATTGGAGTACTGAGAGTGGATGGGCAGAGAGTGTCTCATGGTGAGAAAAGCACAGAAAACAGAAATACTAGATAACTTACTGGCTCTTATTGGCTAAAGCTGAGTGAACATTGGCAGGGGATGCCATCTTCAAATTCTCTTCAAATGAGAATTTGAAGATGGCATTATTAACCATCCCTGCTTTATAGATAAGAAAATATTGGCCCCGAGGAAACATAGATTTGGTAAATGTATCTGTTCATCAGTCCCAGAAACGTGTCTTTGTGCACGTTCCTTAACCTTTCTAAGCCTCTGTTTCTTCATGTGTAAAATGGGCATGTTAGACTCTATCTTGTAATACACTGGGAAGATTCAATTAGTTTACATGCTTTAAACATTTAAAACATATTGTAAGTGTCCACTAAACAGCATCTGCTCTTATTAACTCAAATCAGGCATATGCTTATTGAACCACTGGCAAACGGGAAGTAGTTAAGAGAATGAGACATATTGCTAATAGATAGTTCCCTACCAGGAAAGAACCTTTCATAAACCATAAGGGACTCTTTTTACTTCCCACTGCACGGAGGTAACTCAAAGCAGTATTTTTCCCAGCATTTGCTACAAAATTCATAGGATACCCAACCACACATGCCCTTATCAACAGCAAGTTCTGAGAGCCAGGGATGATATTAGCATTCCAAAGTGTTTGCAGAGTTGGGCCAGTGTGTGTTTTCCCTTCCTATCCTTAAATTTCAACCCTCCTCAGCTGGAAAGAAGATATCTGAGGCCAAAGTACACTTATTTATTTTGATTTTCCCTGCCTTGCATGCCTCTTTTCACCTCAGCATCTGAATATCACAGCAAGAAGTGCTCGACTTCCTCTGGGCTCCTGAGGACTGGAACAAATTAGCATTCTTGAAGTCAGTTCTTCTTTTTGGACTGCACTCCTTTTTCCTCTCCTCATAAAAATTTCTGTTCCAGAGAGTACTTTCTCAGACACTCCCTTTCCTAATGCAATTCTGTTTGATTTCCACCCAGCAACTCCTGAAAGGAGCCACTGAACCATGTCTCAGTGAGCATTTCAATTCCTGAGCACCAGTCTTCCAGCAGGACCTATTCCAGATGCATCTTCATATCCAGTAATCATGCATTTAACCAAAGTGATTGACGTATCATTTCTTTCCCCTCTCCGACGTTTCTAGCCAATTATTCTTATTTGTCTTCCTTGCAAAGGCTCCCCCGGTTTGGATTCCTGCCAAATCAGTGAATGTACAAAATACATGCATAAGTCAAAAGCACACCTACACACATACAGATGTAATAGGTACCAAGTCTGTATCTTCACTGAATATTAAACATTTCATTTCTAGATTTCATGTCTCCACAGAAGTCTTCATCATCAGCTTCTTTCTTTCTTAGCTCCCTTTCTCCTTCCTTGTTTCCTTCTCTTCCTCTACTTCTTTATTTTCTTTCTGCTTTTCCCAGAAACTTTTATTTTTTGGTTAGTCATCACAGAATCTCATATTCTTCAGTGTCAAAGGAGCTCGAGAGAATATTTAATACACATCTTTACTTTTGGGAAATCCATGTGCCAGAAAGGAAACCATGTACTATCCATGGCTTTCCTTTGCCCTCAGGAAAACTTTCAAGTTCCACAGTCCCCACCCAATATGCATGGCTTGGACCCTGCCCACTGCATCAGCTGCTTCTCCACCTCAGTCACCACAATGTCACCACACAGGCCTTCAGGCCCTGCCTCAGAGCCTTTGCACAGGCATTCCACTCTTCGTGGACAGTCCTTCACCTATAGGCACACAGGCCTTCTTCACCACTCAACCTATTTATTCCTTAGGTCTCAGTTCAAATGGTCCTCTTTAAACAACCACCCTACCCTGTTCATTTCCTTGCTGGCACTCATCACCACTTGAAATTATGTATGTATTTGAGTGTTTAGTTGTTTGAGCTTTCTTTGCCTATTAGAAAGCAAATTCTCTAAGGACCCTGACCTTTCCTCCCTCCTCCGCCCCCCTGCCCCCCATTATTTCTACAGTGCCATAGACAGTGCCTGGAGTTTGATAATAAAAACAAATATTAACAATAAAGTAGTAGTGTCTGACATTTTTTGAGAATGTGCTCACTTTAGGCACACTGTTCGAAGATATTTTACATGTATTAACTCAATTAATTCTTATAAGTATCCTATGAGGGAGATACGATTATTATCCCCATTTTGCAGGTAAGGAAACCGAGTGGTCAAGTCACTCACCCATGCTTATATAGCCAGAAAACAGCAGAGCTCCGTTTCTGACTTAGATAACATTCAAACCTGAACCCTCAACGAGGCCATGCCATGCCTCTATTAAGTACTCCATTAATAGTCATTAAAAGGATAAACAAAAAAATATATCCACATTGATTAGTAGCAAAACTGAAGTTAACACCTAAATTGCTTCATTGATAATCCACTCCTCTTTCTATACAGACAGCCTTTCAGGTACCAGCAGAAAGCAGTAAAGAGAAAGAGAAGCCGATTAACCAATTGGTCTGTTGTTGATAAGAACTATGGAAGGGACCCTGTGATGTAGACTGTGGAGTGAAGTGGGAATCATTATTTTAGATTCACTCAGGACCCAGTGGCAGGTGGAAAACACTGAATTGGTTGAAGAGGTCATAAGATAAGGAATCAGGTTCTCCAGAAACATCAAGTAGATGTACTTTTATTACCACTAATAATTTAGGTAATTCTCATGCTTTGGATGATCTTTTTCAAACTTGATTCTAAAGTGTCAGTAACCATCCATTTTATAAAACTGCTGGTCAGAATTCTAGGATGAAAGCTCCAGGAGGGTGCCTTCTTCACTGTTGTATGTGGAACAGTGTCAAGCTCATAGTAAGTGCTCAATAAATAGGTATTTAATGAATTCATGGAAAATGTACATTGATAGATCATCAGTAGATATGTACTGGATACCAGTTATTAAGTCTGTGTAGTTCAAGAGATTATAGACCCAACAACTATGAAGCTGTCTGGGGACCAAAAAAAATAAAAATAAAAAAATAAAGTAAAAATAAAAGCAAATAAAGTAGACCGGCCAGCATGGCTCAATTGGTTGGTGCATTGTTCCATACACCAAAGGCTGCAGGTTCAATTCCTGGTCAAGGCACATCCCCAGGTTCCAGGTTTGATCCCTGGTCAGGACACCTGTGGGAGGCAACTGATTGATGTTTTCTCTCACATTGATGTTTCTCTCTCTCTCTTTTTCCCTTCCTCTCTCTACAATCAATAAATAAAGAAAGAAATTAATTGTAAAAAAATAAAATATCCTGCCGAAACCGGTTTGGCTCAGTGGATAGAGCGTCAGATTGCGGACTGAAGGGTCCCAGGTTCGATTCCGGTCAAGGGCATGTACCTGGGTTGCGGGCACATCCCCAGTAGGAGATGTGCAGGAGGCGGCTGATCAATGTTCCTCTCTCATCGATGTTTCTAACTCTCTATCTCTCTCCCTTCCTCTCTGTAAAAAAATCAATAAAAAAAAATATATATATATAAAAATAAAAAAAATAAAATATCCTATCACCACAGGAATCTTTAAGGAGTTATCATATACACAGATGCTCATGATTATTAATCAGCAACCAGTTATCATATGCCTGCTGTGCACCAGGTTCCATTCCAGGAAATCAAGGAGAATAGAGACACATATAAAATACAGTGCCTAGCTCTGAAAGTATTTACCATCTGTGACAGTACCACACTGGCCAAAGTAAAGTTGTGTATATTAAGCTCTTTTTACAAAAGCAGGGGAAAATATAGAACTAAGAGGTTTTTCTCCTCTAAATATTTAAAATTATTTAGTCACAAGAGAAATTTGTTTACTGTTTTTTCAAAGATGCCATTTCCTGCCAATGCTAATATGGAAACATTTCAGAATGATGACCTCACAAAGTTCACACAGCTGTCTCCCTGTGCAGACTTAGATAACATACAGCCATGACCTCACTTAGGCCAGGAGCGGATCTTAATAGCTGGATAAAAGTATGCTCAGAAATGCAGTTTGGTTTAAATTGTTTTCCCTCTTTACTGTTAACTTCTCTAATAAAAGGAACTGTCTCACTCAAGGTGCTTACTTCTCCCAAGATTCCACAGGGATGGGGCCATGGCACCTATGAGTCATTAGACAAACTGAGAGTTGAGTCCTGAAATAGATAAATGAGGAACTTGCAAAGTCAACTTGTATTTAAGTCATTTGAACACTTGAATTATTTTGTTCCCCCAAACCAGTCATGTAGAATCCAGGAGTCTGAAGATCTTACTCACTTTCAAAGGGCTGATTTAGGGCACTGTCCCTGTGGGAAAGACCTCCTCTATAAAGGAACTTCAAAAAGTTCAAAAAGATGGACCCTGAGGGCTGAAAGACATGAAAAGTAATCGGGCAGTGACAAGGCTCATGGTCCTGGGCAGAAAGATAGATTGCTGCTCAGGTAACCTGGAAGGTGTAGGTGAGGGTAAGCATAATGGCAGCCTTATCAAGGCAACAGGCAGAACCAGGAGCAGCCACTTATTGAAAATGGAAAAAAGAATGTGTATCTTTATCCTACTGTCCACAGCATTTCTTTTAGGGGGTGGAAAATGAGAGTAGGAAGAAATTAAAAGTGGGAAAATGCTACTACAACTCTTTGTCCTTTATGGACTCTTCATTTCTGAGGCAGGACAGGAAAAACTTGGTGAGAACACTGAATTTTGAGCCAGGAAATGTAAGTTCAAGTGTAGGCTCTGCAGATGGCAGTTTGTTCAGCCTCACTGTTGACCTTCAGGATAGTCACCCATCCCCAAGGATCCACCTCTTGCCTATGACATAAGGGAATTAGAAGAAGCCTCTGTGGTCTTTTTCTACTTCTGGCATTCTAGGATTCAATGATAAACCAAAACAAGGATCTTTATTTTGTAATGTTTAATACACAATAAAATGTATGCAGTGAAGTGACCTATAAATTCTGCTTAGCTTTAAATGTGAATTAGATGCAAATACGGAACAAAATATTCGGGTGAAAATCATTACCCTCTGTAGATTAGGGAGTATAATGTGGTTCCTTTGCAGTGTGAAGAACGAATCTTGCACAAGCTAAAATAAGCACTGAAAATGTAGGGAGACCTAGATACGGCAGTGGTCTGGGTTTTTTTCTCCCCTGTAGTCAGAATTTTTCTTTTCTGTTTTTTTTTTTTTAAATATATTTTATTGATTTTTCACAGAGAGGAAGGGAGAGAGATAGAGAGAGTTAGAAACATCGATGAGAGAGAAACATCGATCAGCTGCCTCTTGCACATCCCCCACCGGGGATGTGCCCGCAACCCAGGTACATGCCCTTGACCGGAATCGAACCCGAGACCTCTCAGTCCGCAGGCTGACGCTCTATCCACTGAGCCAAACCGGTTTCGGCTCTTTTCTGTTTTTACATCCATGCTTAGAGAGGAGACAAATGTCCCTGAGATCCTACATGGGACAATGACACAAGCACTTAAAGTAACATCAGATCACCTGAGCACAGTCATAAGTAATGACATTGTTATAACATCTATAATGATATCAATATATACAATCTAGAGGACCCGCATGCATATGGCTACTGATTAACCTGAGATAGTATCTACCTGTCCTGAGAGAAAGGAACATTTATTCAATTGTTACACATGAACTTGAACTGGGGAAAATAGTAAGAAGCCAGGGAATTCATAATTACTGGGTGCTACAACTTGTGTTAGTACTTGACATACTTTCTTTCATTTAGACTAAAAGCACTCTCTCAGAATACAGTTTTTAAACATTGTTTGATTTTCAGATTTCTATTTGTAAAGCAGGAAAAGTGAATCTTGAAAGGGTTAAGTAAGGTCTTACAGCCAGTAAGTAGGATAAACTGAGAGTGCAAGGTTCCCTGAGTCCAGGGCCTGTCGCCTTCCACAATACCATGTTGCCTTCCAGAAGTCCTAGTTCCCACTCTAATGCTGCCCTTATTTGGCTGTGGTATCTGAAAGGAATTGCTTAAGTTTTTGAATCTCAGTTTGTGTTAAAAATCACACAAAAACAACCAAATAAACAAGATGGCCTCTGCTCTGCTTCCCTGGTTTGTGGATGGTCTTTACAGGGCCATGGTTAATTCATTGGGAATAATGCCTTTCTCAGTCACAAAGCATGGTAGCCCTGGACTCTAAGGGACCCATGTAAAACCTAAAACCTTATGTAAACTTTATTACATATGTACACATATGTTCTGTTTGAAACGAGAGTCCAAAGCTCTCCTGAGGCTTTCAATGGAATCTGTATTCCCAAGTGCCTAAGAACCCTCTGATTCGTAGGTCTCCTTCAGAGGTCTTTTAGCTCAAGGCGTCTGTAACAAGTTAAAATAAATTCAGGTTTTAGTACATGAAGGGAGCTCAGAGGCAGAACTGACACTTGCATCAGAAACAATGTGGTATCCTGGAAAGAGACTGGGTGATGAACTGAGGATTCTAGTCCTGGTTTACTTTGCTTTGTCATTCAAAGAGAGAAGCAAATTCTTGCCTGCCTTCCCTAAAACAGTTATAAGAATCAAATGTGATAACATAGTTGAAAGCACTCTGGAAAAACATAAAGTACCTGCAAAAGTATGGTATTCACTGTGATATATTAAAGTATTAAGTCCTTTCACTAGGTGTCAACTGAGAAAGAAGGAAAATTGCAAGCTCCATCAGCAAAATTTAGAAGCCGTGCTCTTTCATGCCTCAGCAAGGTCCTGCAGTTGATACTTATGCAAACATTTTCTTGCCTTTAATGAGAATTAGTTACAAATATAGCTTGCACGATTCAGATGGAGATCATCACCAGCCTGGGAACTGATAAACAGAACTTATGGTACTTCCCTAGGCAAGAGTGTTGCTCTTTTATCTCCTTTATTCTGTTAGTGGTTCACAAAGAATGGTCCAGTTCCAGCAGCATGAAACTTGTTAGAAATGCTAATTCCCAAGTCCCACCCCACTGAAGCAGAAATTCTGGGGATGGGCCCAGCAGTCTGCCTTTAACAGACCTCCTGGGCTAACTCTTTGGCCAGGGGTACTCAGAAAAGAATGGTGTGGCTCCAGTAACTTGGAAGAGTATCTAGTTTGGGTCCCTGTAAGGCTGGTGTCAGCAAAGGTTGGGCTGGTGGACATCAGTGTTAGCAAACAGGTGTGGCCCAAAACGGGCTTAAATAGGCCTCTTACGTATATAGTTCCATGTCAGGTTTTATGAGAAAGGACAATATGGCTCTATTTCAAGGAATGAAACTCCCTTAAAATATAGAAAGTACAGAGAGCTTTGGCATCCTCGGCAGCCAGAGAATAAAGGCAATCCAAAATTAAACCATACATATGTAAAAGTTAGCTCTGTAGTAAGCTTTCTTCTCTGAGCCTCAAAGTGATGGGACATAACAATAAATATGAACATAACCCATCCACATAGAACATTTATCATATGCTTAGCACTATTTTAAGTGATTTTTATGTGTTAATGGTGCTACTTATTTTAGCTATTTTTCAGAGTCCAGGAAAAAGCCTATGACCTTTGCTGGGCTCTGAAAATCATAACTGCCCGCAGGAGCTCACACACCAATCAGGGAAAATTAAAAGAAATGAGCCTATTACTGCTCCAGTGAGAAGGAGTACGAAGAGCCAGTTCGGGGTGTTTGCACAGGCCTAGGTGAGGCACCTACACTGGGTCCTATGTAAATAGAGATTTTTCTCAAAGGAGGAAATGCCTAAATTTAGACTTCTGAAGCAGGAGAGGACTGGTCATTTTTGGGTGGGGAAATCTGAGATATAGGGCATGTGGATAGTCCAGGTCACGAATCAAGTAAGTAGTAGTATTGGGATTTAAACTCAGGTTGGTCCAATTCTAAAACCGTTGCTTTTGAGCACTAAGGTGAGGCCAGAAAATAGGTTTTGTCAAGTCTGTCAATTCCAGTAAATTGGGAGTGGCTTCCAGGAATGCGGATGGTGAGGACTCTGAGGACTTGACTGGGTGCAACAGGAAAGAATGCCACGATCAGTTAGTGGAGTCTGCCTTGGGTGCAGAAGAAGGGAGTATGTGTGTCATGCACCTGCTGACCCTGCACTGCATGGCACAAAGAGGGAGAGATCAGCAGGGCTGCTTCTTATTCATGGAAAGATTGTCTCTGACTTCAAGGAAAGTAGAGCTCGACAGAATCAGCAGGGGCTTATTATATGTTACTAGGTGGTAGTAAGTGACAGCTCAGGAGGTTATGAGCTGATGGGGCATTCAGTGGGAAAGGGAATAAAGTTGTGTGTTTTTTTTTAAAGTGAAGACACTGATTAAGTGTAACAATGTAAAAATGAACAACAATAAAGCGCAATCAATCTTCTAAATCCACTAAACTTCAAAATTTATAGGCAATTCAGTTTTCATTTTTACCTCTGTTACTTCCATCAACACGGAAGGTGTTGATTGGACAGAAAATGTCATTGTTTGCAAGTAATGGGATCCATATGTGTCACAGCAGCTCCATCATGCCCAGGGGGAACTTAAATTTAGAAATGCCACCCAAAAAAGTATGTAGTCAATATATTGCTAATGGCCCATCTCTGGAGTAGTTTGGAAATTGATATAAATCAGAGGGATAGAGAAGATGGTTCTTCAAGGCAAAGATGATAATAAGTTAGTACCAAATTTTATTTACACATGACTTATGGTGTCTGTAAGATGGATATATAAGCTCTTTGAAAACTTATCAGATATTGTTTCCACAGTATATTAAGCCAATGTGAGAAATGAAATTATAATAATAAAATAACAGCAACAACCACGACCAAACTGGTCCTAATTAAAAAATAAATAAAAATACTTTTATACTTTATGAAAACTGTCCTAGCTAGCTCTATGACATTAAGCAGTCATTTACCCTTTCTGGCTTTCAGCCTCCTCAATTAGTGACTTGTCTCTTTTAACTACAACATTACACTATTTTAAAACATCTTTTTAAACATTTTGAAATGGGTTTGGATATCTGGTGAGGAAAGTCCCCCTTTATAATTCCTCTTTTTAAAAATTTTTGTTTTACTTTTAATTTCTTTATTAAGGTATTACATATGTGTACTTATCCCCCCACTACCACCCCCCCCACTCATGCCCTCACAACCCCCTGTTGTCCGTGTCCATTGGTTAGGCTTATATGCATGCATACAAGTCCTTTGGTTGATCTCTCCCCCTTACCCCCACCCTCCCCTACCTTCCCTCTGAGGTTTGACCTTCTGATCAATAATTCTCTGTCTCTGGAACTGTTTTTGTTTATCAGTTTATGTTGTTCATTATATTCCACAAATGAGTGCAATCATGTGATATTTATCTTTCTCTGACTGGCTTATTTCACGCTGTTGCAAATGGTAAGAACTCCTTTTTTACCACAGCATATTATTCCATTGTGTAGATGTACCACAGTTTTTTAATCCACTCATCTGCTGATGGGCACTTAGGCTGTTTCCAAATCTTAGCTATGGTGAATTTGTTGCTATGAATATAGGGTGCATATATCCTTTCTGATTGGTGTTTCTAGTTTCTTGGGATATATTCCTAGAAGTGGGATGGCTGGGTCAAATGGGAGTTCCATTTTTAGTTTTTTGAGGAAACTCCAAAAAGTATTTCTCAGTTTCTGAACTGATTAGGTGGGTATAATTCCAAGTTTGAGTAGAACTCCACTTGGAGAGTTCTCATTTTGTCAACTAAAAAGATAGTGTATTGGGATATGTGTGTGTAAGTTATATATTTATTAAATATAATAACAAATTTAAAAAATTAAATAAAATAAATAAAAATAACCATGGGTACCATCAACAGCCAACAGTTGGAACTTATGAATTTCCTTTACAAAAGGTATTTTTCCCTGCTCCTCGTCTCACCTTCACTTTCAACTGTACTTTTTATCCTCAGCATTAACATTTTTTAAGAATGACTTCTGTATTGAATATATGGATCAAAAGAAGATGACCTCCCCCAAAGTCCCAAAGTTAGAGCTGCTTGTCATCTTGGCATCTCTCCCCAGGAAGGCTGTTTTATGAATGATCATCTCTCATTAACCATGACTTGGCAAACAATGTGCCCCATTTTCAGAGGCTCTGTTTGTAGTTAAGGGCAGCCACAGGTGTCATCTGAACAAGCAGCCCCCCACTCCAGGGTTGGGTGGGCTTATTCAGCTCTTCGAAAGCCCCAACCACACCATGAGAAAGTAGATTCTCCTTGTCCTCCTCCCCTAAGGCAGGTGATGGAAAAACTTATCACTTTAAGGCTTCCCTTATCTTACTTTGGAAGACAGGATTTGACAGTACCAGGAATCAAAACATTTTCCTGGTCAAGTCATGCTGACCAGTACAGAATTATCTGATTCATTTTACATTTTAAACCTCAGCAAAGGGGTGGAAAAACATGACAGCAATTTGTGGAAAAGAGGCTCTGGAGGCAGAGGCTGAGAGGACTTCACCTTTTCTCATTCCCACCAGATTAGCTATCACACGGAGAACTACAGGAAATGGCATCTATGTACAGGGATCTGTGTATCTCAATGTCTTCTATGTACAAATACCAACATGAAGAAAGTGATCTGGAGCCCAAGATTTGAGGACTCCAGTTTAGATTAAATGTGAAATGGAAAGAGGAAGAAAACCATTTAAAGGTTTGCATTTAATACCGTCAGGACCCAGAAGCTCCTCCATTGCAGGGCTCTGATCCATTCATGCAGCAAAGAAATACCAGGTTGGTTCAGAAAAACTGCCTATTGGCCATGTGATTTATTCACGTCCTTCATCCCTGGTCGGCTTCTGGATGTGTGTTCCTAATACATCTCTATTCTTTGAGCAATGCTGTTGCCAAAGCTTAGCTGTATGCTGTCATTTGTCCCATTCTTCCCTCTTTGCTTCAGGTACATGGGCTATTTTCCCCTTCATTCCAAGGAGAGAGACACAGCCTAGTATTTTGGGTGGAACCCAGGATAGATCTGGTTTCTACTCCTATTTCTGTTATCATGGGGCCTGGCTTCAGACAGGTATCTTTCCCCCTCTCAGCAGCCCAGTTACCCAGCATCAGTGCAGGATGGCTGATCTCTAAGGAGCCTTTCCAGCCCTAACATTCCAGGACGTAGTGGGGACTGGAGTTCTGGGTTCACTTGAATTCAGTGTAACTAGCATTTGCTGGCTGCCTTCCTCTCTGGCATCAAGCAGGCTACTGGGAACTGCAGGGGATATGCTGATATCACAGCTCTCCCTCCTGTGCCACAGCACTCACAGGCAAGGGGGAAGTGGGAGGAGGAAAACAAGTTTGCAGATATCTCCGGTGCACAGCAGAACACACTGTGTGCTGGGAGCAAAGAACAAATGATTACAGGGTCCAAAAGAGGCAAAAATTGTACCTATTTATGAAAAGTCAGAATAACAATTTACAGCATTTCAGATGAGCCTTGGCAGAAAGAGAAATCAAACAGACCAAGGTAGTTTCTATAGCAACATTTACTGCGCATATATTTTGTTGCCAGCCATTGTTCTGGGCACTTTACACATAATAGCTCATTTACTCCTCTCAGTCTTTTGAGAGTAAGACCATGATTATTCCCAAACCTGCATATGAAGAAGCTGAGGCAGTACAAGTGAGTGGCAAATGCTAGGATTCAAACCCAGGTGATCCGCTGCCCACATTCACTCTCAGTCTGGAGGTTCTACTGACTCTCACATATGGGGAGTCACTGAACCTGGAGACGGGAGAAGAAGAGCTTACTGCACAGATGAGTGTTGTGGCCCTGGGCAAGTCCTTTCATGTCTCTGATCTTCCAGTTTCTTACTTGAAATAGCAGTATTAAGTAACTTGTCTCACCAGGTTGTTATGATGATTCAACAAAATGACATATAAAAATAGTTTTAAGTGATACAAAATCTTATATAATCTATAATAATAAAAGTGTAATCTGCAAATAAACCAAATGACTGAACGGCAGAACGACCTTCTGGACGACCTTCCAGACGACCATGCTATGACACTCACTGGCGTCAGGCCAGCCAAGGTGGGTGCAATGCAATTGGTCAGGGGGCCCCTCCATTGCCCCACGATTGTCCCACAGAAGGAGGCCCAGGCCAGCCAAGCGATCGCACCCCATGTCTGTTGCCTTCAGATGGAGGCGACCTGTGGCAGGGGGAGGGGGGGCAGAACCACACAGATGGCAAGCAGTGGGAGCGGTGGGGGCAGGGGCAACTGCCGGGAGCCAGGGGAAGGAAAGCTCAGATAGGCCCTGATCGCCGGGCCAGGCCTAGGGACCTTATTCGAAGGGTCCCGGATTGCAAGAGGGCACAGGACGGGCTGAGCACGCAGCCCCCCCCCCCCCGCGACCCCCCCACTCTCCGCCCATTAAATTTGTGCACCAAGACTTTAGTTTTAAATAATAGAGGAAAGCATGAACAAAAGTAGGAAGGTAGTAAGATGCAAGGCATAGTAGGCACATGTTTAGGGCAGAATGACTGCCCGCTTTGAATCATGAGTAAACGCTACTGGGTGGGTTGGATTAGGGTCTCTTCCCCACAGTTGCACCTTGGGTGGTAGTTTCCACCCAAAATTTCATTTCCTCTCCTCTCCACTAGCTATATGAGGCCTTGAGTCTGCTCTCTCAGTATGCAGGGTAATAAACCTAGCCTATTTTCCTTCTGTTTTGCACTGTTGAAGCTGATCCCAGAATGCCAGTTCAATCCTCATCAGTGTTTGAGTTCAAGGGCAGCATTTGTAGGAAAGGACTAGGATCCTCAACCCTCATTACTAGTAGACATTGGCACATTAGTTTCAGCAGAATTGGCTCATGTAGGAGTAATATCACAGGATGGTTAGAATGGAGTGGGAACTTGTCAGCATAAAGAACTAGAGGTGGGCAAACTTTTTGACTCGAGGGCCACAATGGGTTCTTAAACTGGACCGGAGGGTCGGAACAAAAGCATGGATGGACTGTTTGTGTGAACTAATATAAATTCAAAGTAAACATCATTACATAAAAGGGTACGGTCTTTTTTTTTTTTTTAGTTTTATTCATTTCAAACGGCGGGATCCAGCCCGCGGGCCGTAGTTTGCCCACGGCTGAACTAGACTCATGTCAGCAGTATCTGTATAGCAAGATGTGTTATGGTTGTCTTCTTAATACTGGGCAAAGCAGCATCCTCAGATGATGCCCAGGTTACCATAGGGACTGGTGGGAAAGCTGAAGGGCTACATGATGGTTAAATCCAAGAAAAAGGCAGCAGCTCAAGGGATGTTCAGTAGGAGATACACTGCACTGGGGTCAGAAAATCTGAGTTAGTGCCCTAACTTGGCTGATTTTGGAAGGACTGACCCTAGAAATTTTATTTCCCCTCAGTGAGTTTCAGTTCCCTGTAAAATGGCATAATTGATAGAGATGCTCTGTAAAGCACCTTTGGTTCTGAAAGCCTAAAAACATGCAAGTTATTTTTAAACAGAAACATAACTATAGCTATTCTTAGGCTCCCAACTAGAAGAAGCTACATGTGATTTTGCATTTCCTATGAGCTGCAGAGGTAACATTTTCAGCTGCTTGTTGTTCTTCTTGTTTCTTAGAAGCTAGATGATGTGTTTACAAAACACAACCACAACCACAACAACTACTCAACAACGCAATAATAGCAACTGCAGCAACAGATACAACAGAAGCCAGAAACTGTGCTAGAACACATTTTAAGTGCATTTAATTCTCAGAGCAGCCTCATTGGCTGGGTACTATTATTGTTTTTGTATTACTGCTGATAAAGCAAAGGTTTTAGAGTGACTAATTAACTTCCCAAGGGACAGAGTGGGAACTTTAACCCAGTTTGTCCACCTCAAACCCTGTGCTCTAAACCATTCAGATTTCAGGCCAGGAGCGAACATAGGCATACGAAACTAAGTGTCCCAGGTGGCCCTTGAAGCCTCCATCCCTTGAAAAATGATATCTAAAGATATTTTATGGGGACCAGAGCCTTTTTCCCCCCACAGGAAAAAGGAAATCACAAACTCCAGAGTAAGGCAAGCAGGCCTTTCCCTAAAGTGATGATGCAAAAGTGGACAGACCTCCACTGGAGGAGAGGACCACGGGGATGATGTGGCATGAGGAAAGGTCAGTTGCCCCACCTCCTCGGTTATCTGACAGAAATTCCACACAGGAGTCCCTGACCCCTTCCTGACATTGCCCAATAACCCTGGCCATGAAAGGGTTCAAGGAAAAGCACACCAGTGGAGTGTGGCAGCCCATAGATCAGACAGATAGCCCAATCCAGCTGTGTGCACCAGCCTTTAGAAAGCATCTGTTCCCAAAGCTCTATTAAGTGTCAGTTACACAGAAAGATTCCTAAGACAGTGCTGGTCCTTAAGGAAAGGGCTCACTGCATAAATCCAGGCATGGCTAGCATTAATGAGAGATGCTAAGTGCCATAATGAAAGTCTAAACAACTTGCTTTGGGTGTAGAGTGGAGGGAGAATCAGACTCAATTAACTCCAACACCAGGCAGGAAGTGCTAAGTGCGCTAATGGAAGTAAAAGCTTCGGGAGCCCAAAGAAGGTTAGATTGATTCTGACTAAGGCTCTCACAGAAGCGGTGGCATTTGAGTGGGATCTTGGAGGATTGGAACGAGTGGAAAAAGGCTGTCATGAAATTCTCCTCATCACAGGAGAGTCAGTGTAAAGAGGAAGCCAGTTTGTCTGTTTGCTTTTCTGAAGGCACGATGGCGGCAAGCGTGACGCTGATGTTCAGACTGACCTGGTTATGACTCCCCAGAGCTGCCATGTCTGTGTGATCTTGAACCTTGATATCTTCCTCTGTAAAAAGAGAGCCTAGGTAGGACCTTCTTCATGCAATTGCTGTGGGAAATAAAGCGATTACTTCATGTGTTCAGCGATGCAAGTGTTTAGTAAATGCTGTGAACATTACCAGGCTCTTCTGGTTAACATCTGAGGCTAACCAGCCTCTGTTGGATATCAGACAACTTAAAAAATTACCTGTAGTTACATATTCATCTGCATTTGCCTCTCCCAAGATCCTTGCACAGCCAGCACCTTTGTCTACTTTTGAATCATGGTTTTGCTTTTTTGGTTTTGTGTTGTTTGGTATTCCTGTCCATACAATAGACCAGTGATGGCGAACCTATGACACACGTGTCAGAGGTGACATGCGAACTCATTTTTTTTGGTTGATTTTTCTTTGTTAAATGGCATTTAAATATATAAAATAAATATCAAAAATATAAATCTTTGTTTTACTATGGTTGCAAATATCAAAAAAGTTTCTATATGTGACACGGCACCAGAGTTAAGTTAGGGTTTTTCAAAATGCTGACACACCGAGCTCAAAAGTTTCGCCATCACTGCAATAGACCAAATTATTATTTTTGTTTTTTACTTTCTCATTTGTGCAGCAAGGGTATACATTGCAGGGTGCACTCCTGCAGGTATTGTCACATTCAGTAGCAAGAGCACAAGAGCCATTAGTCAGCTCCTGGGATAGGATCCTGCCTGCTCCACAGCCCAGCGTTGCTCTCTCTCCTATTCATCACTCTGCCACTGAGAATTATTAGAGAATGTTGGGACTGCAGGGAACTTCAGCCAAATCTTATGTTTTACCAATGAGGACCGTGAGGCCCAGGGACAGGAAGAAACTTGTCAGGTTCCAGCAGAAAGCCTGGCAGGGGTGGGCCTGTGCACTGGACCCCAAGGGTAGCTGACTCACAGGCCGGTGGGCCCTAGCGGTTTCCCATGTTCTTTCTGCTTTTGCTCTGGAGAGTTGGGTTCTTTTGAGATCAGAAATGCACTTCCTTGCCTCTCTTTCCCCCTCCACCTCCCTCCGTACTTTGAGTATAGCTGGAGTACAGTCCTCCTGGGCATCCACATTGTACATGCACTTCCTGATCCCACAAGGCATCTCAGGACACATTCACAGCATCGTGTACTGATGTGGGGCCTTCACAGCTTGCAGCCCAGTTGACAGCTAGTGAGGTGAGAAGTTTGAAAACACTTTAAACTGCCTCAGCATTGAAGCAAGGAGAGGCAGGTGGGAAATGTCTGTGATGACCGACATTATAGAAGTTGATAAAAATGAGGAGACTAAGGCTTTTCCTTTCTTGTTTCCCTGAGGCCAAGCATATAAATGCTTTTAAGCTCATAGGACAGCTGTAGCTGATATGTGCTGGTGACTGAGTTGAGGAGGATTCTGAAGCTGCACCTGGGCTCCCTGGGAAAAAATATTAGGATATGGATGAAGGTGAAATTTTGCATGGATAAAGGGAGGACAAAGTACTTGCATTGTATTAGGATTCCTGCCTTGGACTTTTGAAAATGTGGTTGTTCTTTAAGACCCTTATCTTGGAAGTCTACCCTGATCTCCCTCCTAAGATATAGGACATGCTATCCTTCTACTGTAGGATTTATTTCACTTTCTCTTGTACAGTTTTTTAATATCTTTTTATTGATTTTCAGAGAGAGAGGAAGGGAGAGGGATAGAGAGATAGAAACACCGAAGAGAGAGAGAAGTATCATTGATCACCTGCCCCCTGAACACCCCCTTCTGGAGATCAAGCCCAAAACCCAGGCATGTGCCCTGCCCTGGAATCAAACTGTAACCTCTTGGTTCCTAGATGAATGCTCTACCACTGAGCCACATCAGCTGGGCTCTCTTGTACAGTTTTTATTATCATTTTTTGAGTCTGTCTCCCTTCTCATATTATAATGTTCCTCTTACAGTCAGGGGCCTTTATTCTTATTTCTCCATACTGTATCACATATGACATGTTAAATCAATATGTTAATTATTCAATGAATTCCATGGTGTTAGGTACATTCTAAGTTAATTTAGTATAGTGGTAAGAACTCACATTGTGTCAGATAGACATAAGTTTGAATTCTTGTCTGCCATTATTGGTTCTGTGAGTTCCACTTATCTATGCCTCAGTCCTTATTTATAAAAATAATAACAATAACAACAACAATAACAATACTAGTGTGTATCCTGTGGGACTCTAAAAAGTTAAATCTCTGTAGCATGTGTAGTCTTGTTCCTGGCATCAAAGTGCTCACTATATGCAAAAAGCTATTAGCTATTAGTAATACTAGAAATCATCACCATCACCATCATCATCATCATCATCATCATCATCATCATTATCATCATCATCATTTGTTGCCACTGTTATTATGCTGGTAACCAGGAACCCCAAATCTTCAATTAGTCTCTCTTTTTCCTTACTTATGAGAAGGAAATATGCAAAGGGGTAAATTGAAGGGGGAAAAAGCCTGCTTGGCTGGTGTTGCTCAGTGGTTGAGCATCAACCTATGAACCAGGAGGGCACATGCCTTGGCTGCAGTCTCCATCCCCAGTGGTGGGGCATGTAGGAGGCAGCCAATCAATGATTCGCTCTCATCACTGATGTTTCTATTTCTCCCTCTCCCTTCCTCTCTGAAATCAATAAAAATGTATTTAAAAAAAATAAATATAAAAATTTTAAAATTAGCTGTTGTACCATACCACATGGTGGGCTCCTATGAGGTAGAGGACCCATGAAAGCTCTCTCACCTAATCTTGACTCTCTGGATCTCAGCTCTATGGAGACCAGAAAAGACCAACACACAGCAATGGGAGTTGGGGAAGAGTTTTGCCCAATGTCTCGAATAAGGCAGGTTTCCAACTCAGATCTTCAAAGTAGAGGCTCCTCCTACTCATACTCAAAGCAGCCCTAGGCCTGCACAGCACTCCAAAAACAGTCTAGCAGAGATTCCACAGCTCTAGCACCACGGCCTTTAACTGTCCTTGCCATCTCCTTACCTCTCTTGGAGGAAGCACTGGGGAGTGGTCATCCTAAACCAACAAATGGCCTCAGGAGGGAGGGAGGTAGTGGTGTGGCCACAGTAATGGTTGTTCTATGTGTGGGCATGAGAAAGGACAATATGTAATGGTTTAAGTGATTGTAGAACCTATGGAAGAAGTTAGTAGAACTTGAAATATAGAAATACACAGTTAGTAGTAACAGAATCTTGATCTGGAAATGACCATGCTTACACAGTCCATGCCTATCCTCTTACAGATGAAGAGATAGAAGTCTTTGTTTAAGGAGAGAAATGGTCTACTCACTTGTTTATTCAAATTTTGGCAATAATTGGACCTCTCGATGCCCAGAACTGTGCGATGCACTGGGTAAGCATTCCAAGTTAAAGAGAAAGAGGCTCGACCCTCACAAACTTACAACCTAACAGCGGGACAGATAACCAACAAGCCAACAATCAGATGCAACTAAATCTCTCCTAACCAATTTCTACTCAATCATCTCTTTGGATTGACCTGCATTCTCCATTCTCTCTGTAAACACCCCAAATGACACCTTGGATGAGATGAAAGCTCCTGGTCAGCCCATATATTTTTGCTCACATCAACTTTGTTGGAGGCATACTAGGAGTCAATTCTGTTTGTTTCTAAACCTATTTAAATGTCTATTTTATTATATTTGGGCAATGCAACTAAAAATTATATAAACTAGTGAAATATGAGTACAAAAAAGTTGTTTTATTTCTTTGGAAACTAAGTTAAATAACTTTTGAAAGGTTCAAAGATCCAGCACTAAAAATATTATAATATTAGGTGTAGGTGAGACAACACTAAAAGATTGGAGAAAAACAAAAAACAAAAATCTGTACTTACATTTATTTTATAAATGTCTTCAAGTCCCCACTACATCAAAAGATGGATAAATATATGTGCACTTAGGTGTTTTTAAACTAAAATACCTGTTATGAGTCATTTTTTGGTGATTCTCCATTTTAACAATCTTTTTCAAGTAATCTAATTGAAGTCCCTGTTGCATCAGATAAGATAAGAGGGCTTCTACTGCAATTGCAATTGAGTAAAGTGCTGTGAAGGAAGGAAACTGAATCTGAAGATGAGACAGAGAAGAGTGGATGGCCTAATTAGGGTGGTCATTGAAGGTTGGGAAGAAGCTAACCAAGTGAAAGTGGGAGACAAGTTCTAGATGGAGGGACAGCATGGGGGGAGGCCTTGGGATGTTGGAGGAGCTGAAGCAGTGGTCAAGGGAGAGGGAAATGATGGATGAAGTTGTTCAGGTCATCAGGCCTCAGACTACGCGGACCCCTAGAGGTCATGCAAAAAAATGTGGATGTTATTCAAAGCACAATGGGAAAGCTCTGAGGGGCTCAGGGAGATGGTGTCATGACAGGATCTGATTTCCATTTTCAAAAGAACAAGTGAAGGATTCATGAGTGTGGGAAAAGAGAAAGTGGACAAGGTGGAGGCAAAGGTTAAGGAAAGTGACGAAGTGCAATAAGTATGCATTTTGAGCAGTAACAAAACCCTAGGCCAGAGTGGTGGTGGTTATGGAAAATGGGAGTAGTAGATGCATTTGTGACATCTCCAGAAGGACTTATATACATGTGTTTTTTTTTTAGTTAATCAGTCAACATTGCCAAACTTAACAGCCAATTTTTGGAAGGCATTTGTGATCTGATGGGGGAAAACCCTACCAAAAGTCAAGCAACATGGTTTCCTTCTTCTAGTTTTATACTCCATAGCTGTGTTGTTCAAAGAAAACTTCTTAACCTTTGCAAGCTCATCTGGATAAGGGAATAATAATATTCTGTCCAGTCAACCTGCTACTTGGGTTGTGCAATTTGAATAAAATGATGGCTTACATGTATATTACACATTATAATGAAGTTAGGACTTAGATAACCTCATAGCAGGTAAGGCAAGTATTATTGCCCTTAATTCACAGATGAGCAAACCAAAATTTATTCAACAGTTATTGAGCATCTACTATAAGATCAAGGTTAGGCTGTAAGACTTTAAAACAAATTAGACCCAGCTCTGCCCTAAAGAAACTCAGCCTGATGAAGAAGACAGACATGAAAATGTTAATTCATAGAGTATCAAGATAAGTATAAGAAAGAACGTATATTAGGAGCTCAAAGGAGGAAGGGTTGGAAGGCTGTCCACTCAAGTCAATATCTGATTGGGGTCTTGAAGGATGGGTACAAGTTTTCTAGGGCTGGAGGGACATTTCTGAGGAATATGTGCATAACCATGGAAACCTGAAAGGAAACAGTTTGCTGCACATAGCAGTGTGGTTGGGACCTCTGGTGTGTAATGGACTGTTAGAAAATGAGCCTGGAGAGGTGAACTGGAACCAGTGATGGCTCTCTCACATAGAGTTCTGTGGGTGCATTATGCCAAAGCAAGAGAACTATACATTATCTTCATGTTCAACCTTCCTCAAATGCTCTTACCAGTTCCACATTATATTTGTGCTTGTGCCTCCTACTCCCTCCTTCCTCACTGTTTTCCCCAGAATTAGTTTAAATATCTGCCTTCCCCCCTACCTCCACCCCCACCCACTCCTGGAACTCTTTATTTTATCAGGGACATACAAAGAGAACACCCAGCATAGTGAGAAACACTTTTGTTCTCAGAATTTCATTTGGAATTCAAGGAGCCTGTACCATTTCCTAGCAGGAGCTATTTTATCCTGTTTTGAGAACTCTTGAAAAGGGAATGAAATTGTGGTACACAGAGAACTAAATATCATTTTGGTACAAGGAAACTAAATACCAGCAGGGTGGCAGGGAGAGTCTCTACAGAGAAGGCAGCTGGGTTTTTGCTAAAGACTCTCAGTTGGTGGAAACTGTCTAGGGGACCAGAGCGCCTGTCCCTGGGCTGAACAGCATGCTTTCCTGCCTTAACTCTCCCATCTGTAAAATGATAAGAAAATACGTACTTTCAGAGGCATAAGAGTGTTAGAGCTAACTGAATCTCACTTACTTTACAAATGAGGAAATGAAGTCCAAAGAAGGGAATTAACTTGGCTAAGGTCCTATAAAGAACAAACAGCTTCTATGGTCATTCATTCATTCGTTCATTCGTTTTGGTACCTCCGGTGTGCCAGGCACTGTGCTAGATACTAAGACTATGCTGGAAGAGAAAGTAGTCATGATCCCTGCCTTATTGGGGAAAATTTACACAAGTAAATTTTAAAAATTAAACAGAATAATTAAAGACAGAGATAAGCTATGATGATGGCAAGTAGATGGCTGCTTCTGAATTCCAGGCCTCCTCTCCTATGCGCTGGCCTGCTTCCTACTGGAGGAGACCATAACACTGCCTCACAGCTAAAGGCTACTCTGCTGTGATGGCAAAAATAAAACTATTTTGTTTCTTATTTGCCATTCTTTCTTTACGAAATCATGCATATAAATGGATTTTCCTAAGCAGAGCAGCAAGCCTACAGTGCATGGTGGACCCATCAGCTTGATTGGCACTTGTCAATCAAGGCAAAGTTTTACCAAGATTTACAGATGACAGCCTGAGGGTACCCTAAATCAGTGAAATTATTTTTTTCCTGCTAGGTATGTCCATTGATGAGGTGAGAGGACAAAAATGAAGGATGAAGGGTATGGAAATAAAGGAGTTCCAGATTTCAAAACCAAAGGACACCACCAGGCACCAAATCCTACTTCCTCTGATATTTGAATTCACTCCTGACCTCTGCTCTTCGCTGATTTCCTGAGCTGAACACAAACCAAATGCAGAGGTGGATACAAAAGAAAAGCCGAATTTTTTTTCTTGCTTGTTCTTCTAATCCATGGTCTCAGTAAGGCGTGCTGAGAATATCTCATTTAAAACAGATGCACAACCAGTAGTCTTGCCTGTTTACTCTATAAATAAGGTTTTACACTATAATTCAAGTTTCACACTCATTGGTTTACATGCTGTCTTTGGCTGCTTTTCTGCTAAAAAAGCAATATTGAATAGATGCGACAGAGACCATATGGTCCACAAAGCCCAAGATATTTACTATTTGGCCTTTTGCAGAAAACGTCTGCAGATACCTGGCATGGAGACACCTTCAGACACCTGGTACTGGCTCTGAAGTTAGAATGCCTGTGTTTTGGCTCTGAATCTTCTACTTAATCGCTATGTGACCTTGGTCAAGTTAAGTAGCCTCAATTTTCTCTCTGTAAAATGGGGATGATATCCCTACTCCATACAATTAAGTTAGTGAACACGGATTTTGTGTAAAGCACTTAGCGTAGGACCTGGCACAGGAAGTCTCAGTGTTGGCTGGCATTATTATCCAGGGAACAAAAGCTCAGGTTTGTGCTGATAGACTGTCAGGGGAGAGAACAGAATAGTTCAAACACAGACTAGGGAATAAGACAGACCTGAATTCATCCCCCAGCTCTGTCACTTACTACATGAATAACTCATGGAAGATTGATTAATTCCCCTGAATTTCAGCTTCCTCTTGCATGAAATAGAAGAAAAAAATTGGTTGTTGTGCCGAAAATGGTTTGGCTCGGTGGATAGAGCGTCGGCCTGCGGACTGAGAGGTCCCAGGTTCGATTCTGGTCAAGGGCATATACCTGGGTTTCGGGCACATCCCCAGTGGGAGATGTGCAGGAGGCAGCTGATTGATGTTTCTCTCTCATCGATGTTTCTAACTCTCTATCTCTCTCCCTTCCTCCCTGTAAAAAATCAATAAAATATATTTTTTAAAAAATTGGTTGTTGTAAGGAGTAAATGATAAAATGCATGTGAAGTGCCTAGAACTAGGTTTGTCACATAGTAAACATTCAAACGGTGACATAATAATAATAATAAAAATAATAGTATTTTTCCCAAATAGTGCCAGCCACCCAAAAATAGCTAGGTAGTAGGAAGTCTCCAGTATGTTAACATCATGTGAGGTAGGAGGCTAGTGATATCCTGAACACCAGGTTTTGCTATATTCCAAGCACATGTAAATGAAATAGACTTTAAAGTGGAGTTGGTCAGACACTCGTTACAAGTCTTTGTTCTAGACCAATAGGCCCTCAATATTGGGTACCTTCTTAGCACTAACAATCTGTGATCCTATGATTGTTCCTGGATTAAGTGATAGGTCAAGGAGGAGAGCACACACATATGTACATGCGTGTCACTATCGGAAATATCTTCTTCCCACAACACCGCATGGGTACATAGTGATAAGCAGTTTGCTATGCAGGGTGAAAATGTCCTTGTTTTAATCCATTCAACCTCATAAGGTTTGAGTTATTTAACGGGATTTAAACCTTTTTGCCTAGGGAGCACTGGCTACGGAGGCTGGGTGTTGCAGTCTTTACGGTTGTCTGGGTTTCAGATGCCAGCCTAAGAGCACAGCTCTCCTTCTCTGATGGTCTCACATAGCAGGCAGTGGCAGGCTTCAGTGGGTCAAAACACAATGGCCGGGTGGGGATACTGTATAACCCCAAACTCATAGTTGCTAGATGGTAAGCCTAATTTAGAAGACTGTGAAACAAGTAACATCACCAAGCATTTATGCTTATTTCCTATCCAGCTCTGTACAGAGTTCTGCACATTGCACATACCAAGAAAAAATGATAGAGTCGGAGGGCCTTTACCTTCAAGGAAGCTTACACACCTCCATTGTGGGTGAAAAGATATAAATACACTAAAATTCACTTGACAATTTAAAGAAAATAATGAGTCCATCCAACTCAAGAAAAAGCTTGGAAGCAAGATGAGGTCAATTGTCAAGAATAGTATCAATTGACTAATATTAGCTAAATTATTTACCTGTACCAAAAATACTGTGTAGTCATTGTGCAATACCCTCTAGGGATTGTAAAAAAGAATATAAGCTTTTTGAGTGCAAAAGTATCATCTGTCTTATTCACCACTCTGCCATGGTGTCTAATCCATAGCAACAATGACTGGATTATATATAGCTCCTTACTGAAAGTGTTCAGATGTATGTGACATTTATGGAACTTCCAACATGGTCTATACTTTGACTTATGTTATAAAATACTAGCAAAGAGAAATGTAGGAGACATTTGTTAGTTTGATATGCTCAGTATCCATCCCTCCCTGTTCATAGCACTTTTATTGTATTGCATTTTATTTGGCTGCCATCTCAGGAAGACATTATCTAATCTTAGGAAGATAGTTTGCTCTGTCTTCCCTTGAACAAGGGGTGAACCAAACCATGCCCTGAGCAAGGCCAGTCTCAAGCTATATGGAGCAGATAATAAAAAATGGCTGGAGCAATGGTGACACTCTGAAGAGACTGTCGGTGAAATCCTGACATCTAGATTCTCAGAGCTACTGCAATCCTGTCTTCTCTAAGTTCCTTCTCTCTCTCTCTCTCTCTCTCTCTCTCTCTCTCTCTCTCTCTCTCTCTCTCGTCCTTCGTATCTTTCTAACAAACTTCTTTTTGTCTTATGTTAGCCTCTTTGATCTCTGTTCTTGCAACCAAAGAACCCACATTAATAAAGCATGAGTGCTAGATAAAAATGGATGGGGCACACACTTCCATGGGCATCTAGAAGAAGAATAGAGACTGTGAGACTAGAGCTGGAGATGGGGTGAGATGAGAGCTTCATGGAAGAAGTGGCATTTGAGCTGAACCTTTAACAAGTGGAAAGGATTTGGATAGGAAAAGGCAAGAGGCCTGTGCAGGCTGAAGCAAGAGCATGAGTGAGGGCCCAGTGCCTACAGCAAGCTTAGAAACATCTGAGGGGCAGCAGCATCTATGCTAGAACCCAGTGAATGCACTGACTGTCCATGTTGGCAGTCCCATTACACCTAAGTCAGATGTTTCCCTTCCCATTTTTTGGCAACCTTACCCTCCACTGTGTTTCTCCTCTATTGACTTAAACCACTGATTGTTAGATACAAAAGGTCTGGTAAGTTCAGCTTGTACTGACCCTCACAGACCAAGATGATGATGTTCTAGAGCTCCAAGGGTACCCTAGATACCCATGAAGTGCCCTGTATACTCAGAAAGTTATGTGATTTTTTTTCACCTTCATCCTTACTGTTCTTCTTTTCCCTATACTATGTCCACACTGGCCTTCTTACTGTTTATCAAGCTCATCAGTCTTTTCCTGTGCCTGGTTAAGAGCATTTGTATTTTCATTTTGTCTGCCTGAAACTGTTTCCCTGGCCCTTTGCCAAGCCAGCTGCTTCTTATGGTTCATTTCTCAGCTCAAATGTTAATGCCACAGAGATGGTCTACCTGACCATCTTGTCTGAAAAAGTCATTGTATGCTATTTTCTTTGTAATACTTTCAATATCCAATATATTTTTGTTAGTTTGTATATCATCTCTCTCCCCTCTCTAGAACCTAAGCTCCAAGGCAAAAGGGATTTGTCTTGTTATCCAGTGTTATAGCCCCTGGTGCCACCTGCTGCCCAGCACATACTACATGCTCAGTTAGCATGTGTTAGATGGATGGGTGAGTAGATAGGTAGAAGATTGAGAGAAGAAAGAGAAAGTCCCATCTGTAGAACTACACATCCCCAATGAGTGTAAAAGTTTTATTAGAGGTTCAAACACACCAACCAAAAAAAAAAAAGGTTTGAAAAACATTGATTTAGCATAAACTCCACTGTGTAGATAGGGAAATACAGTCCAGAAGGCCCCAGATTTTCTTCTTTGAATTCACTTTTCGAGAACCATAGCAGGCATTTGAAGAGTTTTGCAGTAGAACTTAGGGTCTATCGGTCTGTTTGTCCTTCCCTGGCTCCTGGTTTCATGTGTCAGCCCACAAGATGGGTCTAATTCAAGGACCAGCGAGCCCAGCCTTCATCTAATTCACAGCCTCATATACAGTGTCACATCCTGTTGGCTTTCAGTGCCTGGTAATTAATACTCATGTTTCATAATAAGTGCACAAATCTTAGCAGGAGACATGGCTCCTCTTCTGTGTCTCCCTTTGCTGCCATGTCCCACTTGGTCCTCCAGGGCCAGGGTGAAAAAAAAGGCCCAGGAAAACTGAGATGAGTCCGAAGCCAAGTGAAATGCAACTTTGATACATAACATACTGGTTTAACCTCTTCAGTGCTGGCAAAGCCCTGGATGGTCCGGTCCCCACCCACCTCCAGCTCTATGCCACACCCCTCCTCCAGCCACAGTGGCCTTTCTGGAATTTGTCGAAGGCCCCTTCCTCTCTCTCTCTCTCTCACCTCACTGCCTTGGGTAAACTGGTCCTTCTACCTGCATATTGACATGAGGGGCTTAGCATCGTGTCTGGCCTGTGCTGCTAAGTGCTCAGTAAACACTGGCTGTAATCCTAGTTATGATCAGTTATTCTATGGTTGACCCCCTTATTACTCACTCAAAATACCCCTTTTTTTTCCCTTGACGTAAAATGTACTGAACTTGTGTCAACTCTGTGACGGCAGAAAGCACATCTGTCTCATGTCATCACTGTATCCCAATTTTCTGGCAATGTTAGCTCCTAGTGCCCAATTAATATTTGTTGAATTTAACAAATGACTGATAAGGTTTTTATCTAATCAATGGCAAGGAAGCCCTGGACACATCTGAGAATTCTAAATAACCATGACCATGATGTTGTTTAGAGGGGATGGGGACAACTTGCATATATAATTCATTGTATGCCAGTATTAGATCTTAGATGCAAAAAAGTGTCGTGGGATGAAGGGGAGAGGCACTTTTACTGTCCTCTGAGTGACAGAAATAAAGCACTTTTGATGTCACAAGATTAGAATCAGATCAAGAATGTCATTCTCGCCGAAACCGGTTTGGCTCAGTGGATAGAGCATCGGCTTGCGGACTGAAAGGTCTCAGGTTCGATTCCGGTCAAGGGCATGTACCTGGGTTGCGGGCACATCCCCAGTAGGAGATGTGCAGGAGGCAGCTGATCGATGTCTCTCTCATCGATGTTTCTAGCTCTCTATCTCTCTCCCTTCCTCTCTGTAAAAAATCAATAAAATATATTAAAAAAAAAAAAAAAAGAATGTCATTCTCACCAATAAGGATAAAAGTATTCCGGGAGGGGGATAAGGGTCTAAAAGTCCTCCTAACCACCCCCACACTTTCTATCTCCCTCCCCAAAATGAACCCGTCCTGTCACCTCATTATCCACTATTTACAACGAGGGTGCCATTTCCAGGATCTGAGCCAGGAGCAGGGAGAAATGTCTGTGTGAGAGACCTTAAATGAAGTGATAATAAAAAGGGAGTTGCTAATTCCAGGAGTTCCCTCCCTGGGGGAGAGCTGTCAGGGCGAGTGCCCAGGGCTGGGAGATTTATTGATACTAAGTGGATGCTGCCTTAACTAGAAATGATTATCAAAGAGGTTTAAGTGAGCCAAGGATGGAATTGGACAGCCGGCACCGTGCAGTGTGGGGGTTTTCCTGCACTCACTCATCCCCCTGCCCTCCTGCTTCCCCAGGAGGGACTTCCTGGCCTCATTTTTTGACTTGCTCTGATTTTTGGACACATTCTGCTACAGAATCTCTTGTAGGCAGAGACCTCGGCATCTGACACTCTGGCAGGATTCCCTGAATGTGCTGTGTCTTTTCTCTCTCTGCCAGTCTTTGCTGTCACCATTCTTCTACCAGGAATATACTTTATGCACATGAACTGCCCTTACCCCCTTCTCCTGGTTGATTCCTGCTCATCTTCTACTGTCAAAGCTGGCACACCCTCTTGGAGGCCTTCTCTGAAGTTACCAAATGCTGGGGTTACGCCTGAGCCCTGTACTCGTCCCTCCCACAGAATTTACGCTGCAGTGTAGTTGCCTGATTAGCTGTCCCTCTCTCCCACTGTCAAGGAGACAGTCCTGGAGATCATGGACTGCCTAGGTTGCCATTGCATCTTTTATTTTTAAAACATATTTTTATTGATTTCAGAGAGGAAGGGAGAGGAAGAGAAAGATAGAAACATCAAAGATGAGAGAGAATAATTGATCAGCTGCCTCCTGCACGCCCCCACCTGGGGATCGAGCCTACAACCTGGCATGTGCCCTGACGTGGAATCGAAATGTGATCTCCTGATTTATAGGTGGATGCTCAACCACTGAGCCATGATGGGCTACCATTGCATCTTTACTGCCTAAGGAGTGGTAGATGTTGGATGTCACATGATGGATGAATGGATGGGTGGGTAGATGGGTGGACCAATAGAAGAACAGATGTGGTACATGTGCCCTTCATGATTTCCAGGGGCTGCATCGATCACACCACTCAGTTTCGTTCTGTTTTAGTATCCACAGTAACGCTTCTCTATCTGGCATTAGGGGAAGGCAGTGTGTTCCATGAGATTTTCTAGAAACCGAAGCTGTGCCAAGACTTTCCCTTCCAACACTGTGTAGGGAGAGGGGTGGCACAGCACAGAGGCTAAGAGCTCAGGCCTGTAGTCAGACTGTGGAGTTCAGATCTTGGCTTTGCCTTGCCCTACTCTTGGGCCTCACTTTCCCAATTTGTAACCTACCTCATAGGATGAAAGGAGTTTATGCGAGGAAATGTTCTTGGCACAGTGTCTGGCACTGTGTAAGTGCTCAAATGTCGGCTCTTAATTATTACTCTCAGAGGCATTCTATGCAACACTGCGATCTTAAATGGAGAGTACCACGCTCAGGCTAGTCTGCTCTGACTCGGCGTCAGTGTGAGAGTCGGTGCAGAGTTCCGATGCAGCCTTTGAACGCTCCCATTTCTTCCCTCCTGCTTGTTGTAGCTAACAATACAGTCTCCACCTCTAGCTCCCTTTCTGATATGCCGCCTCTCATCTACTGCCTGCTAGGTAACTAACTCACACAGTGGATTAAAGACTGTATCTTAAATAAAACTCAAGACTTCGAATGCACTTAGATTTAGTGCTGGGTTTCTGTTACAGTGGGATCCAAGAACTAGTCTTTCTCTGATTTCTGGGTTTGAAAATGAGCACTAGAAGCTGCTCTAAGTTTGACCAGCAAATAACTAAATTTCTGTCAATCAGTAAACATTTTTCAATTAATTGGGCTAAAGTCCAGAATGTTGGAGCCTGAAGAGACGTTAAATATTCTGGAGTCCAAACCATCTTTTCATGTATGGGAAACTGAGGCCGAGGGAGAGTGTGAGACGTGCTCGAAGTCACATAAGTACTGTGTTGTGAGAAAACTAAAAAGAGCGTCCTCCAGGCCTGCCGGCATCTAATCTAGTACTTTTCCTACAAGACCCTGCTATCTCCTCACATTGAATATTTATTGTGACAGATTCGAAGAAATGACTTGCAACTACCAATTACATTTTCAACATTTAATCAATGACTGCATTCTCCCAAAGCCTTGGGCCTACAGAGAGAGTCTCTCTCTCTCTCTCTCTCTCTCTCTCTCTCTCTCTCTCTCTCTCTCTCTCCTCATGCTTAGGTCAAATGAAGGTCAGACACTGAGCAATTCTGGGGATGAGAGTCCACTGAAGTTAACCCAGGCCAGACTACTCCCAGCCATGCTCTTTTAGGGAGAGGTGCAAAAATGTACCTATTTAGCCTTAGAGGGAGAATACAGAACAGTTTAAGGGAAGAGGAATTTATAAAAAGAAAAAGAAAAAATAGAAAGATAATTTGAGGGAGAAAATCCTAGCCTCTGTGTGCCAAAGATTTTACCATGTCTACTCCCTTCTATTTCTGCCACCCTGTCTCATCCTTTCTTCCTCTCCTTCTAAAGTTCTCGCAAGAAGTACCAGCCCCCAGAGGCCCAACTAAAGGTGTGAAACCAAGTAGATGACATGAGGGAATAGATTTCGAACATACGATTTCTAACCCACAGGATAATATCTCATTGTAGCAAGGGGAGAAGATACCCTAAAATACCGTGGAGACCATATTATAATATTTTAACAGGGTTTATGTGCTCCCTATGTTCACTTCACCCAGTAAGATGGATTGTGCTTTTTGACAAATCTATATTTAACATGGGCAGAATGATATACGATGGATGCTTGCTGGTAGAGAAATCCATATTTATGGAAATCTTGATTCTGGCAATTATAATAGACATTTAATGATAGTGCCTATGAGCAGACAGTGTGTCCTTATTAGAGTGAAAGAGAAAATAGTATAAATGTTGAAGGATAAACAGCTTCCTCAGAAGAGTAGGAGGTCCAAGGTGACCCAACAGTCCTCTGTTTGGGGTCCAGCTCCTCCTTATTCCCTATTATGAGTTATGTGACCCTCTCATCAAGCACTCAGCATTCATTCATTCAACAAATATATATTAAGCACCTACCATGCCCCAGGCATTATCCTGGCTTTGGGGAAATTAACATTGACCCAAGCAGCCAAGGTATATACAAGTAAAGAAAATGATTTAAAATAATAATTAAAATATGAGAAATAAGACAGGGTGATGTGATACTCACTGGGGGGTGGGGTTGAGGCGAGGGGAGAGTCACCCTTTAGGAGAGATGATAAAGGAAGGCCTGCTCCAGGAAGTGAGATTTGAGCTGAGATACAGCTGCTTAAAAGGAGTGAGGCTTGCAAAGAGATAAGGAAAGAGCATGGCAGGTAGAGGATGGCAACATTATTGTAGTCTCCGGGGCAGAAGGAGCTCAGAGCCCTGAGGAGCAGAATGAAGGCCAGGGTGGCTAGAGCACAGATTAAGGTGTGCTGTGAGATAGGAGGGGTCAGAAGGGCAGGTCATTCAGGCTCTGAGTCATGGACACATGCTTCACATGCTTGGGGAGTTTTTCTGTGTAAAATGGAAAACCTCAAAACTTCTGAGAGGTTTTGTATAAGGAAGGGAAGCAATGTGTTTTGTTTTGTTTAATTACAAAGATCCCTCCGGCTTCTGGATGGAGAATGGATTTCACTGAAGAGAACAAAATGCCATAAAGCTAGAGTCCACGAGGACCACCTTCAGCTACCAGGAGGGCTGTGGAGTGGGTCAAGAGCAGGCATTCCATGAGGTTCTTGTCTCAAACAGTGGTCAGTACATGGGCTAGGCACCTTCATAGGTAGTGAATGCCCAGGACTGAAAGTATGCAAGCAAATGTTAATGACCACCTGCCAGGTGTCCAGTAGGTGGCAAGCTGGTTTCAGTGGAGGTCGGACAGATGACTTGTGTTGTTCAGTTGCAATCTTTAAGAGACAAATATCAAGGCCATTATCTCTAGGGACTGACTCTGAACTGAGACTCAAAGGAGATAACTGGGTACCAGTGATTAATTGCATTCTTTAGTGCAGCGTGACCTAAAGGTCCTTTAAAAACAAGTTAAAAGTATTCACCAACAAAGGGTGCTAGGGAAAATATATTTGACAAAATTTGGGTTACGTAGTTAGTGTGTATGAACCTCCAAGATGAGGATAAGGTGTGTATCATTTCTAAAATTTATTTGACAAAAGAAACCCTTTTGTTGTTGTTGTTAAAGTGCATCTGTGGAACTAAGGTTTCATGGAACATATTTGGAAAACTCTTACGGAGCAATATTTGAGGCTCATATCCAAAGCAATGTGGTAAATATACAAGCAGGTGATGTGTTAAGAGAGCAAACGATCTAAGAACATTAACTTTTCATCTTTAAAAAAACAATAATAACAAAGTCATGGGGGTCATGATGAGGACTCAGTAAGCTAATATATGTGAAAATTTTTAAAAATTATTCTAAAGATTAATTAGAATAATTAATCTTTGATGAGAAAGACTCATCTGCTTCACCATTCATAATGGGAAGGTAATTTTTAGGTATAGAGGATGGCATTGGGGGTGGTCACCTAACTGGGTAAAGTCTATGAACCCTCACCCAATACCATATATTATAATAAAGTTAGATGGTTATCAGAGGGTTATCAACAGAATGATGGTTATCAGAGGGGAAAGAGGGTGGTGGGAAGGCAAAGTGGGTAAAGGGTTCAAATATATGGTAATGGAAGGAAACTAGACTTCCGGTGGGGAGCACACAATACACAGCTGTCAAATTATAATGTTGTACATGTGACAAGTATATAGTGATATTAACCATTGTTACTCAATAAATTTAATTTAAAAAGAAGATATAAAAAATCAGAACAAAGATATACTTGGCTAAAAAATGAGTCTGTAATATTAGTTCCCTGGAAGGGCCTAACTTATTATAGACATCTCAGAATCAGCTCTTCAACTTTACCAACAACCCAAGGCTGAGTTTCTCAATCTCAGAATTGATAGTGGCATTTTTCTATTGGTCAACCTTGCCTTTCATGTTTATTCTTCGTGGCTCTCAACTCCAGTTTTAGCTCCATATTCTTTGAATGTGTATCATTTGCTTGAAGTGTTTATTTTCTAGTGAGCTTATTAATCATGAAAAATTTTTATTTTAATAAATTCAACTTCTATTTTCAAAAAAAATAACTAAAGCTCAGTCGCCCACTGACCTGGAATTTGGCCTTATGACCTCTTTTTTTGCATTGCATTCTAACTAGCACTGTCACCAACACAAACCAGAATTGGTAACTGCACTGAGATCTTACAGAATGGCTCCTGTGGGGATGTTCACACACACAGATAAACTATTACTATGGCTGTTACACAGGGGGCCTGAAAAATCAGCTAGCAGGATGTACAAGTACAAAATGAATATCAGCAGAGAAATGTACACCAAAAGCCAATGGCAGACTGGGAAAATCTTAAACATGAATCAACAGCAAGCTGTCAGACCTCTTTCTTCCTGTAAAATCTTTTTATGCTTTGCCTTAAAGTGATGGGCAGTGTCATGGAAAAATCACTGGACTGAGGTCAAGATATCACATGTCTTAGGTGTGCATTAAGTTTCTGAGCTCTGGTTTTCCTCTTTAAAAGATGAACTAGCCATCCCTTTCCTATCTCAAGAAGGTTGTTGAAGACATAAAATGAGAGAACACATGAAAATACTTTGTATACATTTATAACTAATATCCATGACAACGTCTGGCATGGAACTGGCACTTAATAAACATTGAATTAGATGGATAGGTGTTTGGGTGCACAGTTAGATAGACTGATGGGTTGAAAGGATGAATAGATGGATTGTTTGGTTGAACAGGGGGATGGCTAGATGATGGATGGCTAGGTGACCAGTTGTATGAATGAACTAGTGAATAGGTTTGTTTTGGAGTCACCTGACAGCTTGTTTGCAACATCTTCCATCCATTAATCTTTCTCTTCTCTTCCAGTCTGTTCCCAGTTCTCCAAAGGAGTCTATGCCATCTTTGGATTTTATGAACGGAGGACCGTCAACATGCTGACCTCCTTCTGCGGGGCCCTCCATGTCTGCTTTATTACGCCGAGCTTTCCTGTTGACACATCCAACCAGTTTGTCCTTCAGCTGCGCCCCGAGCTGCAGGATGCTCTCATCAGTATTATCGACCATTACAAGTGGCAGAAATTTGTCTACATTTATGATGCTGACCGGGGTAAGCCATGGACTAGGAGAGGCAGACTGTTGAAAGCTGGAGAGAAAACTACCAGCAGGAAGAAAAGTGATGCCTTTTTGCCTCCTTGAGAAGCATGGGGAAATAATTCAGAAATGTTTTATTTCCATGGACTGATTTTTCGGTGGCTAATCTCTAACTCGTAGTGTGGAAACACATCCTTTGAGAGAGTAATCCCCTTTAAGCACCATGTCTCTCTACAGCTCACCAGCTTCCATGGCTCCTGAGTTCACACTTAAAGTTCAAGGACCTCAACTGAATGGCTTATGGCTCACGGCAAGGTTGTTAGGAGCATAAACACTGGAGTCAGACAGACCTGGATTGAATTCTATGTTCTCTTCTCTCCAGCTGTTTGACTTTGGGCAAGCACTCTGCCTCAGTTTAACCATTCATGTAATGGGAATAAAATTATCTATGCCTTCATTTCCTCATCTCTATAATGAAGATAAAACCAGTCTATACCTCATAAAGTTGTGGGGATTGAATGAGAAAATGACTACACAGTGCTTGTCGGTGTCTGGAACATAAGTGATGCTCAAAGTCCTCCATATAAATTAGCTGCTATGGTCGTCACCATAATCATCATCATCCACCCACCCAGGCCTTGCTAACTGTCTCCACCTAAATTTTGAATTTTACATCACATTCTCCTAATGTTTGCTATACTGTTTTCTTCTCTGCTTCTTTACTCATGCTGTTCCCATTTTCTGGAATGCACTTCCCTTCTCAAATATACATATGCAATCCTTCCTCTCTTTTATAGCCTGCTCAAACACCACTTTCTCTAGTTCCTGATCCTTAAGTGGGAAGTCTGCTCTTTTTCCTAACTTCTGTATATTGTAATGTCTTACCTTCCCCTTGTATACTCGATAGTCCTATAAAAACTTAGTTAATATTGGTATAAATAAAAAATGGATCATACAAAATCTGGAAACTGAGACAGAGGAGTTCTTTTCCTGAGCCAAAGGGAGGTTTTATAGGAGGTTGCCTACAGGGAGTCTTAGAAGATATTTGAGCAGGAGAGTGGCTTTTAAAATGGTTTTTCAAGAAGAGTTAGGCAGTCATTATTCAGATGAGAACCAGAAGCACCCTATTTTCTTAGATTTTTCTTCCCTCTCCTTAGTTTAATGATTTTCCTTCTCAGACACCAGCCATTGTGAGGATCATCTGCACAAGGGCTATTTCAGTACAGCTTTTCAACTTGATGAAACTTGAATCATGGAAGTGACAAAGCCAGAAAAATTTAATTTCAATTACAGAGGGTCATTTCTGGGGTCAGCAGAAGCACCCACACTCTTACACGGGCTTCCCCTGCCTCAGAACTCTGAGCTCTGAGCTCTGCCATTTTCTAACTGTGTGACCTTGGTCAAATAACTAAATTTTTCTGAGCCTCAATTTCCACATTTGTGAAACAGGGATGATAATGGTAACTACCTCATAGGATTAAATGAATTGGAGGCAGGAAAGCGGGAAAAACAATGCCAGACACATAGTAAACTTTTAGTACCATACCAAACAACTTGTACTAAAAAAAGAAACAAAGATTGGAAGGCATAACACTGTTCATCTAAAAATGATGCCTGAGGCCAGGCACCATAATGGTCACGGTGGGAGGGATGAGCAGTATTACTGGGAGACAGAAATAATATATGTGCAAAGATTGATTAATAATGCAAGAGAGAAATACCATCTGACATAGATAGAATAACAACCTTCACCACACTCCCAAAGATGCCGTGTCCTAATTCCTGGAACCGCAGAATAGGTTTTATTAAATGGCAAAAGTATTAAGGTTACAGATGGGATTAAGTTTGCTAATCAACCTGGATTATTTGTCTGGGCCCAATGTAATCACAAGGGTCCTTAAATGTGGAAGTTGGAGGCAGAAAAGGCAGAGTCAGAGTGTGATGTGAAAAAGACTTGACCAGTCACTGCTGGTTTGGAAGACAGAAGGGGCCATAAGCCAAGAAATGCAGGCATTCTCTAGTTGCTGAAAAGCCAAGAAAATTTTCTCCCCTAGAATCTCTAGGAAGCAACACAGCCCCCTTGACACCTTGATTTTAGTCCAGGAAGATATATTTCAAACATCAGACCTCGAGTAGTATAAATTGATAAATGTGTGTCGCTTTAAGCATCAAGTTTGTGGTAATTTGTTATAGCATCAGTAGGAAACTAATACACCATCTATGTCTCAAAGATGAAACAAAGCAGCATTGAGTAATGGGCTCTTCTATCATTTAGTTACAAATTAGAAGGCAGTAGTTGAATTCAGTACACATTGAATACTTACTATGTGAAAGGCAAAGTATTAGGTACTGACATATACTGAACCTTCATGAATGTGATTGACAGTTATTAGATGCTGTTTAGATAGCCGGCTGGCACATTTGATAAGCAGGTACTAAATGCCTGAGTATCCTGATTGCCACTTTTCTGTCTTACTCACCCGACCTCCAGGTTTGTCCGTCCTACAGAAAGTCCTGGACACAGCTGCTGAGAAGAACTGGCAGGTGACAGCAGTCAACATTTTGACAACAACGGAAGAGGGATATCGGATGCTCTTTCAGGACCTGGAGAAGAAAAAGGAGCGGCTGGTGGTGGTGGACTGTGAATCGGAGCGCCTCAATGCTATCTTGGGCCAGGTAGTGAACACTGCAAAGGTCAGGGTAGGTGTGGGAGGGGGTTCAAGAGGGACCTGAGTGACCTTTTGTGTGTTACAAAGAGAGTTCTTGACTAGATAAGCCCAGGTGCCTCTCTTCTCCCATTCTGTAATTCATAAATTTTAATTGTGAAATTTTATGAAATAGCACAAATAATGGGAGCCTTGATGACATGGTTCTCAGATCAGTTGAGCAAAAATGGACTTTCAGTGTTTCCCTTTATTTTTAAAAAGAAAATTATACTGCAATTTAGAGTTTGCGAAGGGCTATCACATTTAGAAACACAGCCTGTGGAGCCAGGTTCCTGGGTTCAGCTCTGGGTTCTGTCACACACTGGTCCAACACTTGGCATCTCATTCATTTGGCCCACTGACCTATTTTAAGAGTCTCAGGAGGCAGCTGGCAGGCACCTCCCTTTTCACTGTTTCCTTGAACACTCTCCTGTGTCTGAAAAATCAGTTGACTGTATATTCTGTAAAAGGGCACTGTAACCTCAACAGTTTTCAGCCAGGTCTCTAAGCCATGGTTCTTCCAGTTCTCAGAACTAAAGCATGTGCCCATAATAGAAGTAGCAGGTCTTTGTGTAGGTTACTGTCTTTTTAAATCACATGTGTGCATTCAGATTTGTTGGCAAGGAAGTATATTTTGCAATCATTTTTGAACTGTGCTATGTAATAAAAGATTGTAGTTTTAGGTACTTGACAACATGACAAAGCTTGTTAATGGCCTTCAAGACCTCTGCGGCCTCCACAGGGAATCTCAACACACCAGCTCAGCAATCACTCAGAGGTCTCAGCAGTGGAACAGGAGAAATTTTGAAAGTCAGCGATTCTTAAGACATTAACTCTGTGTTCCACTTTTACAAAGTGTGGTTCTGGCCTCCCCTCTGGGAAAGAGAAACCAGCAAAAAAATGGTTTTCATTGAGATGGGAGTTCTCTGGTCTGGAGTCAAAGGATTTGAATTTCAGTTAAATGAAGTCTAGGGTAATGGTTAAGGGCAGAGACCCAGGAGCCAGAGTGGCTGCGGTTCCAATCCCAGCTGTAGTATTTACTAGCTCTGTGACATTGAGTCAATTTTTTAATCTTTCTACATCTCAGGCTCCTGATCTGTAAAATGGGTGTACTAATAACAGCTTCCCTTTGGAAGCTCCTGTGAGCATTAAAAGTCTCTCTACATGTAAAACACTCAGAACAGAAAATGATATATGTAAGCATTGCCTGTCTTTGCTATTCATACTGCCAACTAGTACTGTCTTCTTGAGTCACTCCCTTTTTAAGGATAAGTGTCCTCATCTGTAAAATAGGAATGAAAGCCCCTTTTCTACAAAGTTAATAACACATTAGATGAGATAGAGGTGGAGAAAGTGCTGAATGATAATTAGGGATTCTTAGTAGACTGATGACTTGTCCTATATAGTTCCATAACACTCAGTGCTACTATTTTCTGAGTGTTTACCATATACCAGACACTATGCCAGACCCATTCCATGTATAGCCTTACTTCATCCTTATACCAACTCTATAAAACAGTTTCAATCAATTCCTCTAGTTTATAAATGAAGAAACAAGGGATTATTCTTACCCAGGGACTCACAGCTAACATACAAGAAAAGCAGGAACTCAAACCCAGCTTGTTCTGCCTACAGGGCCCAACTTCTTAAAAATGCATCTTTTTAGCTTCTCAAGCTCCTTTGCCAAAGGACAAACTTGTATTTTGTAAGAATGTGACTTTTTAGTATGGGTATTCCAGATTATAGTATGTTAACTTTCAAAATTGTTTAATTCTTCTATTCTGGAAAGGAAGATCAAATAGCTGAAAGGATCTATACATTACTTGATTTACCATCTGCACTCAACTATTTCCAGGTAGGATGACTAACGGTCAAATTGGGTGAATGATCTGCCATGGGTTCAGGCAACTAGTTAGTGACAATAATGAGTCCAGAATGTACATCTCCTGACGTGCAGTCTGATATCTTGGCATCATCCTAAACTATCAAAACACCTAGCAATTGGGATATTTTTGGTCTAGATATTATCTGCCTAAGAAGGGGATGGTGATTCCAAATTCTAAATAGAATATCAATTTCCTGTTCTGTCTCCAGCCCCCGCCCCAGAATATAAGTCAATGAAGGCAGGGATTTTTGTTTTGTTTTGCTTTTTCCCCTGCTGTATCCACTAGTGGTTAGCAGTAGTAGGCATTCCATAAATGTTTTTTGAGTGAATGAAAAGAATAGGGAATTAATGAAGCCTCAAAGATCCCAAATATGAGATGGGTCTGGCTTCTACAGGTAGCCATTCACTGGATAAGAGCCTTTGAGCTAGAGAGAAGAAAAAGCATATAGAGAAGCCCAGAGGGCATGTGAGGGTGGAGATTCATAGAATGGCTTAGCAGCTGTGGAAGATGCTGAATGACTACTGGGAAATAGTGACAGGAGGATGAACACAAGATTATGACTATCCTTGGAAACCATTCTAAAGAGTTTCTAGTTTCTGTAAACAGTGGAAAGGCAGTAAAGGTTTATGATCAGGGAGCAGGGTTATTAGACTATAATGCTTTATCAATATATGACACCAAATTATATAATACAGTCATTAACTTCAGAATGAGTTAGAGATAAGAGAGACCAGGGCCAGGCCAACCATCGCATCACCCTGTTTTATTGTCTTCATAGTGCTTCTCACCTACTGAAATCTTGTTCATTTATCTGTTTATGTATTTTCCATCTGGTTCCCTACTAAAATGTCAACTCAGCTCAATAAGGGCATGGGGACCTTGCCTCTCTTGTCCATAGCATAGTGCTTGGCATACAGTTCATGTTCAATAAATATTTGCTAATTGGATTAACAATAGAAGGTTTTACAGAGTAATTGAGATTAGAACTCAGCCATGAAGGTTATGAATAATAAAAGAGAAAGGAAACAGTATTCCAGACACAAAGATTGTGAATTAAGCTCATTCAGTGGAAATGAAATTTGAAGGAATGAGGTCAGTGAAGTAATGTTCCCAAGTGAAATTGTAAATTATCTTTATAACAACTTTTTTAGTTTATAACCCTGTGAGCATTTCATTCTTCATCTGTTTAGTATTGGTCTCCTCCCAGGAAACTGTGACTTCCAGCAGAATGCTTGGTACACAGTAAGCACTTAAATGTTTGTGAAGAGAATGTAGAAAAGGAGGGAAGGTAGAAGAGTAAATGGGTAAGAAGGTTAGTATTAGGTTGAACCATATGAAATTGATACTTTTTATTGAGTCATCAATAAAAAGTCATCAATTACCTGCCAGTTTCCTGTTTCAAACTGTAATTTTATCTTGTGGAGATTATAGTTATCCATTGTCTGAGTGTAGTGGGTTTTGAAGTATCTTTTATTTGCTGATTTAAGTTTATTAGGATCTGAATAGGTTTTTGATAAAGGTATCTCATTGTTGAAAGGGCAGCAAACCATTTGACAAGAAGATGAAAAAGTAATGAAGAATTATTAATAAAACTATCATCCCAACAGTATTTGAGGTCTGTGGTCTGGAATTTCAAAATCTAACCACTGTTTTGGGGCACTCATTGTGTGCACTTGCATTTAATTATTCCCTACATTAAAACTAAGTGAGCTGCTATGCACATACACCCAATTAAGTTGATGTCTGAATGTGGGTTTTAATAACCTTGAAAATTTATTCAGTTAGTGAAGAAGCCCAAACAGTTCTCATATGTTTTATGACTCCTTGCCACAGTGCAGGGGGAGAGGCACTGAGCAGGATGTACTAACCCCAATTTGATTATTTTAAAAAAAACACATAACTTGCAGGCAGAGTTAGAACTGAACCAAGGCCTGCAGTCCTAGCTATTCCATGGATGGTATGTCTGGCTACCCAAGCAAACCTCTGGGTAGTTCTTTCCACAAATATTTTTCCTGCCCACAATGATTAGGGACAGTCTGCACATTCAGGATAGGGGGATGATGAGGACCCTGGCTCTTAATAATTAACCATAATCAGGCATCATATAGAAAGGATCACCAGAGTCAGGTACCTGTCTTGATACTGCCACCAGACCACTGTGGGAGCTGGGCAAATCACTTTCCCTTCATGTACCTCCCATCTGTACAGTGAGGCCTTGGACCAGACAATTCTGACATTCCCTTTCAGCTTCTGGGTTGAGTATCCCATTAATGTCTGAGTACCCAGCTGGTTTAGAAAACATAAAATTCAGGGAAAGAAGGAACTGTATCTGAATATGGTTCATGCAAGGAGTTAAAGGTCAAGAACTGGGGTGGAATCATCCATTTACCCATCCACTCACCCATCCATTCATCTGTCCATCCAAGCAGCAGGTATTATCATGACAGTGACAGGGAATACAACACAGCATATGATCCCCACCAGGAAAGAGTCTCCATGCAGGAGAAAGGCTTTTTAGAAAGAAGAGAAGTAGCCCAGCCGGTGTGGCTCAATGGCTGAGCATTAGCCCATGAACCAAGAGGTCACAGTTCGATTCCTGGTCAGGCCACATGCCCAAGTTATGGGCTCAGTCCCCAGTAGGAGGTATGCAGGAGGCAGCCAATTAATGTTTCCCTCATCAATGTTTCACTCTCTCTCTCTCTCTCAAATCAATAAAAACATATTTTAAAAGGTACTTTAAAAAAAAAAGAAAAAGGAAGGAAAGAAGTGAAGATTTGAGCTAGGTCCTTGGGGTTACGAAATGCTACTCTACCCCTGGAATCAGACAAAACTGATTTCAAATCCTGTGTCTGCCACTTAATAGCTGGGTGGCCATAGGGAGTTTACTTAACCTCTCTGTGCCTCACTTCCTCATCTGTAAAATGAGGATCTCCAATGCCACCATCATTGGATGGTTGTGATACTGTGGTTGGAGTACTTAGGTTAGGGCAGAGCACACTGTGAGTACTCATTAATGTTAGTTCCTATTATTATTGCTGTTGTGGCTTTAATTGCTAATATGATTAATGAACCCCTTCCCTTGCGTTTTTTTTAGATTATAAAGCTGGAGAAGAATGGCATCGGCTACCACTACATCCTTGCAAATCTGGTGAGTAGAGCACACTGCAGGCGCTCAGCTAATGGTGTTCCCATGTTTGGGCCCCCAGCTTTCTTCCACGGTCACTGGTTGGTGGGAACTGCATGGGTGAAAAGGGCAATTTGGAGCTATAATGCTAAGTCCAGTCAGTATCAAGTTTACCTTTTCCCTTCCACATCCCTGTTTGTCAAACCACATCACTGTTGGCAAACCTCTAAACTCTAAAACAGCTTCATCAGTCATCTCAATTCTAGCTCTAAGTGACTGAATCTTGGTAATAAGGACAAAACCACCAAAAATGATAATTTTATAGTTTATAAATATAAACATTTAAACCATAATTATACTAGTATTGATGGATCTTTACCCAGAAACAGTTTTCCAACATGAACAATACTATTTCAATTTAGTTTTTATTCAGTTTTCTATGTAGCATAGATGAGATGTTTTCTCTTAAAATTTGTTTTCATTTTTAAGGTCTTGCAGGCCTTTTTATGGGATGCAATTATATTTCATGCTGTGAAGATTTGATTCATCAAACAATTTTTTGTACATATTAAATTTTATCTAGTAACATGTGCCATTTTGAGTTTGTTTGTTTGTTTTTGTGGCCATTATTTCTGACGGTTCTATTTCTCCTGGGTCATGTTTTGCCTATCTACCTTCTTTATCATAAAGTGTGATATTTTTTTTCCCCAAAGCTACATGGAATTTTGTTTTGCCTTTGGTCCATTTTTTTAAGTCCTTTATTGAGATGCAATTTATATAGCATGCAGTTGGTTCATTTAAAGTGTACATTTTAATGGTGTTTTATATATTCATAGAATTGTGAAACCATCAACACAATTTTATTTTTATATTTTTTGATCCCCCCCAATAAAGAAATGGAATACCCAGTAGCTGTCACTCTCACTGCATTCCACATTCTCCCAGCCCTAATCAACCACTAATCTACCTTCTAGCTCTATCATTTGCCTATTGTGGACATTGCATGTAAATGGAATCACACAATATGTGGTCTTTTGTGACTGGCTTCTGTCACTTAGCATAGTGTTTTCAAGGTTCATCCATACTGTAGCATGTACCCCTTTATTCCTTTTATTGACAAATAATATTCCATTATATGGATATAAGTACAACATTTTGTCTATTCATTGGTTGATGGACATTTGAGTTGTTTCACTTTTTGACTATTAGGAATAATGCAGCTATGAATAGTTGTGTACAAATTTTCTTTTGAATATACATCTAGGAGTGGAACTGCTAGATTATAATATGGTAACTATGTTTAACATTTTGAGGAACTCAAAATTGTTTTCCAAAGTGGTGGCATCTCCCATCAAATCAATAACAAATTTTTATACTGATTAAAATATTTTAATTAATAACAAATTTTTCCCTGTAACAACTTGAACAATTGTCAGTTTTCCCTAATGGTAGCTTTTTCTACAAAACGTTGTTTCTTATTCTGGCTTGTTTTTGCAATTTTCTGTGTTTCCATTAAGATG
This sequence comes from Myotis nattereri, assembly GCF_964212035.1. Classification (NCBI taxonomy): domain Eukaryota; kingdom Metazoa; phylum Chordata; class Mammalia; order Chiroptera; family Vespertilionidae; genus Myotis; species Myotis nattereri. The sequence continues at coordinate 92,037,295 of NC_138080.1, forward strand.
TGAGTTTTAGCTTTTAATCTATAGTAATTCTACCACATTCAGTTTTAGCCATGTTATTTTGTGTTGGTTATTTCTATGAGTAACTTTAATATTTATTGAACAAAATCATTGATATTTTCTACTTGTTTTTGTTTTTTTAATCTTTATTGTTGAGCTCTACTTATTTTTGGAATAAAAGTCATTAGTAGAAAAAAGGCATAGTATCTGGATATACATAGTATGGAAAGGTCAAAATGCAGGAGCTAAAAATGATATAAAAACATCTGCCTAAAAGTTCTGTCATTCTTCTTTCTGGCCTGTTCTCCATCCTTATATCCCTTCTTTCCCCTTTGCCTTGGCTGTCTCAATATTTCAGGCTCAGGACTGGAAATAAGAAGGGCTTCTTGAGATATATTCATTTAGAGTCCCAAGGGTGGGGAACATCTGGCCCGTGGGCCGTATAAGGCCTGAGAAATCATTTGGTCTGGCCCTGCCAAGGCTTTAGGGGTGAGTTAATTAAATGTTTGACTAAATCTAGCAGACTAACAAGCTGATGATTTTGTATAGCCAGTGAATAAAGATATAAGTATCCAAATGGCCGTTGGCAGAAAAAAGGTTCCCTACCCCTGAATTTTTGACCCTGCTGTTAATGGCTAAATATGTTAGTTTTCTCAGGGGTGTTTGTATTTTAAATGGAAGGCAGCTGTCCAGAGACCTTTAGGGACCCATTAAGAAAAATTTTGCAAGAATAAAATTTTTGACTTTGTGATAAAGGAAACCCTTGGTGTCCCTCAAATCCAAGATTCTTAGTGCTAGAAAGGACTTCAAAAGTCAATTCCAGCCCTAACCGGTTTGGCTCAGTGGATAGAGCATCGGCCTGCGGACTGAAGGGTCCCAGGTTCGATTCCGGTCAAGGGCATGTACCGTGATTGCGGTCACATCCCCAGTAGGGGGTGTGCAGGAAGCAGCTGATCGATGTTTCGCTCTCATCGATGTTTCGCTCTCATCGATGTTTCTGACTCTCTATACCTCTCCCTTCCTCTCTATAAAAAATCAATAAAATATATTTAATTTGAAAAAAGTCAATTCCATTTAAGTCTCATTTGCTTGTAGGAAAACAGAATCAGCAAGGTGGTGTGACTTGGCCAGGGTCACACAGCAAGTGAGTGGTAGAGCTAGGCCTAGCATCACAGTGAGCAAGCAGCACTAGGTGCCTTTCCCACTATTCCAGGGCACCTCTGAGTCCAAACTATGTGGGCACCCTACTGCTTGTGAATACAAAGAACAAGGGTGAGGGCATACATAATCACCTCTCCAGGGTAAGACAGAAGTCACACATCAGCACATCAGCAGCCTCAGAGTCACTGAAAGACTCCAGGTAATTACATCGCCAGTCTCCATCTGTTGCCAAGTGACCCTGTGGTCACAGCATCACCAAGTCAGTACCTTGGTTTTCTGTGTTCTTCTGATCTGCATTCTTCTCTTCTGACCTAATGAGCTCTCAAATTCTTACAACTGCTAGCTAATAGGATGCAAATTGCATATACCATCCAAATACAAGAGACTTGCATGTTCCAATAGATTAGTTGATAATTAGGCTTCAAATTACTAATTAATTCAGTTTGAAACATAGTCAACTATGTGGTGTACGCTTTTCCTCCCCCTTCAGAGGAATAATGAAATTCATAAGATGATAATTTTTAGAAATTCAGCCACATCATTAGCCTGCGGCTGCAGGGAACTGACCCCCTCCTTCAGAGTGTTTCTGATTGGGGTGTAATTATAGAGTTAGAAACCAGGGAAGCTTTGGAAAGGTTGAACAAAAGGAAGGAGCTTCACTTTTTATTTTGCAGTTCTTTCTGAACCTGTCAGGATGCACTGGCTTTAAAATAGCCAGCAGGCTTCTTCTAACAGATCACTTTGAAGGGACCCAAATAAGCAGCTCTGGAGGGGCTGCTCAAAGACAAGTTTTAGGGAGGCTCAGGGTCCGAGAGGAGACCTCTAGGGACAGGGAGTCAAAAACAAAAGCCAAAACCCTGCTTATTGTTCTGACATCACCTATAGCTGCCTCTGTGATCTTGGGCATCTCTCCAGCCCTCCCTTTCCTCATCTGTCAATTGGGAATTACAGCTCCTGCTCTAAGTGCTCCTAGTGTCATTGGGGAGACCAAATATGTTGTTGAACGCCAGTATGCTTTGAAAAGTTGAAAGTGTTCTGAGTAGGTGGGGAATACTTGCTTCATATACTAAATCTACACAACTTTACATCACATAGTGTGTGCTTGTATATATATGATTATATGTGTATTCAGATTTTTATATGATAGGATAGACCTGTATTTATATTTCCATAGCATGGGTATGCCCCTAAAGTAAACTTGAACCATGCAGAACTTGACAAGCTAGGCCATTATTTCTTAAAGAAGCCTCTGGGCCCTGGAGCCCACTAGCGGGCCACGCTCTACAGGCTGGCTCTCAATCTTCCTCCAAACCTCAGGACAGACTCCGCGCTCACTCCCTGCTCTGAGATTGTGGTCAAAACAGACATCTGCCAGCTGGAGACTTCCCAAGTTATAGCTTTTACTACCATGATGCATCAGCAGCAAATCTTAGACCAAACTAGTGTCTCTCAAAACAGAGGACCTGTAGGCCCCAACAATGCATCTGCAGAGCCAGTTTGAAAAACACTGAGCTCACAGTTACATGCTTTAATGTCACTAGGACTACAAACATGAGTACTCAAATCATCGGAGAAATGACCAGAGTATTAATACAAAGTTTATAAAGTGACAGAGCTGGGCTTCTCCCCCTGGTCTATCAAACTCCACCATCCAAGTATTTGCCACTGTGCCATGTGACTTCTGAGCATGGGGAGTTGGGAGCAGGAACCGGGGTTGTAGCCTAAGTTTAAATCTTGCCTACAGTTGCAGCAATCGACCTGGAACTCCTTTTGGATAACTGTTCAATTATACATGGATGGAATTTTATTATAATTATAGTGTGTAAGGTAGCTGCAGGAGAGACAGTGAGGTCAGGCCATCCTGGTCTTACTGGGATATTTAGGGACCAGGGCCGTCAGCTGTTTGCATCATGTGGTTGCAGATGAATTTCTGTGAAATGTTTGAGTTGGTGGCTTTGCTCTATGTGGCAGTTCATCCAAGCCCCCAGCTCCATGCTGCTGCCCTTCTGCTGTCAGTCCTAAGGAGAAACTGTTGTTTAGTCTCCTTGCTCCCTTATGGTGAGAAGTCTGTTTATGCCTTCTGTAAGGCTGAGCTTGCCCACTTTCTTCTGAGCCTCTCTTCCCACCATCTCAGTACCACACAGTCACGTTTAGTTTCTGCAGCCTCTGGTTAGGTGGTACAGTAGTTGGGAAAGGTGGCTCTGGAGTCAAACAGACCTGAGTTTAAATTCTGACTTTATACTTATTAGCTGTGTGACATTAATCAAGGTACCTACCCTCTCTGAGCATTTTATCCTAAATCCCTGGACTGAGAGAAATTGGTTTGTGAGACCTGAGTAGCTTTTGCAATGCTTGTCAACAGTGGACACCTGTGTGTGGAAGAGGGGGTGTCCGTGTGTTTGTAGATACCCACATGTATAGGTACCTACTTCCGTGGTTTCAACTGTACTTGGATAAGTTAACACCCATATTTTTTTCCAAGACACATGATGCTTTAGCTGATGTAAGTATAGCTACGTGTCTTATTGACTTGGTAAAAACCAGATCAGCCTGTGTGTTACCAGGGATTATAGAGGGTGAGGACTCATTAAGGGTTCAGTTGATTAAAGTGAATAAAATAGGAAATGTGAGGACCGTGATGCAGAGACATGGTTATTTGAGGACACAACTAAGTCCTCAGCCCAGGAATATTCCATGAATTCACATATTTTCATATTCATATGCACATGCCTGTGTGGCCACAGAATTGTAGATCAAAGCTGGTAGAGCCCTTGAGACAGAAATGAACTGGCTCAGAAGTTTCCAGACTTTTTAGTTTAAAGCTCCAATTTCAAATAGAATCTTGGGGAGATCCCCAGTATGTGAAACAGATAAAAAGCAGAGTTGCTTTGGTGGGAGATGGAGGATGGGGATCTGGTTCCCTGTCCTCCTGCCTTCCCCCAACCCAACGTGGTAACCTCTACAATGCCTGCAACCAGAATAAAGTTGGAAAGATCACTGATCCAGCCTAGGCCCTTATTTTGCAGATCAATACACTAGTGCCTGGAGAGGATGAGACCATTGCCTAAGGGTGAATAGTTCATGAGGTTCTAAGATGAGACTGAATTTATGTAGCTGCCCTTACAACTGTTTTCCTGACACTTCTTATTTATGACCTATTTCAGAATACACTGCACACACACACACACACACACACACAAATTCAATGAAAGGACCTCTTTTTTCCTACCCAGTTTTTCTCAGTGGATAGAGCGCCAGCCTGCAGACTAAAGGGTCAAAAGGTTCAGGGTTTGATTCTGGTCAAGAGCACATGCCCAGGTTGCAGGCTCAATCCCCAGTGTGGAGCATGCAGGATGCAGCCAATCAATGATTTTATCTCATCATTGATGTGTCTATCTTTCCCTCTCCCTTCCTCTCTGAAATAAATAAAAATATATTTAAAAATAAAGAAAAGACTTCTTTTGTCCACAAGACAAAAACTGAGAGACTGAGAGTTGACAGGATGGAAGTTTAAGAGAAAATCATGAAAAGGGCGAGAAAAGATACGTGTTGCCTATTCCTTCATTCTTCAGCATGAAGTTAGCAATCAGCTTGCTCCAGGAACTGTGTTGTGGACAACCTAGGGACCAAGGCCCCTGCCCTCACAGAGCCCACAGTCTCCCAGGGCAGATGAGAGGGACCAGTGCAGTCTGAGAGAGAAAGCTAGAGAGGCCTCTGAGTGATGCAGGTAAAGAGCATACATTAAAGAAGCTGGGGGCAAATGTCCTAGTCTCCCAGAAACCTGCTAATTCCTTCTTTGTCTAAAGCTGAAGGGCATTCCAAGTGCTTCACTGCAGAACAGAATCTAAATGGATCAGATTAACTGGACTAGTGGTCAGGGAGCAGAATGTACAGTGGTTAGAAAATAAGAAGTCTTGTCACTGGCTCTGACTATGTAATCTCTGCCCTCCATTAGCTGTGTTATGTTGGGCAGAAGCTTCTCCATTCATTTCAGCCTCAGATTTCTAATTCGCAAAATGGGAATAATGATAGTATCCACTTCACAAAATTGTTATGGGAACTAAATGAAATCATACAAATAAAGTACTGAGCACAGTGCCTACTGGATGGTAAAGGCTTGATACATGTTAAGCACTGTGGTTGCTGTTTTTATTATTATTTTAGCCAAAATCTGCCTCCCATGACCTCTGCCCCTTAATTGGTCCAACCTGCCTTCCAGAGCCTCAGAGAACAAATCTTCGACCTCTTCCCCATGATGGCCCTTCTGGGATTCACATACATCCTTCACTCAGCCTCTTAGTCGTCCATTATTTCTTAGGTTGACCATCCTGTTTTGTTTTGTTTTGTTTTCAAGCATTTCTAATATAACATGACTTTTCAAACTCCACTTCTCTACAACTATCCTTTCAATGGAGCTGTCATCTGAGAATTGATCTGATAATTTGGGAAAACATGGCATGTTCAGCTTGTACCATTCAGAGTACAAAGGGCAAGTTCTTTGCTTTATTCTAATCTTACTTCTTTTGGATCTCAAGGGGATGAGATGGAGGAGTATCTCAGGGGTTGTTTAATAAACTTCTTCTTGGCCCCTTTCCCTTAACAATGCTGGATACTCCTTCTTCCTTCTGACATGTATAGTGTCTGAACTGGCAGGATGATGAGAACTGAACAGCTTGGACATGACCCCTTGAAAGAACTGCAGAGAAAAAGGATAAACCTGTTTTGACCCAATGCCAATGATGATGGTGAATACAATGATGATAATGATTGTTAATTTCATGAAGCACTTACTATATGCCAGACACAGTGCTTAAATGTATTCTTTTAAATTTTTTACCAATTCTTTGCTATAGGTGTTATTCTACTTGCAGAGAACTGAACCTCAGAGAGGTTAAATAACCAGTAAGCACACCTAATCATGTCTTCTGTTTCCAGGTGCACATGATAATTAATAGTTATAATATAGCCCAGAGCCTGGTCATGAACCTTAAAACATTTCCCAGATCTTTACAACAAGATGAAAGTATGTCTAATGCAGTTATAGCATTAAATATCTCTTTAGGATATCATAATTATTTGAAGTGCCTTTTTATTCTAATCCTTTGAAATTTATAATTGACAAATGATAGACAAAATGACTAAATTAAGTAATTTACTTAATTGAACATTTTTACTCCCATTTTATTCAAATGGCTGGTCAGCATTAAATTGCTTCCTACCCACAATGAGTATATGGGGGAGGCAGATTCCAATCCCAGCTAATCTTCTAAACCATCATACAATCATAGGCCACAAGTCTCTTCTCTGCCCCTTAGTTTCCGTGTCTGTACAATGAGGGGATTGATCTGATCTCTGACATCTTTCCTTCAGATGTCAGTACACTATGGCCCCTGGGTCAAAGTCAACAGCCACCTGATTTTGTTTGGTGCATGAGTTAAGAATAGTTTTTACATGTTTAAATTATTGAAAAAAGGTGAAAAGAATAATGATATTTCATGACATGTAAAATTATATAAAAAGTATGTGACATTTATTGTGGCACAGCCATGCTCATTCATTTACTATTGGTGATGACTGCTTTCATTCTACAATGGCAGCATTAAATAGTTACAACAGAAATCATATGGCCCACATTCACAATCTGCTCCTTTACAGGAAAAATTTGCCAACCCCTGGTATAGATGTGGGAAAAGTGGAAACTAATAGGCTTCAGATCCATCAGAGGCCTAGAAAATGTCTAAGCAACCTTATGAGGTTGGTGTCAAGAAGAAAAACCCAGTGTGCTGTCCCACAAATGTTCCTTTAAGACAAAAAGCTATACTGGAAGGCCCCTCCTTGGCAGGATAAGACATTTATTTTGGGCTGTTAACTGCATAAGCCACACTGCCTGAGGTTCTTTGTCTGGGGCAACCTGGAAGCACCATCCTAAAGCTAAGCTCATATGTTCCTTCGCTGTCAAGACAATATAACACACTGGCGAAGAAGACAGATTTTTATGGTTGAACCACTACTTTAACCCTTGCCTGCTATAGGATCTCAGAGGACTTTCTAAAAGTCTCTGAACCATAGCTCCTCAACCTAAAATTGGGATGAATATCCACTCATTTATGCCTACTGTGCATGTTCCGGTGCCTACTGTGCATGTGCACCTCTCAGGTTTGTTTGGGGGAGTAAATAGAATTATGCATATAAAGCATTCAATAGAATGCCTGGCTCAAGATAAGAGCTTGAGAAATGTTTACTAGTAAAATAAATCTAGAGGTGACTGTCAACTGATTTTTTCATTTTTCATTTTTAAATGAAAGGAACTTCATAATTCTCAAAAAGTTGTTTAGATGAAGTTATTGAATGCATAGGAAGAGGCATTTTTGCCATTATTGTTGTGTTATTCTTATGAGCAATGTTTCTGGAGCTGTGTTTCAGTAGAGCATCTAACATCACCAGTGTTAATTCCAGGCCAACAGATAACAAATTAAGCAGGGCCCCCTTAACAGATCATAACAAAATTCAAAAATGCAAGACTTCTCTTCCTTTTCTGCCACTACCATTCCCTCCCACTTTCCAGGGACTAACAGATGATCTCTACCCAGCAAAGTACTTCAGAATTATCTAGGAATCTATATTTTTTAATGGTATGAAAAAGAAAATATATTCACTTAGTACATATATAACAGAAGGGTATTAAATAAAAAGCAAATGCCTGCTCCCTCCAATCTCACTTCTCAGAAATAACTATTTTAAACCTTCTCTGCGTTTAGCAATTATGGCCATTTCCTCCACGTGTCTACATAATACGTCTATGCCTGTTTTTGTTGCTTTATCAAATTTAATCACATCAATGACTCCCCATTAGAAAGATAATGAATCATTTCATATGACTCCCCACATCCTGTCCTCAATGTTTGTTAGTTATGCTATTTCTTGAAATTCTTCTGTCTTTATAATTTTAACATACTGAACCTTGGTTTTTGGTTCACCAGCATTAGAACTTTGGAAAATACAGATATACAGTCTCCAGGCTGCTGGATGACAATCCTTAGGGATGGTTATTTTGCAAAAGCTCTCTAATGTATTCTGATGTGCCCCTCAGGTTAAGGACCTCTACCCTGAGAGCCTGCAGTACACCAGCCAGTTTATTTGCACTTGAATGAAAATGATAGGCAGACCATTCTTCTCATGTCACTCATTCATTAGTCACACATGGGACTTTGTGAAATGCTACAAAGATGTTGAAAAAAGCAGACAAGAGAATAGTGACCAAGCAGGTCATCACAAAACCCCATTTTTGATAAGAGACAGCCATTTTGTGAATGGCAGCATCTGGTGCACGGCTGGAGAGATAGTGGAAGGAGTTCAGGTTTAGGAGACCTGAGTTCTCATATTGAATAATTTGAAAAGGAGTATCTTGTAGATTAATTTTATTTTTTATTCAGTAGTGATAGTATACAGAGAAAAGCACTCAGTATTTGGGAGAAGGTTATAAAATAGGCAAAATGGCTCAAAGAGAGGAGTGAAGATCAAACTTCATAGTTTGAATCTTTAATAGAATGTAATTAGCAATGCTTCATCTTTATACAATCCTATATAATAAAAAGCTATGCAAATTGTCCCCTCAACTAGGAGTTCTACCAGGGGTCGCCCCCACCCCTCCGCAACAGCCTGATTGGGGCCGGCCAGACAGACCCAAAAGTGCATAAATTCGTGCACTAGGCCTCTAGTATTATATAATTAATAGCACAGATGAAGCAAATAAAACAGTACTAATTACAAATATTATCTCCCAAGGTTTTTTTTCTTTTAATAAAAATGGCCAAAAAGAAATTAGAAAATGATTTAATTAAACCTTGTCTAATGAGTGTACTCAGGGGAATAAAGTGAGTTGAATTTTCCAGTTAACAGGAGGACAAATAGTTAACACCTTTATTTCCCCTGCATAGTCAAGAACATATTTCTGTATTGGAAGAATATATTCTCTTTCATTACAGAGAAATCAAGTTTAGTAGTAATAAGAGACTAATTTCCCTGATTTTGTCTCTTTTACCTAATATCACAGATGTGAGCTTGTCTTATCAATCTTTGCCCACTCCTTCTCAGGGGAGTAGAGGATTTCATTCAGGGGATCCCATCAGTTTGATTAGATGTAGTTGAGGTTTGGCTCCAGTAACCTTGTAGTCAGACATCTGGTGGTGGAGTCAAGTGGCATTTATCCTATATAATAAAAGCCTAATATGCAAATTGAACAAACGGTGGAATGACAGGAAGCTATGATATGCACTGACCACCAGGGGGCAGACACTAAACACAGGAGCTTCCCCCAGCCTACAGGCTCCAGGACAGCCAAGGTGGGTGCCAGCAGGGCCCCCCTCCCCCGCCCCCCGATTGCTCACATCACGCTGTAGAGGGAGGCGACCAGAAGCAGTGGGGAGGCGGGACTGGCCAGTGGGCAGTGCCAGGCCGGCCAAGTCAGGTGCCAGCGGGGGTTCCCCAATCACCCCACTGGATGCCCCACAGATCAGCCCTGATCACCAGCCAGGCCTAGGGACCCTACACATGCACAAATTTCGTGCACCGGGCCTCTAGTGTTTGAATGAACTCTGCCATTTCCCTTGGACTCCATTATGTTCAAGATGGGGCAGTCAGTACCAACTGCCCAGGAGCTTGTTACGGATTTTCAAATGACAGAATTTGACTGCAGGAGATCATTTCAATTTCATTCTCTCAATAGTTATTTTATGAACAAAATGCTCCTTTTAAAGTCTCTAAAAATTATGGGAAATCTCTCAACTATGGATTAGCTTTTAACCAGTGGTGGGATAGCTGTGTTCTTAGATAGTATAATGTCTTCAAATGCATATTGGGTACAAGAACCTAATTCTGATTTCATATATGGTAACAGCTTGCAAAAACCATGTGCAAATCAGTAGACCTCTGAGAAAGTCTGGAAACTGTGACTATGGGCAAAATTAATCTCAAAAGATGTTTCCAACCTGAGCTTCTCTTTCCAACCAATGAAAATTATCCACTGGCATTTGCTGCCTGCTGATCATATTTCCCCTGGCTAATCAGCATTCTTGCTTGAGGAAAGTCTCTGGCTTTTATTCATTTACTCAACAAGTATATATTAAGCATCTACACTGTGCCAGGCACTGTTCTAGGTGCTAGATTCTGGGAAGCATTAGTGAACAAAACAGAAAAGGTCCCTGCCCTCATGGAATTGACATTCCAATGGAAGGAGAGAAGACAAGGAAACAAATAGTGAAGGAGATAACCTCAAATGGTGTAAATACTCTGCAGAAACCCTAACAGGAACAAACCTGATAGACTGCGTGTTGGTTGTAGCTTGATCAAGTTTATCAAAAGCGAGCCTTAAGACAAGGATTTAAGTACAAGTACTTTTTGTGGATGCCAATACTAGAAACAAAAGCAGGGAATTAAGGAAGTGAAGTAGGGAAGAGGTGACCATTAAAGGCTCATAATCAAGGCACTTACCCCTGCGGGATACAGGAACTCAATTCATTAGGGGATCTGCAGGCATGGTGTAGAGCACACTGCAGCGTTATTCCACCCCAGGGGGAGAGTACTGATCTGCTTCTGGAGTACTGATCTGCTAACTCTCCATCTATCATCAGTTGAGAGCTGCTCTGGGCATATTGAGTCCCTGACACATCTGGCTTCCCTTACATACAGGTGAAGTAGTAGATAGCTGCAGTTAGTCTAAAAAGTAGAATATCAGTGTGTGAAGGAGAGTGGAAATGAGCAGGACACCAACAGCGTTGACCACAGGGTGAGAATTGGATCTTTGCATGCACGGTCAGGAAAGACCTCTCTGAAGAGATGGCATTTTATCTGGCATCCAAAAGGTGGAAAGGGACCATCCAAGGAAGACACAGTTCCAGAATAACTAGGACAAGGGATCTGAGTGGGACTCAGCTTGGTTTGTTTCTAAAATACAAATAATAAAGAATCAGATAACTTTAGAGGCAGAGTGTCAGGGGAGTGTCTTTGAGTCATGAAGTTGTTTATGGCTAGATCTTTTAAATAAAGAAACTAGATCAGCCTGGCCAGTGTGGCTCAGTGGTTGAACACTGACTCATGAACCAGGAGGTCACAGTTCGATTCCTGGTTTGGGTACATGCTTGGGTTGTGGGCCCAATCCACAGTAGGGGGCTTGTAGGAGGCAGCTGATCAATGATTCCCTCTCATCACTGATGCTTGTATCCCTCTTTCCCTTTCCGTTCCTCTCTCTGAAATCAAGAAAAACATATTTAGGGAGAAAAATAAAAATAGATCAAGTCAGGGAGACATTAAGAGACTTGGACAGGCAGAGCTGGGACTAGTGCTCAGGGCTCCTGGCTACCAATCCAGGGCTCTGCCCACCCTCAATCCATCAGTTGCTTCCCCTGATCATTTTCCAGTTTCACCCTTAGGATTTGACAGTTTTCCCAAGCCTTGGAGCCCACAGGGCATTGACCTTATGATCCCAGCTTAAATTCCTGCCGTGGGCCACCAACAAGACCTAAAAAGAAACCCAAATCACAAAGCTCTATGTGAGCAGCCTTGGGCTGCCACTTTGACTGCATTTCTAGCCCTCTCTTCCTGTTTCTGGAACATGCCAAGCATCTTCCCACCTCTGAGCCTTTGCTCAGAATGTCCTTCCCCAGATGTCCCCGTAGCTCACTACAAGGTTTCTATTCACTTGCGTCCCCATGCCAACACTACCTCTTCAGGGAGACTCTTCCTGATCTTACCTGCCAAAGCATGGCATCGCCCTCCTCTCCCCATCCTCTTGTCCAACTTTATCTTTTGCCATAGGACTCATTGCTACTACCTAGTATAGTCTCCTAGACAATACTGTTTATGCTATGCCACATATTTAATCGTCTTGCTCACTACAATGTAAGCTTCATAAGAGAAGGAACTTTTTTTATTCACTATTAGAATAGTGCTTCATAGGTTCTCAAAAATGTTTGTTGCACAAGGAGTGAGTGACTGAGCAAAGAGCTAACTCAGTGAATTGCCTTTATGCAAGTCGATTCTCCAACTGCATCTCAGTGTCTGTATTTGGCAAATAGACATATAATGTCTACTTTATAAACTCATAAATGGAAATGAGGCTGGAGATATGAAAGTACTGTACATTACAGAATATATTACACAAATGCAAGGTTTCCTGTTTAAGTTGAAGACTTCCTGAGTTAAAATGAACTTCACCAAATCAGAAGGAAAGTTTCATTCCCACTAAAGAATCCTTTGTAGATGTTACCGTTGTTTAGGCCTCACTGAGTAAATCTCCAGTCTGTGGTACAGGAAAGAGCACAGGGCAAGGGATGACCAGAATCCAGCCTCTTCCACAGACTCGTGTGACTCTGGGGAGCCCACGGGAGCTTGGACTCAGGTTCCCCTCCTCTCAAAGGGGTGGAGGGTGGGAGTGGAAGAGGAGACAACCTCCTATGTTTCTATTCTCTTCTGCATCTATGGCATCATAATAATCCAAGCCACCATTTATTCATCATTCTGTCTGCACGATGCACTTGGCATGCATCATTGCATTGCTTCTTCTCCCCAATAACCTACCCTCCATTACTGAGACAAGAAACCATCAGGTAACTTAGTACAATGTAGCATCACTAATAGCTGTGCGTAGCAGAGGCATTACTTCAACCAAGTACCGCTGGCTCCTAAGCAAGCACTCTTAATCACTGTGCCAACTTTGTGCACAAACTAAGGGATAACCAAGTTCAGAAGGAAGGGAGGCACAACTGCCTCTCTATTAAGTCGGTTCCACCTTTTGGAACAGTTTGGAAAATCCTGTGTTTCTGTAACATGGTTAAATGGATTTATCCAGGCAACGTATTCTGACTTCTTCCTCCTCCTCCCTGCACAGGGTTTCATGGACATTGACTTAAACAAATTCAAGGAGAGTGGAGCAAATGTGACAGGTTTCCAGTTGGTGAACTACACAGACACCATCCCAGCCAAGATCATGCAGCAGTGGAAGAACAGCGACTCTCGAGACCACACCCGGGTGGACTGGAAGAGACCTAAGGTGAAGGGATGGGCAGCAGAGAATAAAGGACCAAACTGGCCCCATGGCCGGCCTCAGATTTCTGCACAGTGTTAGCCATTTGAGAAGGACAGGCTTTCTAAGAGGAACAAGCTAAGGAAAATATACCCATAATGACTGAGGGTCCAAAGATCAGACAATCCAGAATGACAACGGTTTTAACAAAAGAGACATTTTGTTTTGCTCTCATATAAACAAAATTCAGAAGTCAGCAATCCAGGGCTTATATAACAGATCCAAATCATCAAACACTCAGGCATCTTCTATTTTCTTATTCTGCTGTCCTTAGCGTTTGGAGCCACCTTATAGCCCAAATGGCTGCTGAAGCTCCAACCATTACCTCAGTAGTCTACCCAGCAGGAAGGAGAACAGGAAAATAAAAAGCACAACTGTTTCCTTTAAGAGCCCTCTTCAGAAGTTGCACATAGATCTTCCACCCACGTGCTACTGGCTATGTCTTAGAAACCTAGCCCCAGCTAGCCACAGTGAAGGCTGAAAAAAGGGTGTCTCTGTTCTGGGCAGGCGCACCATTTTGCACAGCTCTAGAGTATGCTGTTCGCATTTTTTTTGTTTGTTGGTTGAGCTTCCTTGAGTTGTGCAGTGAGCCGGCCCTTATTCTGGTCAGCCATGTACACAGCTAAAAATCAGGAAAATCTAAGTAATATTAAGCACTTCACTGCCTCAGAGAGACAAGTCCCAATTATCATGCGGACTGTCTGCTGCCCACTTCCCAGCAATGCAGTTCTAAATCCTGCAGCCCAAATCTATTTTGTTTGCTATTTGATAATGGTTTAGAATACAGGCAGAAGGTAATTTTTCTTTCCCATGTCATGGCAGGGACTCTGTGGAACACTGCACTGAACAGGATCCTGAGGCCAGATGTGTTTATCTGGGCAAATCAGGGAATCCTCTGTGACTTTCTCTTGTCACTAGGCTAATATCTTTGTGTGAGCGGCAGGACATTTAACTGGGATGTGTCTCCTCCTACTTTTGCCCAAACCCACTTAGCAATTCAAAACAAGATGTATTTCAATATGAACCTAAGCAAACAAAATCACAAATGTGTTTTAAAGCAATAAGCAAACCACATAGCAGTTAATAAATATGTAAATACCCCAGTTTTGAAAAGATTGGAGATTATAAAAATAGCAAAATGTAATATGTACATATTATATCAAATGTGAGAGAATGAAAGTTAAAAACTGGAAAAATACTTATATACTAGTACTCATCCTACAACCCTCTGTTGTGAACCTTGAAATTGCCAGAGAACATGCTAGGCATTGGGGACTAATTAACAAAGATGACAGACATGAGTCCCAAAGCCAGGAAATATTATCCTGGATTGTTATCCTGGTTCTGTTTCAACATCTTATCCTCCTTTAGGCAAAGGGAGGAGCCGGGGGAGGGGACGACGGCGCTGGAATGAGAGTTATCATGAATAAGCACAAAGGAAAAGTTTGTAAACCTGGCACTGGGTGAGCCACATGTAGAAATAGCTAAGTGCTTACCCTTCCTGGATTATTTTTTGTTTTACTGTCACAAGGGATGGTGGAATAAACAGCTCCTCTGAGTTCCCAATTGGTGACTCTAACATGGATAAAAGCAACTGTATTTTCATGGATTCTATCAGATGATACAGATGTGTTGAATTTAATCTATGCATTCTTTTCCCCCCCAATGAGCTAAAAATTATAAAATTGCAAGACTGCACACAAAAATCTAGACTTCCAGCTTCTCTTCCAAAGTCACAGACAGTAAGACACAGTTCAGGAGGGCAATACTGGCTAGCAATTCATAGCAGCCCCCATGTAAGGGGCAGGCACCGCCTGGTTCACCACTGCCTCCTCCCATGCCCTGTATCTGGCCCACTCCAGGCATGCTCATCACCAGGAAGCATCTACCCAGACACAGCTCCCTCCTGCCTCCCTGTCAGTGCTCTCTGTCACCTAACTGTCTCCATTCCTCCCACCAGTACACCTCTGCGCTCACCTACGATGGGGTGAAGGTGATGGCTGAGGCTTTCCAGAGCCTGAGGAGGCAAAGAATCGATATATCCCGCCGGGGAAATGCTGGGGACTGCCTGGCTAACCCAGCTGTGCCCTGGGGCCAGGGGATCGACATCCAGAGAGCCCTGCAGCAGGTGAGACTGGCAGTGTCTGCCCATCTTCTGGGAGCCTCATAGGGCATTTCAACATCAGTCTCAGCTGAAATGTTGCTATTTAAAAGGTGGAGCATGCCTGTTTGGAGCACCACTGCACTGTGTGTGTGGCTCTTGGCATTACATGGAAGCTCATGTAGAAATTAAAAACAATAATCATTCCTGGTAGTGTAAAAGCTGTATTTTCTGCTTAGGGACTATGCTAAAAAGGGATGGCAACGACTCTGTATTTGGAAAGGGGACTTGAAATTCATAGGGATGAAAGTGAACCACTTCAGTGGTCTCCTAGAGACTCTCCCGTCGTGCCCCGGCTTTTAGGATTTCTTCGTGACCTTAGCTCTCTGTGCACATTTCATGAAGGTGCTCTGACAGTGAGTCTCAGTACTTGCGATTCATTTCCCTTGCTTCTCAGCATTGCAGTCATCAATTTTGTTTGCAGTTAAGAACCGTTAAAGAGCAGGGACAGAAAATGGTCATGCCCACTCCAATCAATTGCAAAGGATTTTGAGGCTGAATCCAGATTCAATAGGGACGAGTATAAATCTCCAATTAGGAATATGTCTTCTGAAGAAGCAAGACAAAAAAATTATACACATGGGTTCTGTATTTAACATTCCTGACTTAGAAGAAGCTAGGAACTTGCCCTCAGCTGCACAACCCTTTTCACTCCCTTGCCTCTCCCATCTTAATGACGTCCCTGGGAGGATATTCTGATACCACCATGAGGCAGTGATGCAGCCTAGGAAGCAACCTGGGTGGCAAGAAGGGCTCTGAACCAGGAAGCAGGAGAGCTGGTTTCAAGTTCAGCTGGGTCCCTGGCTCTCTGTGTGACTTTGATATACCCTCTGTGTGACCTTGAGATCATTCAAATCCCCTACAGACTTCCCTTTATTTAGTCATGACAATGAGGAGGTAGGAGAGAGGGTTCCTGTGTCTCAACCGCCTCTAAGAATTCCAAGCATCTAATTATTTTTCCTGTGGTCTAACCCACATCTTTCTGGTTGTAATGTATACTCATTCTTCTGCTTATGACTTCAGTAGGATTTTCGAGGAGGCAGTTACCTTAGTCAAAAGAAAAATGATTGCTTGTATTTGTCTTGGAGTCAATACAGGTGCCTGCCTCTCTAGCAGTCAATCACTGCTCCCCGACAGCATGCCCATGCCTGAGCCACACACTGGGGATGATATCAGAAGGCAAGACCTGCCTGCAAGAAATTCCCTTCCATCCCTCCTGGGGGTGGGGAGGAACTAGTCACAAAAACAAAAATGAAAACAAAACCCAAAATTCTGACCCTAAGATCAACTGTTCAAACTTATCCCTTTTCAAGATCCTTGTTCAGTACCCACAATCACAGAATATATTGCTGAAAGAGGTCTTAGAGAGTAATGATGTAATGATGCCCATTTTCCCTCACTCTGTAGCTGAGGCAGCCAGTCCAGAGTGGACAGTGACTCGGAGTCTTACAACAGCTTAGCAAAGGTTGGACCAGATCCCATCCAGGGCTCCTCTCCCCAATCCAGGCCTGTCTTGTGGACCAAGGGGCCTTTGCTTGTATACACTGACTTCTGAGACCTTTTCACTTACAGACATGGCCACTGTCTCTTCACTTTGCTTTCCAGACCCATCTATTAAAGTAGTCACACCACTAGAGAACAATGGTGTGCCCACAATGGGCTGGGTAAGTCCCAGTGACATTCAGTCCTTAGCACCAGGGTTAGGGGCTCAGGTTGTTACCCTGACCACTGACCTTTGAGTCACACTTTAGGCAGGGGCCTGTGGTTCCTCTTGTGTTAGAGCTGGAATGTCTGTGACTTAGGCCTGAAGGCCCAGCATCAGCTACCTGGAGGACTAGAATACTAGGGAGTCAAGTTCTAAAAATAATGGTAATACCAGTTATGATGTGTTAAGGGCTTATTAGGTACAAGACTCTGAACATACTTCACATGTTTGACCTCATTGAATCCTAAATATATTACTCTGAGGTAGCTACTCTTATTAATTGTGCTTTAAAAATGGAGAAGCTGAGCTTCAGAAATGCTAAAAACGTCTTCCCAAAATTATACAACTAGTTAGTGGCAACACTGAAACTCCAATCCACGTGGACTTGCTACCTCACTCTGCACACATACTGCTCTGCCCTGAAACCCAGGGGAGACGCAAGAGCTGTGGCCCAGCCAGCAACAAACAGCACATGGTCTTGGGCAATATCTGTACATCCCTACCCCTCATCCTGCTATAATTTCCCTAGCAGCAGAGTGGAGATCATCAGCCGCCTGTCTGCCCCCTGTCTGACATCCAGGGAGCCGTTCTGAATATTAATGAGCCCTCAGTGCTCCAGGAAGGAGTAGGCATTAGAATGAGCATATGTAGGCTCTGGCTGACAGAGAAGATCCAGCTCCCCAAATCAGGCTTAGCATCTGGGAGACATAGATCCTCTGAGGATATGATTTTTTAAAAAAAAGAAGAAAAAAAGAGCTTTGGACTCTTTTGCCCATAAAAATGTACACATGCATATACATATATAATTGCATGACCAGGAGGTGGGGGAGAGGGCATTGTCACTCCTGGAAGCCCATCCCAGGACCTTAACTGAAGAATATCTGTTCTTCCTCTCACTCTTTGTGTGTTCACAATCTATTGGCCAACAATCAAGAATATCAACATAAAGGCCCAGCATTTTATTAGTTGAGGTCTGGGATGAAGTAGGCAATAGGAGTGTAAAACAGTCCCTGCCTTTTGGACTCAAGACCCAATTTCAAAGGGAAGGCAAACTCCTGAGAAAGAATAGCTATAAAGGTGTGGATGATGAGCTAACTAACAGCTGGGCTCTTGGAGCTATGGATGGTCAGAGCAGACCAAAGATTGATCATAAAACCTCATTTAATCCTTAAAATAACCTTAAAATACATTGAACTCTAACTGGTCCAATTAAACAAATGGGGAAACAGTCATAGACTCATCATGCAATCTGCCATGGATAATTGGTATGAGACTTGAGACTGGGCCAAAATGTAGGTGCCCATTTGGATCATTAATGACACTGCTGTTTGGGAAAACCAGTCTAAAATCCAGTCATCAGCACATCTATCCCCATCTGTTTTTTCAAATGAGTCGCTTAAGCTGGTACTTAGCAACCCTTGAACCTGAATGAATGGAAAAGCTTAAAATGGGCAGGAGATGGCCAAGGTGAGAAGGCAAAGTTGCTGACAGATTGGAATTGCTTCCTTTTTCTTATTCTTTGTAGCAGGGTCTGTGCTTTGTTTTCTTTCTGAAAAGCAAAGCCAGAATAGACTTTCCAGAGTGAGATTTCTCCAGATTTCACCTGGGAGTGTGAAGTGCTTGCTGTGTAATTTGCTCAGCACTGTGGGCCTGTCACAGCCTCCCCACTGTGAATTCACACCACAAGGTGATGAGAGGGTCAGCCTCAGCCTCAGAGCAGACACATACACATTCTCTCTCTCTCTCTCTCTCTCTCTCTCTCTCTCTCTCTCTCTCTCTCTCTCTCTCACACACACACACACACACACACACACACACACACACACACAACTATTCTTATACCTTCTGATGCCAGAGGAGTTGGTCACTGTCAGAAAAAAAAGTTAAAACACCGCAAAGCTTCCTTTTAAGCTCTTTGAAGAAGTGGGGAATAAACAGTGCTGGGGTACAAGGCCAACTTCGTATTGGTAACAACTAGAGACTCGCCTCTGTGGCCTTAGGCCAGACTGATCTAAGGACACACAGCTGGTCACCATTAGAGAATGTAGTTTCTGGTACCTGAGCCAATGATATGCAGTTAGACTCATCCTAAGTCTGAGGGTGTACTTGGGTGAGATTTATTGGTTACATCCAGAGCAGCAGACTTGGCCCAAAATGCTTGGATGCCCCTGTTGACCACTGGACCTTCAATCTGAGCTTAAGAGACCATGAAGGTTTAATCTGACTCCTTTGTGGAGAAGAAATCCCATGCAGCATTCTTTGGGGTTCCAATACAAATTCTGTTTTAACCAACTGAGACCTTCTAAAAGCCTGGTCTGCTCTCTTAACATAAAGACTTATCTCAGGTGCTTTTAACTTTTCATAACACTTTCATTTGCTATGTCATTTAAGGTACCTGGGGCAGGAATTTTAGAAACTGGTGGCTTAGAGTGGTGAATTGCCCAAGGTCACGCAGCTGTTCAGAGGAAAGCTGGGGGAAACTTTAGGTCTCCCAATTCCAGTCTTTAGATGCCCAAGTATTTTATTCCCTGGCCTCACAAAGAATTCAGAAACTATATCCAAGCACAGCCCAAAGCACCATAAGGCTGGCTTCTAGTCTAGGTCTTCTCCTGACTTTCCAAGGATGGCACACCAGCCCCTTTCCTTAGCAGGCCTCCTTCAGTTTCTTTATCTGAAGGGTATGTGTCTGAGGAGGGGTGGTGCTCTTGGTGGGGGTGTTTGATGGGAGATGGCTCAGAGATGTCTTGTTAGGGATGGACTTTGATTCATTGCTATTGTTAGCCTACAGTGATAGAAAATAAAAATGTTTTCAGAATGAATCTCAGTTTAGTAGGAAAGAGAACTGTGCTCTAGTAGTGATACCTGCTATGGGCAAGGGAGTAGAGAGTTCTTTAGTATTGATGCTACTCCGGGACCCCATCCTGTGTAACATTCTGGGGTTCTGAATTTTAACTTCAGCAAAAAAAGCCAACAGAGTTGAAGAACACTTTGTTGAGTTCATTGGCTGCCACTTGACTTTGTTTTCCAGGTGCGGTTTGAAGGCCTGACAGGAAACGTGCAGTTCAATGAGAAAGGACGCCGGACCAACTATACCCTCCATGTGATTGAAATGAAGCATGATGGCATCCGGAAGGTAAAAGTCCCTTTGCTTCCTTTCCATAGGGAGGAGAGAGGGCTGAGCCTCAGAGGCTTGGGCCAGAGCTGAGGGCTTTGTGAGCCCACCTTTTGGAGAGACTCGGGAAATGAGAATTCTAGACTCAGCTATGCCACGAACCAGCTGGAACTCTGGGCAGGTCAGTTCCTCTCTCTGAGAACAGATTCTCTCATCTGCAAAATGGAGATATAAATCTAGGCCTTGTCTTGGGGTTCTTGTGAAGATCCAAGAGATGGTCAAGTACCTTAAAAATATAAAGTAATATATATGTACAAAATGCTACTGCTATTCCTGAGGGAGTCTGAAGTAAGATCTTAACAATGGTGTTACTGATGTAGTTAACCATCCTGTTCTAATCCACACTTGGTCACATTTACTCCATGTTCCATACAGAAGTAGGAATGAAAAAATAGGTGCATGTGTGTGTATATATGTAATATATAACATATGTGGATATTCAAATCTCTAGAATAACATTTAAATCCTTGAAAAAAACATTCAGAATTGTGTCAGATCTTATATGCTCTGCACTCCACCAATGTCTCTGACCTTGACCCTTGACACTCCCTTCCTCTACTCATCATGCTAATCAATTTTCATTTCCTTGAATACACCATGTTCCTTCTCACTTTCATACACGTCCCTGTGCCCAGGCCAGGATTTAAATCTCTGCTTTACTCTTTACCAGCCATGTGACCTTAAACAAGTTATTTAGCCTCCCTGGACCTCAGTGACATCATCTCCAAAAGGGAGATAATGTCCTTACCTCACAGGGTTACTGTCGGTTTAAAATGAAACAATGCCTGCTACCTCCAGTGTCTGTAGTGAGGGAGTCTCCAAAGTAGCACCTGAAGTGTAATGGACATTCAACCCATGTTGTCTGTCTGTCTGTCCGTCTGTCTGTTTGTTTCAACTCCATTCTTTAAGCCACAGGGATTTTTTATTTTTATTTTTTTGGTTAGTCTTGAATTTGCATGAGTCAAGCTGTGTAAGCCCATAAAATGGATAAATCAGCAAAGAGAAAAAACAGAGTAACCTTAAAATCCACAAGCAAATGGCTGTGCTTTATTTTTCTGACCCTGAGCCTGTTTTTCAACTTACTTCTCAATGACTAAATCCCTCCTTAGAATGTGAGCTTAAGCATCCTTTGTTTACAGGGGATCTGAATTTCAGAAAATCAATTTCCCCACATGTGTGGCTTTAGGACTTTTCCTCAATCATCCTCCTAGCAAAGTAATTTCTGAGGTTTAAGGGTGACCTAGTTGGGCTGGCTTCGGTGAACATGACACGACCATACCTGATGGAGGTAATAAAGAAGCGCTACTGCTTGATTTGGAGCCATGGAAACACTCCTGGTATTCAGGTGTATCCTGCCCAATGATGTGCCAACATGCTTTCTAGGTTCTGGGTCCAATTTGACATCCCACTGAAATGTGTGTGCTCTAAAGCTTAGGAGCTTTAAATGCTAGAATTGGCACTGGCTCTCCTCAAGTTAATCCTCAGGAAATCCCATTCAGAGATTCCATTTCACTGTGGGGTACTAATGTGTAGGGATCTCTATCCCAACAAAATACCTTGTAAATTCAGGCGAGATGACAAATTCTGATAAATGACTGCCAAGGGAGAAGTGTAGAGAAAATTCTCCAAGGCTTTTCATCAAGGGCCAGCATTGTTGATTTCACTATCCTTGCCCATCACCCTTGGTCCTGGAGCTAGTTTGGGACCTGATTACAAACATCTACCTCTCATTTCAACTTGATTTGAGTATTTCTGCCCTGCCCCAAGTTTATTATTCCTAGTTCTGATCCTGTGTATAACTGGAAATGAAAGAAGACTAAAGTGACATGAAGCCCTGCTGATGTCAGGAGTAATTTAATGTTCCAAAAAATTTGCAACCCTCCATTTCATCTATCCTTTGGATGTTTTGCTTTAAATCCTCACTACTCAACATTAGACATACCACATCCTGTTATCACTCTAAGACAGAACTTCAATCCCAGTACTTTTCTTCATTACCACTGCTGACCCCAGAGCCTACACCACCTCCACACCTGCCTGGACCCATTCAGAGCCTCCTTTCCAGCCACCAGTCCTACTGTCTATGTTCCTGCCTCTCTACAAGAGGATCCTACGTTTTTTCACCACAAGAGCTGGGATAATAATTTTCAAATATGTATCAGGTTATATTGCTCCCCTGTTTCAAACTTTTCAGTAGCTTTCTATTGCCGATAACATATAATATAATGCCTTACCATGGCCTGCAGAACCCCAGATGCTTCTTCCCTGTGAACATCAGCTCTTGATCCTTTTTCTCTAGCTCAGTGCTCCACAGCTCTAATGGCATCTTTCTGTTTCTGTACCTGGCATTCCCTATCATTGCACTTCCATGTGCTATGTCTCTCCTGGTCCTTCAGATCTCAGCTCAAGTGAAGTCATGTTGCAGTGCCCATCCCTGACCGAGCTATTTAAAGGAGCCCCCACCCACCCAGCACAGTAACTATTCCATTTTATTTCTTCAGCATATTTATTTCTTCTGATGTGTTCTTATTGGTTCATTGATCTAGATCAGGGTTGGCAAACTTCAGCCTGTAGGCCAAATCCAGCCTACTGCCTGTTTTTGTATAGCCTGTGAGCTAATGGTTTTACATTTTTAAATGGTTGAGCTAAATCAAAAGAGGACTACTTCATGATGTGAAAATTATATGAAATTAAAATATTAATGTCCATAAATAAAGTCTTTTTGGAACACAGCCACACTCATTTGTTTATATTTTGTCTCTGGCTGCTTCTGCATCACACCAGCAGAGATGAGGAGGTGCAGCAGAGATGGGATGACCCACCAAGCTTACAGTATTTATTGTCTGGCTCTTTATAGATGAAGTGTGCAGATCCCTGGTCTAGATATGTATTCTCTTTCCTCCCCACTTTTCCACCTCCTTAATACTAAAACATTCAAAAGAAAGGACTACATGTCTAAAAGCAGGACTAAAATGTCTAAAAGCAGGGACCACAGGTGCGTTATTTACTACATCCACAGTAAGCACATGCAAAAAAGTGGTTGCTTATTAGATGAGTGGGCAGTTTATTGAATGTTGCTGGGAAACCAGGGAGCATAATACTCTGGCCCATATTTTCATAGATCTGCCAGAAAATAAGGAGAAACAAAAATGCTGGGAAATTCAATGAAAGAACTCCTCAAGCAGGACTCAAGGTCACACGTAAATGCATTAAGCTTAAGTTCTTTAAGTGTGTAGTTAAAATAACCCTAGGTGTAGTAAAAGATATACTCTGAAATCTCGGGAGTTGAATGCAGTAAAAGCTTAATTCTTGTTCACCTGGTGACCAGTTTTTGGGCTGAGGGCTCTGGTTAAGACTCAGGCTTAGGGAGGCTCCACTGCCTGCTTGGGTTTTTCTGGCTATCAACATCCAGCCAGCAGACAGGAAAGAGAGAAAGTGGAAACTGTGCTGCAGTTTTGGTGGAGTCAGGCTAGGAGATCTGTGCATCACTTCTGATGCATTCCATTGGTTAGAACCCAATCACCTGACCCACCTCCACACAAGGCAGGCTGGGAAATGAAATTGCTGACTAGGTAGCCACTTTCACCAACACTTCTATGCCATGTTAGGCGAACAAGAATCTTGGTGGTCACTTAGCTGTCTTTGCCACAATAGGCCACTTACTTTTTAAAAATGTATTATAATGGACTTATTTTGGGCTTCAGGGGCTGTGGCTTCAAAGGCAGCCAAGAGATACAAATGTGTAAATTTGACTTAATGACTGTGCAAGGTAGATCAATTGAATTTAATTGTTCTATGATTATCTCCTTTTTTAGACTTCATTCACTTAAAAAAAAATCTGATCTACTAGAGTCATTTCCTACATTCAAAGAATCTTTAGAGGTAGATGGAAAACAGAAGATCAAAAATGATAACTGGCCCCAAGAGAAGACCTCTCACTGTCAGAATTATTTAAATCCTCTCCTGAACAGTGGGCCCTAATCTTTACCAAACTACTGGCTCTGATTTATATTCAGAGAGAATCAAAGTTCCTGCATATCCTCAGTAGAGAATCAAAGTGCTATATAATAATCCAACCCATTTCTCTAAGAAAGGGAAATTTGCTCTCTCATCTCCAAAGTGCAATGTCTCTTCAAAAATCTTTGCCAGCTTTTTTTTTTTTTTTAATCAAACTGTGGAACCAGATTTCTCACCCTGCTAGATTACATGAAGTACAAGCTGGGTCTTGGCAGCACACAGCTCTTCTGACTGGTGATATTGTTTTATTTCCCTATAAGAAGGTTAGGAATAAAATAAGCTTGCTCATAACATTTAACTATTCCTCTAGCTTTTGATATCAAAGTATCTGTATATAGGCCAAGCTATACAATAATTTTTTATAGATTCCAATTTAACACTAGTGCTGTGATACCAGCTTTAAAAGACCACTGTCCTTTTTTAAAAATTAAAACTATTTATTTATAGTTTACATTATAGTTTACATTCAATATTATTTTTATTAGTTTCAGGTGCACAACATAGTGGTTAGATATCATATACATTACAAAGTGTTCCCCCTAGTATTTCTAGTACTCATCTGGCACCATACACAGTTATCACAAAATTATTGACTGTATTTCCTATGCTATATTTTATATCCCTGTGACTATTTCATAACTACCAATCTGTACTTTTTAATCCCTTCACCTTTTTTACTCAGTCACCTCACCCTTTCCCCTCTGGCAATCTTCACTCTGCTCTCTGTATCTATGAGTCTGTTTCTGTTTTGTTGTTCATTTATATTGTTCTTTAGATTCCACATATAAGTGAAATCATATGGTATTTGTCTTTCTCTGACTGACTTGTTTCACTTAGCATAATACCCTCTAGGTAAGGACTACTATCCTTAAAAATTAAAGTCTCTTTCCAATCCATGTAAATCTGATCTGTGCAGATTTAACTTGTTTTGTTTTCTCCTGCCTTTTATTAAAATAACTTGATATTTTAGAGCAGTGTTTTGTGGTTTGGGGACCACTTATCCTTGGACATTTTGCATATAAAGAGGGTTACATTGTCAAATATGTTTGAAAAATGCTCCACAATATATACGCCTTGTGGTGATTGATAATGTTCAATAGCAAATTGAAAGTGAAATGTCTTGCAATATAGAAGCCTGTTAGCCTTCAATCAGGCATTACCCTACTGAATAGACTATTACTTTTTAGTTTCCTGACAACAATATGAACGACACACTATGCTCATTGTTGTACATGCACTGAGTCCTCACAGCAGCCCCACGAGACAGGTATTACTGTATCCATTCTACAAAGCAGGAAAGGAGGCCCACTGAGGTCAAGAAACTAGCCCAATGTCATACAGGTAGCAATTAGGGAAGTCTTCCTTTTAAACCAGATTTGTCTGATACCAAAGATCAATCTCTTAACCATCAAGCTCCCACTTTATAAAATAACACCAATTAATACACTGTAGATTTTAGAGAAATTAGTTGCTGAGCTTCCTCCTCATCCTGGACTGCCACACTCCTCCCATGAAAATGGTGAGAGGGTCCACAGATGCCCTAGGGTTCCATCGACAACCATCCAAGCAAAGGGAGGGAGGCAAAACTGCACCGTGGTCTTGAGCCTCTGTTTTGCTCTCTGTTAAAAGAAGGGGTTGAAAGAACTGATTGCTCAGGCTTCTCTTCCAGCTCAATATTCTGGAAATATAAGTTTCTGATTCTTGTGTCCCTAGAGAGCAATGTCTCCTTCCATGACGAGTAAAAGTGCCCTACACAGGTAACATCACCCTCATCCTACACTGAGGGTCATTCTTGACCTAGTGCCCTGAGAGACGGGCTCCTTCTTCAGGCCTCTGAAGTGTCTCAGCACCTGTCTGGTCAACAGTCTCCATGTTGGATACAATCATTCATTCAATAAACATTTCTTGTGCTGCTTCTCTGGGAAAGAATATGCATGCTAAGAAGGGGCTTCTAGAATGACTAGACCTCCAGCCTTGTCCACAAGGAGCCCGCATCATCGTGGAGAAATGGGGACTGACCTGCAATCAGCTAGACCACAGAGCCAATAGGAACCTACACCAGGCACTCAGGTGTTGCCTGGAAGCTTATTGGCGCAGGGTAGGGCCTGGCCCTACTCTTAGCCTTCCTGGCTCAGATACTAGCTCCACGACTCTCCTGTGGTCTTGGAAAAGTTACTTCACTTCTCTACATCTCAGTTTTTTCACATTTAAAATGAGAATGACAATTACCCACTTCAAAGGTTTTTGTGAGGATGAAAGGAGTTAAAACATTAAAAGCACTTAGAAGAGTGCCTGAAAATAATAAGCATTTGACAAAAGTTAACTAATAATTTCCAGCGCAGGACCAAGTCCTCTTTTAGCAAGAACAGCATAGTCCTGAAAAGCTGCCTCTGGGAACAGATTGCCATGGTTCCAGACCAAGCTCAGTCACTCCCCAGCTTCCGCTGTAGCAATAATATAACCAACGTTGGCAATTATTATTATTGTTAATGACAGTGATGTTGCAGGGAGAATTGATCATTTACAACTGAGGGGACTGGGAATGACAACAGGGTGAAGGTGACATTTGAGTTGACCATTGGCACATGCCTCTGAGATGTGGAGAACTGAAGTATAGCCAGCAGAATGACCACAAAACAAAATACAACTGTCTAAAGACATATGTAGACAGAGATAGAAACAGAGATGTGTGTGTATGTGTATTAACCATGCCATTTCAGTCTTCTCAAGCCTTCCATGATTCCTTGTTGCCTTCAGAATAAAGTCTACACTGTAGCCATTCATTCCTCATGACCTTGAGGCCTACCTCCTTCTGCTGCCTTTTTCCCAGCATAGGTTCCCACACTAGGTTTCTGCTTCTCTGAGCTCCTTAGGCCCTAGCTATCTGAATCACTCACTTGTTACTTCTGGAGCCACAAGTATGTGTGTGTCAAGTCTTCCAAAGTAGACTGAAGGAATTGTCAGAATAAGAACCATTTCATAGATTTCTTTGTATTTCTCTCAGCGCTACAATACAATCTCAGAGCCTTGCACACAGTAGGGACCTAATAAACATTTTGTCAAACACCTTGGAAAATGAGTCAGTATAAATAACTTGCTGATTTTTTAAAAATAATGTTAGCTGATATTTTTAGGCACTGCTATATGCTCAGTATTATAATAGTTTATAATTGGTAATAAGATAAATAAAGGAAAAAATAGCCATCATCTAAGAGGTTGAATCTATATGGAAAAATAGAGTTAACCTCAAAAGAAAGTAAAAGGAATGCAATGCTTAATCATATGATTCCACTACAATTCAGAATGGGCTCAGGTAGAAAAGGGTTAATAGGCATAGGGGACAAAAGGGTTTGGCCTTGTGAACAACTACAGGGAATTAAGCCCTGGCTTGCACTATATAAAACAGTTTAGCTGTGCAAACACTTAAACTCTCACCCCTTGAAGAGTGCAGTTTCCAGTCTTAGCCCATCATGGTGAGGATGTTCATGGAGGTGAGGCTGGAAGAAGCTGAACAGCATCTAGACCCATAGTCGGCAAACCGTGGCTCGCAAGCCAAACGCAGCTCTTTGGCCCCTTGAGTGTGACTCTTCCACAAAATACCACGTGCGGGCACACCCGTACAGTGCGATTGAAACTTCGTGGCCCATGCGCAGAAGTCGGTATTTTGTGGAAGATCCGGTGTTTTGTGGAAGAGCCACACTCAAGGGGCCAAAGAGCCGCATGTGGCTCACAAGCCATGGCTTGCCGAGCTGTAGTTTGTCGACCACTGATCTAGACTCTTACTTTTATCAACCAACTAGAGGCCTGATGCACGAAATTTGTGCAAGAGTAGGCCTTTACAGCCCTGGCTGCCTTGGCCCTTGCAGCCCCATCTCCTGCCCACTGGGTGTTCCGGAAGGTCATTCTGCTGTCCAGTCTAATTAGCATATTAGTTCTTTATTCCATAAGATACTTTAGAGTCTGGTGTGTTCAGTGTTGCATGGTGTGACACTGAGCTTCTTGCTTTCCTGTCTGGTATCAGCTGGTAGCTCAGAGTATGCCAGTTCTAAGGATCCTGGCTCAACTTACATCACCACCTGCTCTCATTAACAGATTGGTTACTGGAATGAAGATGACAAGTTTGTCCCTGCAGCCACTGATGCTCAAGCCGGGGGAGATAATTCAAGTGTCCAGAATAGAACGTACATCGTCACTACAATCCTAGTGAGTACTCACTCCTTTATCAAGGCTGTCCTATCTGGAATGCAAGCTACACCTGTACAAAGGATATCCCCAGGAGTGCAAGCTGGTCATTCTTGCCAAAATTGTGCCATAGGTAGAAAGAGGGAGTAAAAAAAAAAAAATCCTGGAAGTCAGATACTTTTTTCACTCCGGCTCTGCCATGATTTCACTTTGTGCCCATGGATAAGTCACTTAGCCTCCTTTGAGTCATAGTTTCCCCATAAATAAAACATACTCAGATTCCACCCTCCCCCAGTAAAATCCGTTTTCAAAGAAAGTCTTCCAAGATCCAGCCCCTACAGGAGATATAAGTGAAGCTGAAATGATTTTTAATGATTGATCTTGAGTCTAGTTAGAGTCCACATCCCAAACACAGTGCCCCAAGAGGTACCTCCAAAAAATACAAGAACTTTGGAACATAATTTGAAAAGCTGTGCACCACATCTCAATGGTGAAACATTCTTATTTTAACCATTTGTTTCCTTAACTCAAGAAGTTTTGTGATGGGGGAGAAGAAATGCAAGGAGTAGATTTAGGGGCTAGAGAGACTTACCCAAAGTTAACCTATGTTGGTGACATCCTCCTCTGCCACTCGGAAGTCTTCCCTAACCATCAGTGATTGCATAACCCACATTCTCTGTCTCCCCATTTCTCCACCAGGAAGATCCTTATGTGATGCTCAAGAAGAATGCCAACCAGTTCGAGGGCAATGACCGCTATGAGGGCTACTGTGTAGAGCTGGCAGCAGAGATTGCCAAGCACGTGGGCTACTCCTACCGTCTTGAGATCGTCAGTGATGGAAAATACGGAGCCCGTGACCCTGACACAAAGGCTTGGAATGGCATGGTGGGAGAGCTTGTCTATGGAGTAAGTTCCCCACAGGGAGGGAAATTTCAGAGCAGAGGCGAAAGGTTTGAAAGGAAATAATTTGGTGGGTGGCTGGTCATGTCCACAGATGACTATTAGACTCCATAATTTTGCATTGCTGCTGATTAAAAGGTCAGGTGCCAAAATCCAGTGTCTTAAGACATTCTCTGTTCAGGTTTCTGGTCAAAATTCCCTCAGCCAAACTCAGTTCAATCTTGTGACCAGGATGTATTGTCACTTTATTTATGGCTCCTTCAATATAAAGTCATGTATGGCTCAAAGTCACTTATGGTTCCCTCAAGATAACTTTCTTCCCTGGTGTTAGATGAACCCAGATCCAACTTTATCATCATTTGCCCCAATACTCCCTTGTCCTACACCTTCCATTTTAGCCAAAGCACCTCAGAGTCACTGTGTTCTCTAGAGTGCTCTCTCCCATTCCACACCTCTAAAAGCCTATCCCTCCTCCAAAGCCTGTATCAAATATCACTTTTTCCAAAGTTTCCTTTCTTTCTCCCCATAACAGACACAAACTCTCCTTCTTAACTATTCTTGCCTTTTCCTGTAAAATTTAGTTTCTGCTTCTGTTATAGCTTACACTGACTTGTATAACGGTTATCTGTGGGGTAGGTCTACTTCATCTTTATATCTTTCATTAGAGGCCCAATGCACGAAATTCGTGCACTTGCGGGGGGGGGGGGAGGGGGTTCAGCCCAGCCTGCACCCTCTCGCAGTCTGGGAACCCTTGGGGGATGTCAAACTGTTGGCTTAAGTGGGCCTAAGCCGGCAGTGAAGCATCCTTAGTGCTGTGGTGGAGGTGGGAGAGGCTCCCGCCACCACCACTATGCTCATCAGCCTGAGCCTGGCTCAGGGCTTCTGGCTGGGTTGTGCTCCCCCTGTGGGAGTGCACTGACCACCAGGGGCAGCTCCTGCATTGAATGTCTGCCCCCTGGTGGTCAGTGTGCGTCATAGTGACCAGTCATTCTGCATTTCAATCGATTTGCATATTAGCCTTTTATTATATAGCACTAGAGGCCCAGTGCATGAAATTCGTGCATGGGTGGGGGTGGGGGTATCCCTCAGACCAGCCTGTACCCTCTCCAATCTTAGATCCCTCGGGGGATGTCCAACTGCCCATTTAGGCCCATCCTTCTCACAATCCAGGACTGCTGGCTCCCAACCACTTGCCTGCCTGCCTGTCTGATTGCCCCTAACTGCTTCTGCCTGCCAGCCTGATCACCCCCTAACCACTCCCCTGCCAATCTGATCAACGCCTAACTGCTCCCCTGTCGGCCCAATCACCCACAACTGCCCTGCCCTGCCCTGCCGGCCATCTTGTGTCCATATGGGGGAGGCCATCTTTGTGCAAGGGCGTGGCAGTCAATTTGCATATTACCTCTTTATTTTATAGAATTATACTTAAAATAATGCCATGAACAATTTCTACAAAATCTTCCACACATTTAAGCAGTTTTAAGAAGCTACTGAATGTGAATTGTTTTTAAATATTTAGGGAATCATTGAGAAGTAAAAGATCTGATCCCTGTCCCCCAAGGATGTTAACATTTTATAGGGTAGAAAAGACAATGAGAGAATAATAAAAGATGATACAGTATCAAAGTTCAGGCAAGAGGCTCTCAAGAAGGATACAGAACTTGAAAATAGGCTATATTCAGAGAGAAAAGCAGCCCAGGAACTTCTAAAGTATAAACAATAAAATGGTGATAGAAATAAGTAAGGTATGAGAGAAGAGTGAGAAAACACTGGTGATTTTTGTAAAGGGCTTCGGTGAGGAGTAGTCAGGGATAGAGTGAGAAAGAAACGACAAGAGGAAGAGTGTGGGTTGATTCAGTGGGCACTGGGAGACCATGAAGGTACTTGAGTAGAACACCAAACATCGATGTAAGAAGAATCCAGCCGCCACACAGAAATGGAAGAATGTAGACTGGGTCTCTGAGCTGAAGCATATGCTGAGACCCAGGTTGATATTGAGTTCTGCTCAGGATAAAGCTTTTAAAATCATTTAGGAGCTTTTAAAATCTCGTCTCATATCAAGGCAATAGGAGTCATAATGGCCATGAGAGCCATACAAAGGGAATTCAAAGAACAAAGAAATAGACTAAGGAAAATCTTCACCAGGAAGGTGGCTTTTGAGATGACCTGGAGAGACAGTTAATGAATTGAGGGGTATTTCAACCCTTTCTCCTCCCTCTCCATGGCCTCTCAATTTGGGAAGCTCTATTGATGAAAGATAGAGACCTGGATGGTTAATGCTGCATCTAGATGCTGGTTTCCATGGGAACCTCCACCAACCTTATAAGGTCATCCCCATGGCAACTACTGTGAACTTTTCACCTTCACCAACATTCATCTTCATCTTCACCCATCTTCCCTTAATAAAAGGCCTGTGATAGGGCAGAACAATGGTGTGATCATCCTGAGGGCAAGACCCCAGCGTAGCCAAGCAATTAGTGATGAGTCACTGGCTCATCAGTACAGAGCAGAATTACCTCTGGGTGCCTCAGCTGCCAGCCTTCCCCCAGCCCTCCCCTCTACTTGGCCTGCCCTCTGCCCAGTACAAACTGTATTCTGAAGACTCTGTGATGGGTCCAATTGCATTCTCTCCCTTTTCATGGACTTTTCTGTTCTCTTCCCTGAAAAAGAATAGAAGAATTCGGGGCAGTATCTCCCAGCCACAAAGAACCAGTGAGGTCAGAAAAAGATAAATTGCAAGTCTCCAAATGTATTTTTTTAAATACCTAAGTTAATCAGGGTCTCATCTTCCTTTTGCTCTCTCTGGTTCTTATCAACGAATGTAGTAATAACATTTCAGCATGAAGCTAAATAATGTATCCACATTATTTCATGTACTTGTCATAACAACCCCAGAAGGTGGATATGATTATTGTCCATGTGTTTTATAGATAAGGACATGGAGGACCAGGGAGGTTGGGTAATTTGGCAAAGGACATATAACTAGTAAAAGCCAAGTTGGAACATGCAGCCAGCCTGGCCTTTGTACTCAGGGCTGAGATATACTGCCTCAAGAGAAATCACACCAGCCAAGCTCTGGACTGTAAGGGGGTAAAAACGGTGAGAGCCTCTGCATTCTCAGGTGCCACAGTGGCAAACGAAGCTTCCTCTTCTTACATGGGCATGGCTCTGTGCCTGATTCAGAGATGACTTTCTTGCCTGTCCTTTGAGAGAAGCAGAAAGGGAGTGAACTCTGCAGATAGACACCTGGACTTGAGTTCCGACTTTGCCAAATTACTGACTACATAACTCCTGTAAGCCACTGAACTCCTTTGAAACACAGGGCTGGGGCGGGGAGTATTTACCTCCGCAGTGCCTGGCTCACAGTAGTTCTCCATCCCTGTTTTTCTTCCCTTTTTACTTTTATTTACTGCATCAAAACTGTCTACTGTTTCCCCAGGATTGTTTGGACACCACATATTTTGTTTTGGGATATCCTAGGTCAGTGGTTCTCAAAGCCCGAGGGCTGGACCAGCAGCATCAGCATGCAAATTCTCAGGTCTCACCCAGACCCACTGAACCCAGAAACTCTGCCACCTGTATTTTTAAAAGCCCTCCAGGTGGTTCTGAGGCATGCTGAAGTTTCAGAGCCACTATCCTAAAATGTCAGATTAAGTAAATAATTTTAAACACCTGCAAAATGCTCACATTTCCCAATACCCTTATGTATTAGAGTTCATTAAACCCTCACACAGACAAAAAAACAACCCTGTCAAATAGGTAAAACAGAAATTATGTTGTGTCTCTCTTTCTTTCAATGAGGAAGTTGGTATCCGAAAGACAACTGTCTTACTTAAGGCTATGTGTCAGTGAGTCGCAGAACAGAGCCACCAGGTTGACATCCTGGCCCAGCTCTGCCCTTGACCAGTCCAGTGCAACTCCAGTAACTCCCCAACCTCTCAATCAATGGGAAAGAAGCTACAGTACTGCTGCTTTACACAAACCACCTCCCCTCTCTGCACCTGAGTTTCTTATCTGTAAAATGAGGTCGGTGAATTTAGCATCTCCTGTTATGTGTGTGTCCTAGACACATAGATCCCTATTGATGCCCAGGGATCCACAGGCAATTAATTTTAGAAATACTCTACTTCTTCCTCTGGGAAATTCTAGGTGCATAGTAGTTTTTTAAATATTCAGGAAGACCTGCTCCAAAGTAATGTGTTTAAATTTGTGCTTCCCCAACATTTTCATTTTATACTTATTTTCATTATTTTCATTTTATACTTATTAGCATCTTCCCAGAAATAATGTTCCATCAAACAAATCTTGGAAATGATCAGTGAACTAAGATGATGTGATTCGAGATCATTCCAGTCCACAGTCCATTCTATTAACTCACACAAGGGGGCATCCAATAAATCCATTCAGTTCCTATTACCACTTTCAAAGCCTGTCATCTTCCACCTCCCTTTTGGGTAACTTGTGCTCAGTCCCTCATTTCCATTACTTTTCTCTCCCATTCCTTTTCCATTTATCACAGGTTACAGAGAAAAGAATAGGTATCTTCTCCCTTGTACAGGCTTAGATGTGTTTGTAAAAATTATAAAGATGTATATACTGGGTGTTTAGAATAAGAAACCAGAATTACTATAAAATTCATGCCTGACTCCACAGTGCTTTACGGGAAGTTTCTTTCTTTAAGTGAGGACCTAAGTCATTCTGAAGCCAGGCTTTTTATTTCACTGAAAGCATCTTCTCACTAGTCCAAGCCAATGAGAGTAACCAGAGGAAATCTCTACACCACACCAGCCGGCGGCTAGGGAGGCCCTCATCTCTCGGCATCTGTCACCGGCTTCACATCTGGACTGCCGCACAGCATCGATAGAGAAACCCCTACATCTCAAACAGACTTTCAAAAGTGAATGCTGTGCATCTGTCCACAGAATCTTTTGGGTTTCCAGGGTCTCGTCATCTCAGGCCCACAGAGCAGTGGATTTTATTGCCCAGATGCCAAGGCTGCTGCTATTAGGGAGAGGTAGGAAAGGCAGGAGAGCAAGGCTGGTGATTCCATGTTCAAGATGCCTCAGGAGAAGCATTGCTTGCAACCTTCTATGTTTATCTACATGCTGGAATTACATTTTAAAAAGTGAATTATTTGTGTATTTCTTAGCAGTCTCCCTGGAAAAAAAAAAAAAGTAGCGGTGAGACTTTTCCTTCTCTTTGCCAGGCCTTTACTCACATAATTCCCTCCTCCTCAAATGTGTTCTGCGCCAGAATCATACTCTGTCAAAATTCTACTCCTCCTTCGGTGCCAAATTTATATGTCATGTCTTCAGTGCCAAATTTATATATGTCACCTCCTTGGCAATAAAGCCCCTGATCTCCCCAGCCAGAATTAACCCCTCCCTGGTCTCCTGCAGCATTTTGTAATTCTTGGATAGCACATACCCAGCCTACTTTGTAGACTGAAAGGTATGTGTGTCTGTGTGTGTGAGTCTCTCCCACTAGTTTATAATTCCTTGAATGCAGGGACCATAGCCTGCTTATAGCTTACAGCCTAGGGCTTTCAAATTAATGTTTATTGAATTAAACTTGTCTTCACCACCTTGTTAGCCAGGACTATCTTGTTGCAGGTAAAAGAAACACAACTCAAACTAGACTAGGCAAACAGAAAGACTGGTTCATGTTCTTGGGGACAAACAGGAGAATATATTGGCACATGATACCAGGGAGCCCAGCATAACCCCTGAATGCAGGGTAACCCAACTTATTTCAACATGAATTAGCTTCTGCATCTCTCACTCTGCCTCTCAGAGCTAATGCTCACTAAACCGACGTGGGTTCTATGCCATCCTTAAATGAGTCATTCTGTCCAGGGAATATGGCCAAAACCATGTTGTGTGCTTCACGATGTAACTGTGTGATCAGCCACACGTGAACCAGAAAGACTGTGAGTGGGACAGGAGTGGTTCTTCTAGAACAGGAAGGAGGCTCGGCTGCCAGACAGGCAAAACAGGTATCACGACATCTCCTTCTAGTAGGGTTAGGAAGATGTCCTAACGATTAGAACTGTCAAACAATAGGACAACCTCTCCTGTAAGACATTGAGCTGATCATCCATCTGTCAGAAGTATTTTATAGAGAATGGGAGGGGTTGGACTTCTAAGGTTCTTTCTAACTCACATCCTTTAAGACCCAAAAGAATATTCACAGTGAAGAAAGAATCAAGAGAACAGAGTGCTGCTGAGCTCAACTGCATTTTTCTTCTTTCTTTTTCTTTCTTCCTTTCTTTCTTCTGTTTTTTGTTGTTGTTTTTCGTGTGCGTGTGTGTTTTGTTTTTATTTTCAGAGAGCAGATGTGGCTGTGGCCCCTTTAACTATCACCTTGGTCCGGGAAGAAGTGATAGACTTCTCCAAGCCATTTATGAGTTTGGGGATCTCCATCATGATAAAAAAGCCACAGAAGTCCAAGCCGGGGGTTTTCTCCTTCCTCGATCCTTTGGCTTATGAAATTTGGATGTGCATTGTGTTTGCCTACATTGGAGTGAGTGTCGTCCTTTTCCTGGTCAGCCGCTTCAGCCCCTACGAATGGCACAGTGAAGAGTTTGAGGAAGGGCGGGACCAGACAACCAGTGACCAATCCAATGAGTTTGGAATATTCAACAGCTTGTGGTTCTCCCTGGGAGCCTTCATGCAGCAAGGATGTGACATCTCCCCCAGGTCAGTCAGCTCTTTTCAGCCTCTTTGCTCAGTGTTATATTTTTCTTGGTACAAGCAAAATGCTGAAAAATTAGGGTTAGGAATTATTTGCAGACTTATCTGTACTCAGTGTTTCAATTATGCTTTACCATCAACTGTCTGTTGCATGCTGTGGCTTATTTGGAAGCCTCCTGTGTCTGGGCCAGTTCTATCTTCTAGGCTGATGTGCTCTGTCAAGATTAATAGACATAATCACAAATGTGATGTTCTGTAGCTGAAAGGCAGAGAGAAAGGATGGGGGAGGTAGTATGGTACAACTAACATATATTGAGCAGCTACCATTTGCCAAGCAAGGTTTTAAGTTCTCTATTTGCATTTATCTCATTGAATCCTCACAGAAGCATAAGGTGGGGCTCTCATGATTTCTCCTTTTGTGATTAAGGGACCACAGAAATGCTGAATATTTTGACAAGGGTAAACACCTAACAATTAGGTGAGTTGAGATTCAGACCGCCACCCGTCCTTCTTCTGAATGGTGAAGGAGCAACGGACTATGTAGGGGTGGGCACTAGCATGCTCTTTGTAACCCTGAGCAAGTCACCTGACCCTTTGTACCTTCATCTTTAAGAGAAAAGCTCTTTTTCTTGGTTCTGAGAAAGTCCTTGGAAATAATTTAGTTCTGGTGGAGATGTAAAATTGTTTCTGGTGGTTCAAAAATGAGGGTTCTCAGGGTTGCCTCTTAATTTATATCAAGAGTATTAAGGTGAGCATATCAGTGAGGTTCCAGCCCAACACAAGGAATCAGAGTAGCTCCATTTTGCCTATTTTATATATTGGACTGGTGAATCGTATTTCTTTTGTGAAAGGATTCTGAAGCTAAGAAAAAGGAAGAAGGGGAGAGAAATTTGAAAAACACCAATCTAGATCAATTCCCACATTTATTCACCTCCTGTCTTTGTGTGTAATGTTCTTTCCAGTACATTCTAAAGTGTTTGTGCCACAAATCTCTTCCAACTTACTGATAAATAAGCACTGACCATATTTCCTTTTACAGTGGCATAATGTCCATGAACTCTTCCTCCAGAAGGCAGCCCCTTATAGATTACCAAGTTCCTACAGTACGCAGGGAGGCATGGCTAAGAATTTAGTGACCATGAGTAGATTTGCATACACTCTCTTTCTGGGGGCATAACTGTACACATATCAAGGCCTCATGAGCATGAGTTGGTGACATCTGTACCACAGATACAATTATTTTGCATTTGAGTGTTGATGAGGACCAATATTCCTAAGTGCAATGGAATAAAATCTTTCTAAGGAGCTTCCCACCGGAGTCATTTTGCCTGCTGTATAATTTAGATCATCTCATTATTCACCATTATAATTTTGTTTTTCTTTAAATAAGAAGACAGTCGGGGGTTGCGGGGGGTGTGTGGGAGAGGAGGTGTGAGACTAGATACTTGGCCAATACTGGCAAACACATGGTGAAGAGTAGATAGAACCAAGCAGGGGAAGGGCTTACTTAAAAATAGACCAGGCCAGTGGATAAACAGTGAGAAGAAATGGTTCTTATGTATTTGGTATAATGCAGAGACATCAAAACATGCCTGTGTCTCAAAAGACCCATGGGCTTGTTTTTTCTCCATTATTTCCTTCCTCAGTCGGCATCTTACCTCTTAATGGCACCTTTGTGGGCTGGCCTCAGACACCTCACCATTCTTCCAGAGCTCTCAGTTGGTGGCCAACAGCCCTGCCAGGCATGTTTTTCATGTTTTAATCTTCACAGAGTCTGGCAATGCTTACCCAAAACTGAGTGGCCTCTTTAGCTGATCCACACATTCCCCCCTTTACTGCAGTCCCCATCTTTCTGTTTTCATTACTTAGTTACTCAGCTGGCCCCTGAATGGGTACCTGAGTGTGTGACCTCTGCCTATAACAGGACTTTCTGTTTCTAGGACAGCAGAGGGTTCCACTAAGGTATCCTAGGAATGGACATAAGTGAAGATGAGACTGTACAGGAATGTACCCAGCTTCCTTCCTGCCAATCTTTAATAAAACAACTACGTTCTATGCCTCTGTTTTTTCACTGGTAAAATGGAAATAAGAGTTTCTACCTTAAGTATGGATATGAAATTTAAGAGATTGGTACATATAGACCCCATAACACAGTATCCAGCCAGCACAAAGGAAGCGTATAAAACAGGTGCTGTTTTTTATTATTTTACCCATTTTATATATTAGACTTCTACAAAACTTCACTAGAAGACAGTGTGCTTACACCGCTTTGAAAGCCACTGGACTTCTCCCTTCTGGGGAAGTTGAAGGTCAAAAGAGAAACAGCCATTGGTTCCCTCCAGACCAGCAATGCCTGGAAATTTGAGGCTCTTCCTCACAGGAAATGAGAGGAAAGATTTGTCATTTAAAATTAAAGAGTCTGACAGACACAAGAGTAAGCCTAACAAAATAAGGAGTTTTATCTACCTAAGGTGGACTCATTTTTATGGAGCCTGCCCTGGCCACTTCCAGAGCTTAGGGGCCTGTAAAACCCCCCTCAGAGTCAGAATATACATCACAATGTTTCTTGGAAACACATGCTAAAGAGAGATGGCCTCTTGCTAGGGTCAGACAAAAGGATAATTTGACAGTGATCTGGGCCACAGACCAAGCAAACAACTGCAAACACCAACAGAAGCTTATGTTTTATACACATTTCCTGATGGATTAAACAAATTTCATGATATGCATAACACCATATCATGGTGCTATGGTGGAAGGTATTTTTGGCTGCTATAGTGGAAGGTATTTTTAAGGAATGTGTATATATCAAACACCCTTTCCAATGAGTTTCAATTAATTCTTCTTGTTATTTCCTGAAAGAATAGACCTTAAATCCTCACGAATTTAGAATTTGGGAAACTAAGTGTCTTCAGAATTGTATCTGCATTCATATGCATGACACTCTATCTCTTTTTAACCTCTTCAAGATTCATATTAAGATCTATTGACCAACGCCAACAAAATGTGGCCAAATGTGATTGTCTGCACATCACAGAATAACCTGACCACAGTAATGTGAACAGAAAGAGTTCTGTTTCTCACATAAAAAAGGTGGTGGTAGACAGTGGGTCTTGCTTGACTCAGTGGCATCAGGGTCAGCTATTCTGTGACTCTTTTCTTCATGTTTGCAAGATGGCAGCTCCCAGATTCTGTGTCCATATTTAAGCAGCAAGAAGGGAAAGAAGGGTTTCTATCTCTTTGGATCAGGAAATAAAAGCGTAACAGAATATCCCCCACCCCAAGCAGACATCTTCCCCTATCTCATGGGTCAGAACAGTGACCCATGATCACTTTTAATGGCAAGGGAGGTTAGGAGGCAAGAAGTTGGGTGTTCTAGCCTCTAGAGTAGAAGGGGTGGGAATGGAGTTTGGAGAATCAATCAGCAGCATTGTCTAAAGCACTGGTTCTCAACCTTTCTAACACCATGACCCTTTAATACAGTTCCTCATGTTGTGGTGACCCCCAACCATAAAATTATTTTCGTTGCTACTTCATAACTGCAATTTTGCTACTGTTATGAATCATAATGTAAATATCTGATATGCAGGATGTATTTCCATTATTATAAATTGAACATAATTAAAGCATAGTGATTAATCACAAAAACAATATGTAATTATATATGTGTTTCCCAATGGTCTTAGGCGACCCCTGTGAAAGGGTTGTTCGACCCCCAAAGGGGTCGCGACCCACAGGTTGAGAACCGCTGGTCTAAAGTATCTAAAGTCAGTGTTTTCTGTACCAGCGCCATGAATAGATAAAAT
The DNA here is from genome assembly GCF_964212035.1 of Myotis nattereri. Taxonomy (NCBI): domain Eukaryota; kingdom Metazoa; phylum Chordata; class Mammalia; order Chiroptera; family Vespertilionidae; genus Myotis; species Myotis nattereri. Next base: position 92,077,167 of record NC_138080.1, read on the forward strand.
AACCTGTAAATAGCACAATGAAGGACCATGCCAACAGATGCTACTGAAGTGCTTTAAAGACTCTTCCCTCCCCCTTTTAAATGTTTATATAAAAATTGTGTTCTGTGTAACCTATTTTAACATTCAAAGTTAAAATTCACTCTAGTTGTGATCACAGATTAAAATGCCATCCATAAATTGACTTGTAGGCCCAGAGATCTATTTTTAATACATATATCAGATTCCTTTTTTATAGAGAGGAACATTTTGAGAAGGGATATATGAGAGACAAATAATCATCACCGTCAAAATTTATCTTCAGTTCCCTCAACTTCCCTTCTGTACATTTTCGCCTATTTGTGGCCTGTGTCATCCATTTATTCTACAGATGATCTATGGCATGGAGGGCATGGTACCAGGTGCTGAGGATATGAACATACATTGATGATGGAGCATAAGGGTGGGAGTCTTTGCTTCAAGGAACTAGCACTATAGTGGTATGAACAGACATTGAACAAGCAATTGGGAATGTATAAATTGTGATGTATTATGAATAAAATTAACCTCCTATAGCAATAGATAATAAGGAAAGTAGTATTAAATGGGACTTACTTAGGATGTTTTGAGAAGGTTTATCAGAGAAGCTGATAGGTAAGAGGGAGCTAGGCTTATTAGAATTGAGAGACATAATAACCATGTGGAAAGGCCCTCAGGTGGAAAAGAGCTTGGTGCTTTCCATTAAGGGTAACCAGTGTGCATGACTTGTAGTGAATGGAAAGAATTGGGGTTTGAGATAGCACTATAAAAGTAGGTAGAGGCCAGATCATGTAGGGCCTCATGGCCATAGTTCAGATTTGGAGTTTTACTCTAAATACAATGAAAAGATATTGGATAGCTTTAAGCAAGGGAAGAATTGATTTACATGCTAAAATACCACTCTGAGGAGCTATGATGAAAATGAATTAGAGCAGAGAATAGCTAAGAGTGGAAGCAGAGGGGCCAAGCAAGATGCTTTCCTGGGCGTCCAGGGGAAATTACAGTGATGGAAATTATAGTTGTGTATGTGGATTTGTGGTCTACTTTGAAACTAGAATGAATAGCACTTGCTGATGGATTGGATACATGAAGGTGAGGAGAGGGAAGAGTCCACGGTAAATCCAAAAGGTAGGGAGCATTTGAAAAACATGGAACTATAGGTTCAGAGACCTTTAGTGGATCATTAGGATGGGTGGGATCACTAGGATGATCTCGGTTATCCATCTCATATTACAGATGAGAAAACATACCCAAGAGGAGAGAAGGATCTTCTCTAAAAGTGACTGAAATAATCATTCTGGCCTCAATGCCCAGATCAGAGCAGTCTTGATCCAAGGCTTCATTGCCTTCAGTGAGCTAAAAGTGAGCCTTTTCAGCTCTTTATTCCCACCGCTTCCACGCCCCACTGGCTTTTCCATGGGGTCAGTACTTTCCTGGGTTCAGGTGACCTTAGTAAGGAGAATGAGAGGGATTTGAAAGGTCTTAGAGAAATAGAGGAAAAATGGAAATTAGATTTCAAATTTCATAACCCTCTTTTATTCTTGATTTTAAATTGTATCAGAATGTATGATAATTATCTCCACCTAGTGAAGATAATTACTGTCAGTGAGAAGTCTCAAGCGGGGTAGTGATGGCAATTTTGAGATCTCTGGGAACACTATACTATAAGCTCCCAGCTAATGGACTCACAGAGGGCCCTGCAACTAACTGATTCACCATGGGAACAGGGTGGCCAATGAGCAGAGCTCAAACCTACAACACAAGAACAGTCTGACCTTTGCATTCATACACAAATTCCATAGCAACCAAAAGCCTCAACATTAACAGGTGAGGAGAAACCTGTCCCCCCACCCCATCTCTCCCTACTTCCTTTTCAGAGATAGCCAGGCAAATCTCCTCTTCCTTACTTTGACATGGCTTGAGTGGTGCAGGACAAAGAAGGGATGCTGAGAGTAAATACAGGGTGTCCCCCCACAATGTATACACCCTTTATAGCTAATAGCTCAATTAATGTTTCTTTTCATATTTAACCCAATGGAATTAATAATTATTCAAAGTGTGTATATATTTTTAGGGACACCCTGTATTCATAAAAGCAGCCTGGAATTATGAAGTATTTCACCTATAGAAAACATAAGCCTCATTTAGGATATAAATTCATTGCTGCAAGGAACTATGTCACAAGGATTTGTGGAAAATAATGATGCAAGTAATCGGTGATAGATGCTTTTAGTCCTGGGACTGGATATCGGAGTTTCTGCTGGGATCACAGAGTCAGAATCACCTGGGATGTCTGTCAGAATGCAGGTTTCCAGGCCCTGCCCCAGATGTGCAGGCTTGGAAATGCTGCAACTGAAGAGAGGAATATATTATGTTTCACAAGTCCTCTTCTTTCCCCAGGATAGATGGGCATTAACATTTGAAAGTCACTGAACTAGGATGTTGTCCAGAGAAGTCAGTTTTGAGGTACAGGAAGAAAGGTCCATGGGTCAACCAGAAAGAGTGCCAACCAACAGCTATGAACACTAAACCCAAAGTCTGCCTTGCCTGCATGGTCCTGTGGTATGGTACCTGCTGGTGCATGAGGCCCTGGGCACATAGGGGGTAACAGTGGCCATTGAAGGTGGAGGCCTTGCCAGTGATCCTTCCTCCTCATACCAGGAGGAGCTCACAAAGGGATTCACCCAAGTACATTCCCCTTGATGTGTTACTCTAGCCATTTTAAGCAACGCCAATGCAGAGGGATTGGCACAGGGAAGGGGAGTCTGCCATTGTGGCAGGTGTGATCCATGCATGGACAGCCCTGGGGGACTCCAGCTCAATGCCTCTTTCCTTTACAACTTTAATCTCCTGCTACATGAGGCCCAGAGCCAGGCTCTGATAGTGAGCAATTTCACAGACCATTCAAAAGCACAAGAGCCCAAGTGTCAAAAGCTCCAAAAGCCCCATGGTAATATTAAGATGAATGCAGTGACAGGAGGATAAAGGCTTCTCAGGATACACAAATGAAAAACATTTCCTGCATCTCGGCCAGCAGTTCTGGCCATGAGCAAGGGGGAAGTCAAATTGCTTGCTCTCTCTGGACTGCTCTGGAATTCCAAGATTTGAATAGTTTCATTGAAGGAGAGACTTTGTTTTCCTCTAAAATCACAATAGGCAAATTTTCAGAAAGTGTTTCACAGAGCTGAAAGGAATGATTAGGACCATTTATTCACTCACCAAATGTTTATTTGGTACTTGTTATGTGGCCAGCATGGTTCAAGATGCTCTCGGAGACATCAATGAACAAAGCAGACAAAAATCCATGCCCTTCTAGAACTTAGCTTCTGGTGTAATTAACACCTCATCCCAATTTAATAAGTGAAGATTCTAGCTTATAGGGAGGGAAGGAACTTAGCAAAGCTCACATGGGTAATTAGTGTAAGTTCAGTAACACAAGAATGAAGGTCAACTGAGGGCTGTGATGAACTGGGACACCCATGTGTCAGCTCAAGAGGGCCACTCCCATTCAGTTCTGATCAGTCATTGTCATGGGAACGCTGCACAGATGAAGCAAAAGCATGCCTAGATTCAGCTTGTGGGGCACTAATTGGAGACCCCTGGAAGAATGGTTGGAAGTATAAAAACACCACTGTATCTTTAATGCATTTAGACACACATGAAATCCTATTTACATTTTTTTTTGTCAATTCTCTTCTCCCCTCTTCCCTCCATTTTTGGTTCCAGTAAAATCTGATTGCTATCTGTTTCTTTTCTTTCACATGCCTTGGAAAGTCCAGGCCATAGATGGGGGCTGCACTAGAAGAAAAATGGTCCTCATGTCTTTATACTCAGAAAAGCCTGCCCATGGCTACATCTTGCTAGGTCCCACATTTTCCTGGAGAGAATCGTCTGTTTCTTCCTAAACCGTCTCTGGAAATACAGCATCTGAGATCAAGAGACCCAATAGTTCATCTGAAAAGAAGTACTAAATTCTCTATAGGGAAAAAATGAAAGCATAATTAAATTATGGAGAATGTATTAGGAGCCTGGTGGTTTTAAATATGAGTTAGGTACATCATACAACTGTGACAAATGAATACTTGTACCCTAGCTATGTTCAAGGGAGATAATAGGTGAAATAAGCCCAAGATACCTAGCAGGAAATGGCATCAAGCACACAAACACAGATATTATATACCTGGGTAATGACAGTCACTGTGATTATCTAGTGGCTTAAGGAGGCACAGTAGCTGCTGGGAGTGGAATGGAGAGTCCTACCCAAGCAGGGGGCGAAGGGTGGGGGGTAGAACAGGTGCACTGTTGTCACAGAGGGTGGGCCCAAGAGTTTAGAGGAGGAGCTTAGAAAGAAGCTCAATCTCAGTCTACCAATAGTCCACTGGGTGAGTCACTAATCTGTCTTACTTCCCACCTCTTCAAACTTGGAGCAAAACAGTCGCTAGTATGTCCCAGCCTCTATCTAAGGCTTGTCTCCCTTTAATTCACAGGTTCAGTCAAGGTTCTAGCCAAATCAAGTTGAGCTTCATTCTGTTTCCCAAGCCCCGTGCTACTTGTGTGCCCTGTCACTGCCTTTGCTTGGACGGACCTCTCCCATCGTTCCTACTCAAGTCCTTCCCCTTTTGCAAATGCTGCCTTTCAACCCCAATTACTCATCTGAAGCTGTTTTAGAGTAACGGTTATAGTTTGAACTCTGGAATAGGGCTACCCATGATTGAATCCCAGGGCTACCCTTACTAGCTGTGTGAGCATGGGAAAACAGCTTCTCTACACCTCAGTTTCTTCTTCTGGAAAATGAGGATGATAATAGGAAGACCTACTTCAAAAGGATACTTTGAACATTAAATGGCAATTCATGGAAAGCTTTTCCATTGCACAGGGCTTACACGAACAGCAAATACTGTTGACATTGGTGTTGCTGTTGCCATTGTCATCTGAACCTATGTCCATCTTATGTCTTCAATCTTCCACTGTTGTTCCCATATCTGTTTCTTATCAAGACACAGACTGGCAAACTTATCTCTGCAACTCATTTAAAACATGATATAGGTTGTTGTATATTCTAATTATTCAACACATGTTTACTGAATGGATATGTGCACTTTCGAAGACCATGTCATATTTTTCATTTAATGGAGAGAAAGCAACCTAATGGAGAGAATTTCTGGCTGTCACTAACAAGGTGTGTCACCTGCTGCAACTCAGTCCTGCTCTTTGAATGAGTTTGGAGGAAAAGGTAGAATTGAAGAAAACGAAGTTAAATAGACCCAGATAAAAAAGTTCCCTATCATCCTAATGTTACCAGTTACCCTTTCAGGAATGCTCTAATTGTCTCTTTTTTGGGAAAATAATAGCAATAATAGCTTTCATTTGCTGTACCTACTATGTGTCACACACTCTGGTCATATTACTTCTAATCATCATGACAGCACTGCCCCAGCACACCAACACCATTTTACAGATGAGAAACCTGAGGCTCAGAATGAGTAGCTCCCTTATCCATAGTGTCCCAGCAGAGTTGGGATTATAACCCGTGTCTGCTTGATTCTAACACCCATGTTTTATTCTTTTATATATATAATTTCAGAGAGGAAGGGAGAGGAGGAGAGAGATAAAAACATCAATGATGAGAGAGAATCGTTGATTGGCTGCCTCCTGCATGTGCCTTACTGGGGATCGAGCCGGGCATGTGCCCTGACCAGGAATCAAACCATGACCTTCTGGTTTACAGGTCAATGCTCAACCACTGAGCAACACTGGCCAGGCCTATAATTTATTCTTGACACACCATTGTCTTCCATGACCAGATGTCTTCTGAAAGTCCCTGAGGGCTCGCTGCGAAGTTTTGAATTCATGAAAAAAAAAAGCATCCTAACTTTTTTTCAGTGACAGTTCATCATTTTTTACTTTAGAATGTTTTCCATTATTCCTCACAGTATCTTTGTCTTTAAAACCCATCTCCGAGGAAGGAGAGGTAACATCCAGAGTGTATTCTATGCCCATGAGATGTAAATATAGTGTGGCCAGCTGGGGCAAGGAAGGTGATGAAACAGACAAGAGCAAAGATATAACTGGTGTCACTTTGAAGAGACAAACCTGTGGTTTCAGCTGGGAAGTGACTGTGAGTGTATGGTGGGTTCCATAGTCAGAGCCAAACGCTGGAGCGGGCATGTTTTTAACTATAGCACTTTAGGTATGAATGAGGTGGGGGGGGGGGAAGTATTACAAACGGCCTAAAAATTATGGATGTAAGAAACAGCTGGAATCTATACTTATCCTATAGAAAGGGCTATGCAGATGTGACAAGGTATATGTAGAAGGATGTTCATTTCACCGTTGTTTTATTTTTTTTAAATATACTTTATTGATTTTTACAGAGAGGAAAGGAGAGGGATAGATAGTTAGAAACATCAATGAGAGAGAAACATCGATCAGCTGCCTCCTGCACACCCTCTACTGGGGATGTGCCTGCAACCAAGGTATATGCCCTTGACCAGAATCGAACCTGGGACCCCTCAGTCTGCAGGGCGATGCTCTATCCACTGAGCCAAACCGGCTAGGGCTCACCGTTGTTTTAAAAAGCTGGAAGTATCCCACTGTCCATCAGTAGAAGTCCGAGGAAAGAAGTGACAGTTCATCATCCAATGAAACACAATGCAGCTGCTAAGGGGGACAAACAGAATGCCTGTGCTGCTTTGTAACAAACTTCAGGTTGGCACAGCAGGGAAATAAAGGGTTCTGGTCCCAAAGAACAGGCTCTTTACCCTGCACTATACTCCCTCTCTGAAACATAGGGAACTAGGGGGATGTGCAAGCAAGGGCTAAATCCTGTGGTGTGTAGAGTTGGTGTCAGAGTTCTTCTTAGAAGGGAAAAATGAGTGTGGGCTGCAGCTAAAAGAGACTTCTGGGAAGCACTGTACTGTGCCTTGAAAGAAGAGATAAGATTTTCCACAAAAGCAAAGTAAAGAGGGAAATCTCTGGCGGGGATCACCCTGAGCAAAGGCACTGAAGCAGGCAGGTGGTAAGCCAGGGGGGACCTGTCAATCAAAGTCTTCCCTAGGTGCTCAGGAGCCAAAGGTTCAGAACTCAAAACATTTAATGACACAATACCATGACTTTGGGGGCCATATAACCTGTTGTAAGGCCATGAGAGTGTCAACCAAGAAACACACGGAATTGAAAATGGGCTATGTTGGGCTAGTTTTTCAGTTGCCACCAGAAAATAACTCCCAACTCCCTGTGGAGTATCTTTATTGATTGGTGTTAAGGCCTGATCAACCATGGATGGAAGCATGTCAGCCAGGGTCTAATTTCTAGAATCAGAAGGTCCTGGCTCAAAGAGTCCCAGACACTGCTGCTGCCGAGCTATTTATCTCCTAAGCAGTAGGTAGAAGGGGCTGTCAGGCAGAAAGATGCCTTCCCACCTGTGGAATTCTGGCTGTGCACTCACCTGGTATTTCTCTCCTCTTTCATGTCCGAGTCTCTATGTGGGTACCCATTCTGGGAATGGGGAGAGAGAATGAAAAGGCGTTTATTTTGTTCTGTTTCTGGTTAGTGTGGTCATGTATTTCTACAGATAAAAGAGAAGATTATGGAGCCGAATGCTTTAATTGAATATCATCTAAGATTCTAAACCTTGTGTTAAGTACAGAGATAAGCATTATGGCAGATGCAATGAAGAAATATGAGTTCAGACCTCTGACTTTGCAAGTCAATAGGGAAACCAAGATATATAGGAGAAAAGTTAGATAATAAAGTAGAATGTATATCTGAATAATTCCAAAATGTAGGATTTATAGTCAATTGATAGAGAAGAGAGAAAGATCTGAGGACTAAAATGATCTGAGATGGCTTACTACAAAAGGAGACTTGTCTTGTTCTAAGAAATAAAGCTAGACTCATGGAAAAAACTTGCCGGGAGCCGGTCCATGCTTGCTGTTTCAAGGGACCTGGCACATATGGCATACTGTTCTTAATATGTTTGCTCACCTTCTTGGCACCATGTGTTTTAACCAAGGTCTCTGAAAAAGGTTGTTTCCCCAGGTAGGGATTTTCCCCTGAAGTTAGGGAGGGAATAAAACCTCTTAACTAAATGCCAGGCGGATAATTAATCACTTTAACTACGAACAATCATGCTTAAGCTACATAATCTTTACTCCCTGGAATGGAGATAAGAAATGCCCTAACCTTTGGAATAGAGATTGATAGGATTGGAATCAACTGGTGTAAATACAGATGTAACGAGACAGAACTTAGAAGACAGAACCTACACAGAACCTAGAGACAGAAGAACTTCGCTGGAGAGAACATGGCAAAAGATCCTGGACAGAAACTGGCCACAGAACCTAGAGACAGAACCTAGCGAGAGAACCTGGCTGAAGAACCTAGAGACAGAACCTGGCTACAGAACCTGGATAGAACATGGCAAGAGAACCTGACTAGAACCTGGTGACTGAACCTGGCTGGAGAACCTAGCAAGAGAACATGGACACAGAACCTGGCTGGAGATCCTAACCAGAACTTCGCTGGAGATCCAGACCAGAACTTGGCTGGAGATCCTGGATAGAGATCCTGGCTAGGCTGCTGATCAACTGAACGCTGTCTCCATGTCATTCCTTCTTCGCCGACTCCATCCACACCTTTGGGGACCCCTGGACGTGCTGGGGTTGGACCCCAGCAAAAACTCTAGGTAAGATGGTCAAAAGGTGGAGGGAGACCAACAAAGAAGGGGAGATGACAGTGTTTTGAGACCAAATAACCAATTCTTCAGACAGACCTGGATTCAGATCTTAGTCCACCAGTAAACTAGCTATATGACTTGAGCTAGTAACTTAACTGCCAAGCCTGTTTCCTCAACTTTAAAAAGGGAGCAAGAGACCAAAAATACCAATACTGCAGGATTTTTATAAGAATACATGAGCAAAAGGAGACTAAAGTATGTTGCCAAGTACCGAACATAGAGCAAGGGTTTCAAAAATTTTCTTTCCCTTAATTTGTGTTATTAATCACTTTACTTCCTTTCCATTTCATCCCTGGCCTCTCACCAATCACTTATTCCTGCTACTTTCTGAGACTCACTGATGTATATCTCCTTATCTGGCTATGCTCCTGGCCCAGCACCAGCCAGAGGGAAGTCTGGAGGCTGTTCGCAGGAGAAGGGAAAGGCTGCCAGGTACAGTGTTATGACTCGAGGATATTGGCAGCATTATTCACCCCATCTTAGGGTTATTTCGTAGCTCAAGCCTGGGCAGACCTGAGTCTGAGCTCCTGCCTGCTTTCCTAGCATAACTTGTCTCCGAGGCAATGACCCTTCCTTGCCAAGCCACACCGTCCACCAATCCCCTCCTGATCTCCTGAGCATTTGGTTTTGTTTCTCTCTGAGCATTATGGTGGTTTCCTCTGCATCCCAGGGTGACAAACACTGTTTTTGCAGGACTTGTAAACATTCAGGACTTTTCCACAGAGTAGTTAAGACCATGTTCTCTGGAGCTCGACCTGGGCTTCATCCTTCCTCTTAACTAATTTGCTGTGTGATGCTGAGCAACTGGCTTTGCAACCCAGTGCCTCTGCTACCACTCCTGCATAACAAGCCACCCAAAATTTCAGCATACAACAGCCATCTTATTGTGCTCATGCATCCCAGGAGTCAGGAAACTTGAAAAGGGGCGTCGCAGCATGGCTTGTTCCTGCTTAGAGATGTCTGGGACTTCAGATGCAAAAACTGAAGGGCTGTGGACGGCTTGAAACTGGGGAATGGGATCATCTGAAGTCTCACTTACTCACATGGCTGGCTGTTAAGGCTGTTTTCCTGAACACCTGCATGTGCCTTCTCTATGCCCTGCTTGAGCTTCCTCACAGCATGGTGGCTAGGTTCCAAGAACAAGTATTCAAAGAGAAGAAGGCAGAGATATATTATCTTTTATGGCCCACCCAGCCATATCAAGAGGGAAGGGAACATAGATTCTACCATTCAGTATACAACCTGCCACATCTTACATATAAAATGAAGGTAATACTTTTTGAATCATTGTAAATATTAAATGGGATTAGGTATTTAAAGTACTTAGCATGGTGCCTGACATGTAATAAGTGCTCAATAAAAGGTATGTAATCTTTCTGCCTCTCTTTTCTTGTAAATATACACTGTATATATACAGAGAGGTATAGCTATATATAGATTATATAGATATATAGATATATATTGTCAGTTAATAGTTAGTACCTATTAATATTCAATGTAGTCAGGGCTTCTTAATATTTTGTATCCATAATAGACACTGGTAATTATTTAAGTTAATGACTCTATATATTAGATCCCCAATGGAATAATACCTTAAAAAGTCAGGTAGTTTCTTGTCTAATAACCTCATTTTATAATTTGGGAAACCGAAGTCAAGAGAGTTCACACAGTGGGTTAAGTTAGCGTTGAACATTTTATAATCCAACCTTGGATAAAGAATTTTTTGTTGCAAATAACCAAAGTGACCCTTAACAAACAATGAGCAATTGTTCAAAAGATTGATATTTAGATTTCAAAACCTTTCAGGATATGTAGGACCTTGAACTTCATTATAATCCCTGGAGGCAAATGAAAAGAGATAGGAGGAATACAAGAGCTTGGTGTATTCTCACTTTGCAGGTCTGAACAAAGAGATGAGTGAGGTCATTGCCTATGTGTTTTTGAAACTGTACATATTGTTCCTGCTCCCCATAGCCAAAGGTGCCCACATTAGGTAGTATTTGCTCAGCGAATCAGCAAAGCAGAACAATCAGTTAGCAAAACTGAGTTGCTGCGCCTTTGCATCTCCACACTAAGAAGTTAAGCCAAGGAGAACAGAACAAAAGGGGCATGGTTTGTTTTTCCTCAGCAGGGCTGTGTGGGAAGCCTGGCTGGACAAGAACAGGAGTGAGAAGAGATGACTGGCCAAGTGACCTTGGGCAAGTCATTTTCCTTCTCAGATCTCACAGTCTGAATGATCTGACATGCTACCATGGAATGTTTTTACTGAGCCCCTTTGATCAGTTCTCTTCTTAGTTTGTAGAGAATACACAAAAATAAGAAACATCAGGTCTTTGTTTTCATGATGTTTATAATTTAACTGGAGAAATAAGACACAAGGAACAGTGAACTTACCAAACTCAGGTGTGTCCTGGGCCCCCAGTGCCATCCATAGGTGATCCAAAATGGAGAGACAGGTACTGTTAGATCAATCTTCATCTCCCCACCTGGCTGGAGAAGAAAAAGGGGCAGACATATTATTAAGCCAGAAGCAAATTCATCAGGCCAATGGCTCTTACATTTCACTGTATCTGTTGCATCAAAACTCAAGGGAGAAAGGAAATTTTTCATACTTATATAGGGAAGATTTGTTGTAGGTGGTGGTAACAGCACCAGGTATTAGACCCATGTGGTCAGACCAGACCTGGGTTCAGCAACCTCGCACCCATGGCTTTCCACCTTGGTGATCTTCGGTACCTGGCCCATCGTCCTTGCTCATGTTTATCTAACTGCCTATCAAAGATTTATAGTTTATTTTTTTAAAACTTCAACCTCTGTTTTAATCATGCTGATTAAATTTGATATAACATGCTGAGCAAAGGCAGATTTTAATTGGAGAAATGTTTTCCTCATATCTTCTCCCTTTGACACACAACTGATTTTTTAAATTTTGAGGTAAGACAAATAAATTAGTGCACAATCATAAATATACAGCCCAATTAATTTTCATAAAGTGAAAACACCTGTGGAATCAGAACTCAAATTAAGAAATACAGCAGGTCCTCAAATAATATTTTGTTTACTATCGTGTTCTAACATTAGTGAGGTGCTGTAGGAATTTAACTCTTGCTTATATCAAGTAGCCGATGATAAAACTGGTTTCATTATGTGTTATTTCATTTACAGTCACAAGGCATAGAGATAATGCTCCAGAGAATAGCAGTTTTGCACCTTATTTTATACATTACAGTAAAAAAGAAGATGTAAGTGGGTTACCTGAAATTCACTGGTGACAGATTAGGGAGGTGGAGGAAAGCAAAGCAGGGGAAACCTCTGGGGTTGGATGAAAAATTCACATATATTCATCAAAAGAGTTTTACAAGAATATTTATAGAAGTATTATTTGTAATGGCCTTACACTGGGAACAGCACAACCCAAATGTTTGTCTGCAAAGATAGTCACACTTCTGAATTTATTTGTGGCTAAATAAATTATGGTACAGCCACAAAATGAAATACTATACAACACTGAGAATTAATGGGCTAGAGCAGCCGCGGGCCGGGTCCGGCCCATTTGAAATGAATAAAACTAAAAAAAAAAAGACCATACCCTTTTATGTAATGATGTTTACTTTGAATTTATATTAGTTCACACAAACACTCCATCCATGCTTTTGTTCCGGCCCTCCGGTCCAGTTTAAGAACCCATTGTGGCCCTCGAGTCAAAAAAAGTTTGCCCACCCCTGGGCTAGAGCTATATGTGATAATGTAGATAAATCTCACAACATAATACTGAACAAAAAGAGCCAGACATAAAAGAATATCCTGTTGAATTTTACAAGATAGTTAGTGGTTAACAATTAACATGATAAAAATAACAATGCTCTGGTGCATTGGTTGTGCCCTGAGTGGTCTGGGAAAAGGGAAGTTATCCTGACATTCCAAAGGTATGTTACCTTAGATGCTAAAGACTATAGACAGGCTCAGTTAAGGTAAAGATTGACTTTTGTCAGGGAGGATTCTAGCCTAGTATCTGACTGCCTTCCTAAACTGCTTTTTGTTAAAACATTTTAATTTCAGACCATCCTTTGTGGTTACTTTAGGTCTCTGGGTTTGCAAGGCTGCCACGCAGGCCTTCTCTGAACTTGTCAGGTTAGCATGCGGCCCCTTTTCATCCACACTATCAGTGCCACTCAGGCATCCTCTCTTGCCCCTTCTCCATGGAAGAGTAAACCACTATTCTGATATCTGACAACATAGATTACTTTTACTGAATTCCATAAATGGAAACATACAGTATGTATTCTTTTATGCCTGGCTCTTTTTGTTCAGTATTATGTTGTGAGATTTATCTACATTATCACATATAGCTCTAGCCCATTAATTCTCAGTGTTGTATAGTATTTCATTTTGTGGCTGTACCATAATTTATTTAGCCACAAATAAATTCAGAAGTGTGACTATCTTTGCAGACAAACATTTGGGTTGTGCTGTTCCCAGTGTAAGGCCATTACAAATAATACTTCTATAAATATTCTTGTAAAACTCTTTTGATGAATATATGTGAATTTTTGTTCTAAAAGAGGAATTCCTATGTCACCTTATTTATAATTTCCTACTGTAGATTCTTTCAAACTGTTTACAAATAAATTTACAAATAAATTTCAGTTTATAAATAGATTTATTTTCAAACTGAAAACAAATTTACACTCTCATCAGCAAAGTATATGAGTTATAGTTACTCCACATTTTCCTTTTTTATTTTAGCAAGTGGGTGACTTATAATACCATTTTATGGTTTTAATTTTCATTTACCTTCTGACTAGTACCTTTTTCATGTTCATTAACCATTTGTATAGCCTCTTTAAAATACCTTTGTAAGTCTTTTGCCTATTTTTCTATTAGGTTACCTGTCTTTTTCTAATTATTATGCAAGCATTTTTTATATATCACTGATAAATAAAGCCCTTTTCAGATGTCTGAATTATCAATATCTTCTATTTCATGCTTGCATTTTAACTATCTTGGCAGTGTTGTATGATGAACAGAAATATATAATTTTAATGTAGTCCATTTAGTAAGATTTTTTTTACTTTATGACTAGCACTCTTCGTGTTTTGCTTAAAAAATCTTTGTCTATCTCAGAGTCACAAAGATACTCTTCTGTGATTTATTCTGAAATTTTACCTTTCACTTTTAGATCTGTCATATAGACATGTGCAGGGTAAAGGGTCAAGATTATTATTGTTATTGTTGTTGTTGTTATACATGGATATTCCATGTGCAACTAGCACCATTTATTAAGAAAGCCACTCTTCCTGGCCAGTGTTGCTCAGTGGTTGAGCATTGACCTATGAACCAGGAGGTCATGGTTAAATCCCTGGTCAGAGCACATGCTGGGGTTGTGGCCTTGATCCCCAGTAAGACGCATACAGGAGGCAGCCAATCAATGATTCTCTCTCATCATTTATGTTTCTATCTATCTCTCCCTTTTCCTTCCTCTCTGAACTCAATAAAAATACATTTTTTTAAAAAGAAAGCCATCCTTTTTCTCCACTACATGCCCCCTTTTCATACATCAGGTCACTACATGCATATAGGTCTGTCTTGGGACTATTGATTCTGTTGATATACTTGTCTATTCTTGCCCCATACCACTCTACCTTAATTAGTATAGCTTTAGAAAAAGTCTTGGTAACAAGTAACTAGGTGTCTGGGAAGCCTGCTCACAGGTGACGAAACAGGCTGGATGATTCTAATGGGTCGGGGTGTGTAGAAGGGATTCTATTTACACAGAGACTGGGACGAGATCAGGTCTGCAGTGTTTTCTAAATGACATAGTATGACTCTGTTGGAGCGCCAGGGTTGTTGTTTCCTCAAAGGCTAGAACAAATAGCTGAGAGCCTGTCAGTGATTTTCTGGACCATATTTCAAAACACCTAAAAGTGGTAGGTAAAGCTGAGGGCATTTCTGGGTAGAAAAGGTGTCCTTTAGCATTCAAACATGGAACAACACAAAACTCTAGAGCTGCCAGAGAAAGGCAGAGAGGAATTCTCTCCCATTTAAATTAATCTAAAAGAAGAAATTGTATGTCACATGACATAGAAGGTAGTGAGGAACAAGAAGGAATTCGTTGTGCATTCAAAACATGGTGGCTTTTATTGACTCTTAATTCCAATTCAATGTGTGGAGAAAGCTGTGGATTGCATTGTCATACCATAAGAGAGATGAACAAGTAAAAAAGGTAAAATTTTTTAAGGTAACATGTTTTATGCCAGTTGAGTCTAAGACCTAAGACTATTACTAAGTAATGGATTGCTGGGGCAGTTAAAGCAGGGGTATTGACTGAGTCATGAATCACCCATCTCTCTGCACATGATAAAAATAAAAGTAACTCTCACAAAAGGCAAACTCATCCATGGCCTTGAACCAAAGAGCAAAAACTGTTCTGTGCAGAATTTGGTTCCGTTTCATCTTTGAATTCTCCACCCATTTATGTCAACCATGGTGAAATGCTATGGCTTTGAAAAGGATAAAATAAGTAATACCCCCCTCGGTCATCGCAAAACAAAACCCTGCACACTCAATACATCAAAACTCTACTGGCAAAAATCGAACAATTCAATCATTTGTTGAAACCTCTAAAACACTCACATTTGTTTCAGTACTTCTGTAAACAATTCAATCAATCAATTTTACAAAATGTATGTGTTAGGACCTACAGTGGACTCAGGACATGGCAAAGTTCTTTAAAGTCTGGCTTCTACTTTTCTAGTCCTGTCTGTATTTCTCTATCTCTATGTCTCTGTCTCTACCTTTGCTATATCCTGGCATCTCTTATGTTCTGTTGCATTCCAAACTCCTGGACTGTTTGAATTTAGAGAGTCTATACCACCCCACCTCATTCTCCATAGACCAGCTCCAAAATCACTCTGTGGAGTCTCTCCTGCTCTCCTCTACTTCACCTGCTAGGACAGCTCTTGCCCTCAGAAACCCCATGTATTTTTTGTATATTTCTATTGTTTCTTAGGATATTGTCTGTGATTCTATAATTCCTCTCTTTTCTTCCCAACTAGAATGTGAGCTCCCTAAAAGCAGAGCCCAATTTTTACTCATCTCTATATCCATTTCCACTAGAGGTCCTGGTACAGAGCAGTCCCTCCCTAATATTCCATATGCCACTCATGGGGGTCCAGAGGTGTTATGAAGGTCCCCAATAAGAAACAAAAACATTTGCTGGGATGCCTTGTGCTCTGCCACACACAGGGTGAACAAGATAAGAGCAGAAGCTGAGGGAATCCACGACATAATTAGAGCAACAAAGTGGATCCAGTTGCAGGCACCAGGACCTTGGAGAGCTCCCCGTGAGTTGCACTGACTCTGGGTCCTGTTATCTGAACTCCCCTCTATGGTTCTTTTACTTGTCAGACCAATGAAATTTAGTGGAGCATATTTTTTGAGCCACTGATATAAACCATGTAAATTACTGTAGAAATCTTATATTGTGCTACTGCTATTTCATTACCTGATAAAGAGTTTTATTCATATGACACCAAATTATTTATTTTCTGTAATGGTCAATTAAAATAAAGTGATAATAGAAATGGACTTTACTCTGTGATAGAGCCATTCCTGGAAAGCTATATGAACAATTAAGTTCAAGCTAATTAAATTTGGATGTAACTGCATCGTGGGAGTATGGTATTTAAGTAAATCTGCTCTTTGATAAGGGTCTCCTCTGTACCTCGTGTACCAATTTTGATTTTCAAGGGTCACAGTGCCTGTATGAAGGGATTCATAAGAATCTGGAAAGACAAATGTTTTACAGCATTTCCCTTTGTCACATTACCTCTCTCAAGGGAAATCAAGTGAATGAAGCAGATTTGAGTTGCTTTTAAAGACTCAAGAAGTGAGTTCTTAGCAAATGGAACATTCAACTAAGACCTGATGGGCCTATGACCACTTCAGTAGCCATCACATTACCACAGTTGCTAATCATTGGGTCCTTTGTGTCAGCCTCTTCATTGGGGCAATTGTAGTTAAGTCAGATTCATTTCCCTGTGATTCCATTATTTTTTAACAGTTGAATGAGAGAAGAAAAACAATTGCCATTTCAATTATTTTTTCAACTATTAAAATCCTTTTTTTTAATCCTCCTTATCTTAGAGTAGTTCATATAAATTTGCCCCAAATTTTCTATCTAATCCTATACTAATTTTGAAAAATATATATGCAAAGATTCTCCCATAATGAATATCATTAGCCTGTAACAATGTACATAGCACAGTGCTGAAGATTAGTCGTGAGTACAACCTTTATTCAGTATTCAACAAATATCTTTTGCAGGCTCACTAAGTGCCTACCAAAGAAGTTAATGGCACGGTCCTTATTTGAAAAAAGAGATTGTGAAAGATGTGAACTTGCATTTATCAATAATTCACCATGAGCTATACATTATGTTAGAACTTACATGTTATCTCATTTAATGTACTTACCATTTAGTTAAGGAAGAATGAGGATGGATGACGATGATCATAGTAATAATGGTAACACTTGATTAATACTTACCATGTTTGTGACACTGTTGTAACTATTTTTGTATACATTATCTATTTAAGTCCTTAACAACTCTAAGTTATCTGTAACAACCCTGTGCCTATAAAGTAGGTATAATTACCCCTACTTTAGAAACAAACAACTGAGATTCAAAGAGTTGCTCGAGGTCACAAAGCTAATAAAGTAGAGAGCCCAGATTCAAATCAGGTCTGACTAGCTCCAAAGTGTGTGTTCTTAACTGTCTACTATGTTGTCTCCCTTATAAATCACTTAGAAATGCCAAGGTCTGCCATATTCTGACGTGACCTCCCTAGAAAGGCATCTTTTGTCCCATTTAAGCTGACTTCAGTATTCCCCAGTCTGTGCCTTTCTTCACTCCTTATTGGCTGTGGCTCTTCAAGTTCTTGTTCTTCACAGAGGAGGAAGGCACTGAGCTTGACATTGAAAAATGAATAGGACTTCCATGGTGGGGGGAGGAAAAGTTGGTTCAAGTGAGAATGGCAAGTTCACAAATCTAAAGAAGGAATAAATGTGGAGCATGTGCCCTAAAAGTGAAGCCACTGGAAACAATTTCTAGGGGTCTGGGGTGGGGAGGAAAGAAAGAGCCTGATCTATTCCTGCTCCTGCCTGTCTCTCCAACCTCAATTCAGAGCACTCCTCTACCCCCACCCCCCACCCCTCCACTGCTGCCACACTGGCCTTCTTTCGTTCCTGATGCACCTTGCATTGCCTTTTTAACTCAGGATTTTTGCTTTGCAGTTGTCTCCACATCAAAGTTTCCCACCTATGCCCCCAATTTCCTTAATGTTTACAACAGCAATTAAGTAAATTATGCTATTATGCACAAAATGGCCATCACCCATGCTGGAATGTAAGCTCCACAACAAGTTCCTTTATATGGAACATTCTCTCCACCAGAAGGCATCTGGCATCCAGCTCAGAGTAGATGCTCACAAAGTACATAGTACTGGTTGCATAAAAGGTTTCTCTTACCAAGGATTTCTCTAACAATCCTAGGAGCAGAGATTGTCCTTTATGGTTCACCAGAGTAATTGTGGAACTATTGAATAAGAAAGGAAAATTGCTACCCTAGCCAGTTTGACTCAGTAAATACAGTAGAGCATTAGCCTTCTGACTGAGGGTCCCAGATTTGATTTTGGTCAAGGTCACATTTGCTTCAGTTGCAGACTCTATCCCACCTGCATGCAGGTGGCAACCAACCGATATGTCTGTCTCACATCAATGTTTCTCTGTGTCTCTCCCCCTCCCTTCCGTTCTCTCTAAAAATAAATGGGAAAATATTCTTGGATGAGGATTAACAAGAAAGAAAGAGAAAGGAAGGAAGGAAGGAAGGAAGGAAGGAAGGAAGGAAGGAAGGAAGGAAGGAAGGGAGAGAGGGAGGGAGGGAGGGAGGGAGGGAGGGAGGGAGGGAGGGAGGGAGGAAGGAAGGATCCTAAGACATGGTAGTATGTAATCTCATAGTTATATCTGCTTCTAGCAGCCCAACCAGGTTGGGTATCAAACCCCTATCTTTAGCACAGCCCAGGTTCATTCTGCAACTCCAGTCAGTCCACGTTAGATTTAGTGAAATGCTCCACTCTAAGCCCTGTGCTATGCACAAGGGGAGGATACAGTGATAAGTGAGGCACAGTTCCCATCCTCAAGTCCACAGTTCAGTAACCAGTTCAGTAACCAGGAGATGTATACTATGTGTACTATGTGTGATGTGTACTACGTTAGAGGAAGAGCAGGATGTTATGAGAGCAAGGAGCTCGGACCAGATGAGGGGATAGGCTAGCAAAGGCTTCCTAGGAGAAGTTGTACTTAAGCTAAGAGTGTATTAGCCAAGTAAAAAGGCAAGGGAAGGGTGTTTCAGTTACTGTCAGTTGTCAGTAACTTGGATTTTTTTTTATTATTTGATTATTCTCACTTAACATGAGATCTATCCTCTTTAACAAAATTTTAGTATACAACACATTATTGTTGACTATAGATACAATGTTGTATAGGAAACCTCTAGAGCTTATTCATTTTATTTAACTGAAACTTTATGCCAGTTAATTAGTAACTTTCCATCCCACCCACCCCCAGCCCCTGGCGACCACCATTGGGAAGTTTAGAACAGGAGAACAATTTTATATGATTTACATTTTTAAAGTATTTCTCTCTGACTCAGTGGTTCTCGATGAGTGAATAATTTACAGTTTTGGTCCCCCAAGAGATATTTGATGGGGTCTGGAGACATTTTTGGCCGGCAAAACTGGGGTAGGTGGGCTACTGGAATCTAATGAGTACAGGCCAAGGATAATAACCATCCTACAATGGATAGGACATTCTCTCCCACAAAGAATTACCCATCCAAAATATCAATGGTTTTGAGGTTTAGAAACCCTTCAAGCTGTGGTGTACAAAACAGACTATTGCAGATTTAAAGAAGGGAAACTAGTTAGGAGGTTATTTCATTAGTCTAGGCAAGAAATGATGGGTTTAGTGTAGGGTGATAACTGTGGAGTTGGTAAAAAGTGGTCTGACACAGAATATATTCTGAAGGCAGAACTAATGGGATTTCTGATAGATTGGAAACAGGGTGTGAGGGATAGAGGGAAGTTAATGTTTTAGGTCTCAGTATCTAAAAGAACGATGATGCCATTTACTGAGGTGGGGAACATTTATAGAGGAACAGATGTGAAATGGAGAAAAATTAAGGGTTCCGTTTGAAACATGTTAGGTGTGAGATAACTATTAGACTTCCAAGAGGAAATACAGAACAGGCTCATGAGTCTGGAGGTAGAGGAGATGGTTCAGACTGGACTTCAACATTTTAGGAATCATGAACATACAGTATTTAAAGCCATGGGACTGGATGAGCTTACCTTGGGGATGAGTGTTGGTAGTGAAGAGGACCCCTGAGCATTCCAAGTCATGAAGAGCCGGCAGAAGGGACAGCCATTGAGGGAGGAGGAAAACCAGGAGAGGCTGGTGTCCAAGTGAAGAGAGGTATCACAGAGGATGGCATAAACCCGTGTGTGAAAGGCTGCCCTGGGATCAGGTAAGGAGAGAGTAGGAAACTGGACACAGGGTTGTGGCAAGAATTATGAGCTAATGGAAATCACTGTGTTTCATAAACTGGAACAGGGCTATAATATAAAGGGTTATTTCTATAATTCTTTCTATAAAATGTCTGACCTCCAATTTTCATCTCTTCTTATCAGAACTGCATATGTAGATGCTAGTATGTTATGCCCTTTGGCAATCACTGCCATAAGACAGCTGTTCTCAACCTGTGGGTCACGACCCCTTTGGCGGTCGAACGACCCTTTCACAGGGGTCGCCTAAGACCATCCTGCATATCAGATATTTACATTACAATTCATAACAGTAGCAACATTACAGTTATGAAGTAGCAACGAAAATAATTTTATGGTTGGGTCACAACATGAGGAACTGTATTTAAAGGGCCAGAATGTTGAGAAACACTGCCATAAGAGAAGAAAGGTAGCAGTAAGAAAACTGAAACTTTCAATTAAGATTCATAAACATCGAGTTTGGATAGAGAATCTGGGCAGAGGCAAGATTCTTTTGCATATAATCAAGATGTGATTAAACGTAGTGATTTCTAGTTGATATTTATCAAGGAGACAGGCTCAGCCTCCAGCCTTGTAATGATCTCTGTCGGTTTGGGGTTGCCTGAACCCAGAACTCATTTTAATGACATATCCCTGGATTCAAAGAAGCTTCATTCTTCTCTGGTCCTTTAGCTTTGAGAGTCTCATCCTGAGTTTTATCTTTAATGGTGCAAAGTGCAATTCCCTAGAGTCAGATCTGATCACACTTTTGAGTTTTCATAATTATCCAGGCCCTTCATACCTTTGAATAAGGATCTCCCATAGAAAAGAGAATGGACCCTTTCATCCTCATTAATCAAACTCTGTCTCCCTCTACAACTTTTCTCAGCTATTTGCCTAAAATATTCACCAAGGCTAGAACAAAATATATACACAGCCTCCTGACCCGGTTTTGAACCAAGAGAGGTAACCTTGGTTAGGGGTAGGCTTGAGCTAAGTATTGAGGATCATTAGGGAATGGTCTTCTCTTTGGCCTGATCTCTATGTAGGAGACCACATTATGGTAAGCAACGCATTGGGTTGGAAACCTCTGAAGTTTAGAGTAGGTAGATCTTCATTTGGGAGGATAGTGACTTATGGCGATCATGCAACATATTATCTTAATCATAATAATAATCACTACCACTGTTGATCCAGTATGTGTAAGAATTATCTCATTTAATCTCCCTAACAACCCTTTGAGTTAGCAATAATGACTATTTCATAATAAAAAATGAGGTTCAAATATGTTACATAAGTTGTCCAAGACCACACAATTAATGAGCGGCAAAGCTTGGAGGTCAAACTTCAGTTGATCTGACTCCAGAACCCAAGGGGTCAATTGCTATGTTATCCTTCCAAAGCAATACAGCAGATAAAACCTTCAGCTTAGGATGGGGGATTTGCCTTCTAAACCTAGCTCCAACATTAATTTTGAGGGTGACTTTGGGAAAAGCCATCTAATCTCTCTGAGCTTCAGCCTGGTTTCCCTCACCTGTAAACTAATCAGGATGACCTTGATGATCCCCAAGGTACTTTCTAGCACTTATGTCTCTGATTCTACCTCATGATGTCAGAAGTTTAAGTCCTCTCATTTGGAAGCAGTGTACTAATCTTCAAAGTACAGTAATCTATTATTGCATTTTTTCTTTGCAACAATTATGAGGCAGGCAAGCATTATTCCCTCTCTTGTGTTTTATATACAGATGGGGAAACAGACTTGAAATGAAATAGGTACCTTGTCCATGGTTAATGCAGCTGCTCCCCAGTCGACTGCTTTAATATACCAGGTATCCCTCCTCCTCCTTTATCTCAGGCATTTTTCTCCCTACTGGGTCCTACCCCATTTCTCATTTCCCAAAAAAATGTTCATTACTAATTTAAATGTTATGGCTAAAAAGCTAAAAGAATGGTG
This sequence comes from Myotis nattereri, assembly GCF_964212035.1. Classification (NCBI taxonomy): domain Eukaryota; kingdom Metazoa; phylum Chordata; class Mammalia; order Chiroptera; family Vespertilionidae; genus Myotis; species Myotis nattereri. The sequence continues at coordinate 92,099,473 of NC_138080.1, forward strand.
TACACAGGGGCCCCCACCCCTCCAGGGAACTGAACAGGTTGAACAACAGGAACAGGGAAGATCTAGCTCACCAGGAACAGAGACTCAGGCCAAGTGCCCATCCAGACAGGATGCAGGAGGAAACGGTGGACATCCCTGCAAGGTTGTAGATGTCACTGTGCAGGGCTGTGTCATAGCTGTTGCTACACCAGAAATTGTGGGGAAGTTCCTACTAGAATATTTGTTTTTCCTAGTGGTCCCCATCTCAGCAAATGCCACCATTCTCTTCTGAGATACCCCAACCAGAAACCTGGAAAATAAGGGTAGAGAAACAGGATAGCCTAGGGCTTAAAGGTCAACTCTTGATTCAGACTTGCTGTGTGTAGACACCTAAACTTGCCAAATTTTCAGCTTCTCCATACATAAAATGAAACTACATGCTACTTCCCTCATAGCATGAGGTGAGGAACAAATATAAACATTTTAGAATATCTGGCATGAAATAGTCACTCAAAAAATGGAGCCCTGCCCTATCCAGTTTGCCAGTGGATAGAGCATCAGCCTGTGGACTGAAGAGTCCTGGGTTCAATTTCTGGTTAAGTGCACATACTTCAGTTGCAGGTTTGATCCCCAGCCCTGGTCGGGCATGTGTAGGAGGCAACCAGTGATGTGTCTCAATGTGTCTCTCTCACATCAATTTCTCTTTCTCTCTTTCTCTCTCCTCTCTCTTTCTCTTTCTCTTTCTCTCTCTCTCTCTCTCTCTCTCTCTCTCTCTCTCTCTCTCTCTCTCTCTCCCTCTCCCCCCCTGCCCTCCCTGCTTCCTTGCACTCTTTCTAAAAATCAATGGAAAAATATCCTTGGGTGAGGATTAACAAAACAAAACAAAAATAAATAGGGAGCCCTCTCCTTCACCCTCTTAGCCAACCCATCTTCAAATGGAGATTCTACCTCCTAAATCTACTTAAATCTATTCACTTTTTGTCCACCCTTGCTGCTACCACGTACATGGTCCAAGTACTCATCACCTCTGATCTGGGCTCCTCAATATTGCTTTTTTTGTCTCCATGCCTCCATTCTCATTGCCACCTCACCCCGACCATCACCCATTCTATAGTGTGTTTTCACAAGATATGTGTATTGGCTCATGTCACCTCCTGCTTTCCATCCTTCATTGCTTTTCTGCAATGGACTCCTTGCAGTAATGCAGGACGCTGCATGGCCTCCCCAGCCTCATTTCCGACCACTCTCACCCTCCCCACCAAGGCTCCTATAATCCTCTGTTCTTTCTCCACTGGGAGACCATTTTTATCTTTTATTCCCACATCTTTAATTCCTGTTATTTTCTCTGCCTATAACACCTCTCCCTAGTGAATGCCTTCTTCAGGCCTCAGCTTAGAAGGTCCTTCCTCTGATAAGACTAAGAAGTATCATCAGCACAGGCCCATTACACAGAAGGTAGTTGGTAAATAGTTGTTGAATAAATGGCAATGAGTGACAGCATCAAAGCTGACTCAAGACTGACTCCTTAAATCCCTGCAGACTGAGGACAAACTGCATTCCCAGTCTGGGTCAGGGTTCAGCTTCAAGTTATGTCAGAACCCAGAGCTGTGAGATGTAAAATAACGCAAGCCCTTTCCTAACATTCCCACTAGGTCAAGAGCACACATGCAGAAAATAACAAGTGATTTTCTTGGCCCCCGGAGGTCAGACAGGTGCGCAAGACAAATGTCCTCCCCTCTAAATCTGCCCACCTCCATCCTCCTCCTCACAGGCTTTCCTTTCTCCCCTGAATCCAAATAGTGAGACATGTGACATCCCTTATGGGAAGAAGTTTTACCACATCTCTGGAAAATTCGTTTTTAATCTGCCTTAGCTTTATAAGCTTGAATTTTCATGACTGTTAATTAGAACTGTCTATTTAGTATATAAGTCACTGGGAGACATGGAATCACTTGTAAGAAAAAAAGGAGAGATTAAGAAATAACTTTGGCAATTTTCAGAGTGATTTATGAGGTATATTGTTGATGATCTTATTAATCTCTTTTTCAAGTATATGCTGATAGCTAATGTTCTCTATAATAAACTAGCATTGCACATGCAAATCCCTATTAATACACTTGTTTGGGAACACACAAGGGGATATAAGCAGAGAACAAATGTTTGGCATCTAAACTGAATTTCATTTTCAGTTTTGTGTTCAATCCAAGGAACATTTGCTGTGTGCCTAATACATTAGGGGTTGTGAATAAATCAAAGTTGAAATCTCACCCTTGCCCTCCAGTTGTCTGTAATCTACTACAGGGTGGAGGAGGACAACTCTAAAAACAGGTAGCCCATGAGGCTGAGAGAAGGGAGGCAGATGTGGAGGGTTGGGAGACCAGAACACAGTTGTAGACAATAAATGAGGTGGTGTCTGGAGCAAGCTTGTTTTCTGCTGCATCACCAACCCAGTGTTAGGCTCATAACAGCCTTTTATAGAGTTGGCACAGGGATGAAAGGACAGTTGGGTCCTAGTTCCAGCCATGTCACTTATAAAACCTATGGCCAATCACCATCTTTTCTGAATCTCAAGCTCTTCATCTATAAAATGGGAACTGTGGTAAAAACTTCTTCCCAGGGCTTTGTTGTTAAGAATCTGTGGTTGCCATGAATTCTGTCCATCGAATATACTCAGCTCTCTTCCTCTTTTTCCCAAGATAGTATTGCTTGTCCCTTTCCATATTGATACTAGGTGCTGTCATTTTATTTCATCTGGTTGATAAAATATAAACAGAAATGACATGTGTCACTACTGAGAAGAAGTTTTAAGAGCCAGTATGCAACTGGGGATGTTCCAGGTGACAGCTGCTTTGTCAGTCTTGACCCCAAAGGGAGAATAAAGAGAAAATAGCCCCAACCAATCTGTAAATGTGGCATAAGCAAGAAATATACCTGAAAAGAAGACAAGTGTTGCTAAGGCTGTGGAGAAATTGGAACCCTTGTACACTGTTTGTGGGAATGCAAAATGGTGTAGCTACTATAGAAAATAGTATGGAGGATTCTCAAAAAATTAAAAATGAAATGATCATGTAATCTAGCTATCCTATTCTTGTATATTTATCCAAAAGAATTGAAGTCAGGATCTACATTAACATTCCCGTGCTCATTGCCGTGCTATCCACAATAGCCAAGATACGTAACAATCTAGATAGCCATCATGGATAAGTGGATACAGAAAGTGTGGCATTTACATGTAATGGAATATTATTCAGCCTTTAGAAAGAAGGAAATTCTGCAATATGCAACCACATGGGTGAACCTTGAAGATATTATGGTAATCAATGGGCATTAAGTTTCAGTTAAGCAAGAGGGATAAGTTCCAGAGATAAGATGTACAACATTGTGGCTATAGTTAACAATACTGTATTGTACACTTAATTTGTTAAGAGGGTAGGTCTCATGTTAGGGGTTCTTGTCATAACAAAACAACATATTAAAAAAGAAAGAAACATGCCTGATGGTTTTAAGCAAACATTTGGGACTCTTTTGTTATCCCAGCATATAGAATTTTTTTAAAGATATTTTTATTGATTTCAGAGAGAAAGAGAGAGGGAGAGATAGAAACATTAATAATGAGAGAGAATCATTGATTGGTTGCCTCCTGTAGGCCCCACACTGGGCATGTGCCCTGACTGGGAATTGAATAGTGACGTCCTGGTTCATAGAAAATAGTGTGGAGGATCAACCACTGAGCACATTTGACCAGGCATAGAATTTAATAAAGAGAAAACAAACTCTCATACAACCTAGAGTTTAAATAAATATAATACCTAGTAAAGGGACAAAAAAAAAGGTGCTGCCTTGGAAGAGATTGCACCAGGCTGAACGGGTTGGAAAATCTTCTTGGAAACGATGTCATCTGAAATAAACTTTGAATTCAGGAAGAATATCTAAGGATATACATGGAGAAGCAAGAAGATAAGAGGTGTTCACAAATGAAAGCATTTGAATGGTCAGGGAAGGGAATGTGGCCAGAGCAGTGAATGACTAATAAAAACAACAGTGAAAAAAATGTACCATGGAATAGGCACTCACTATTTGCCAGTCTCTGTCCTATATGACTTACATGTATTTATTCTTCACAACATCTCTTTATTAGTTTTCCATTGCTGCTATAAGAAAACTTAGCAGCTTAAAGCAACACAGATTTATTATGTTAGAGTTCTATGGGTCAAAAGTTCAATATGAGTCTAACAGGGCTGTATTCCTTTCTGGGGGTTCATGGGAAGAATCCATTTTCTTTCGCATTCAGATTGTTGGCGGATTTGAATTCCTGTGGTGATAGGACTCGGATCCTTGTTTCCTTGCTGGCTTTCAGCTAAGGGCTCTCCCCAGCTTTCTCATTCCTTGGCTTATGGCCCTCTTCCTCTATCGTCAGAGCTAGAAATGGAGGCCCAAGTCCCTCTCACACTTTGAATATCTCCCGGCTCTTCTTCTTCTGTCTTATCTCACTGACCAACTTTCTTCTACTTTTTAGAAAAAAATCTACTGGATAATCACTCTGTTCTGGTCCCTGTCCTTAATTCTATCAGAAAAGTTTATTTTGCCATGTAATGTAACATACTCCCAGGTTCTAGGAATTAAGGCATGGATGTCTTCGGGGGACCAACTTTTTGCCTACCACTTCCCATTTTGTAGGTGAGAAAACTAAAGCTTAGTGTGATTAAGTAATTTGTCCAAAATCACCCTCTAGTTCTTGGCAGAACGACCAAGCAGCCTGATACCAAAGCCTTTACTCCTAACTACTGACTTCATCCAACAAACATAAACAGGAAAAGTGGATGACCAGGCTAGAACAGAACAATGGGTTAGGGATTTACTGCAGCCATCCTCAACTGTCAGAGATGACTCAAAGGAATATTATACAGTGATTTCCACTTATATTTTAGTTTTCTATTGCTATATTAACAAATTACCACAAACGTACTATTTTAAAGCAATACCCACATGTCACCTTACAGTTCTGCCTAAATTTGTGACATCAGTCTTTTACAACATTTTTTAAATATGTTTTTATTGATTTTTAGAGAGAGAAAGGGAGAGGGCTAAAAACACAGAAACACTGATGAGAGAGAAACATCATCAATCAGCTGCCTCCTGTATACCCACTACTGGGGATGGAACCCACAACCCAGGCATGTGCCCTGATCAGGAATTGAAACAGTGACCTCTTGGTTCATGGATCTATCCTCAACCACTGAGCCATACCAGCTGGGAAACAATATTTTTAAAGACAGTTTATTATTTTAACTTTATGCAGTAATTTACTCTATGACAACCACTTTGCAGAGCAAAGATTCAGAGGGAACCGACTATGTAGGAATTATGGCTATATTTGAAATACAAGTGTCTCAAAATGGGTGCTGTTAAAGTTTTTGAAATCAGTGTATTAACTCATAGAATAAATGACTCCTCATACAATTACGTTTTTGCTAATAGTTAGCTTAAGAAACATTTTCCTGTATAGAAAGCTCAGGAAAAAAAGCATTGCAAGTTGCTTACTTATGGAGTTTCATACTTACTCAACAAATATTGAGAATGCATTAGATCAGTGATGGCGAACCTATGACATGCGTGTCAGAGGTGACACGCGAACTCATTTTTTTGGTTGATTTTTCTTTGTTAAATGGCATTTAAATATATAAAATAAATGTCAAAAATATAAATCTTTGTTTTACTATGGTTGCAAAGATCAAAAAATTTCTATATGTGACATGGCACCAGAGTCAAGTTAGGGTTTTTCAAAATGCTGACACGCCAAGCTCAAAAGGTTCGCCGTCACTGCATTAGATTCTAGGGAATTATGAAGAAATCTAAAATTCCTTAATGATAAGTTACTGTAGTAGTAACCATGAAAAACAGCAGAATAAGGAGTGGTATTGATGGGGAAAATAGGTAAGTGCAGAGAAATAAGGTAGAAAGAAGCAGCCAGGTAGGCTTCTCAGAGGAGGTGGCACTGGAGGTATATTTTGATCATTAAATCCAGGGTTCATGCCCTGGCTTCAGACACTCTGCTTGATCTTGTTCCTGCCTCAATCTCTAGATTCACCCTATGCTATCAATGACCTTGAACGCACGAAGCCTCTTCCTGCCCCAGAACTTTGCTCTTCCTGTTTCCTGTCTAGAACGTTGCTCCTCCAGATTCTTTACACATCTAGATCATTCTCAACCTTCAGCTCTCAGCTTAAACATCACCCTCTCTTCTCTGTCCACGCCAATCCTTTCCCACCCTCTTCCTGACTCCTTGCCACTCACCAAGTCAGTAATGAAAGAATAATAATACTTAATGGCTAGTATGAGGAGATATTGCTATTATCTTGATTTTATAAATAAGTGAGCTAAAAATTAGAGAGTCTAAGCCACTTTTCCAAGGTCACACAGCCGGTAAGAGAAGCTGGGATTTGAACCCAGGTTGCAGGATTTCACAGTCCATAATTTTAACCATTATGTTCTAGGTTTTCTACATATTATAATAAATATTATATGTATTCATTTAGAAAATCAAAAAATAGAAGAAGATGGACAAGAAATCAAGCCCATAATCCAGCCAGCTAGATGACTTCTATATCTTAGCTTATATACTTCCAGACATTTATCTCTGCCAAATTTGTGTTTTTAAATGGGGTCATGTAGTATAGTCTGTTTTATAACTTGCTTTTTCTCACTTAACGTACAGCAAACTTTCCACAGCATCTTTCATTTCTAAATAGTAATTTTTCATTTCTACCAGGTATTTTCTCTAGTCCATGTACTCTGCTAAGCACAATGCAGTTCATCCTCATAGCAATGGTTTTAGGTTGTTCTTATTATCCCCATTTCACAGATAGATGATACTGTGGCTCAGAGATACGAAACAACTTGTCCCAAATCATACAGTTAATTAAATGGAAGAGACAGCAGCCTCAGAAAGAGCTTGGTGTCCCTTTTATGAAATGATTGCGGGGGGCGGGGGAGGTTAAGCAGGGGGGAGGCAAAGAAGAGAAGCAGTTCCCTGCTTCCAGGGCTGCCCTGGTAGCCTGGTTGGAGATATGTGGAAGGGAGGACTGAGTGTGCAGGAAACTGGGGAGAATGAAAAACTACCTGGTAAGGGAGATTTTAATTGGCTATTTTAAGTAAAATAGCTCCTTTTAATACATGTCTTGTGCTGGAGCTAACCAAGTATTAGTTAAAGCACACTTCATTATTTTATCTCCCATTTGCTAATGGGTTGGGGTCTCTTTTTCTAAAAGCCCACAACATCCCACATTTAAATATGCTGCCAACTCTAAGGACTTCAAATACCATGGAGGCTTGGACCCAGGCCCTTGGAGTCCACCTCACTTCTGAAACCAGCTGGTGGATCAGCAAATCGCAAGAGCTCTGGGGAGGGCTCTGGATACAAGGAAACCATATGTTTTGGAATTGTGGGCTAGCCAGTAGGCAGCTAGCTATAAAAAGAAAGTGGCTTCTTCTAAGAACTTAAACCCAAAAATATATGTGGAGAAAGTCCCATTTTTAACACCAGTATGGTGCCAACTATTCCTTTGTGTCTAGGAACTGTGGGTAAGTGATGCTTGGGAAAGAATTTGGAGTGTTCTTGGAAGTGCAAGAAGCCTAATGAGGCTGGAACATAGGCAGAGCAGGAAATACAGGACAAGAGATTAGAGGTGGATCATATCAGGTTGACCTTGATAGGGCATTTGAATTGATTTTCTAAGTGTGACAGATTTTAAGTGGGCTGGAGAACAACATGATCCTATTTACAGTTTTAAAATATCCCTCTGGCTATTGTGTGGAGTGGGTGTACAAGGACAAAAGAAGCAGCAAGGAAATATGATACTAATATCTAGTATCTAGAATGTTATTTGGGATGAAGATGATTGGATTTGATGGACTGAGCGTGAGGGTGAGCGAAACGGACAAGTCAGATATGTCCCTCTGGTGTTTGGTCTGAACAGCAGGCTGGAGAGTGGTGCCATTTCCTTAGATGGAGAAGAGTAAGTCATGTTGTATTTATGTGGGCTTTTGAGTGGGAGCTCATTAAGAATTTTGTTTTGAATATTTCAGGTTTGAGGTGTCAAGTAGGCAGTGGGATACATGTGTTTCTAGTTCAGAGACTGGAGATCTAAACTTGGGAGTTGCCAGCACCTACTTTTAAAGTAGATGGAGCAGATCATCTAGTGCAAGATTGTAGACAGGGATGGGCTGGGACCTGAGTTCTGAACACAAGAGCTTGAGATTAAGCAGAAAGGAAGAGCCAGCAAAGAAGACTCAGAAGGATGAACCTGCAAGGCAGGAGGAAATTGAGAAGTTAAGAAGAATGTTTCCAAAAGAAATTGTCATCATAACCACAGGTGACATTTTGAGTTCTCCTGTGCCTGTACTAAGTACAAGACATGACTTACTGAATTTTCACGATTCATGAGATGGAATTCATTATCTCCATTTTCAGGTGTGGAAACCAAAGCTTAGAGAGTGAACCAAAGAATTAGTAAATTTTAAAAAATGAATGAATTGATCTGCATCCTTTTTTTTTTTTTTCGAACAGTGTTATGACCTATATTCCCATAACTTACTTAAAGGGAAAAAAGGAATAGGAACAAAAAACCATCCTTCTTCAAAACATAGCTCTGCAAATCCAAGAGCAGTACACTTGCTTACAAATGACTAGGATTCCCTTAGACTTTGTTATCCAGCCCCCAGGTCCCCACCCCTTGGACTCACTATCAGAGTCCAGGGTCTTCTGCCTGCTGCAATTAAAATGAATCACTCCAGCTCTGCCAGGGAAGTGCGGAGTGATTTGCAGCTGATGACAAATAAGATGACTTGCCACCCAGACGCATAATCTTGGATGAAGTGGCCTCATCAGTTGAACTGTTGCAGCTGGTCAGAGCTGTTTACCCTGGTCTAGGAACCTCTCTTCTCTGAACATAGCTCATCTCAATAATTAGTCAAAATGGACTTTCTTCCTCCCAGAAATTTAGAGGCAGGCCATCTGAGCTTCACGCCTCTGTTTCCACTACTATTTTTTACAACAGTCATTTGAAGCAGATAACAAAAGGAGTAAGTTGAGCTCAGTGGCCTCCTGAGCTCAGCTGAATGGAGGCACACCGAAGGGGTCTCCCTTCTGGCCCCTTCCTCTTGAGGATGACAGGACATGGTTTTGAAAACTCATACTCAAGTTCTCATCTCTGACAAACCCACATCCTTGTCAGATGTCCTGGAGAGGAGGTTGATAGGATCAAATGTTGACTGCTGTTTAATAACCTCCCACCCCCTACACCAACCCTAAATACCTGCTTTCCTGAAGGCCCTGGCCATAGTGCCTGCTCTCCCACCTGCAGGCACACCATTGCTCCTCACACTGTCTGCATGCCTCCATCCTGAAATGCTCACTCTGCCGGCACATGCTACATGCTTTATATGTAATTTCTTTTAATTCTTAAGATTATCTTTCAAATGAGTAATATTATTCCACTTTGTCAAGAAACAAGCACAAAGAGATTTAGTGACTGTCCCAAAGTCATACAACCAATAAGTGACAAGGCAGGACCCCATCATATTTTATCTGACCCATAAGCTCATTCTCTTGACCAATGCCCTCTACTTTTTCTCCCTGAGGATACCCAAAAGTAACTGTCGAATCATTGCAATATTTTATCTAGGTGTTTCTGTGGAGGTACTAATAACTAGATAAATGAGTTTTAAAAATTTATTGACTACTATTGCACATTAGCTTAAATCAAAAGTGTGATTCACAGAATTGAGGGCAGGAGTCACAAAACTATGGTACACAGGCCAAATCCAGTCTACTGGTTGTAATCAAAGTTTTATTGGAACACAGCTGTGTGCATGTGTTCATGTAGGGTCCATGGCTGGTTTCACACTACAACAGCAGAGACAAGTAGTACAGCAGAGACTTTAAGGCCCGCAAAGCCTGGAAGATTTATTACCTGGCCTTTTGCAAGTTTGCCAACCCCTGGTCTGGAGCAACAACTTCAAACTGGGAGATTTGAAATACACATTTAAAGACCAGGAGTGATTCCTAATCCATGCCCAGGGCAGGAAATGCCTAACTGTAGGAACCCAGAGGATGGTCCAATCAGATCCTTACTATCTTCCCCCAGCATCAAGTATGCATTTAATGATACATTTAGTTATCAAAATTATTATCATAATGCATTTAGTTAACAAATTTTCTCTTGTTAACAAAGACAAAAACATCATTTGCAAGAAGAAACAGCTTGCAGCCAGCATCTAAGTCCCAAGACCATGTCGGAATTAATTCACCCAGAAGGCACGCATGAACTGTCATCTGAACATTATTCTCTCCCACAGCCCCTACTCCCATAGATCACCAAAACACTTTGATATCATCATCTCTTCAGTCAGCCTGCCCGCCCAATTTCTTTGGATTTTGCCTTAGTTCAATCCATCATCATCGTCATTGTTAAAAAGTACCATAAGGAATAATCATAGTAACATCTTACATCATTACAGCAGAGTGGTTAAATTTTTAATAGAATGATCATGGTGTTATAGGAAAACAGAAGGGGTTGCTCAGTGCTCTGCTGGCAAATGGTGGGAAGTTTACAGAGAAGATGATATCTTACACACCTCCTCCTTTTTACCTCTGTCTACCTTCTCCCGCCTCCCTCCCCCCCCCCCCCCCCCGCACCTATTCTGCTTGGCAATCTCCTACTCAGCCTTCAAAACCTAGCACAAGTTTCTCCTCCTCTAGTAACTTTTCTTGCCCTCTGCCAGCAGGGTAATTAGCAAGCCTTCTGTGTTCCATTAGAACTGCTCTCTTACCTGTCACATCATTAAGATAGTACTATAATTACCATTAAATATATTTTTATAAGGTAGTGATGGTTGCTTTACTGAGTGCTTACTGTGCACCAAACACTGTGCTAAGCACTTTACAAAGAATCAGGGTATCTGACCCCAAAGCCTATGTTTTAATCACTAGGTTACACTTCCCATCTTTTTCCATGGAAGGGAGAGACTTTGGTGTATCACTTTTATCTCCCAAATGCCCAACAATGCCTGCAGTACAAGAAATGCTTGTAAAATGAGTGAATAAATAGTATGTTACACAGATTTCTGAAGATTCCATCTCTTGGGTATTCAAATACTAAGCTAGTCACTGCTGTGAAAAGACTTTACAGACGTAGAGTCCCAAGTCAGTTGACTTTAAGATTAACAGAGATTATCCAGGTGGGCCTGACCCAATGAGATGAGCCCTTTAAAAGCAGAATTTTCTCCGGCTACTGGAATTCAGAGAGATTCAAAGAACAAGAGGGATTTATCACACTTGCTGGTTTGAAGATGCAGGGGGCATGTAAGGAGGAATGCAGACGGCCTCTAGAAGCTAAAAGTAGCTGCTGACTAGCAGCCAGCAAGGAAACTATGACCTCAATCCCACAAACACAAGAAGATGAATTCTGCAACCAACCAGTGAACTTGCAAAAGGACTCCAAGCCGTCACCTTGATTTCAGCCTGGTGAGACCCAGCCAGGTGAGACCCTGAGCAGAGAATCTAGACACCCTAACCCAGACCTCTGACCTGTAGCACTATGAGATAATAAATGAGTGTTGTTGGAAGCCTCTACATTTGTGGTGATTTGGTATGCAGTGACAGACAACAAATACAAACAGGTTTCCAAGTCTGTGGAGATATTGGTGGTGAGACTGCTTTCTATGGTTCCCAAAGTTTCCACTGAGCTTTGCAAGAAGTGCGTGTTGGCTGTGAAGCAACATCACAGAGGTGGCATGAGTTGAGGAAGTCCATGCCCATCCATGAATGAGTCATAATTTGATGAAGAAGGGAATGTTCTGTAGCAGATACAGTGCAAGACAGGAAACATGAAGTCCTGGTTCCTACTCCCTGCTCTGCCACCGCCTCACTGTGTGACCCTGGGAAAGTTGCTTTACATCTCTTCACTGTTATTCTTTCAGTTGCAAAATGCAGCTATTCATCCCTTTCCCATCTACAGGGCTACACATGAAATTCAAGTAATGGGTTTAACAACCATCTACATCGTGGCTAATTCTAGAGAAACATAAGGGTTTCCTCAATTACCTGGGTAGTTTGGGAATAGCTATGCCAAGTTATGAGACTAATAAAATTCAGGTGACTAGGCAGACCTCCAAGGCATTCAGATCACAGCTGTCCTTTCTCTACTAAGAAAAGTACTGCTTTGCCCTATGGTTCCCTGGGAGAATAATCATTAAAATAATGTCTTGTATTTCAACAGCACTTTTCACAGTGCTTTCCCCTCTACCATTTTAATTCCAATAGCTTGTGTCAGTTAAAGGAAAAGAATGGACTAAGAGCCCTTCTAGTTCTGAAAGTTTAGATTTTTCACAGGAAGTAGGGTTAGTCTCACTGATTATACAGAGGAAGAAGACTGAGACCTGGCTGGACAGGCAACCAGCCAAGGTTATATGGCTGGTTAATGAAAAAGCAAAGGCTCTCATTCCCAGCGCTGGCCTCTAATGACTCCACCCCCTGCCTCTGGTGTGGAGCTGGGAAAATGCAGAGTTATTGAATGGAGGCCCACCTTTGCCTGTACCAGATCTGACCCTAGGGTGGGGAATTGTCTCATACTCAAGTTCTCATTTTGTGGATCAGATGCAAACAAAGCACTGAAATCATGTCCCAGTTAGAAGAGCTTCTTCCCCCAGCCCTCCAGGTATTTCATGGATGACACTTGCTGGCTGTTAAGCAAAAGACTCTTTCTTTGGTCTCTTAATTAAGTAAATGGGGATGTGGGAAATACCATACAGGGTAAGTGGTCTCACCGCCTAGAAGATGCCTATTAATTAAAGGAGAACAGGGAAGGAGGAGCCATAGGCTTGGAACTTTCTTGGGAGGCCTTTGAACTTCACGAGATAATCCCCAATTTGGGACACCTCAGCTGGGTCTCTCAGTTCAGTAATGTTGAAAGAGGAGGTAGCCTCCTGAAGACTTGGTTCAAGGCCATGACTCCAGACATCCTGGGCCCTAAGCAGGTTTGGATTCTCCTGGCCCTGAAAACTATTCCTGGTCTCTAGAATCCAGTGAGAATACAGCTGCCAGGTTAGGAGAGGAGCAGCAGCATTGATGCATTCACTTGCTATTGAGGCCTACTGCGTGCTCCGTGCTGGTGACACAGCACTGCACAAAAGAACTAAAAGGTTCTGTTACTCTCATGGAGCTCATGGTATTGTTTTAGGCATTAAGAGAGAATTGGATTCTAAAAAGATTAAGGATAAACTTTGCACCTTATGTATAATTGTCATATTGGCTATTTGATCCAGAACAAAATATCCTTTGTCTTTTATTTTGGCCAAATTCTCTTTCTCTGTAATAGTGGAGGGAAATGTGCCTCCACTCAATAGTGACATTCTCCAAAGTAGCTGGAGTACTGTTGTTCTCATTTACTTCTAGTATGTCCTCCCTTCCTTTCTTCTAGTCCATCATTTTGGCGACCTTTGCCAGCCAATAATGAAAAGGCAAGTCTGAAAACATTTCTGGACATAATCAAATATGCGCATCCTGTGTATAAATACATTTATATTCATATATGTATGCACAAATATTTGGTATATATATCACTGCATTTAACAGAAGGTTTGCATGTATTTTTGATTTGGAGGGCAAGTGTTGACATATCTGTGTCTTCACTGGCATGTGTCTTGACATATATGTATGTGTGAAAATGAGTGTAAATATATACCTGAGGGGTTTTATCACCCCTAAAGGACAGCAACCCCACAGGTCCTTATCTGCAATAAGGAACAAAATGCAGAGAAGATCTCTCTGACATTTAAAGTCTCACATCTTGCTGACCAAGGAAAAGGGTGTAATAGGGCTTGACAGCTCTGCTGACAGGGCTCAGGCTGGCCCTCAGCCCCTCCACATAGCCTCTGTAATTGATGTCTGTGCTTCTGACACCTCCTCCCTTTGGCTTTCAGGTCCCTGTCCGGCCGTATCGTTGGTGGTGTCTGGTGGTTCTTCACTTTGATCATCATCTCCTCATACACAGCCAACCTGGCTGCCTTCTTGACCGTGGAGAGGATGGTGTCACCCATTGAGAGTGCGGAGGACCTAGCGAAGCAGACGGAAATCGCGTATGGGACACTGGAAGCAGGATCCACTAAGGAGTTCTTCCGGGTAGGGACACCCCTTGTCCCAAGGCACATTCACAAAAGGGAACAACTACTGTCCTTAAAATATTCTTCTCATTAAAGAGCATGAGATTATAGGCAGCCAGGGCAACTGCTTAACTGAATGTAAGTCAGGGAAACTCAGAACATGGCTCAGCTTTCTACAGATCCCTGAGAAATCACATTTCTTTACTGATGGAAACTTCAAAGCTCTTGCACTGAATTAGACCCTTTACACACGCCAGTCTGTGCCAGTTTCTCTAAAAGCTGCTCCTAGAAGGACCTTACAGTCTTGTTAGTAATTGATTAGGAGGAGCTGAGGGACAAGATCCCAACCTGATGCCCTTTGTGTCCCCTTCTTGGAGACTTGATAAATAGTAGATGGCATATGGGGAACAATTACTGGAATAGGTGGTCTATTAAAAACTATCAGAAAAGAGAGAAAATGAGACATTGGTGTGGAGGCAGTAGAGATGTCATGTGGCTGGAAGCCACAAGCAAGGCAAAGAAGCAGAGAGCTAAGGCACACAAGACTTAGGCTCAGCCAGACCTAGGTCCAGCACCTGGCCCCATCCTTTACCATTCGGTGGTTCTTAGCCTCTCTGACACCATTTCCTTATCTGTAAAATGAGGAGAATAATGTCTATCTCATAGCATCATTATGAGATTTAAAAAAAGCAAGGCATCTGAAATACAAGGGAAACAACAGTGGATGGAGGCTCCATTTACCAGTAGGACCTCAGGGAGATTCAGGTACATCCATCTTGAAGGGACAATTGTTGGCCCTAAGCACTTTCACAAAAGGAAACCACTATTGCAGGAAAATATCCTTCTCATTAAAGAGCATGAGATTGTAGGTGTTGAGGGCAACTGGGTAGGGTCTGTAAACCACAAATAATAGACCTGTAAAATTTCTAAACATCATGAAACCAGGTCAGACCTGGGTAGGCTAATTACATTCTAGGCAAAATGAACCACTTAAATAAATGCCCCAAAGCAGGAAAACCTGCAGTTCCCTATTCCCTGGACTTTGGATGTGTTCATCCTGGGATTTGAACAAACAGCACATGGAGCTACAATATATAGATCAAACATATAAGCAACTGCTACTACTGACTTAGCACTATGAATCCAGTCCTGAACTAAGTACACCCTGTGGGCATTACCTCACTTAACCCTTTCATTAGAAGTGTGTTAGGGATTTGTTGTCCCCATTTTGTAAATGACTATGCTCAGAGAGTAAAAGTAATTGTCCAAGGTCACCCAGCTTATAGAGAGCAAACCTCTGTATTGCCTTAGGCAAGAGGGTGGGATCCTGTGCAGACCCACGAGGTTCTCACTGCAATTTCTTGGAGCAAACCCCAGGCCCTGCATGAACCAACTGGATGATGTGCTCAGTTTCCTATTCAGGTGCTCTGTGTAATATGTCAGGCAGGAAAGGGACCAAAGTCTTAACCATGGCTGATCCAGATTCCAAGGCTAAAATCATCCATTTTCAACATACTGGAGCAAGAAGGTAACTGAGAAGTCACTTGATTAGAGTCTTTCATTTTAGAGCAAGACATGTTTTGTGTAGGCTTACCCAACCAGTTAGAAAAACCAATTATAATATCACAGCCATTATCTGACAATTTTAGCCTACAGCCAAAGCATGAAAGAGATGTCTGATATGTGTCCATAAAGCCAGCCCTACATCCCAGACCCTGTTGATGCAGTTGGGGAACCACCCAATTCACTTACCCATTATATATTCATGCCTGCATCCCCAATATATTAGCATGTCACAGTCTCCAAAGCACTTTCACATCCATGGTCTCATTTATGTTTCACCTGTGTCTTAAGGCAGAATAGGAATAGTGGGGTCTACTTTGTAGATAAGAAATGGAGATTCAGGTAATAATGTTGCAAATATCAAGGATGAGTACAAAATATGAGTTTGCTCATTCCAACCCAAGTATTCTTGACACTGAACCACACTGTCCTAATGGAGTGGTGTCATTAACTGACAAATGTTTTTTAAAAATCACTCAGGTTACCACATGGACCCACGGACAAGTCTAGTCTAAATCTCCCCTTTTATAGTTTGGGAAACCAAAGCCCAGGAAAGAAAATTAGCATACCCTAGCTACGTAGAGGCACAGCTGGCACTTCAGACTTCCAAGTTCTTTGTTAATAACTGTATCTATTGACATATCACTATTTCTTGTCCACAGTAAAAGTTAGGAATCTAGAACCAAGGCAGTTCATATTCTATAAGCACTGTGTCCTAACCAGGCCTGCTGCATTGGTGGCAAATAGGTTGTAGTTCATGTGCTGATTGAAAGGTAGTGGTTGCCTAGAGTTCTATGTTGAGACAAATTCTGAGGTTACACCTGGGGTTAGTGTAAAATAATTTCTTACTTGATATCAACATCTGCCATGTATGTAGGGAGGAGAACTGGTACCAAGCCAGCCATGTAATGGGTATTTCTACTGTAAAGTAAAATATAAAGAAAGGGCATAATTACAGGTAGTAATTGCACCACTTATATAACACCTACAATGAGCCAGGAACTGGGTTATGCATTTTATCTCTGTTCGCATATAACCTCCATGACAACACTGTGCAGTGAATACTATGATCACCATTGTCAGGAGAGAACCGTGCAGCTCAGAAAGCCCAAAATGAGGGAAGAAGCTGGTTGCAATGGAAACTAGGTGGCAATGGGGATACCAGGGTTTTGCTCCTGGCTCTGCCATTAACAAACCATGTGACATAGGACATTTCACTGCCACACTATGGGCCTCAGTTTCTCTACCTGTGAAAAAGGAATGCTAACAAAATGTGTTCCGTGAGCCCTTCCATCACTGTGACTTTGACCTTGAAAAATTATCCCACCAGGATAAGTAGGAGACAAAATTTGGTGGTTAGGGAGACATGATTGCCTAACATCCCAGAAGGAAGATGGTAATAGTGAGACAAGAATTCTTCTACCACAGACTGTGGAAAACCTGGCTTCTAGTCACCATGGCAGCCTAGAGCTTCTTGGCAGCCCCAACCCAGAGTCACTTAATCCTCCATCGACAGTTTAATTAAGATGTGGGAAAGGCTATGGTAGTGGCAGATGACAGGAGAGATCCAAGAACAAATACCCCAAGTATGCTTCCAATCTTCCCTGCCACTCATGCTGCCTTCAAGTTCCTGGAGATGAGATTTCCCTGATAGTCTGCTCTAAACAGCTGTGAGCACAGCCTTGGTGCATGGAGCACTAGGGTGAGGCTGAGAGAATATATTAATTTTCTGCATATCATTGCCCAGAGGGCTCTTCAGCTCTCCCTGTTAGCAGCCCCTTTCCCTGCTGTGGCCATCCTGTCAGGTCAAATTGCATCTTGCAATTGCCCTGCTGTGTGTTTTGTTGGTTTTGTGCCTGGAAGATCATCTGAAAATCTGGTCACAGCTGAATTTATACATTTCCCTGCTTCCTCTGAGAGACTATTCAATGTATTGTAGATGCTATGACTGATTCTGGGTATTCCTTCCCATAACTTTGAAATACTCCCTTTCTTTTCCTTTTTCCTCTTTATCACATTGATATTGTTGCTTGAGTGATGTAACTTCGTATAAAGAATCAGATCTTTCCAGCTAGCAAAGGACTTAAAGATTACCTGCCCAAAGTCCTACAGAAGAGATAGGAAAGGTTAGCAGTGGAACTAAAACTAGAACTCAGGGCTCCTCACTCTCAAATCCAGTGTCCTTTCCAGACTGCAAGCCACACTGTAAAACAAATATCTAGTTTATCTCATTACTAGAGGCCTGATGCACAAAATTTGTGCAAGGGTCTTGGCCCCCGCCATGGTGGCGGCTGCCTTTGCCTCGGCCCCTACCACTGCGATTTCATCTGGTCGCCTGGAAGGACATCCAGAAGGATGTCCAGTCTAATTAGCATATTATACTTTAATTATTATAGATGGACATGAAAATGTAAGGCTCACTCTACCAAATGCCTCCCTGAAATTCTCGTAACTATTTCCATTAATTTTCCATGGAGACCTAGAATTTTCCTGGGTCCAGATATCTCTATAGATCAGTTGGTTCAAACAGCAATTTAATTATACATCAATATTTGTCCAACACTTGATCTTGGGATCAAGGAAATAGACCTGATATTTGTGTGCAAAGAAAAATGACCTCTTAGATGTTTAATGATAATTTTATACTTTAAAAATCTATAATCTAGATATTAACCACCAGATTATATAGGTTGCATGGTTATAGTAATAACTTTCTTTAATAAATATAGTCCCTTATATGTGTTTAAAACTTGTTCATTTACAAAGCATTTTCAAAAGCCAGACCCCAGTATCCATAAAATACATCTATCCTTTGGGGGAAATGATGCTCTTTAGAAAGACCATATTAGATGAGAGTATTGATTTGTGGTAATGGATCATGGACCCTGACTAAGGGCCTATTAAGTGCAAGGTTAAAATCTTTGAAAGACCCACAAAAGGGAAACTGTCCCTCCCTTCTGGTTGTGTCCACAGAGCTGAGACCTGTGCACAAGTAGGAATGACTTGCTATCCTAGCAGTCTATCTTGGCCACCCAGTGGATACCAGACACTGTGTCCTTATTTTCTCAAAGTAAGGGTTGCACAAGCCATATAGGACCAGCTTCACCTAGGGCACTGCTGAAAGATTTATTCTAGGCTCCACCCCAGACCTGTTGAATCAGTATCTCTAGTTTTAGAGCAGGAGGATTTGCATATTTACAATCGCTGCACATAATTTCAGTGACCAGTAGAGTCTGAGAACTACTGTCCATGGAACTGATATGGTCTCAGAATACATAGGATTTGTTCTGGTCTGTAAAATGATGAGAATCAGCACATCGAATGGAGTAAACAGTCTAGGCAAAGTCCCAAGTGAGTTCAGAAGGCAATAAGGAAAGCAATTTGGCTGGATTTAGAGGCTTTTTAAAATATAAACAGGTGACAATATTAGGTCCCAAGTTATTAGCTTTATCAGACAACAATTTATATTCTGAGGGCAGGTTTTACATTATGGGAAGACTGGCACTAGGCACCCATGATCCTGAAATTCTTCAGTGTTGTCATCCAATAATGAAACCAGATCCCACTAAGACTCAGCTCTCCACTTCTTCTAAGCTGTACAAATGTGGCCTGACTGAACAATAGATAGGTTTTTTAATGTCTTTAAAAGACAGTTTCTTAACTCTCCCCATATTTAACAGGAATATAATTACTCAGCAGTAATTAAGAGATTCTGAACTATTCTGTGTGTTCTATATTTGCAAGATATTTGTACTTTGAAAACTACTGGTACTAATTAGAGTCTCTTATTTTGCAATCATTCATAATTTGTTTCTTCCTGAGCTAATCTCACTCATGAATGTGTGATCAAGTTACACTCAGCTCTTCATTAGTGTGTGTGCCAACCTCAACTCCAAGCACAGCCAGCCCTTAATTCCAGTTTTGTTCCTGTCTTCTGCCAGAGGTCTAAAATTGCCGTGTTTGAGAAGATGTGGACATATATGAAGTCAGCAGAACCATCAGTGTTTGTGCGGACCACGGAGGAGGGGATGATCCGAGTGAGGAAATCCAAAGGCAAATACGCCTACCTTCTGGAGTCCACCATGAACGAGTACATTGAGCAGCGGAAACCCTGTGACACCATGAAGGTGGGAGGTAACTTGGATTCCAAAGGCTATGGCATTGCGACACCCAAGGGGTCCGCCCTGAGGTAAGTAGCCAAGATTTGCTTCCTTGGTATGCCCTCTCCCCTTCCTACCTCAGGAATGAAGTTGCTCTGTCTGCCATGCGGCTCCCATGGTACCATACAAGCTTTCGAGAGAACTCTTCTTGGACACCGGTGGGCCTGGAAGACTCCAGGCACCCAAGATCTTCAGCCCTGAGGTTGGAAATTGACCTGGGGGCCTCAGCTTGCTATGACTGTCGCTGCCTCTGTGTTCTTCCCCATGCCTCGCCTTACCCCTCCAAGTGTGTTAAATATCGATAAAGCTTGTGTTTCTGTCATGTGGTATGTAACACACCATCCTTTGCCAGACACCCCTGCATTCAAGTAGGCCACGAACAGAGTTTGCCAGAAACCTGGATTCTTTGACAGAGGTGGTTTGTAATGTTTGTCTAAGAGAATCACAAACACACTGTCCAAATGAAAAATCAAGTAGTCTGAGTCCTGTGCAAATCAAAATAATACCTAATGAATGGTAGCAATCTGTTCTTTCCTAGATACTGATTTCTTTAGCAAAAAAAAACAAAAACAAACAAAAAAACAAAACAAAACAAAAAAAAAAACAGGAAGTTCAGTAAAGAAGCAAAGTGGACTTCACTTTCACATAAAGAAGCTCTGATGTTCATTCCTAAGGTAGAATTTTACAGAATTGAAGTCAGAACACCTAGATTTAATTCTGGGATTACTACTGATTGTCTTTCAGAAGATAAGACACATCATCTCCCCTACCTTCAGTTTCCTCATCTGTAAAAACAGGATAATCATCCCAGCCCTACCCAGGTCCAAGGTGATCATGATTTCAAATGGGATAATCTATACAGAAAGTAGTTGAAAAGAGTACAGTATGAAGTCACTTGTGAGACAGTATATCAATTACAGAGGAATTAATTCACTTTAGGGAAGGCTAGTGTTCAAGGAAAGGTGAGGAGTGTTTAAAAATTTGTAAAAGGGTAGAGAGGGATTCCTAACCCATTTGACACAACCAACATCCAGGGCCACCTGCCTGCACTACATTGAGTTCTACAATGTTCTAGGCCAGTGGTTCTCAACCTGTGGGTCGCGACCCCTTTGGCGGTCGAACGACCCTTTCACAGGGGTCACCTAAGACCATCCTGAATATCAGATATTTACATTATGATTCATAACAGTAGCAACATTACAGTTATGAAGTAGCAACGAAAATAATTTTATGATTGGGTCACAACATGAGGAACTGTGTTTAAAGGGCCAGAAGGTTGAGAACCACTGTTCTAGGCAGTTGGCTAGGAGCTAGAACGACAGTATTGAACAAGACAGACAATAGTGCCAGTTCTGATGGAAGTACATTCTTGAAAGGAAGAAAGTCATTAAACAGATGATTATTGTTTAACTAAAGGCCCAGTGCACGGATTCATATTTGTGCATGGGGGAGGGGGGTACCCCTCAGCCTGGTCTGCGTCCTCTTGCAATCTGGGACCCCTCAAGGGATGTAGCAATGCACCAAGTGCTGCGCTGCTCGCGCTCATCCCAGCCCGCTGCACCTGCCGCCACTGTTGCCACATAGTCGGGAGAGGCTCCCACCCCTGCAGCTGCACCCAGGAGCTGCACCCACCAGCCGTGAGCCCGGCTTCTGGCAGAGCATTGCTCCCTCTGTGGGAACACACTGACCACCAGGGGGCAGCTGCTGCATTGAGCATCTGCCCCCTGGTGGTCAGTGCTCATCATAGCGACTGGTCGACCGGTCATTCAGGTCATTCCAGTCATTCAGTTGTAATGGTCATATATATGTGTGTATATATATATATATATATATATATATATATATATATATATATATATATTTCACGACAATTATGACAGGTACCCTGAAAGTTTATAAAAGGGGACCTAGAGAATACCTAGTTCCAGCAATATGGCAGAACAAAACTCCCACTATAAAACACCTACACATGCTGGATAAAGATATAACAAATATCCTTTTAAGTTAGGACATCTATAAGCCAAAAAGGAAATCAAAACCAGAGTGAAAAGCATAAGCTGATTATTCTGGGGATTTCCTAGGCAGGGCAAGTTTGTAAATTATGTGACAATCTACATAAGAATCAGAAGTACAACTAAATACATAGATTTTAAAATCATAAAATAGCAGACATATTTGGAAAAGCACTTATTAAAATTTAATGAAGCAAAAAAATGTAATTATTGATATAAAAATCTCAATGGAAGGGTTAAACAGCAATTATACAAAGTTAAAGAGAAAATTAGTACACTGGGGGGAAATTTTGGAGAAAATTTCCCAGAACATCACACAGAGATTTTTTTTAAAAAAAGACAGAAAATATTACAAAAAAGTTAAGATACATGAAAGAGGTAAAAACAAAACACACACACACACACACACACACTCCCATATGTACCCTCTATGAGTTCCAAATAGAGGCAAGAGAAGATGGAGTAAGATTTATTTGGAGTACTATTTGAAGAGAATTTTCTAGAATTTATGAAAAACATAAATGCTCACATTAAAAAATTATGAGGTCCAAGGAGGATAAATCAATGAAAATCAGCAAGTGATTTGATTGAAACTATAGAGCAAGAAAGAGAAGACTCCAAATATAATCAGAGATAACAAGGTCCAATCTGGTGGGCAGAATGGGTGGGATGTGGAAAAGAGGACTTTTCCAAAGACGCTTTTTTTCAAGCTGAGATGTGACTGATTAATAAGAGTTAATTAGGTGAAACAAGGGGAGGGGAAGAAAAGGGCAGTCCAGGCAGAGGGAACAGTATGTGCAATGATGCTAAGGCAAGAAATCATGGTACATTGGTGAACTAAGAGAAGCTAAATGCTCCTGGAACACAGGTAATAAATGGGGGGAAAAGATTAAGCTGAGATCAGAGAATCAGGTAAAGAAGGATTTTATAAAGGATTTTGGACTTTATTTGAAGAGCAATGAAAATACATTGAAGAATTTTAAGTAATTGTTTAAAAATTGGGAAATAAAAATATCTGTAAGAATGTAGGCACAATTGAATGTAACCTAATGAAGAGAAACCAAATGACCTGGTATTTATCAGTCATGCATTTTTGCCTGGAAAAACTTAAAAGATTGTACAAGTTTAGGAAAAGTTCAAAGAGGATCCAGAGAAATAGTGATTGGCAAGGAAGAGACTTTTACCTCAGAAATTTCTAGAACATCACCCTAGAAAGACCCAAAATAGAGATTTCATTCTTACACTCCCAGGAACATCAATAATGCTACAGTGTTACAAGTTATGAGTCAAGGATATATTTGATTTGAATACTTGGATATAAGTTTAAGAAAACAAGGCACACAGAAGTAACATGATTCGTCCAGTCAAAAGAGTACCTGTGCCACCGTATCCCACACACAGATGCCTGGAACAAGGTGACAAACACAGAAAATATTGGATGTTTGAGTGAAATGAACCTAAAACTCAGTTCATCTGGCACTCAAATGACTTTCCACTATAATAAAAGCTACCATTGAGTGAGTACTCACTGCATTCCACATACCATTTTCCCCATTTTACACATGAGGAAACAGTAGCACAGAATGACGTTACTTGACCAGGTTGACACAGCTAGCAGAGCCCTGGCTGTAACTTTAAATCTGTGCTGGATTTTATGACTGATAACCCCATTAAAAATAAAAGACTAGATTTACACCAGGTTGTTGGTACCTATTCCCATGGGTCAAACAATAACATGAACTAAAAATTTTTTTAAAAAAATCAGACTCCTGGAGCTTGAGGGCAATGTGTATAGTGGATGCTCAGTTAAACACACCACTTATTTTTTTTAATATATTTTATTGATTTCAGAGAGAAAGGGAGAGGGAGAGAGAAAGATAGAAACATCAATGATGAGAGAGAATATCTCCCCACACTGGAGATCGAGCCTGAGCTTATTCCAACTGGGAATTGAACCATGACCTCCTTGTTCATAGGTTGATGTTCAACCACTGAACCATGCTAGCTGGGCCACACTATTTCTTTGAATACCACTTCTTTGGGTGATGATACAGCTTTTATGGGGTTTGCATTCCCAAAGATTCTTTCTGGGATAAATGTTGAAAATAATTCAACTCTGTAACAAAGAAAAAACTAATTATATTGCTTGTATCTCTGTAAAATAAGACAAACCAATTATTGATTTTGAGAAAGAAAGAGAAAGGGAAAGAGAAACGTAAGAATCATTTCCCAAATATAGACCACTGATGATTGATGTGCAAATCAAGAATACCCAACTGAGGCCCACAAGCTCCCAGCTACTCCCAGTGCCCCTTTCTCTCCAGTGGCAACATCTATGATTGCCATAGAGCTTTCCAGACTAAAAAATTGAAGAGTAATACTCATCCTAAGGGACCATGAGTTTCTGGCCTGGGAATTTTCTTCTTCTCTCTATAGGATTTTCCTTCTGATCTCTGCATTACAAGGAATCTAGCTGCCAATAATGTAGAGGTTCCATAAAACATACCATTTCAAAATGGTTACAGAAAATATGAGTAACTCCTTCCCCAAACCCACATTCACACTCTTCAGCCAGGTTTTCATCATATCTCTGCTTCACATGCCCCAAATTGTTCTGTTTCCCCAATGCATGGTTGAATACCAAAGAGTCATGGCAAACCAAATGCGACACACACATGACTGCTCCAGCAAATCTGGATCCACTGATTTGATCTCAGAAGGCCCCTCTGCATGACAGAGGTGGAATGTGAGAGGAGTCAAAGGTCAGTATGTGTTTCTTCTGATCCCATTGAAAGAGGATTGATATGAGCTTAAAGATGATCTAGCAGAGGAAACCAATTTGTCTCTAAATTATTTAGGATTGTAGAAAATACCTTTCTAAAGGCTGATCAGCCTGTCAAAAGCTTCAAACTCTTTAGAAGTATCTACAGAAAAGTGCTTCAGTACACCACAGGCCCTGTTACAAACTTTTCTTCTTCCCTGGAAAAGGTGGGGCATTTGCAGTCCTCACAGGCAGATGTGCTCCAGACTCAATACTTGTGCCTCCATCAAGAAAGGACCTCCCTAGAATCCATGATAGTGGCAGAGCAGGTGGATGTTATACTCACCTCCACTCAGAACCAAACTGGAATTATGATTAAAATATGGAGGAAGAAACCTGAATAACCAACTGAAAACTAGCTGAAGAGAAGTCTTATAACCAAGGATTTACCAAAGAAGCCACATAGAGACTGGTAGGAAGGGCTGGCCCTGCTCTCATGGGCAGTGGCTGAGATGCCAGAGGGAAATCTCAGCTGCAAAGGTTCTGCCTGAGAAGCTTGTGGTCTCAATCCCAAGCCAGGCTTCCAGCCCAGGTCCCCAGAGCCAGGAAGAGCAATCAGACATGAAGAAGAAATAAAAGACATCCAAATTGGAAAGAAAAAGTAAAATGGTTATTATTTGCAGATGGCATGATACTGGACATAGAGGCATCTAAATATCCCACCAAAATTTACTAGAACTGATCAATAAATTTAGTAAAGTAGCAGAAAACAGAATTAATAACCATAAATCAGTTGTATTTTTATACACCAATAATGAACTATTAGAAGGAAACTAAGAAAAAAATCCCATTTGCAATTGTATCAAATAAAAGAAAATACCTAGGAATAAATTTAACCAAGGATATAAAATACCTATACTCAGAAAATTATAAGACACTGAGAAAGAAATTAAAGATACAGCAACCTAGAGAAAGAAGAACAAAGTGGAAGAATCTTACTACCTGATATCAAACTATACTACAAGTCCATAGTAATTAAAACTGCATGGTACTGGCATTATAAACAGAATAGAGAGCCCAGAAATAAACCCATGCTTTTATGGTCAATAAATATTTGACAAAGGAGGCAAGAACATACAGTGGGGTAAAGATAATTTATTCAATAAATGGTGTTTGGAAAATTGGACAGATATGTGCAAAAAAAGGAAACTAGACCACCTTCTTACACCATACACAAGAATAAAGCTAAAATGTATTAAAGACTTAGTGTTAGACTCAAAATCATAAAAACCCTAGAAAAAAACATAGGCAGTAAAATCTTAGACATTTCTTGTAGCAATATTTTTCTGATATATCACCTCAGGAAAGGAAAACAAAAAATATAAACAAATGGGACTACATCAAGCTAAAAGTTTTTGCAAAGGAAAACAACAAAATGAAAAGACAAGCCACTGAATGGGAGAACATATTCACCAGTGATACATATGATAAGGGGCTCATATTCAAAAATTATAAAGAACTTATAAAACTCAACACGAAAAAAAAAATCCAAATAAAAAATGGGCAAATGACCTTAATAGACATGTCTCAAAAAAAAAGGACAGATGGCCAATAGACATATGAAAAATGCACAACTAATCATCAAAGAAATACAAATTAAAACCACAATGAGATATCACCACACACCTGCCAGAATGGCTATCATGAATAAATAAATAAACAACAAGTGTTGGCAAGGATGTGAAGAAAAGGGAACCCTTGTGTACTTTTGGTGGGAAGGTAGATTGGAGCAGCTACTGTGGAAAGCAGTGTGGAGTTACCTCAAAAAATTAAAAATGGAACTGCCTTATGACCCAGCAATTCTGCTTCTGGCAATATATCTGAAGAAACCCAAAACACGAATTCAAAAGAATGTATGCACCCCTATGTTCACTGCAGTGTTATTTACAATAGCCAAGATTTGGAAGCAGCCCAAGTGCCATCAATAGATGAATAGATAAAAATGCAATGGTACATTTACACAATGAAATATTACTTGGCATAAAAGAGCAAGGGAATCTTACCTTTTCCAACAGCATGGATGGACCTGGAGAGTATTATGTTAAGTGAAATAAGCCAGTCAGAGAAATACAATATGATTTCACTTATATGTGCAATCTAATGAACAAAATTAACTAACAAACAAAATATAGAAACAGACTCATAAATACAGAGAACAGACTGACAGCTGTCAGGGAGGAGGGCTGCTGAGGGGCTGGGTAAAGAGATTAAGAAAAATAAAAGAAAAAATTCATAGATACAGACAACAGTATGGTGATTAACATATGGAAAGGAGGGTTGTGGGGATATAAAAGAAGGTAAAGGGAGAATAAATGGTGATGAAAGGAGACTTGACTTGGGGTCGTGAACACACAATACAATATACAGATGATATATTATGGAAGTACACACTTGAAACCTATATAATTTTATTAACCAATGTCACCCCAATGAATTCAATTTTTTTAAAAATGTAAAAACAAAATAATAATTATAATAATAATAAATGTCCATACTACCCGAAGAAAAAAGAAAAAAAAAAGGCACCTTCCTGGCAGTCCTCCTAAACCAGTTATTCTCCATAAAGCCAGATGACCCCCCACACCCCAGGCACACACACACCTGTGGGGCATTCACTCCTTCTGTCCTGCCCAGAACAAGCTCCACATTCCTCTAAGGAAGATTACCCAGCATCTCCCCCTCAGTAGGTCAGAATGCTGATATCTAAAGCCCAAATGTTCCTCTAAAACTTGCCAAGTCTACTTGGCAAAAGCCAGGCCATGGTCCCCACAGAGTGTTAAAAGGCTATTAGTGACAGAATGGAGTGTTGTTTTTTATGAGGAGTAGGGGTTGTCTCTTCTGCTCTGGAAACAAATACTCTGATGAAGCGAGGTGGTCCGGTGCTTGATTTTCCATTTGGACAGGTGGTTTCTTTGAAACACATGCTGTTTGTTGGCTGTCACTGCATGTTTGGGGTTGGGCAAGGGGCTAAGTTATGTTTCCAAGCCCTTATGTTGTGGATAAAGACCTACGCAGCCAATGCCAGTCACTAGGGAAAAGCAATTGGTAAATCCACTAATTATGATCTATTGGCCCTTTTTTTGGCAACTAAATTTATCTGCTGGTCTGAACTGAAGCCTTTTTTTTATTATGATGATGATGATGAATACTCCCTGCAGTTAGAGACAGTGTTTTCATACTTCCTAATTACAGGGGCATGGGCTTTCTTATTCCAACCCAAGAAGGAATCCACACCAGATAGTCCTAAGTGAAAATCTCAACTAAGGATTCTCCTGCACAAACCATCTACCAAGAATTTCATGGGTTTACTAAGAGTTATACCCTAAGCAAGACATTGGTCAAAGTGTGGTCTTTAACTGTGACTGTGTTACATGGAGTCTTCTCTGGTCTCTGTGATCATGACATATTTGTCTTCTGTCATGTGTCTTGTCCATGCCAGATGTATGGGCCAAGGGGACAGGAGCACAGTGCAGTGTGATCCTACAGCTTAATGGGTGATGGGCACCCAGGAGGGTCTGAGACCTACTCCCTATTCTTTCCACTCAGCTTCACAGATTCCTTTCTGAATCCTTCTCCACACAAAGCGCCATGCACAATGCGTAGGCAACCATGGTGACAGAGGTGCAATCCCCACCCCTAAATGATGTATAAGCAAGTATAGTTCATGAGCAGAATTACGTAGGTACCTATTATTCTACTCAATGCTGTAACAGTCAGAAATAGGAAGGGGAAGAGAGCCAACATTTGAGAGGGAGGATTTGCAAAGATTTTGTGGCAAGGGTAACATCCATAATAGGCCCTGAAGAACTGTGATAGATGAGAAGCAGGGAGCGGGTCTTCCAGATGGAGGGGATGGAGAAAATAAACACAGAAATGGGAAAACATACTGCTTGTTTTCAGAGACCACGAGGGCTCCTCTTTAACTAGAGAAGGCACTAATAAGTAAGAGTGATTGGTTGTGGTCACACTGTGAAGGATTTCATACGTCTCTGGATGTTTGATTTGATGTCAAAAGAGGTCACTGAAGGCCACTGACTTACAGGGAATATGATCAGACAGGCTTCTGAAGATTATCTTGGCAGTGGTTTGCAACAAGAATCAGAGAGGGGAGGATCACAGGCAGGAAGGCTATTTAGAAAGCTGTTGTGGTCTTTTTGTAGGAGATAATGAATGTGGGTTACAACAGGCCATAATTGGATGGGGACAGATGGCAGAGTGGCTCTGTTTGTCACCAGTCACAACCTTTAAGACTTGGTAGTTTGGGAAAGTCTGTTATGTGCGCATTCTGATACTTTTGTGCTCCTCCCTAAAACCTGACCAGGTGTAAACTGATTCTGGCAAGGACCAGTAGGATGGGAGTGTAACAGGGAAACTGTATTGAATGTGGAAAAATGATAATCCTTGGAGTCAAACAATCTTAATTCGAGTTCAAGGGCTATTACTCCATTAGCAGTTTGCCCTCGCTTGATAAGCCACTGTAACTTTATGAGCCTGTGTTTTCTTTTCTGTAAAATTGGAATAATAATAACTCAGTGCAGTCGCATTGAGTTTTAAAAAAACAGCATAACGTGCTTGTCACAGAGGGTACTCAATGATCAACTGCCATCCCATCTTCCTTCCATTAGACCTACCAAAACTCACTTTTGAGGCAAATAACTAATTTTTTATTCTTTGTGAAACCAATTATGTTCATCAGAAATGCACATGAGCCCCACCCTCAGCCCCCCACAGTGGCTGCATTAGAAATAAAATGTTTGTTTCTGAGAACAATTTGTGGTCCTCCCCCACAGAGAACACACTAAAAAAATATAAAACCCTGATATTTCATTCTCTCCCTCCCTCCTCTCCCCATAGTATAGTACTGGTTCAGGGTCTGCTGCTGAGAATAAATGCAGTATGTCCCAGGAAAATGACAGTCCCTTTCAATTGGTCCTTGCATCCTGATGGGTAGCCAGGGATGCTTGTTGTCATGGTAACCCCCATGAACCCTGTGACCGAGGTCAGGCCTGATCAGAGAGGCAAAGCCTTCTGAGCAGTGAGGCTAGATTTGCCTGTATCCTCAGAGAGAAAGGAAGAGGGGGGATGAAAGGAGAGAGATAAAAGAGAAGGGAAACAGAAAAAGAGGGAGTATGTGAGTGTGTGTGTGTTTGAATAGAGACTGGAGGTTTGCCAGAGGAGGAGAGCTGCATCAATACAGAAGCTTCTCAGGTCAGGACACATGGGAAAGATTAGAGAGAAAGCCTCCCGGGAGACCCGCACCATAGCCCCATGCAAAAGTCCAGGTGGGGGTGGGTGGGGGTGACAAGGACTTAATTTAGCATATGTAGTGGAGGTGATGATAAGACTTACTGTTAACAAAACCTATTTATCAAGCACCAACTCATCCCAGGAACTTCTATGAAGTATTTGATGTGCATTAGTTTATGTAATCCTGACGACAAGGCTGTGAAGGTGGTACTGTTTTCATCGTGAGCGTACAGTTCAGGAAACTAAAGTGCAGAAAGATTCCAGCACTTGGCCAAGATTATCTGGCATGGAAGTCGGGGAGCTGGACTTTCAACCCAGGCAGCCTGATTCTAGGACCTCTTCTCAACCATTAGGAAAGAATGCCCTCTCAAGGATGTAAGGAGGGCAGTTGTGATAAAGGAATGGTTATTTGGAGAATAAAGATCATTTACTTCCCCCCACCACACACACACACACACACACACACACACACACACACACACACACACACACAATCTTATTTAGTCCTACCAATATATAATTAAGAAAACCCAGGTCCACACAGGGAAGTGGTTCTTGGTCTGCTCTGCCTGAATTACCTAGGGAATCCTTGCCTCCGTTTTGCGCTGTTTGCATATGTGGGGCACACATGTCCTTCTGTGCATAACCAGGCTCATACCACAGATTGATGTCCTTACCCTATTCCTAAAAACAGAAAAGGGCACATCCAATAAATATTATGGTTCCCTGCTTGCCTGTGACAGGTTGAACCAAAACACCCCTAAAGATTTTAACTACATAGTGCTTTTGGTTCCTGTCAACAATGAACAGAAGATCATTTGAGACTGATGTACTACAAGTGTGGGGATGGGGAAGAAGAGACATATTCATTTCACACCTACTGTGTGCTGGGCAATGCTATGTATTCAGTGCACTAGATATATTTAAGCATTAATCTTCCCCTCACATTCTCATTTCCTTTTCTCAGGTGAGGAAACTATGATTCAAAGAGGTGACACTCTGCCCAGGTTCTTAAAGTGATTTACAGGTTGGAGTTTAAGTACAAAGCCTGACTTCAAAACCCTAGTTCTTTGTACATCTCAAAATCTATGCTAATAGGGTCATACTGCCTTTGCCACCTTTTAAGGTGGCATCCTTAAGATATCAGGGAAAATGAGGCACCAGGTAGCCTCCACAACCAAAGTACTCCCTCTTGAACTACTAGGCCAGGCTAGAGCTCCTTGGTGCAGATTTATTTTGGAGGAACCTGGTGAAATTGCAAAGACAAAAGAGCACTTAGTCCCATTAGGGCTCTGTTGTTATCATTCCTGGTTGAGAAACTTGTGAATAGAAGAACAATACATTAGAGGGAGGGAGGGAGGGAGGGAGGGAGGGAGGGAGGAGAGAGAGAGAGAGAGAGAGAGAGAGAGAGAGAGAGAGAGAGAGAGAGAGAAGTGGAGGGTGGCAAGAACAAGAATGGATGTAGGGAGGTAAACCACATGGAAAATGAATGGCCTTTACTAGAGCAAGAAGAGCTGCCCAGTGCTGGCTCTGGTTTGCCTGCAGAAGCACTGTTTTCTCCCGCTGATATACAAATTGTATGTTGCTTTCTTTTAAGAACCTGTTGCTGTCAAAAATAGCATCTCTTTTTTTTTCCTCCACTCTCATCAGCAACTTTATTTTCCTTCTTCTAAGAAGGCAGCTGCTCTAATGCAAAGGCAGACCAGAGGGTACCTGTCTCAGTTCTGCCCCTAGGACTTGCGGGTGTTGTGGGAAGCAGATGTGCTTTGGTGTTGATAGACCCTCTTTTAAACCCTGCCTCCCACATTTACAATCATGTAATCTTGGGAAAGTAGCAAGTAGTCATATGGACCAGAGATTGATGGTTAGGACCCTGAAGTCAGGGCTGAGAATCAATCTCACCTCTGCCATTAATGATAAAAGTGACTGAGACAAGTAACTTCTCCTTCTTAGGCCTTAGTTTCCCCAAATATAACAACGGAAGGTAACACTATCATTTACTTGGGTGGTTATTAAATGATTAAATGAGATCATATGAAGTGCTTAGCACAATGCCTCGCACATACTAAAGTTACTAAGGAATGCTAGCCATTGCTATTCTCTCTCTGAGGCTTAGTTTTCTCATCTTCCAAATGGGGATCCTGCAACAAGCTTCACAGGGTGGTCTTGGGAATAAATAAAATCACTTATGACGAGCTCATGGGGCAGAAGCAGTTCTTAAATATTAACTCCCATCCCTCCCCCACCAGTCCTTTCCCTTTCTGCTTCTCCTCAGGGCTCGCTACCTAGTCTGTTAGAGGATCTCACCCAACTATGTGGTGATTACCTTCTCTGGGCCAGACCACTTTGGGCTTCTGGTCATTGCAATCAGGTGGACATTTCAGAACACCAAGAGACTGAAATGTTCAAATGTGCAGTTTTATTCCCTTTTATCCTGGGTACCCCAAATGCTCAGCTAATCGCCACATTGCTTCCATCCACATGTCTGAAATCAAAGCCTGATCTCTAAGGACAGGCAGAAAGGCAGAGGGCAGGGGTAGCCCTGAGTTGAGTCCCTGCACAGAAATTCTGTCCCATCTGTTCCAATAACATATTATGAACAGCTCCATGGGCTGAAAATCATGGCTTGAAAATCAGACCTAACCAGCCTCTTCTTCAGGAGGAAAGGGCGCAGAGGCCCAGGTAAATCCCTAACCTAAGACACCAGCTTTCTCCAAAACAGATGGAGGTGGTAAGCCAGCCAAGCATAAAACACACACACACATCAGACAGGGAAATTTACGTGCAGCATTCATCCTTCCTCAGCACAAACAGGTAGTGGAAAAGGAGCATAATGACCTCTCAATCACATTTTCTATTCCCATGGGAATGAAATTTATTCCTCTGGAGGAATGTTAAAAAGTCCATAGCAGTAGTCAAGGCCTACAGACACCCCAACTTTTCCCTACTCCAGTATCTTTCCTCTTACTGGTTCCCTTTTCTCTCAACGTGTATTTCAAGGTACAGCTCAGTGAAGCAAGGGCCAACTGTCCCCAGAACCTGACAGAATATGTAGCATGTAGGAAACTGCAATTCACTGCTTGTCCCATGGACTGATTCTACCCCACCACCTTCCACATCCATGGCACCTTTCTGAGCACATTACCAAATCAGTTGATGTGTCTGGTCAGTGTGACTAGTATCTCCTGAGGATGTAGGCAAATCTAGCCTCACTTGAGAACCAGAAAATATGAGTCTTACTGTATAGACCAGTGGTTGGCAACCTGCGGCTCGCAAGCCACATGCGGCTCTTTGGCCCCTCGAGTGTGGCTCTTCCACAAAATACCACGTGCGGGCGCGCACGTACAGGGAACGTTGTGGAGTGAAAGAAGATGTAGTGTCGAGGATTGAGAAAGGTATGTTGAGATGGTTTGGACATATAGAGAGGATGAACGAAAGGAGATAGACGAAACAAGTATACAAGATGAGTGTGGATGGGAGAGTTGGAAGGTGTCGACCTCAGCGAACGTGCCTCAATCAGATTGAGGACGTTGTTAGCAAAGGCCAGCTTAGGAGTACCCTAATTAAGTTAATAACAATGTACCTACCTATATAGTTTAAGTTTAAAAAATTTGGCTCTCAAAAGAAATTTCAATCGCTATACTGTTGATATTTGGCTCTGTTGACTAATGAGTTTGCCGACCACTGGTATAGACCATATAACACAAATTAAAACAACTGACTCTTAACTTGTGTTCTCTCTGTCATTATTAGTGAACATCCTAAAGGCAGCCTGAAAGTATATGACTGTGATTCTGCAATTTAATTCTACCAACATTTTAAGCACAATACAAAGTGAGTACTCTTAAGAAAAGCAAAGACAAATAAATTAGGACTTTGGCACTCCCAAGATTCATCATCTAATACAGGGACTGAAACTTAAAATGCCCCCAGGTAAATAAAATGAGTGAAATGGACCGGGAGCAAACCCCTTTGTGGTTTCTTCATTTTTAAGAGTCATGAGTACAGGCAATACTTCTGTGCTCTAAGCAACAAAACCACAGTGCAAACACTATGATAAATAATAATTGTAGTTAATATTTATCGAAAACTTGCTATATAAGTTCCCTAAGTCCTTGTATGCATGGCTCCCTAAGTCCTTGTATGGATTCCCTAAATTCATGTAATACTCACAAGAACCTAATGAAGTAGGTACTTTTAAAACCACATTTTACAGATAATGAATCAATGACACAGACAGGTTAAATAAATTGTCAAAGGTCACACAGCTAGTAAGTGGCAGAGCCAGAATTTGAACCCAAGGAGTCCAGCTTCAGAGCCTATGCTGTTATCCACTACACTATACTATAAATGGAAACCTTCCCAGACAGTCTCTGGGAGATTACAGGAAAGGATGGGGACTCAATGAACAAAAGTGCATGCCTGTCTAGAAGGGCAGCCTTCACTCAGTCTGGTCTAATATCACCATATGGGTATATTGCCAGACCTTTGCATTTTTCAAAAGAAACTAGAAATCTCAATGTTTGTGTAAACTATTTAAATTGTTGAGTAGTGATCACAATTAAGATAGAAGAAAAAATAAAAGACAAGCTAGTAACAACTAACACTAATACAAAGAATACAAGCAGTCCATAAAGATAGACAAATCATAGATCAATAAGTAGATAAACAAGGCACAGTAGGACAACCATGCAAGTTGGGGTTAATATCTTGCCTTTCCCCAGGATCTGAGCTCTAGGAAGGCCTCCAGGAGGAGGCAGCAGTTCTGAGCAGGGCCTTAAACTAGTGGGGAGAATATTTATAAGCAAGATAGGGAGAGAGGTGTTTCAGATCAAAGAGCAGACATACAGATAAAGTGAAAAGAATTCACGTATCCTTTTTCAATCTTGTTATTGCCGTTTCCAGCAGGGAATCATTCTATCAAACAAATCTCTCGTGGAATTCCATTAGAAAAAAAATAACAGATATAAGTGGAGCTACTGAAGCAATTGCTGAGGGGCTGGCGGTGGTAGAGGAAGGGGGAAGGAAGAAGGGCAGTGAGACCTAGAGACAAGTTCAGGTGCGGTGGAAAGCCTGGGAGTTTCCTTGTCTTCCTCAGGAGCCAGTCTCTATCACTGGAGGAGATAATGCTCCAACATTATGACCCTGTGTATTTTTAAATCCACACGAAAATAATGGTCCTGCTGGCCTGCCCAGCATTCTGTTCACATTGACGTCTGCTTTTTGGTGCCCAGTCTATAGAATTGGCCCAGCTTTTCTTCTTTTCATGAAGCAGAGGTGGCTGAGATGAAACCAGTGTGCTGGCTCTCTTCCTGAATGGTGTTTTCACTCCCTGTGTTAATTGTAGGGAGAGTTTCATTCATTCACTCCATTATCTTTTGTCAAGCACCTCCAAGGTGTCTGACACAAGCCCGTGTGCCTGCTGTTGCTGGCAAATGGTTCTGCATTACAGGATCAGATGGGGTTGCAAATGAACTGCTGACACCTGCTTCTCAGAGTATGGGCTGGGCTGGGGGTTAAAGGTGCCTCTGGAATGCTTTCTGTCTGTAGCATGCCTGTTGGAGGAGCTGGACTTCAGATCCCCTTTCAGTTCTCTGGGCTATATATCAGGGATTTTAGCTCCAAGAAAGTTATAGGGCCAGAAATGTATATCACATATGTAAAACCAGTGTGCAATTTCTGGGGGATCAAGTAACCCCTGTTGTACAACATACATCTCAGAAATGTAAAACCACTCCTTCAATCAACAACATTCATCAAGCAGCTACAGTGTTACCTATCATGCTGGCAGAAGGGTCCCTGCCACTGAAGAGCTCTCTGGTTGGAGGAGCTGATGATGGTTAATGGAGTGATGAGTTTGCTGTTACAGGGCATGCAAGTATGTCGGGACAGAAAGGAAGCCCTCATCCATTCTGCCTGGGGTCATTACTTGGGAATTTGCAGAGAACAACATATATTAGAGCTTGTCAAATGCCTAGGGTCCCACAAAGAGGCAAAGTGTGCCAGGTAGGGCATTTGCCAACACAGGGGTGTGGCTTCAGTGGTGCTTCCAATCCAGCTACTTGCATCAGTCCAGAGTTTAAGCTCAAAGCACTTTCACATCGGTCACCTCATTTGATCCTCACACTGCAGGCAGCTGGAACAGAGCTGGCTTCCAAAACAGCGAATCTTCCAGAGGGCACATATCTATAGGGCACTTTGCCAGAACCAGAATAGGCCCAGGCTACCGTTTTTCTAGAACCATCATTTTTGTCTCCAGAAAGAGAGAGAATGGGAGGGAGGGAGGGAGGGAGGGAGGGAGGCCGGGAGGAAGGAAAAGGAGAGGGCCCTAGCCAGTTTTGCTCAGTGGGTAGAGCGTCAGCCCTACGACTGAAGGGTCCCAATTTCAATTCTGGGTAGGACAGTAGTCGGCAAACTGTGGCCCCTTGAGTGTGGCTCTTTCACAAAATACCACGTGCGGGCACGCACATACAGTGTGATTGAAACTTCATGGCCACACTCAAGGGGCCAAAGAGCTGTGGCTTATGAGCCGCAGTTTGCCGACCACTGGTCTAGGGCATGTACCTCGATTGCAGGCCCAATCCCTAGTCCGGTCAAATTGCAAAATTAGCATTTTATAAAAGGGCCTGTGATAAGACTTTTCTCATTTGCTGCCTTAGCTGTGGGCTTGGAGAATAAAGATCCTTACTGTGTGCAAAGTTAGTTTCTTGTTTGTTTGTTTGTTTTCTAGCCAAATTGGCTTTTTATTAATAGTAAAGGCAAAGTAAGTTTTTTACGAGGACTGAGTGAGTGGAAGGGAAGGGCCTAAGTGAGCGAGCGCTACAGGGGACATGTCGAAGCACACAGTGCCCTGTCTTTGGAAAGCTGGAAATCGCAGTGGTTATGTGGGTTGGCTTCAGTCAAACAGATGTGGGTTAGATCCTCAGTCAAGGTTTATATTTGTCTTTGGAATGGAAATAGTAATAACAAGACAACCAAATCAATACATGAGGATTAAATGAAATAAAGCTTGCATTACTAAATATGATGCCTGCCCTCTAATAAGCCCTCAGTTAAATAATTGTTAACTACAACAATCATCCTACAATTTCACACTTTCTAATCCTTTTTCATTATGTTCCAGGTAGGTAAGCTTGCCAAATAGCTGAGTTAGAGACACCTAAAGTGATATTGCATTTAGATTCTGTCCATTCGTTCAAAAACATAAAAGTATTTCTCAAGCTCTTATACTGCATAGAATATCTTATACTAAATGTTGCTCTGGGGAACTGACAATCACTTTGTGGAGACCCAGCCAACACAGCAATCAACAAGAACAACATTATAGCATAAGGGATCAGAGTTCAAGTTCAGAAAATCACCCAGGAAGGGGGACATTTAGAGGTAAAATTTAATTAAATGCCTTCCAGGCAGCCCCCTTTCTTATCTGATAATGAGATCATGAGCCTGCCAATATAGGACACACATAAACTTCTCCCACATTGTTGTGGGGCTTATTCCATGAAGATTACCCACTTTCTCCAAATACCTCTTCACACTATTGACCCCAAACTGTATCTTGTGTCTGAGAGGAACAAACACTAGAGGTTTAATTTTTAAAGACAGAAAAGTGGTCTGATAGCTCACAGAAATAATCAGAATTAAGAACTTGGTAATCCAGCCTTTCTTCTACCTTCCAATGGCTCCTTATCCCTCCCAGTGCCATTCCCCTTTGTCTCTGCACCTACATCCTTCCCTCTCCTACTATGAGTCTTTCCAGCTATATTCCCTTACAATGGAAAGGTTGGGGAGAAGGAAGGGTCATGAAGCCTCAGCAGTGTCTGTATATTCCCACATTGAACTTCCCTCAGGAAGAAGCTCATGGCCAATCAATGCCCTTTGTGTGCTATCAAGCCCAGAGTCCATTAGTGCATTTCCGGGATCTGTTAATGGAAATTGTTTTCCCAGCTCGAAAACTGCCACATTTAAACTCACAATGTGGGGTAAGGGAAATCATAAATATGAACTCCTTTTCAGGCAGCTAACAGCAGTTGCAGTCTTTCTCCTTGCCTTCGGGGATCCATATGCCACAGTCTAGTTAGCTGCCCAGCGACTGACAAACATAAATAAAAGGTAATGGCTATAGTAAACAGAGTTCCTGTGAGTCAAAAAAGTGTTTTCCAGGGAGGAATCAACATGCTTCTTATCACACTAGAGTCACCAAAGAGCCAAAGTTTAGCTCTTATAAAAACAAATAACAAAGGCAATAAAAATAAAAATGTCTGCTCTGTCCACTATCAGCACTCAACAGTGGAGTAGAATAGACATCTGCAAGTTTTAATAGTAAAAGGATCACAACTTGGGCTGGTGAACACACGATACAATATATAGGTGATGTATTATAGAATTATACACCTGAAATCTATATAATTTCATTACTCCAGGTCATCCCAATTAATTCAATAAAAAAGTAAAAGATATTAGTAAAAGAATCAGGGCAAGAGGCCATAGGGATGGGACTAGATTTGAGG